>NW_026607045.1:1015000-1751630 GCF_029890125.1 Rhinichthys klamathensis goyatoka
TTGTTGTTGTTTTTACACTTGACTGTATATTTGGCTTTCAATTGAGGTTTTTGTTTAGTGTAATTATTGTGGATGGAGGCAGCGCAGGGGACAGCATCACAGTCAGATACCTGAAATCTGTGTGTTTGTGTGGTGTAGGGTGAAGGGCAATTCTGAAATGAGAGCACATGCTGTGGAGAGAAATGCTTTTGAGACAAACAACTGCCTGTCATCTTTCAGAATACCCGCTGGTTACGGGAACATCGGTCTTTTGAAGATGCCACACAGGAATGTCCAATAACATTCTTATCCAAAGCCTCACTCTAAATTACTGCCACTTATGCTTGTCTATTATTTCGTGTTGTAATGGATGGCTTTCATAATGTTAGCTTGAACAATGCAAAACTTTGCTATGCAATGCACAAATATTGTACTAAGTGGAGACAAGAGGATAAGAAGAGGTTTTTAAAGATGTATTCATGTAAACACAGCCATATTTGTGTTATGTTCCAGGCATTATGGGCTGTTTTTTTTAATGAATTATACATTATATCTAATACTATAGGCTATACTTCACTGTATATTATTAACTCTTTACCCACTAGCGGTTTTTTTTCAAAAAGTCGCCAGCCACCGCCAGCGTTTTTGACCATTTTCACACAAATTTCATGAACCCCAGAGTATTTTGTTGTGTGAATATCTGAATATGCAATATATCAAAAGAAATAACATTCCATCTGCTTTTAATCAAAAGATCAACACTTGAATGTGGGTAGTTTCATTAAAAAAATGCAACATTTTGAGCAAATAGCTGAGAAAATCATGTTTTTGTCAAAGACTACATCCAGATCGGATTCAGAAATATAATCAAAACATGTCCATCAAAGCTGAGTCCTATACCTCGTTCTAGGTCAACATTTTATTCAGTAAGATTAGGCAGTTTTGATTTATATGCTTTTTATTGTTGATGATCGCGTTATTTTACATATGCATATGATTGCATATACTATCGCTTGTGTTTATCAGGAGATTCAGTACTCTTTCAGAAGATGCGTAATAGCGCCCCTAACGCATAACAGTGAAAACACGGAAAGCCGGAAAATTGCGTCAATGACAGGGAAGCGTTTTCTCACAAATGCCGGAAATTTTTGTCAATAGCAAGGCAAGGCAAGTTTAATTATATAGCACATTTCATACACAATGGTAATTCAAAGCGGTTTACATAGAATAAATTAAAATAATCAAAATAAATAAGAATAATTAAAAACAGTTTAGAATAAAAAATCTAATAAAATACAGCAAACAGTCGGACGCACAGTGGCACACAGTGCTCATTCAGTAAATGCACAACTAAACAGGTGTGTTTTGAGTCTGGATTTGAATGTGACTACTGAAGGAGCACATCTGATCTCTTCTGGAAGCTGGTTCCAGCTGCGGCTGGCTTAATAGCTAAAAGCGGACTCTCCATGCTTAGAGAACCCTTGGTATTTCTAGCTGATGTGATCCTAATGATCTGAGTGATCTGTTGGGTTTATATTCAGTGAGGATATCTGCAATGTATTGAGGTCCTAGGCATTGAATGATTTATATAGCAGTCCAGTAATAATACTTTAAAATCAATCCTAAACTTAACTGGGAGCCAGTGTAAAGACTTGAGGACTGGTGTGATGTGTTCATATTTTCTGGTCCTGCTCAGAATCCTGGCAGCAGCGTTCTGTATGAGCTGCAACTGTCTTATGGTCTTTTTGGGAAGGCCAGTGAGGAGTCCATTACAATAATCCACCCTGCTGGTGATGAAAGCATGCACAAGTTTCTCTTGACTGGAAACAAAGCATCTAATTCTTGCAATGTTTTTCAGATGATAGTATGCTGATTTAGTTATTGTTTTGACATGACTACTGAAACTAAGTTCTGACTCTAGAGACACACCAAGATTCCTGACTTGATTTTTAGTTGTTTGACCCCTAGCGTCAAGGTATGCGTTCACCTTGAGAACTTCATCTTTGTTTACAAACGCAATGGCTTGAATAGCAGGGAAAGAGTTAAAGGGGTCATATAATGGTACATGCACTTTTACAAGTTGATTGTACTGAAATGTGTGTTGGCAGTGTCTGTACACAACCATTATAATGATAAAAATCCATCCAGTGTTTTGTTTTAATCTCCTTATGTTTTTCCCAGTCTCAAATCGAGCCGTTCGACCGTGTGACGTCACACGGTCGGACGCCCCTCCCACGATTGTTGATTGACAGCAGCGTTTCAACACAGACCCGCCCTGAGCGAGCTGTCATAGCCATAGAGTATCATTGTTGATACGCTGGAGCAGAATGGCGTCTAAGCGATTGTGGTGTTCTGTTCTTGGGTGTAATAACGAACACAGCAGTCATTTTGATGTTCCTAAATCCGAACCGCTGAAGACGCAGTGGCTGAGTTTTGTTTTCGAAGGGAATATTCCCCACGATCAACATCAATGCTTTCATGTTTGCGCGAATCATTTCTCACCAGACTGCTTTATAAATTAACCTTATATTAATCTTTGCAAATCGCGAAAAGTTTTTCATGACCATTAGTTGTAACGTCAATCTGTCAATGAACTAACGTATACATCAGTAAACACATAGCGTTCGTATCTCACTACTCTACCCTGCCAGTGCATACAAAAATAGATCAAAGTGACATTACGTTAACCAACCATTCAGAAACCTCCTGTTCGAGCCTTAATTCTCGAAACTTCTTTGCGGCCGTCATCTTGTTCCGGGTCTGACTCCGGTTCAAACTGATTCGGTTGCACAGATGTGTCCTCAGAGACTCCCGCTGTCATTCTCTCTCCAAAATATACCCTCAACTGTTGTCAAGGCAACACTCCACGTGTGTTGTATCAAAACGCCCGCAGAACAGAGGGGCGGAGTGAGCGAAGCTCATTATCATTTAAAGGCATATGCACTGAAACGGCGTGCTGAAAACAGAGCTGTTTTTGACCAGGTTGAATTAGTGTTTTTTTGTAATCTCCTTTTACGATATATTTTGGGCTTTTCTGGTGACGAGGATTTGTAATGCAGCCTTTTAAACTCGCCGGGGCAGTGACAAGCGGCTCTCACTGCTCTGCTCCTCCGTTTCTGCTGCGTTCAGTTACGTGACGCTGGCTCTGAACGAAAACGCGTTGGCCTATTTTTTTGTCCCTCTCTGCTATTATAGTTTTTCAAGATGGCGGAACTACATGGAAGCCTCCGTGGACCTACCCGTCCCATGTATATAAAGATAATAAATTCTTTGTTTACGAGGATAAGTCAGATAATTGGCAGAGGTATTTGTACACCATTGAGGACATATTTATGAATAAAAATATTGATTTTAAATAATAAAACAAATTGGCCTTTCCAGCAGCTGTGACAAATTTCTGTTCAACCCCTGGTTTTTATTCCATCTCCATATTAAAGGTTGTATCAGCGATTTCAGGCCCAAACATAAATGATCACATTCATCTAATCTTTTCTAACGATCCGCTAGCATGCCCGCCACATAAGCAGGGCGTCAAAAAAACGCGTCTCTGTAGGCAGCCTAGGCTCTGAGATCTGCACACAAAAACAATTGGTTTCACCAACCACTCAAAACCAAAATAAATAGTGTTCCAACCAATCACCGACAGGGGGTGGGTGTTGTGAGGTTTTGCGCTCGTGCACGGCTGCACGCGAAGTCGGAGCTGAAGAAGAAGCCAGCGTCTATCAACGAATAGAGCAATTGAACATGGCTGAGTCAATCCCCAAGAGGAGGAGGAGGAGGATTAGGGCAAGGGAATACCATCATGTTTATTCCAAGACACAAATAGTTATCGGGAAGGCTTTAGAAAGGTGGAGAGAACTTAAAGAACTGAAATTTTTTAAGTCGGACGCCGAGGTTGCACTGTTTCTTCTGGACAGGTGGCTGCTAGTAACTGACTTTTTTGGATGTGAACTGTGTGTGAAAATATCCTTCTTGAAAAAATATGAGTGAAGCTCGACTAAGAAATGCGCGTGCATGATCGTTTTTTTCATGATGCACGAAACGGGAGGGAGGGGCGAGCTAACTTGGTTTGTATGGGATCTCGCTTCAAACACAAGCAGAAGTGACGTCACCCACAATCGCTGATACAACCTTTAAAATAAACATAATACAAATATTTTTCATAATTTTTATATATTATTTGTAAGAATTTTTTAATAAACGTTTTTTAGTTCAATACATACATATTTAAAAATAGTTTATATATTGAAATTTGTAATTATTAAAATTATGATTATTATTTTGTTAGTGTAATTTGGCAATTTTTATTTTGCAGTTTCCACTTAGTACTAAATGCAGTGCAATAATATAATGATGGAATGATATCCGAGTTATCTTGGAGTTTGTCATATTTTTCATTGTACAGTACAGTTTGTCATCTTATTTTTTACATTAAATGACATGCTTTTTCTAAAGCAGTCTTGCAGTACTGTGTATGTGTACAAGTATAGTTCTTTGTCCGACTGTGGACAGCCAAAGCCATCTAAACACAACAGAGCTTTTTTGTCCCGACTGTATCTGGGATCTCCACAGTGTGCTTTTCTATCTCTCGTGTCATAGCTGTAAGACACGGGGTGACATGCATTCCCATCTCCTTTAGTGTCATGTGGCACTGTTGTAATGTTCGTTCTGTATGCGTGTGCATCAGGGTCGACTGAAGGACGCTCGGACCTGACGGTTCTCAAGAAAAGATTCTCCATTGTGTGCTATAATTGAATTCTACTTGAGTTCAACCGGCTTTTCATTGAAAACTGTTTCACTGTAATAGTCCCCTGAAAACACATGACCGCAGATGGCTCTGATCTGCAGAGGCCGTATCACTCCTTTGATTGGACATGCTCAGATGTGTAGATCTGGTAACAGGTGAGTTCCAGATACATGGACTCATTTTTAGTCCAAATCCGAGGCTCTGACTCTCTAGTGACCAGTACATAATAACAGCTGTGGTTGCGTGGGGACTTCCAATTCATTTGCTATAGGTAAATAACGGGAAGAATAACAAAATGCTGTAACAAGTAACAGATTGCAATATCGAACAGCATAACGGACAGTATACGTACAGCTAAAATAAATGGAAGCGAGTGAGACCGGAAGCCTCGACACAATCAAGTTACAATGGCCATGCCCGCTTTTACGATAAGATTAAGGTGAATATACAGTAGTCAACATTTGAAGTGGATCAAAACCTTTCATCAAAGTTATACATGATTTTTAAACAATACCTTTTTTTGTCTTAGGACAACTTTGATGAACTTTTTTGATCCACTTCAAATGTTAATTACTGTAGTATGCATGAAGTGATGTCATAGGTCACATGACAATGACAACATTCATACTACACACATTCACATTATATAGAACATATATACATTTTAATGGCAGTGAAGTAATTTTCAAAACAAATGTAGTACCAATATGCAAGTGGTTCATGTAGGTTGTCTGCGAACCGAAAGGTTGGTGGTTCAATCCCCGGTTCCATCTGACCAAGTGTCGAGGTGTCCATGAGCAAGACACCTAACCCCGGCTGCTCCCGACGAGCTGGATGGCGCCTTGTATGGCAGACACCGCCGTCGGTGTATGAATGAGTGTGTGAATGGGTGAATGTGAGGCAAATGTAAAGCGCTTTGGTGGCCATTGGGTCTGTGAAAGCGCTATATAAATGCAGTCCATTTACCATTTACCATTTCTTGAAACAATCTGAGAGCATAGCTTTTCTGTTATGGTTTTTTGCCAAGTCTTACTTTTGTCATTAGGTTTAAATTGGATTTGTTGATGCATGTCCATTAAGTAAAAGAAATGGGTTTGCTATAGGCTACACATTAGCCAAAAAAGAATGTAGGGAACAAGTAAAAACACAGTCATCAAAAAGCACATTATGAGCATATTGGGTGATTAACAATGATTGAAGTACAAGGGCAAGTATTGTGAGTTCTTATTGAAAAACATTCAAAGGTTTTGAAAGGATTACTTTAAGAATTAGCACTTATAGTATTGTATTTATTATCATTAAACAAGACATGGATTTGTCTTAACTAGATACATTGAAAGGAAAGTTTTATGCTCTAGGACACACATGGCATTTGTGTATATTTTGGATGAAAAATTAAATCTCATGTGGAGCAGTATAGCAGCCGAAAAGCAGAATTACCTTTACTTCAAAGAAATGCCTTTGGGTAATAAAAAGTTGCTCCACTTAAAAACTACTGATTATAAAATGAAGAGGGGGGAAAAACCACATGTGGTATTTTCAAGTGGAGTGGTCCAATTCAGAAATACCGACAGAACTTTTGGCTCATACTTGGTACTGTAGCTAGGACAGACAAACTGATTATTTCCATCATTTTGTGAAGCATCTGATATTTCTATTTTTCCACATTGAAATTGATCTGTGAACTATGATAAATGTTGAAAGGATAAATTAATGCTAGTGTGTGTGTTTATACAGTATACACACACACACACACACACACACACACACATATATATATATATATATATATATATACATTTTAAACATTATGCTCACAAAAGCTGCATTTATGTTCTGAAAAAAACCCAGTAATATTGTGAAAAACTCATTTAATATATTTTTAAATGTAATTTATTCCTGTGATAGAAAAGCTGAATTTCAGCATCATTACTCCTGTGTTTTGTGTCACATGATATGCTGATTTGGCCCTCAATTTTATCAAGTATTTATTGATACTTAATTATTAATAATTTATTAGTAATAATGTATTTGAAATTCAAAAATCTTGTATACTTTGTATACTTTTGATCAATTTTAATGCATCCTTGCTGAATAAAAGTATTACTTTCTTTTAAATATTACCCCAAACTTTTGAATGATTGTGTATTACAGTTTCCACAAAAATATTAAGCACCACAACTGTTTTCTAGTGTTGGGTCCGAGTCCACCTTTGTCAAGTCCGAGTCGAGTCCAAGTCCTTAACAATCGAGTCCGAGTCCAAAGAGGGCCGAGTTGGACTTGAGTTCGAGTCCTTAACATCCGAGTCCGAGTTGAGTCCACAAAGATTTAAATGATTTGAAATTGACCTTTCACAAAGACCCGCCCCTCTTAGTTACTGTTGCTACGTCCGACAAGCCATTCCGCTCTCACTCCACATGTTCTCCCACAGTGAAAAATATATTGCGGAGCAAAGAGGACACTGACAGTGCGCCAACATACAAGACAGAGCAGCCTTTTGGTATGAAATAAAGTCTCATCTTTCAAATTTTATAATTATTATGAAATTCAAGCAATAAATACTGTTTTGTGGTGCTTAAATGTGTAGGCCTCAGTTCAAGCAGCACATGAACTGATAATCTCTTCTAGTTATAGCACAAATTAAACATGAATGAAAATCAGAACTGCAAAAAGAAATCAATACTCACCATTTTTCAAGTTCAAGTCCACTGACTTAAATCTACTAACTGATTTGGTTTGTTTGTCGGACAAAAATGGCGGGTGCCTGCATTATGATTGGTCAGATCGCCTGTCAATCAAATTCTGGCGAAAGGTCTCAACACTGAGCTATTAAATTAATATTTTAAACCTTACAAAATGATTGCAATGTATAGTCACAGTCATACGTTTACCTATTGTACATCTTTCAGAATCTGCAAGGTAATGCTCAAGAATGCAACACGATGCATTAAGAGCCAGTTGTACACTTTTGAGCAAGATGATGGTGATGTTTAATTATTTTTAATTTTGTTTTACATGCTAATATCCTTTTTAGCCTCTGAAGGGCAGGACTAAATTAATTAATGAATTTTTAAACAAAATAAGAACAATTTACACCAATTTACATCCAGTTCCATCCTTAACGGATGCTTCCTTCTTGAACATCACTAAATATTTGCAGGGTTTGTAATAATTGTGTATGAGTCCCTCACTTGTCACCAGTGCAAAAAGATGGATCTCACAATCATAGTCACTGCACTCTCCCTAAAACTCTCGTCATAAACACTGAAGTTATCCGCACTGCACAGTGAATCTCTCATTTATATCGCGTCTAGACTTTGTTTATGAGGGGATTTGCGAAAGGATAAAGCTTGTGCTGATTCTGAACATACATTTTGAGCGAATTCTCCGCATGTTGACTCTAAAATGCCTCTGATTTGCCACTGCGTTCATGCGCTTACACATGTCTGTGATTGGCTACAATGCTCAACGCGGAAACAACACAAGTAGTTTCGTTTCGTTTTTTAATAATATTGTGTCCTCCAGTGCCCAGAGTCGACTGGACTCGGACATTTTTCAGAGTCTAAAATGTCCGAGTCACTTGAAGACACCTTCTACAATCATTGCAATATTGTGGGGGGAGGGGGGAGGGATGTTCTAATTTAAAAAGCTGTAAGTACCTCAATGTAACAAGTAGCTCAATGTAACATGTACAATGGTACTGCTTAAAAAGTATTTAGTCGTACTCCTGTATAGTTATTCTTTTAGTGGCATTGTGCATGTGGGTTGTCTTCATGAAAATGAAAATAAAGTGATAAAAAAAATAATAATAAAATGTCCGAGTCCGTGTCAAGTCCGAGTACAAATTAATCCGAGTGCGTGACAAGTCCGAGTTCATTCAAAATTGGACTCGAGTCCGAGTTTGAGTACCCCAACTCTACTGTTTTCAACATTTGATAATAAGAAATGTTTCTTGAGCAGCAAATCAGCATATTAGAATGATTTCATGCAACTGATGACTGGAGGAATGATGCTGAAAGTTCAGCTTTACATCACAGGAATAAATACATGTACTCAAATGTACTCAAATAAAAACAGTTATTTTAATTTGTAATAATATTTTATAATATTACTGTTTTTGCTGTATTTTTTTCAACAACATTAAAAAATCTTAATTTTAAACTTTTGTATATAGTATCTAAGTGCATACCATGATATAATACCATGGAATTGTATATATTAGGCCTACCCTTGGTATACCATCTCCAAAAACACCATTCTGTTTCCTGCAATCTGTTTCCTACGGAGCCCCTAAAGGGGCATGGTGAATAATTTAAGATGGAGATGCAGGAAAAATTATTTGTCAATGCTTTTGCATTCTCTCGCAAATGTTTGGCGTTCCCTCGCAATGCAAAGTTTCTCGGGGAACGCAAATCGCTTGCGAGAGAACGCGAAACCATTTCCCATCTCATAATGTTTTCCAGCACCATGTCCCTTCAGGGGCTCCGTAGTTCCCCATGTCAAAATCACTATAATCCCAATCCTGGTGTGGTCTGCGAATCATAATTGCTGTCTTATGCTACTTTGGCCTGTTCTGCCCGAGGTTACGATGCCCGGTGTCTCCCTCAATCAGTCACACAGGACATCTCTCACTCTCCTGTCTTTTACGTGTGGAGAGAGGAAGTGCTACCTGCCACAACAGATGATGTCACAACATGGTTCCCCCGCTCAACTTGAATTAAGTTAAGGCCATATATGTCTCGAAACCTGCCTGTAGGGGTCCAGCAAAACATCCCGCAGATGACAGATGCCTAGGGTCTGTATTCCCCTTCCTATTTAAAGATGGATGGAGAGAGAAGGAGTGGAAGGTGTATTGCCATTTCCACATCCATTCAATAAGCTTCTTTATGTGCCAAGATCTGCTGACTGGCTTTGTCATCGAGAGCTAAGCGAGCTGCTTTGAGAGGATTATGGGATAGCCTGAGGGTTTGACTTGACCTCTCACAATGTTTAAGGAACTGTAGTTCTGAGATCTGTCACACACAATGGGAGATTTGACCTAGTTGTCAGTAGTTGAAGCTCAATTTCATACCTAGATGTTTTACGTATTTTCACTTCAGTATCATTTCCATCACGATTAGGAATTCTATTCAATGCAGGTGAATAGAAAGAATAGGTATTTAGGGATGACATGAGGAAGAGTTTGTCTTTGGTTGTTGTGGAATTGTTTTTGCACAATTGTTTTTAATGTTGATAATAAGAGGTCATGTTTCTTAAGCATCAGTATTAGAATGATTTCTGAAGGATCATGTGATGCCGGAAATTCAGCTTTGCCATCACAGGAATAAATTATATTTTAAAATATATTCAAATAGAAAAAAGCTTTTTTTTTTCCAATTGTAATAACAGTTATAACACAATATAACTTTTTTTATAGTAGTTTTGTGTTTTTATGTAGCCTTGGTGAGCATAAATCAGCAGACTTTTTAACAGTATAGTGTATAGTTGTGTATAGTATGATAAGGCTACATCTGAATCAAAGTACTTTAATGTTATGGGTGGATGGCGCTAAGCCAAACAAGCATTTTCTAAAATATATTTTATATATATATTTTTTTAATTTAAATTATTATATATACACACTTTTTCATTTCTCCTTCATTTTCTGTTTATATTTTAATTTCATTTTAAATATATTTTATATTATTTCTTATATTGTACTTTTTTTGTATTAAAAAATCCTTGATGCTTCTAATTCTTAACCATTTAATAGAAGATAGTATTCATGACTAGGTATTCAATGACTCAATGAATGATATACTTTCTCTTTCTCTCTCTCTCTCTCTCTCTGTGTGTGTGTGTGTGTGTGTGTGTGTGTGTGTGTGTGTTTATTTAGTCTGAATGTTTTGTGCTTAGAATTTCTTGAGTTTTACAATACGTACATACAAAAAAAAAATCCTCAGAAACCAGGGGTTAGAAGTTAGACAGTAAGATTGAAACTGTAATTTGTTTTGCCCTTGGAAACAGGCAGATATGAAGTGTGTAATGTTCTGTAGGCTGAATTATTCTCTTGTGCGTCAAGTAACAGCTCTTGTTTAATATGGGCAGCTTGTATTTCAGTGACAAAAAAGGTTATATGAGAAAATTCTTTAAGATATTTGAAGGTTCTTCAGCACAAAGTTTCTTTCACTGTTCTTTTGTCTCTTTTTTAATGTTTTTATGTTTTCATAGTGATTTAAAATGTATAAACAAACAAAATAAATGAATATATAAATATATTAGTATAAAGTATTATTCGTACCTACCTAGTCTCTCTACCTTGTATTTTTATATTTAGCCTTTTTTTCCCTTTGAATTTACTGTAAAGAGTAAAGAATGTTTTCTTTATTGGAACTTGCCAGATGACAGCTGTCAGTCAAACTGTTTTCCTCTCAAACGTCTGACAGTAAGAGTGCTGCACTCTCACTCGGAGTTAACGCTTTTTAACAGTGGTTTATATGTTTGAAGCGCAGTGGAATGTTTACTGCCAGTGTCGTGAGACCGTAAGCTTTATTTCTTTAGTTCAGTAGCAGTGGCAACAATAAACAAGCATCTGCATCGTTATTGATCGCTCATTCCTGCAAACACAAAACCAACCATCAATCGATGTGTTTGCCATTACATTGGACGCAAGCGGCTGAGCATATTAGAAATGATTCCGCATGAAAATCCGCCTCCCCTATTTTTTATTCTTAGTCAAAGGAGTATAAAAATATTGTGCCACATTGTTTTTTTGTTTGTTTTTTTTAAAAACTTGACAGTAAAGCTAGATTCAAATTAGGGCTGTTGAGATATGAAAAAAAAAAAAGGAAATGTATTGATTTATCAATCGCATAGATCAATATACGCAGAGAAAAGCTTCCAAATGAAGATAATTTGTACTTTCACAGACAAGAAAAGCACTACAGGTCCAAACCTTTTTGAATTTCTCTTTTTCTATGCAACACAAAAGAAGATATTTTGAAAACTGTTTCAGAAGTTTTTGACAATATTGGACCCCATTGACTTTTATTGTATGAAAAAAAAAAAAAACTAAAAGTGTTAGATACCAGAAAGACTCAGGAGGTAAAAGAAAGTATGAATAAGATTTATTTAACAGTTGTATGCAAATTAGTATCAAATAGACGAAATAATAAAGTTCTTTGGTCTTTCTTCTTTCAGCCAAACACAGAGTTGTATTAAAAAATATCCTGGCTCTTCCAAGTTTTATAATAGGAGCGAATGTTACCTTAAGATTTTGAAGCCCAAAATGCACATCCATCATAAAAGTAATCCATACGTCTCAAGGGGGTTAATAAAGGCCTTCTGAAGCGAAGAGATGCGTGTTTGTGAGAAAAATATCCATATTTATAACTTTATAAACTATAATCACTGGCTTCTTCCGGTAACGTCCGTGCGCGAATCTAGTTCCGGCGGAAGAGTAACCCTTTAAGAGCCATTTACATGACACCGTTTTTAACTAAAAACGGGAAGTTTTTGCGCTTTGGCCGTTCATTTCACACGACAGCAGCATTTTGGTGGTTTGAAAATACACATTTTTAACACGGGTTTCGAAGTGCACGATTTTGAAAAAATAACGTGTTAGATACAAAAAACGAGATGCTAAGTTACATCGCGACCGACTGGCTACGATCGATCCGTGTGAACGGGGATCATTTTGATTGTCTATACGAGAAAAATGCAAAGGAAAAAACTTTTCCGTTTTTACATTATTGTCATGTAAACGTATTAAAATATCTTTTTTGTTCCACAGAATAAAGTAAGTCATTGTTTGAAATGACATTTAGAGTGAGTAAAGGAATTTTAATTTTTGGCTAAATAATAATAATAATAAAAAAAACTTGTATGAATGATTGCATTAATTTTGATTGCATTATTTTTTTAAATAATTGATGATATTATTCAATAAATGAATGTGTGAAATGAATATCAGTAGCACCTGAATTGTAATAGTTTCACTCAAAAATAAGGCAGCTGCTCTTTTCCTGCACTGGTTGCAATGCGGATGGGCTCCTAAACCTAAATAACTAAATGGCAAATGGTTAGTTGAACCATCTCACCCATGTCAGTGCTCTTGAGGCAAAATGAAAAAGCGTTCAGCTTCTGATGGAGGGGAGTGGCAGAGACCGAAGCGAACTGAAATGCAGGCTTTGTCCAGTCTCTCTGGATGTCACTGACAGACCCTGGTGAGAGGTTTTAACTCACTAGACTGCCTCTTTCACTCTTTCCCTCAATGAAAGCAGAATTAACCGACTCCACAGCCCCCCGGAAATTGATTTCTCCCCCCTTTCTTCATCCACACACGGTTTTCTGGCACTTCATTGGTCGTTTAGGCACACCGAACCCCTCATGGTTACTCTAGTAGTTGTCCTGTCAAAGGTCCTGTTCAGCGTTTGACGTATATTATGTTAGCACTGAGAACAGCGCACGTTTCATTTTCTCTACTCCTCGTTCCAAAGGCTGAACAAAGCATTTCTGTCACACACTGCTATTGGTGTGGAGACTTTTAGCAAGCACAGCTTCCAAACAGACGGGAAAGTATGAATGGAACTGAAAGAGGGACAGAAAAAGCGAAATATTTAAATTAAGAAAGCAAGCAAGACAATTTCACGCTCTTAGCACGTCATCCAGTTTAATATAGCAGTGCAATAACTTGGAGTAAAATTGGTGCTTTTATTGAAATTTGAAAATTGGATTTTTTAAAATAAAAATACATTTAAAGGTTGAGTTTTATATTATCTTTTATAGAAATTTAAATTAAAAGAAAATTATATATTTTTTTTGCATTAATAAAGCCTATTTTGTAGATCATAATATTGTCGCGTTGTTATTATTATTAATAGTATTCCTACTATCATCATTATTATTATTAAGACTATTAAGAACAATCTTTGCAATCTTTCACATGGAAATTACGGCTCAGATAATGGGCTCTTGCTTGAACAGAGCAATATTTTGAAACATGCCAGTGTTCACACTTTTTTAGGAATTCAGCATTTGAATAGCTTATGATTATTACTCTGTAATAGAGAAAATGTATTTGCAGTAAAAAAAATAAACATGCTTAACCATTTAGGTTGTTGATATGCTAATTTAAGCTCTTCATTTTAAACTAACAAGTCTGACTTTGTGTGTCCCATGTGCACAGGGAATTTATTAAAGTCATTTTGATTGCACACAAATTACTTATGGAAACGGTGGCATTAACAAACACTCCATTGAACTTAATGAGTAAAAATTATGAGGTCCCTGATTTATTTGCCCATTTGCCTTTTCCAGACGATACATGTAATAATACCAGGACAGTTGCACACAACCCTTAGCTGTTCATTTGATATCACCCCACCAGCTACTCAATGTGCATCTATAGTATTAGAAAAGACACTAACAAGTTGTCCATAGATTTAATGATTCGGAAAATCCACCTCCTGAGGTGATTTGAGTTGAACGGATTGCTATTCACCTCGAGGGTATTCACACTGGATATTTTCACGATCAGAAAGCAATGTGACATATGCATTACAATGATTGCTGGATAGCTGTAGTCTTTGAGATTTGACTCCAAGAGTCCTTAACAGCACAAAGACATGTTTGTATTGTGTTTGCAGGGGATGATGTCAGTTAGTAGTGCTGTCTCCGTATAAGCTGGAAGTGTTTCCCTGCTATTAGCCTAACCCTAACCAGATCATGTGATCTTTGACCTTTGTTCCAGTGTGGAGCATCTCTTTGTGTGTGCCATGGCTGAATACAGTCCAGCTTGCAGCCTCTCTAGGGGACCAAAGATGAGTTTCTTTACCAGGATGTCACATTGACACACTGTGCTCACACACAAACTGGACACCAGTGTATATGTGCGTGTGTGTGTGCAGGGGGATCTGAGATGATTGCGGCCTTGAGGGAAATAACTGCACATTTCATGGCAGCATTTTTCTCAAAGAGATGTAACAATGCACACTCAAGACACTTTGGGTCTGTCCGTTTCCTTCAGGCCTGGGGCCACACTAGAACTCGTATCCATTCTTCACATTTTCTGTGGTCACATGCTCGCTTTGAAGTGAATTGGTCGTAATTCAAATGCAATGAATTTACTTTTTTTTTTATCCTCGTTTTGGATAAAGCTGTCCTCAAGCTTAGTTTAGGTTTTTGTGGAGGAAGGAAATGAACAGAATACAACAAAAGTAAAGGGACGATAGATTTTCCTTAAAGGTTCTCTAAGCGATGTCGGGTGACGTCACTTCTTGTTGACGTTTAAAGTATTGTCAAACAAAACGGAGGCTAGCTAGACCCTCCCTCCTCCTCATCCGCGCACTAACCCCCCAAACCCCGCCCCCAAGTCCTTCTTGTCGGTGATTGGCTGGAACTGTTTGTCATGTTTCGTGGAGCGGGTCGCCGCAGTTTGTTTTTGTTGCCGTTTGTGGAGCCTGGGCTGTCTACAGAGATCGCGTTTCTTTACAGTGTGTTCAGGGGACAGGCAGCCAGCGGATAGTGAGGAGATGTTTGCTGTATGTGACAAAAAATGTTTTGGCCTAAAAAACGCGTGACATCGCTTAGAGCACCTTTAAAATGGTCTGTGCCATTAAACCTCATGTGTTCACTTTCAGGAGGCTAGCTATACATATTTTCACAGTTTAACTAGTTATAACTAACTTCCCCAGCACTACCTATTACTAATAGACAACTATTGCTCTGTCATGACAGTAGTTCACATATAAATAAAAAGTGTCTATGTTAATATCTGCTATAATGTTCCTTTCTGCAACACTGAGAATGCAGCACATACTTGCATTGTGTTATGCCTTGTGTTTCCACAACATTTTTGAATCCGAGCAAGTAGTGGAAGTGGAGCGGAGCAAGACGTGTGTGTTTTCTCTCAGTAAAAGTTCACTATCGCTCCAGCACAAGCATGGAACTGTGTGTTTTGTGTTGTTTTGTTGTCAATCCACTTCACTTAAATGTGTTTGGAACACAACGATGCACAACATAGCATAGCAGAGGCCTTTGTGGTCACATACTTGTGTACAGTGTGTTTTCAGCAGTGTTCCTTTTGCATTTTATAATAATTTTATAAAATAAATTTTTTTTCTTGTTATTAAAAACAACTGATACATGTTCAGTATTATTATAGTCCCCGTGAACCGGAAGTTGCAAACGACTTTTCTCCAGTGTTGTGACGTATTTCCGAGAGAAACGGAATACTAAATGAGGCAAAATAGTGGGCGTGGCTTTTTTTCCAACTAGCACCTGATTGGATCTAGAAAAGTAGGTGTTGTCATTCAGCCTGTCTACTGTCAGTTGGAGGGGCGTGGTTATGGATGTTAAGCAGACACCCAAACCGTCAAACCTACGTCATCAGGGAAGGTCCTCCAATGCAGAGGGGAGGGGAAAATTCAGATTTTGATTAAAGATTATGAAGCCCAAAAATTTTTTTGTGTGGATTGACTTGCATGGATGAATTGTTCACCACAAAACGATCAATTTAGGCAAACAAAGTAAGTATGGTCAATTTTGAATTCATGGGGACTTTATTAGTTGTCATAATCATACAATAAGTGTAAAGGAGCTTTGTATTCTGGGTCATGCAAATAAAAGATTCAGATATTTGCTTAAGGAATGGGATTTTAATTATTCAGTTCTTGACAGTCTCGTATATACTGTGCATATTTTACTATACATATTTTATTATTATTTTACTTTTTCTTTTTGAACAAATATGTGCATAATGTACAAACAGAGGACTGATCCTCACAGAATCACCGGGCGAACTCACGCACACGCTGGCATGAATATTTAACACCCCAGACAGAGTCGAACCCTCTTGCCTCGCATTCCAATGTGCAATGTGTGATGTTCTTTGCCTTTGTAAACCTCTGCCTTAAAGGGTCCTCTCGGCTGCTCTGTGAATCGGCCAGCGATGTGAATAAAGGGAAATCAGAACTCATGCCTTCCCATCTCACCTTGTAGTTTTTCGACAAGAGGGAGCGTCAAGCTTTGTGTGGCTGTGTGTGGGTGGGTTTATGTGTGTGTGTGAATCGACTGAGTCACTACATGAATTTACCTGCACCTGACACCTCATATTCTGTGTATTTCTCCATCTTCACATCTGCATTTAATGTCATCCGCAAACACATCTCTCAGGCCACTTTAATAGTTGGTAATATTTAGTAAACATCTGGTGTGAAACAATTGACCAGAAATGTCCCCTTAAAGGTCAAATTTATAATTTGTGATGTCAAAGGCAGCAGACTGAAAAAATGCATGTTGACTTAACACTTTTTAACAGAGAAATTGCTCTCTGGCTAAAGTTCTACTATAATATATTGACATATTTACTATTTTTGCTCTAAAAATGTTGTATTTAGTTAGAATACAGAATGATAAAATTGGTAACAATTTATAATAAAGTCCCATTAGTTAACATTAGATAGCTATTATGCAATATTTCAATTTGTTACAGTATCTATATGTCTATATAGTTAATAAAAGCATAACTCCGTTACCTCTACTTCATTAAATATGGACTTTTGATTTTAAAAATGTATTTGTAAATGCTGAGATTAACATTAACCAAGATTAATACATAATTTTGAAGTATTTTTGATTTTTAGTTCATGTTAACAAATGGAACCTCATTGTGTTACAAATAAACAAAAATAAATAAAGTTGTCTCTAAGGTAAATTATTACATTTATTAATATCTAAAATATTAAATGATTGAAGATAGCGGTAGTAACATTGAATCCAATAGAGGTCATTTTGACTCTCTTTATGCATTTTTGTAGGTTTTTGTCTCATTTATCCTAGAGTTAAATATTCTTATTAGATAGGTGAAGAATCAGTGAAAAGTGTCTCCTCTACAATCTAAGCTGTCTCCTCCCATTAAATTAGGTGTTGAATATAAATATAAATGATTTTAAATATCTTACATGCACCATTTATTGTTACTTTTTTAGCATCACAGAGCCTTTGACATTCAGATGTGATTACGTTATTTATGCATTAAAAAAACAAACAAATACATGTGCCAAACTAACTGTAAATGGCATAAAGACACCTGTGAAGCTCTCAAGAAGGAATTAAGAAAGACAGAGAGAAACTGAAATAGACAGAAACAGAGTGTGCATGTGGGGGACAGATTATTGAGTCCAGATGGCAGCGATGGAAAGGCCAGGTCGCTGGCGGAGTGGAGAGAGAAGAGAGACAGATGGGAGTACGAGAAGATCATAAAACCATATTACGCTTGTTATTATTGTTGTAATAGGCACTATAATGACGCTTAGCGTTAAGCTTATTTTCATGGCTGGTCTACTGATGCTGTGAGCCATTCTCAGTCTCAATTGGATTATGTAGATGTTTGGATTCGGAATAAACCAGCGCAGTGTTTTGACTCCACAATGACTGGGGCTGTACGGAAGCATAAACCAGGGTGTTAGCCTACAGTAAACAGAAAAAAACAATCACAATCCTTCTGTGCTTAGCACTGAGCCCAGGCTGTTGGTACAAACCCTTTATCCATGTATAATCCACACATTTATAAGACACTCTGAAGTTTTTGGACTTTATTAAGAAGAGCTTAACTTGGCAAATGGAGAGAAACAAGAATGCCGTTGTCCTGAGGCGATGTTGGAAGACCATATTAATCGATGGAGGGAGATTTACCCACTTCGCGCTCGATAATCCGCGTGTGGTGCAGTTGACAATAGCGTAGTTACATTTTCTTGATGTGTTGATTTGCAGGCGTCAGCATGTCCTCATATCCTGATGAATAAAACAACAAGTTCATCAGTTGATAGTCTATCATGTACAGGGGGAATTATATGGGGTGAAAAAAAAGGATGAAAATGTTGCAAAAAAAGTGTCATGAATAATTGAAGAGTTTTTGAAAAATTCATTATTACCCAGCTGGTTTGAAGGTCACCGCCTGTTGAAAGCTTAGACTTTCTGTGGGAAAATCTTGTTTAGATAGACAGACAGACAGACAGGCAGACAGACTCTGAATGCTGGTTATGATGTTTAGGTTGAAATCGTCTGAAGCAAAGACAGTTTAGCCCACCGAGGAGTGGATCTCATAAAAATTGCATTGTTTTTAAGTTGAAATTGCATCATACTATTCTCGTGTGCAGAAAGTGTTCTGTTAGCTGTTAAAAAAAACATTAGAGGGGGGAAAAGTGTTTAAAACTGTTCTTTTTTTTTCCTACAGATGTATTTGTCTATGGCATTTGACGTTGTATGAAACTGAAGCACTGTGACTGAAAAAGCGATGTTTATTTTTTCATTGTACTAAAGCCAAAAGAAGTGATGAAAGTATTATTATTAATACAAAATAATACTAATTAATTGTTATTCTTATGAATAATTTAACACAAATAATAATTATAATATTGTTAAAATAATGAATTATTATGAGTATGAATAATAATAACAATTGTACTATTATTTTTTATATATATTGTGTTATACATGTGGCCCGCAGTATTCTTCTATTATGCCCTATTATGGATGCTTCCCTTTATATATATATATATATATATATATTTTTTTTTTTGTTAAATGATTATATATAATTTTATTTATTATTTATTTATATTTTATTCCTGTCATGGCAAAGCTGAATTTTTGGCAGTCATTACTCCAGTCACATGATCCTTCAGAATATGATGATTTGGTGCTCAAGAAACAATGTTAAAAACTGTTTAATATATATATATATATATGTATGTATATATATATAAATTTAGAAAACAATTATTTTAAATGGTAATACTACTTCTTAATATTACTGTTTTATTTATTTTGACCCAATACTGTAAATGCAGTCTTGGTGAGCGTGAGAGTCTTTTAGTGTCTGCGTCTATTGGGAGAAAAAAATTAATTCTATATATTTATAGATGTCCTAAATTCTGAACTGCATTCTGAACTTTTTTACACACCCCATTTACTTGGATAAGCCCTTATTTATATGACTGGTTGGTAGTTACAGCTAGTACATGCATGGCAGAGTATATTGGAATTTAACAAATTGTTGCAAGTTCAAGCAACTTTATCTAGTAACATGCATGATTATATCCAACACAGTCACTGAGCTCCACCTTTCCTGCTGCCCAACACGGACGTGGCCAAGGCCAGTATAAGCTCACTCAGAGCACAAGTCTAGCTTGAGGACATTGCCATTGTTTACCACTAGTGTTTCCACAGTGCTCATCCATCAGCTACCGCCCAAGGAGGACAGACAGAAAGACCATGTCTACTTTTTGTTTTTGTGAGAGATTTGCGAATGGCTCCAAAGTTGCCCACCTAGGACTGTGTTATTTTGCTGCTCGACTTCAATGCGGTCTCTGTAGTTTATTCTCGGCGCGCTCACTCTTTCAAGTGTGTGTGAGTGACAGGCATGCTGATGAACTGGTTTTGATGATCTTAGCATGTGGTGAAATGCTTTTCTGATGTCCTACCGTTAAAATCAGATTGACAACAGGCATTACCTTGTTTCTTTAAAACTGAAAGTATATATTTCGAAACTGAGCATTTAAACGATTAGTTGACTAGTCGGCATTAACGTAATCGTGTATAATAGGATCGATTTCTTAGAGGATGTTAAAGTGCGCATGTCAGGTTAAATTTGTAATTAGGATTAACACAAAATAGTTAGGGGAAATGCACGTTTGACAAGTTGTTGTATTGTTTTGTATGATTTTCGATACCTAAAGGCAGAATATAAGATAAAAAAGGTCGTTATTTTCAGTACTCACTTTAAACTGCTCCTCCGCCCAGAGCCATAGAGAGAAAGAGTTGCGACACACTTTGATGTCGCCGCGACGGCTGTCACGTGGTTCATGTAAGCTCCATTAGTTCCAAAACATACGCGGGCTGTCATGTTCTTCTATGGACAGACAGCAGCGATTGGATTATTAAACGGTAAATATAAAATAAAACACACACCCAAGTACTTTTTAAGCTGTTATTGCATTTTGTTAATGTCAGTTTTGCATTTGGAGAGGCAGGGTGACAACTTAGATAAGTTTTAGGCTATTTTTTTGGAGGGAAAAGCTTAGTGTTCATGTTCGCATGGGTAGTACGTTAGCACTGGCTTTAGCGGCTCTAACTTAACTTTTCCATGTCATTCATCTGATGATGGACGTCTCATGATATTTATTGTAGCACAACTGGGCTGTATTAGGCTATTGATTCCCGTGATCTTGCTTATAAATTCCGATTCAGCCATTAGCCTACCTTCGTGATCACGCAAAGAGGTCTGCAGTCCGTTCAGAATTCCAACCAACACAAAATATAAATAATTACGCTGTGCATGTACAAATGAATGATTTAGGAGGGAAATAGACTGCTCCCATAACGTAGAAAGCAACGATATACAGCAATGTTAGGTAAATATTCAACCGAAAAATATTCTTCATAAAATTAAACCGGAGAGATAGTTAATGAGTGAATTAACTATGTTCCTAAATACATATAAGCACATGCATAACCCTCCCTAACCCATTTAAATAAATGGATTGTGTGTGTGTGTGTATAATATTATATATAGGTATATATATATATATATATATATATACATATAAAATATTATTAAAAATATTATATATTATATACATCAGGTTACCAGTTAGCTAACGTTAGTGAAGTGTTGGTCACGTAAGCTATCGCTGCAATTAACCTATTATCTTCCAATAAACATTTACTAAAACTGGCTACATTAAATATAACTACAGACTAGATTCACGAGAGGTCGGCTAATGTGTGTAAAAGTAAAAAAAAATACAGTAATTTCATTAATTTACCAGCGAACGTACTTCTGAAGCACTGAAAATGAATGGGGTTCAATGGAGAAACTATCAGTGTTTGGAACTATTGGCTGCTCCACGACACGCGTTACTTCCGCATTCCAAAGTTCCTATGGCGGTCTATGGGAGTGTCGCAACTCTTTCTCTCTATGGCTCTGCCTCCGCCCAAACGGATCGCTTGACGTCATAAGAGGGAGACGTCTCCCAGGGCGCCGAGAAAGTGAGTTTGTGAGCTGTGTTGATAATTGTACGAGTGATAGAGTCGAGAGAATTAGTGATAAGGACATTTATTTATTTAGTTAGCTATTTAAGTTAGGTAGTTAGTTAGGTATACGCAGGCGTATTTTCACGATGGTGAATTACTGCGTTTGTGCTGGGTGCTAAAACACAGTTAAAACCGGTCACAGAGTCCACTTTTTCCCAAAAAGCAGGTCTGTGTTCCGTGCCTAGGTCAACTTTGTTGGGACCAAACGCGCTGACTTCAGTGCGGCTTCGGTATCCAAGACTTCGGTCATTTGCAGCGCACATTTCTTCCAGTTTTTTTGTTTCCACTGTTCGATCGCGCCCGCGTGTCTCTCTCTCTCTCTCTCTCTCTCTCTCTCTCTCGCGCGTCTCTCTCTCTCTACTTCAGTGCTGCTTCACACACACCAACACCAACATATTCCAGGATTGCAATCTTGACATCTAAGCCTGTTCATTATAGCCACGGAGCTTCAGAGCTAAGGCGGAGTTACAGATTATGTGTCCCTAAATAACCCGCGTATCTAACAGTAGTTCCGCATTAATTAATTTGCACGCGAGTTTTATTTATTTTTATACTCGTGTATTCATGCACTGAACCGTGACGCCCGTACCGTTTCGGTTCAATACGAATACATGTACCGTTCCACCTCTAAGTTATGCCTATTGAGAATGAGAAGGTGATGTCACGCGTATCACTCCGCGTTGCATTGTGGGAAGGATTCGCCATCTTGGTAGGATACGCTATCCGTTGTCATGGTTACTTCGACCGTGAGACCGAGAGAAATAGCGACAGAGAGAGAGAGCAGCTTGATATTTGTTTGCATTTTTGCGATAAGGCAGCCTAGAAATCTAGACGCACCCTAGCGGCAGCGAAAATTATTTCGCAGCCAGTGTGGTCTAGCAACTCTCCATAGGCTTTTGAGCTGGAAAAACCAAAAACTGGTCAGGCCAATCACATCGTGTATAGAGTCGGCGGGCGGGCTTAACACAATGACGGCACAGTTCATGACGTTCCGCGTGATTTCCATAGGTGATTTCCCTGCTACTTGAAAACAATGAAGATGCAGCGGCCTTTCGAATTGGCTTTGGCCACGACTCTGGAGGACTTGGAGTTAAGAGAACGTCACTTAAGTCATTTTTAAAAAATGAAGATGTGTTCGGATTTTTGCCATCCTGATACGGCAAAAGTTTAATATATCAATTAGCTTCGCTGGTGGAAAAACGCATGGGACTCACTCATCCACAACCGTTCGTTGCTCTGGTTGGTTGGAGCGTTATCCTATTGCGTGCAGAGGGATTTTCAAAGGTAACCGTTTATCCCACCCCTCGGATTGAGGCATGTCAATGGAGAGCTCCCAGACCTAACATCTTGATGTAGGTCTGGCATGCCAGGCTAGCGATAAGGCACAGTTTCTTGGGAATAAATGAAGAAGGGGGAAGCAAAAGGAAAGGGGCTCTATCGGGAGAGACTAAATAACAACACCAAGCAGCGTTATTTAGAGAAACTACTTGACATCAACATGGACCCGTACGACCTGCTTCAGAATGGACGAAAGACCCAAAGCACTACCACCTTTCACATACGCTGACATAGTTAATTACCTGGTTTGTTTATGGTATCAGTGACTAACGTTACTGCCTACACAATGCAAGAGTTCAGAAGCTTTAAGTCATTAGAAGCTGAACAAGTCTGCTGTTACAGTAATACTTTTAATGTTAATTACATTTTCACTCAGACATCTAACCCTTATTTAATATATCAAAAAAAAAAAAAACTTTAACCTGACATAGACACTTTAAAACCTTACATGCTTTTGTGCTCAAAAACAGTGAGAGCAACTTTGAAACCATTATCAATGCAAAAAATGATGTATAATAACGCTCTAAGCGGATGTTTGGACAATCTGGCTTGTAATGGTCTTGAAATGTATTGATCAGTTCAGTCAATTTGTTATACAAGCAGTGATTTGATAAAGTATTGTGGGTTCTCACATGAAGATGCTGTGTGCTTCCAATCTGCAGTTCTTATTAGATAAGAAAAAGTGTGCCTTTTTCTTGCCAGGCATCACAGGGGTGTTCATGATCATTTTATTTATCTATTTTCCAAATTCCCCCAGATTAAAAAAAATAAATTGCTTCAGCCTCCACAAGCCTGTTAGACTGTTTGCCGTAACCTCAGACGCAGTCGTGTTGCACCGTATAGCTCAGAGCATCCCTGAGTTTAATTGGCTGTTCTAGAAGCTGTAAACCTGCTGTTTCTGTATCTGATCTACACACAAGCACTGGATGTCTCAGACCATGTATGTGCGCTTTTGAGAAAGAACTCCGTAGAAATACTCACTGACTGGACCGTGGAGGAATCCCAGAATGAGCTTTGCAGCATTCATTTTTTTTTCTTGATCTGCCCGAGTCATTCGTCTCTCTGTTGTCAATGTGAGGAGCCCAAAAATCCATGTAATGTGGGCATTTATTTTTTGCCTGTGGCAGCTCACTGATATAGCATGATCTCGCTCTGCACTTTAAGTGTTCAATGGGTTTCTTGTGTCCTCATCAGAATGTAGAATAGTTTCCACCAGATTGCTGAAGACGAATGAAATATCACACAGTAACTCAACTGCTTTTTTAATTAACAGGTGCTGTTTTAAACTCATAATACATAAACATGCAATTTGCTATTTATATATTAAAATGTGTGTTTTTAATTGTGATTAATCACAATTATATTATTATACACGATTACCTTAATGCCAACTATAGTCAACTAATCATTAGTGCTGTCAATCGATTAAAAAAATATGAATCTAGATTAATCACACCTTTTTTTTCTGTGATTAATTGCGATTCATTGCAATTAAAAACACTTACGCTTTTATACGTTTTTTATATATTTTATAATGTCACAAATAAAGGCTTTTTATAAATATATATATCATCATCATCAAAGCTTTATTAAGGACACACATGGTCCAAAACACAAACAGAAACAGACAAACACAATATCACAAATTCTATATCACATATAGTTAAATTACATATAGTCAAATTTATATTATACTATATATTATATATAGTATTTTAAAACATTTATTATTATTATATTATATAGAATGTATATATTGCATATTCACATTATTATTATTATTAAATACATTTTACTATATATATATGTGTGTGTGTGTGTGTGTATAAATAACATATAGTAAAATGTATATAATAATATATTCCACATTCTATAATATAAACTCAAGATAAATTAATAATATATTATATGAAAGTGCATATATTACTTTTATTAATATAATAATACCGGTATACTACTATTGTTGTTAATATTACTAATGTTTTTACAAATATATATAGACAGCTTATATATTATTTTATGTTAAAATAAAATGACATTGAATGCGAAATATATTATCATATAAAATTAAATCTAATTTATATATACACTCACCGGCCACTTTATTAGGTACCCCATGCTAGTAACGGGTTGGACCCCCTTTTGCCTTCAGAACTGCCTCAATTCTTCGTGGCATAGATTCAACAAGGTGCTGGAAGCATTCCTCAGGGAGTTTGGTCCATATTGACATGATGGCATCACACAGTTGCCGCAGATTTGTCGGCTGCACATCCATGATGCGAATCTCCCGTTCCACCACATCCCAAAGATGCTCTATTGGGTTGAGATCTGGTGACTGTGGAGGCCATTTTAGTACAGTGAACTCATTGTCATGTTCAAGAAACCAATTTGAAATGATTAGAGCTTTGTGACATGGTGGAAGTAGCCATCAGAGGATGGGTACATGGTGGCCATAAAGGGATGGACATGGTCAGAAACAATGCTCAGGTAGGCCGTGGCATTTAAACGATGCCCTATTGGCACTAAGGGGCCTAAAGTGTGCCAGGAAAACATCCCCCACACCATTACACCACCACCACCAGCCTGCACAGTGGTAACAAGGCATGATGGTTCCATGTTCTCATTCTGTTTACGCCAAATTCTGACTCTAACATCTGAATGTCTCAACAGAAATCGAGACTCATCAGACCAGGCAACATTTTTCCAGTCTTCAACTGTTCAATTTTGGTGAGCTCTTGCAAATTGTAGCCTCTTTTTCCTATTTGTAGTGGAGATGAGTGGTACCCGGTGGAGTCTTCTGCTGTTGTAGCCCATCCGCCTCAAGGTTGTGCGTGTTGTGGCTTCACAAATGCTTTGCTGCATACCTCGGTTGTAACGAGTGGTTATTTCAGTCACTGTTGCCCTTCTATCAGCTCGAACCAGTCTGGCCATTCTCCTCTGACCTCTGGCATCAACAAGGCATTTCCGCCCACAGAACTGCCGCTCACTGGATGTTTTTTCTTTTTCGGACCATTCTCTGTAAACCCTAGAGATGGTTGTGCGTGAAAATCCCAGTAGATTAGCAGTTTCTGAAATACTCAGACCGGCCCTTCTGGCACCAACAATCATGCCACGTTCAAAGTCACTCAAATCAACTTTCTTCCCCATACTGATGCTCGGTTTGAACTGCAGGAGATTGTCTTGACCATGTCTACATGCCTAAATGCACTGAGTTGCCGCCATGTGATTGGCTGCTTAGAAATTAAGTGTTAACGAGCAGTTGGACAGGTGTACCTAATAAAGTGGCCGGTGAGTGTGTATATATATATATATATATATATATATATATACACACACATTACGGAGCCCCTCTTGGTCCCACTTTGTCAAAAAAATTTATTATAACTATCTCGTGGCCTCAAGATAGTAACTCGTGGCCTCAAGATACTATCTCGTGGCCTCAAGATAGTAACTCGTGGCCTCAAGATAGTATCCCGTGGGCTCAAGATAGTAACTCTTGGCCTCAAGATAGTATCCCGTGGGCTCAAGATAGTATCCCGTGGGCTCAAGATAGTATCTTGTGGCCTCAAGATAGTAACCCGTGGCCTCAAGATAGTATCTCGTGGCCTCAAGATAGTAACCCGTGGCCTCAAGATAGTAACCCGTGGCCTCAAGATAGTATCCCGTGGCCTCAAGATAGTAACTCGTGGCCTCAAGATAGTATCCCGTGGGCTCAAGATAGTATCCCGTGGCCTCAAGATAGTATCCCGTGGCCTCAAGATAGTATCCCGTGGCCTCAAGATAGTAACCCGCGGCCTCAAGATAGTATCCCGTGGCCTCAAGATAGTAACTCGTGGAACACTGAAATGACTTCCGTTCACACTGAGAATCATATGCATCATGTACTGTGTGAGTATGCGTCTTATATGAGTATGTGCGCGAGTTTGTGTGTGTGTGCTCGCGTCTCATATGAGTATGTGCGCGGAGAGTTTGTGTGTATGCTTTTAAGTTAGTGTGTTCTAGGGGTGTAACAATATATCGTGTCACAATTTATCGCAATACAAAAATGCAACTATATATCGTGGATAGTGACAATATGTAGCGTGGATAGTGACAATATGTATCGTGGATAGTTCACCCAAAATAATAATTACTGTGTGAGAAAGTTTTCAGAGTTTAAGTGTCAGTACTACATTAAACTATGCTACTATAAATAATGTTGAATATAGTGTATTATAATGCAATGGAGGAATATTTGTGTGTCCTGCTAATGCCAAATGTCTAATGTTACCAGTACAAATTGACTGACATTGTTTTAAATACATCTAGTCTGTAAAGATTGAAAGCATATTCGTCTAAAATAATAATTCTGTATTTTCAGCTTCAGAATCATGAATATTGTTATTCTGGTGTCTCTATTGTCCTGTGCATTGTGTTTCCAGCACCAAGTTCAAGCCTATTCATTTACACACACAATGTAAAACAAATGTAGCATTTTAATCAACAGTTAATTTTTTGTTCACCTTTTAACATGTCTTGGAGTATCGCAATAATATTGCATCGGGAGTTCAGTATCGTGATATGTATCGAATCGTGACGTATGAGGCGCCGTCTTGGACTTAAATCAAAATTCATTCATGCACACATATATGAAACACGTGCATACACATATACTTAGTGGTCAAACATACATGTATACTGCTGAATGCTCAAACAAAATACATATGAAATGCACAACGACACGCCTAAAGTCGCTTACGCACTTGCATGCAAATTATACACACATGAGATCCGCCGAACTCTCCACGCACATACTCATATGAGAAGTGCGCGCGCGCACACGCAAACTCTCCACGCACATACTCATATGAGACACGCGCACACACACAAACTCTCCACGCACATACTCAAATGAGACACGCGCACACACGCAAACTCTCCACGCACATACCCATATGAGACACGCGCACACGCAAAGTCTCCACGCACATACTCATATGAGACACGCGCACACACACAAACTCTCCACGCACATACTCATATAAGACGCATGCTCACACAGTACATGATGAATATGATTCTCAGTGTGAACTCGCACAAACTCACACAAACTCGCGCACAAACTCAATGAGGCCACGAGATATTATCTTGAGGCCACGAGTTACTATCTTATATATCCTACTATGTTATATGGTAATATATTTCACATTCTATGTCATTTTAATATAATATAATTTAAGCTCAGATAAATTATTAATAAATAATATACTATTTATATTATTGTTTATATTACTACTTCTAATACTGCCCAACACCATTGACAACCCCCTCTGTGGCCCCCATTGTCTTGCCTATCTCACTCTTTTCATCTTGAGAGTGCTTGCAAAGCGATACTTATTCATGCAAGCCATGAACTTCCGTCGGCAGAGACAAAGAACTCTTTGTAACTCCACTGCAATTTCTGTGGTGCTGTTACACACCAGCAATGCTGAGGCAACAAGTATGGTGATCCGAATGTCTAATACATTTCGAATGCACTTTCATTTTGCACTCGACATGCTATTGACAGACCCCACCCTCCATGCCATCAATTAAACAGTCTTGGACCGTTGCCTATTATTGAAGGCAAATAAACAATGTAATTGACTAAGCAAGATCTTCAATGCAGGAAATTACACAAGCTGCAGTGGAGATGAAACAAAGTGGATTTTGGTGTTTTTTAGGGATGGAGGGCGGAAAGGCAGTTGCTTTCATGGTTTGCTGTTTTGGATGATTAATGTTTTCTTTTTTAAATTACAGACTATGTTTGGAGCAGGTTTGGATGAATTCAAACAGGCTGGATTACTCTGTCTATCATCTGATAGTCTCAGAGGTGCTTGTATTTGTGATGTTACAGGAATGGTTCATCCGAAATTGAAAGTTTACTCATGTCGTTCCAAACCCATACGATTGTCTTCCTTTTTTGCAACAAAAAAAGCTATTTTGCATAGTGTCCAATCTGTTGTTTTCCATCAAATAAAAGCATACAGTGACTAGATTTTTTAAAATCAAACAAAATGTGGATATTAGCAGTTCCCATCACAGCAAAAGAACATTTTATAAAAAATAATCCACAATGCACATTTTACATATACATTACCGGCCAAAAGTTTGTAATAATTTAAACATGTTTTACAATAATTATAAAACAAAAATTCTCTTTTGCTAACCAAAGCTGTATTTATTTGATCAAAATATTAGAATGATTTCTGAAGGATCATGTGATACTGAAGACTGGCGTAATGATGCTGAAACTTCAGCTTTGCCATCACAGGAATACATTACATTTTACAATATAATAGAAAACAGTAATATTGTGAAATATTATTACAATAAACAGTTTGTACTGCATTTTTCATTAAATAAATTGAATAGAATCGTAATTATTCCAAACTTTTGACTGGTAGTCTAGACGTTTTTGGATTTACACAGCATATATAATACAGGTCATGCAAATACAGCTAAACTGATGCATAATTTATGCAATAACTTTTTGATGAAGGGTGAACCCAAGTAGAATAGATGATCCTTAGGTGAATGTTAAGTGAAAGGTAGAGCATATCACAATTTTGGTCCAGTGATTCGGCCCTTGTGTTGATTATGTGGAGACAGTAGCTCCTGCTGAGCCAAGGACACTCGTGTAAGAATATAACTGAATACTAATGCTGTTCGTTTAGGCTTCCAGACAGTTCAGCTAATTCACATGCAGAAAGTTGTTGTTTTGGGTGGGGGTGGGGTGGGGGGGCTGTGCTAAGAATAGTTGACCTCAACCTCAATGTTGACCGTTCATTTGCAAATATCAGGCCTTGAAATAAAAATGTAAATAAATTGATTTTTTAGCATTCTTATTTATATATCTCTATATATATATATGCATGCACAGTGTCAAGGGTTTGTGTAGTGTACCTCAATGGGAGTTTTTCCAGCAAGATTGAATACATTTCCCTTTTGTTCCGGTCATTGCCTCCTGAGTTTAATTTATTTTCTGCCTCTATTGCCAAGTAATACTGCTTTCATGCCTATTAACTAATTTCTGCAATATTCTCATTTCCCCATTGGCTTAACATGACATTTGTATCAATTACATGCAGTTATGATTTTCTCAACATAAACCAGGGGACAGAGGCCAAACAGAAGCATGCGCAACAGAACGCTAATCAGACAAGCAGTGGGGGAGTCCAAACCATTACGCTTATGTACAGTTTTTGATATCATTTCATTCACTAGCTCCAGTGCATTGTTTTAGTTTGTGGTCGTTTCTTCAACCTCAGGCACTTTTATTAATTACTTTTTTAACTTCATACTCTGTTTTGGAAACTTTTTACCGTACCCCTTTTCCATCACTTTTTAGAGCCATTTATGTAGGTATAGATAGTTTGTTTCAGTATTAAAATCATGATCACTCACATATAAAAACCTTAAAGCTTTAAATTAAGTTTTTACTTTGATAATCTGAGTGCCATTATTAGCCTGGCTAACGTCAGACCACGTCTCATTGTTCATTTTCTCGTATTTGAGGCGTGGTTTACGAATGCCCAGAGCCGTTTATTGAGTGCTACGAATGTCTATCAAATGCGCCTGTACGTAGCTCATAGCCAATCGTTTCAATTATACCAGATGACGTATGTAGAGCGACAGAAATTAGACGAGGAAGAAGAAAGTACTTAGAACAATATCTAAGGCTGCATCGAAAGGTAACTTCGCGTCTGCTGCCATGTTGGATCAATAGGTATAAACAAACTGCTTCGGTGTGTCGCATACACGTCGTCATCGTCTTGCTGCTCCCTCCCCGTTCTGTGATCGGTTCCCTAGATGAGGCGAACATTTGGTCCATGCATCCAGACTACCTAGCAGCGTGAATAAAATCGCGCTGCGCAAAGGCAGTATGGGGAAACCCAGGCTAGAGTGCCATACTAAAAGAAAAAAAAGATTTCTACAAAAAATCAGTCTCATTTTAGTCACAACCACATATTCTGGCCTTAAAGATTTGCTGAAATTATTGTACTTTGTTAAAGTAAAGAGCAAATTTATATTATAATTGTAATATAGAAAAATATAAAACAATTTATTATAATATAGGGCTTGAAATAACATTTTTTTTTGCTAACCAGCCACTCTGGCTTGTTGTTTTCTAAAGTTGCTAGCCACTCAGCATTTTCAATGGCCACAATATTGATATCCTTATTCCATGCCATGGGGAAAAACTGCCATATAGAATTTTTTTTAATTCTCTCATAATTTGCAAGCAGGTATATTAGGCTGCTGTCACTTTAAGACCCAATGCACGGATCCATTATACTGTTACACATGTGTTTTCTTTCCCAACTGTTTACTTTCACTTAAATCATAACTGACTGTGTTTGTGTGAATACTTGCCAAGACTGGCATTTTGACATTATTTTGTACATCAGATGATGTATACATCTCAATTTCAGAAAATTGACCCATGTGACTGGTTTTGTGGTCCAGGGTCACAAACTTTTTTGCAAAATTGACCATTCAATGCATGGTCAATTATGCAACAAGTGTATATTGTATATTAATCAAAATACTAGCTATGAAATGAACCGTAGCAAGACAAATAAGTCTATTTTCCACCACCCTCATTTTCATCCCAGAACGTTTTTAAATGTAATACATACTGTTTCAGATGTACTGGGAATGACACTTTGCAACAATGTTCATGTCGTTTCAGAAAATGGACAAATTATCGAATTCTCCTTTTTGGATATTGTTAGTGGAATCTGTAAATGAATGAGTGAGTTGGACAAGTCTTTCTTATTTTCTGAAAGTCCACAAGGTCTAAATTGCTCATAGTTGAAGAAACACCTTTAAATGATATCAAAAAAGCACAGAAGCTAAAAATGTACAAAAGATGGTCAGTCTCACAGGAACACGGTAATCCTTGCAGTCTGGACAGCACCATTGTTTAGTACCTGCAGCACTCTCCAGCCCCCCCACGGCACCCTAGCTGCACATCACAGGTACAGAGCTTAGAAAGGATATTGGGTGGAAGGAGAATGGATTGTGCCGCAGGCTGTGATGTGGTGTTTTCTCGCTCATCAGATTGCAGTGGTTGAGTTGGGGAGGTGGGAACATTTCAGATTTAGCTCTACAGCGGAAGGTTAGACTCCCCTCAGGACACAAATCAGCCCCTGCCAGTGGAGTTTGTCTCTCAGTAATGCGCTGGAGCTCATTTGTGGGAGTTTGTGCAGGGTCTGAAGGTTCACTTACGTTCCCAATAAGCATCAAATTCCAGCTCGTAGGAGCTCTTCTGGGCTGTAATCAGGTACAGTGGTTGATTGCACTTCCGAATGAAGGACCCTCCATGTTGAAGGGAAATCATCTGCCGATAGACATAGTTTTTCGCGCCTCAAAATGTAGCCCACCCAAGTGACTCATGTCCTCCTGGGAAAAGCTGAAATGGCCAATTTGGATGTCACACACACTCTAAAAGGAGCCGAGAGAATCTTTTTGTCGTCTGGATGATGGTTGCACCGCTTCTTTCCTCAGTTTCTTATGTTCTTTTTTTCAAAGCTGTTCTATATATAAGCCATTCCGGATAAGCCATTTTTTAAAAGATGTTATTTTGAGCGCAAAATTGAGAACTTTTTTGTTAAGATTCACTGGACCAAAATATGACGTAAATGTATGTAAAAATATGGAAACAGGTGATAGAAGTCTGTGTATTTTAAGTAGGCATCCATAAGACTCGAGATGATATGATCTTATTTCAAGATCCAAGATACAGCAGTATTTACAAAGTAGCAATGGTAGTACCATGGTACTTTTTGGTAATAGACCAATTTGAAGGCGGGAAATTACTTGCTACATGAATGTCACGTCACCACAATGTGAGCTTTCTGAAGATCTGGGAAATGTAGCTTTCAGCTGTCTCTGAATACCACCCTAATAACTTGACAGTGTTTTCTGCCTTTTTATTAAATTAATCTGCAGACTTTTAGGCTCATGCTCACAAACCATGACAGGAAGTGTAACGATGTCCTCAGGGAAAGAGCACATCTGAGTCAAATCTTTTCTTAAAGCAGTAGCTCATCTAAAAAATAAAACTCTCTCTCTTTTTTTCAATGGAATTTCATTCCATTTGTAGAATGTAGAACACATAATAAGAATAAGAGTTCTTAAAGGGGTCATGAACTGCATTTAAAAACTTTTTTTGATAATGTTCACCGAGCTCCACTTATAATGTTATCAAGATGTTTACATAAAAGAAAACATCCTTATTTAGAAGTAATAAGCTATTTTCTATCTTGTTTTTGACCCTCTCTTTCAAACACTCCATTTTGATAGGTTTGTGTGTTGTGAAATTACTGTCAGATCCAATGTAGTTGGAACTGCATCATCTATTGTTTTGTTGCAGGAGAAATCTTGTGTGTGCGTCTGTCTCGTATTTACTCCTTCATGACATGGCAGGGCTAAAGAGGCAACGATGTAGAAGCAGGCATTGATCATCTTCTGCAAAGGCTTTTTTTTGTCGCACTATTCCGTAATAATGTGATGAAATCCGAAACAAGTCGTGTTCTGAGCTTGGTTTCAATTAAAGCTAGTTAAACAAGGAAGTTTTGAGTTCTGAAACTTATAGGAAATTTTATTGTACAATGACCTATGTCAACAGATCAAGGAAAATTTGATTTCTCAATTCATGACCCCTTTAAAGAATCTTTGCATAGAATCTTTGATTTTCCATATAACAGTAGGCTAGTTCATAGTGACAACAGACCATCAAGTTCCAAAAGGGGATTACAAATGTTTCATAAACATAATGCATTATATTTCATATGATATAAATTAATATTATATTTATATTATATAATCATAAAATAAATAAATAGCACAAATATGAATATAATTTAATAACAGCATATGACTTTGGAATGACATGAGGGTGAATACATTTTGTCCGAATTTTCATTTTTGTGTGAATTCAGTGAGTCAGTTCCGCGCTCTAAAATGTCAGTAGTTAATCTGAAGACTAACATTATGCTGTCATATAGCAGGGAGAGGTGTCTCGGAGTGTCTGGTTCTGTCTGTCCCACTTCTTGTTTGGAGGCTGATAGTAGCATTAAAGCTCTTCACCCGTCTCTGAAGGTCAGCTCTTAAACAGCTGTTTGAGGGATGAATGGAAATATTTTTGTGAATATTACCTCTGCTCCGATGGCTCTGTCTGTGTCGGCTTCCTGCTGTGATCTTACAGCAATCGCTGTGTTTGTTATCACCCTCTGCCAATACTGGTGGCATGCTTGTTGTTGGTTCAAGCTCTTGAAGGGTCAGAGAGGTCACATAAATACCTTCTGGATGAAACTCAAACCTTATAAAAAAAGAAAAAAAAAGAGAGAGAAGCTCAGCATGTTTGAGATGACGGCTAACACGTCGCTATTGACTGTCATTACTCTTTTGACAAAATACTGATGGCAGAGACTGATGTACATGGTCAATTTTTATGTGTATTGATACGTATACTGTTTCTATTTTTTTAAGTTGTTATTTGCAATAATTAAGCATTCGTTTAAGCCATCACATAATATCAAAATGCTAAATGTGTTTATTTATTTCAAATATCATTTAAAGATATTTAATGACATAATATTTAATACCTAATATTTTTGGGTTGTTGCAATGTTGGTCTTTTGAAATTGATTTTATGTTTTCTTCTCTTAAACATTCAGATAGAAAAATATAAAGAACTCTTAAGCCATCAAACACAGAATTTCAAAAATCATCGGAATGAATGAATGAATGAATGAATGAATGAATGAATGAATGAATGAATGAATGAATGAATAAAGCCCTGTTTTAAGCCATCGATCACAGAATTTCAAAAAACATCAAAATTAATAAATGCCATTTGATGACTTAAAATTATATTTACATTTTGTTTTGTTGCAAAAAAATGTATAAGTAAAAAGTTTTAAATATTCTTGTAAACATTAAGATATTCTGATTGTGCTGGCAAAATCAGGCGTTGTTTTTTTTAATGTTAACATTTACAGAATTGTATATTATTATTACTATTAGTAGTAGTAGTATTATAATTGAAAAAATGTTAAGATTTACAGAATTTGACATCATTATAAATTGTCAATACATCTTTTTCACACTGTATTAATGGGTTTTATTTATATTTATTAAATATAAAGTAAGCAGTAAACAGCAAGGCAGCTCACTAGGTTTTGCCTATATTTATTATATGTATACACCTACACACAACATTAATTTAAAGAACTCGTCGGAGACCTGGATTTTCCCGTGTTCATCATTTATTTAGACCTAACCATCTCGGGGCTCCCCCTCCGGACATTAGGATTAAACTGCCACATTATGAATAAAACATACTGTAATGAATTCAGCACGGTCCAGAAATATTATCTGAACTAAATCAATGTTTTAAACAGAATTCCCTTTGGCCTCAGGTGTATATTTCAGCAAAACTCTCTCAAAAAAGAGAGAGGCACAGAAAAGTCACAGCGCATGAAACCTTTCTTCAGTTTAACGTTCACCGTTCGATATAGATATAGATATAGATATAGACATTCCCAAGCAAACCCCCCCCCCCCCCCCCCCCCCCCTCTCTATCTGCCTACACAGATCTTCACTGCTTTGCCGCAGAGCTGAAAATAAATGGCCTCTGCATCCCGGCAGACACCCATCCAGAAAAAAAAAGAAAACATTTAAAGAGGGCATGTAAATCCTCAATGAGTGACTGCAGTGCAGAAGTTCGATATATAAAAATATATACAACTGTGATGCGTCTTTTCTTGGACGCCTTTTGGTACCAACCAATATGACACCTCTACCCTTGTGTGACAAATCGCTGCGCGGCGAAGCTTATCAGAGTAGAGTTGCCAGCTTTGCTTAGCCTGGTACAGTTTTGTCTACTTAGAAATAGCGATTTGATGCCAGAGCCCGGGCAAGATTAAGCCGTGGATGTTTATAATATCAGACAGGAGCGCACTCAAGCATTTGGGTGCTTTAAATCAGGCATGAAATTAATTTCCAAACTCTTTTCAGCAGATGTGCGAGTAATAAGAGGCAGATGCTTTGTATTTCACATTTTGTAAGGCCCGGAGCTGATCCGGCGAACCTTTGGAGTCATTGTTCGGCACATGTCTGTCTGACCTTAGAGGAGTTGAATCTCTTTGATCAATACGCCAAATACATTTTCATGAATACGGCTGGAGTGTTATAGCGAGGCTGGCTTTGTTGGCGTTCTTTGGTTGATCGCTGTCTCCTTTATGTTGGAGACATAGACCACCAGCTCTCCTTCAAAAAGAGATGCTGCAACTAATAATTACTCTATCGTATCTGCTTTAATGCTTTTTATGGGGCTTTTTCCTTTAGGAAAGTTGAGAGTGAGACTGGGGGAATTGGATCGAGATTTGATGTAAGCAGGGTTCGGGTCTGCATTCCCATGAGCACACATCAACAGCACCACAGCTCTCATAAATCTGCTCGGCCTTTATTTCAGCAGTGCATTTTTGGTTTATGTTGCACGGGCTTTTAATAATTACAAATAGGACCAATTTTGAAGATTGTCCTGGTTAGGGATTGTATGTCAGTATCATTCAATTATCATTCAACATGCAATTTTCCATGACATCTGAAGCCATATGATAGTGATTGGGTGAAGAACAGACCAAAATGAAGTAAAACAGTTGGGTGTATGACAGCAATGTGCCATTTTTTGCTAAATTTGCAGTGTAAAGGATAAAATAAATGTTCATAATTGATTGTGCTTATAAACAATTAATGTAGCAATGATGATATTTTGGCAGAAACTATAATTAACATGGTCAATTTCTATATGGGCATTTAATGAAAAACATGTTTTGAGTGGTTTCAAATTTCTACACTATTTGAGCCATTTTTTTGTTGCTATTTGCAATAATTGAGCATTTAAGCCATCACAGACAGATTATTAAAAGGCAAAACATTTTTTTCAATATATTTATTTACCAAATATTTTTTATTTTATTTATTCAATCATCGTCATTCATTCATTCATTCATAATGTTAATGACTTAATGTTATTCATCTTTTTGTGTTGCAAAGTTGGTCTTAGATTCTTTAAATTGACATTAAATGATCTTTTAAACATTCAGAATAAATAAATAAATGAACGAACGAATGAACAAACAAATGAATGAATGAATGAATGAATGGATAAATGAACAAAAAGCGCTAATTTAAGCTATCAATCACAGAATTAAAAAAATCCTTTTAAAAGGAAATAAATAAAAGTTTATAAAATTGCTATGGTGTTTTTTTTGTTGCAAAATTGTTGTCTTAGATGATGTTTGTACTAATATTATCAGGAATGTAATTACAAGTGATTTGCTGTTTTCCTTCTCTGTTTTTTTCTGCTGCTTTGTAGATAGTTGTGTGTTTAGTGACACACAAGGCCACCTTCCCCTTTTGAATTACAACTTTAATAGCTTGTCCTTTAGCATCTCACCAGAACAGTCTTTCCTTTTCCTTTTTCTAATGCTTGTTCCTATAAGGCTTGCTCTCTGCTTTCCTGGGATTGTTTTATTTTAATGAATCGAATCAATTCTACACACAGTACAGTATGTAAACAGTGGGTCTAATTATACGTGGCTTGAGTCTGAAATTGATTTTGCAGACACGAGTGTATGTTTTCACATCAATGTAAACATTCCTTCGAATAAATATTAAAATTAATTTACCCTCACCACCTCCAGATGGTGAAATGATTAAAATCTTTAACTGAATGCATTTTATGAAACTACAATGCTGATGGAAGCCCTTTGTTTATCTTAGATTATCACAAAATACAGGAGTAGCAGCCAAAATCATCAATATACTGGCTCAAAATAAGATAACAGAGGGTTTTTTTTTTCTATTCATCAACAATCAAATGTAATGTATAGACCATTTTGGCTTCTTGTTCATTCCTTTTGGCATACCAAATCACTGAGGGCTTCATTAACAGAAAGAATTTCTGTTTTGCATATGTAATTAGCACAGTCCCTTGACTGAGACAGGAAGAAAGAGAAAGATTCTGAACATACCTGCTACCACAGCGAGATAAAGAGAGAACTATATCAAATCTAGGGCACATTTCACGCTGTGGCTGTTTTTGGCCACAACTTTCTCTGTAGTTTTACTGTTACCAATGTTCCTTTCACTTTTTTATTTATTTATTTACTTATTTTATGTAACACCTGTTAAAGGGATACTCCACCCAAAAATGAAAATTCTGTCATCATTTTCTCACCCTCAAGTTGTTGCAAACCTGTATGAGTTTCTTTCTTCCGCTGAACACAAAGGAAGATATTTTGAAGAACGATTGGAACTTTTGACTTCCATAGTATATATATTTTTTTCTACTATGGAAGTCAATAGTGCCAAACAACCGTTTGGTTCCAATCGTTCTTCAAAATATCTTGCTTTGTGTTCAGCAGAAGAAAGAAACTCATACAGGTTTGCAACAACTTGAGGGTGAGTAAATTATGACAGAATTTTCATTCTTGGGTGGAGTATCCCTTTAAAGACCCACTCCGATGAAAATAATGTTTTTCTAGGTGTTAACATGTTCTTGTGGCATTTTTCTGATGTTAGAGGACATATCTTGAGAAAAATAAGCTCAAAGTTGTATTTCTGAGTATTTCTACATTCAAATGGCTGTGAATCAGTAGCAGACGCTAAAATGCTGGCTAAAATAGACTGGAGTTGTGACGTAGTAACTCCACTGGGCGTCTCCACACGCGACGTCTTGGAGTGAAATAATGATCGGTGATCGGTGATAACTTTGATTAACTTCGGATAATAATAATTAACGTGTATATAATACTGTTGCCCCACCGGTATTGGGGGTGTAAGCTAGCGGGAGAGACAGAGCTCTCAGCAACGGGCAGGGGGAGGGTCGTCTCCGTGCCAATGGCTCCGCCCACAACGCAGAGGCGAATTGCTAATGAGCTACTGCCGCTCTGCTGAAGCGAAGTCCCAGAAAACGGCACAGGTTTTGTGATTTTTGCTAAAAATGGCATAATCATAATTTAAAGACCACTGGGAATGTTTAAAAATAGCTCAAAACATGATCGGAGTGGGACTTTAAGCAAGTATTTCACTTTTTAAAAGTAAAGTGTATAATTTCTGCCCCGCAGAAGTGCAAAAACTTTTTTTCAAATATGTTTCTTGAACACTGCCCTATCTGTCATTGGTTGGAGAAAATAACCCCATCCAAACTTGTGTCATAGACCTTAAAGAGCACAATGTGTCAAATCTAGAACACATTCCACATGGTGGCTGTTTTTTATGCTGTCATCCATCATCAATCCATCTAGCTATTAATCTGTACTTTCCATCCATCCGTCCGTCCGTAAAGCAAAAATGTTATTTTGTTGACACACTACTAAATTGGTTGGTAGCCCTGCCCCAAACTCATCCCATTGGTTGAGTCAATGTTGCTGTCTGACTGTGTGCTACTGATCTATAGATCTTTCCGTCATTCATTCATTCATTCATTCATTCAAAAAAAAAAACCAGTTAAAACCATCAAACTTGACCAATTAAAGACAGCACATGATCCTCTAAGCTAAGGTTTCTTTCCATGACATTCAGGGGTTTTTGTTTTAATCTATTTCTGGTCAGAATGTGAATTATTCTCAAATATTCTGTATGATAGAAAGCTTTGTCTGAGTATGTTGAGTAAAGACGTTTATAACCAGAATTACTTCTCACCCCTCTGTTGGTGAGCAATGTTCCGCACTGGAAATTGTGTTTCAGATTGCAACAATGTATAATTTCATTCCAACAGTGCATGATATAGCCCCACAATTATGAAATCTGCTTCCTCTAGGGCGTAATACCTGTTGCTAGCAGCATGCAGGACAATTGATACAGTTATCCTGTGTTCTGCTCGCTAAAGATAATACAACAGGTACTTTTCACTGTTCTTTGGCCTTGCGCACAGAAAGGCCTGCTTTAACAACCTTTTCCCCATCTACCTTGCTAAAAACGATTCAAATTATGGTTATGGCCATGGACCAATGTAATATTCAGAAAAAAAGCCCCTTATGTTAACATTTATGGTCTGCTTGCGGCTGCTGGTCTCAAGTGTGTGTTATTTATATTCTCTGACATGCAAGTATTGTTACCAACCAAATGTGTGTCTCTCTCTCTTTCATTTTTTCTTAGGTAAGACCTCCAAATGTGGCCCATCAGATATAAGACGTGGATGGTTTCCATGCATCTAGGTGTCAGTAGCTAAGTACCGTGCATTTCTGTTTTGTACAGCTTGAATTGCAATGCTCTGCTTATGTGCGTGTTAAACAAGATTCTATATAAAGATATACTAGAGACCGGTGTCACATGGGGAAGATGCCCAATTACACAATGTGTTTTTCTCCAAAAGTGGTTTTGTAGGTTGTTTATTGCTGGGGAAAAAAAAATTGTCCGGTTACATTTTTGCTTTTTCATGAATTGTTCATGTTTCATACTTTGTTTTACTGTTAAAAGTTTGCTCAAAAGCCTATAATAGGCTGTTTAGTGGAAGGTTTCATTTTGACAACATGCCCCGCCATTAGTTGAAAGGTCAATGTGTGTTTAGTGAACTATATCTGCTTTTTTAAAGAGCAACAATGATGAATAATACACTCTTGGATATAATTTTTTTTTTTTTAAACAAACACTTTATGGCAAAATAAATAAATAATTAAAATAAAAAATTGAATTCATTAGAACTAAATCCAATCTCATGATGGGAACCGCTAAAAGTTCTATATATGAAGCGCCTGACAGAACCCTTTAAATGTTTTATGTAGAACCTTTTCATTTTTGTAGCATTTCATGTGCATATACAGAAATTATTTTGCCTTAAAAAACGTGACGAGAAGCCCCAGTTTTTTACAGTTCCATATCACTGTTTATTGTAGAATGATTTTAGACTTTAAGTAAAATGTAAGAGTCATAGGGCCATTTCATGTGCGGGACATCATCTGGATTTATTGTGATCACCACAGTGATAACTCAGAACACAGAAAAAAAGTATTATGATCTGTTTAATTAATAGCTCTAATTGTCATTCATGATGATCAGAATGTGTTCATCTGGCATGATTCATGATCAGTAATAATAGCTTCCCTGATGGAGAATCCTGGCTCAAGCATCTGGCAAACCAGCGGGTCTGTGCAAGGAATATATCAGCGAGACAACCGGGCAATAAAAGGTTTTATTTAGGGTGTGAAAACTGTTGATAGAAGGCTGTGGCTGTGTCCTTATAGACCTGTCTCTCGGTGTGTAATTGAGAGCAAATCACCAGTCATCCCCCTTTGAGGTCATGATGCTATTCATGTCTGCGTTGATTAGATCTCATGGGTGGCGGTTGACACGAGCTCTATGGGAACAGCCGTTATCCTGACGTGAGAAAAATGAATCGCATAAATAATCAGTGTCCGGCAGCTGCAAAGATGATTAGGATAACATAATGAGAGAGCTGATTAAGAACAAACTCTCTTGGGCTGCTGTGATATAGGTTGTAACAAGTGTCACCAATTTCTCCAATTAAGCAAAGGCTACTAACACACTAGTGTTGAGGAGTAACAAACTGAAAATAGCAACCCCACTAATATAACTACTTTTTCCAGTTGTGTCACAGTAATTCAGATGTTTATAGTGGAGCTATTCTAGCAAGAAGCTCATTTTTCCAGGAGCAAAAATGTATATATTTGATATGTTTTTATATTATTATATTTGTAATGTAAACTTTATAATGAATAATGTTAATATTAATAATGAACATTTCTTTTCATTTTTAAAATTGTAATAACATTTCTTTTAAAATGTAATGTTTTTTTATTTTAATTAAGCATTTTTTATGTATTTATCTGTAAAAGTTCTTAAAATGGCATGTCAATTAAGCAATATCACACGAGCAAGAAAAGGATTGCATGTCTGATTTAGCTTTTTTGTAACTTTTGTAAGTTTATATTGAGCAACTGACATTTCATGGGTGGCTATTTTGTTTATTTTTGTTCTTTCAATGAAAATATGTACAATGTTGCAAACCACAGAAATCGAATTCTTTATAGCAGAGTGATGTAGACAGTGAAATGTTCCAGCCCTGTTGAGCAAAATATAATAATAATACGTTTAATTTATATAGTGCCTTTTCAGAGCCTCTTACAATGGTGGTACAATAATACATAAACAATGATCGGTAATAGTTCTCTAAACATTATGCCAAATTAAGAATATATCGGCTATATTTATGATTGATTGTTTGTCACTTCTGACTAACCGACTACTCAGTCTCTAATACATGGTATCCGCGGGTCCTTAAAAAGTCTTAAAAAGTCTTAAATTAGATTTAAAAAATGTATGGCCTTAAAAAGTCTTAAAAAGTCTTATTTTGACTTATGAAAGGTCTTAAATTTTCAATGGCAATTTGAGTTAGACATATCTAAATGTTTTCCAAATTAAAACTATCTAATTAGCGTACTTTTTTATTTACTATTCGTTCTTTGTGGATTTGTTCGTTCACGTGACATTTCGCGTCACATTCGCGCCAGCATTACGTCTGTCTCTTGCACACGAAACAGCAGGAGAGGAGAAGAAAGCCGGTTAATTTCAGTTCAATTGTAAGGTCATTCTTTATGTGCGTAGTGGTGTGCGATGTGTATTGTCTATTATGATATTGTAATCATTGTTTTACTTTAACGTTAACTATGTACGAGGGCGCACTGCGAGCTGACATCGCATTTGTCTCTCATGCTTGCTTTCACTGCGTGATGTGTCAGTGCAGTTATAGGTATGTTCCCTAATAGACGTATAAAGTTTTTGTATTTTATATATCATATGTTGTTATCATACAATATTACATCAGCAAGAGGGCTGTTTTCCCGTGCACAATAGCAAATATGATATTTATTTTATATAACAGTTAAATTAACATTGTTACATTTTATAAACAATATTGTCAATATTGTTTGTTTTCCCTTTATTTCGCTGACGAGAATTTCAAAATGAAACCGTAGCAGAGTCTCAATGCAAAAGACAGCGATGATTTCTTGACTGAAATCCGCGTTTTGAACGAATCATTTTAACGATTCAATGAACAATCACTTGCACTTCCTGAATGAATCAGCCGTTTGAACAAATCGTTTGAATGAATGACTCCCTGAGACAGTGACTTGCCGCCTACTGGCGGGTTTAGTTTCACATTAAGTACCCTGTAATTAAAATGTTACAATTAGAAATCAGTTCATATTTAAATATTGAATTAAGAATTGAAAGAATTGAATATATCATAGCTTTATTTATGCAATTGTAAATGGAGTATAAATATATTAATGCCAGTTCTGATGCTGCTTCTGTGTCTCCTCTGCACTGCAAAGATGGATTTTGATTTAATGATTTAATATAACTGGTAACAGTGGTATTGTGTTATTATTCTAATATAATTTAATTTGAATGTTAGAATTTGACATAAAAGGTGATGCATACCTCTAAGTAAAAAACAAAAAAAACAAAGTCCATATATGGGTGAAAATGCCCCTGGAACTCAATTTAAGGTTGCAAATATTGCCCTTTAATAAAAAAATGTTAATTCCTTTCACTGCTGTGAACTGACCACTGCATAGAATATGAAAAATATGAATATCTTCGTGAGTCAGCTGTCAACAACAGGCCTAAACCAGCCATGGTACCAGTACACAAACACAATCAGTAAAATATCATCTAATTATCATCAACAAAACTTTGAAAATATTGAGACATTTTTTTTTTTCAATATTGCGCACCCCTAATGTAAGGTATTAATTTTGATTTCTTCAGGTCTTAAAAAGGTCTTAAAAAGCCTTAAATTTGACTTTAAAAAGTGTGCAGATACCCTGTAATAGAGAACAGTGCTGTAACTGTTACTAATGTGCTACATGATATGAGTGTACTTTATACTGGTATATCAACAGAAATATAGCCCAACCATTTTTTTGATGTCAACTCCATATTTTGTCACCTAAATCTTCTCAAATACTTAGTTTACTGCTGTTATAAGCTCTGTACATTGCTGAACATATGTAGACCAAAGAAGTGGTTCAAGGGAGAACTCAGAGGAGTGTGTCCTAGTACAGATAGAGACTAATTTATGACTTTTATCTGATGTTTGTATAATGCTCAGTCGGAGATGTGTTGACTGTGACATAGCCACTTCTCTGTACACAACCCTGTAAATGGAGAATTGAATTCCTAAATAACAGCTCCATGCTGCGGAAAAGACAAGCGGTTCAAAACGGCAAAAATCATTCGATTTGATGCATCTTTCTTGAAGGTCCCTCCTGTTACTACTGATTGATGTTCCCTGGGAGAAGACAGGATTATGTTGATTTTTTGTTTTTTTGCTTCTGCAGTATTCAATCTCTCCTTAACTTTCCATTAGGCAATAACACCTCAGGTCTAATTACCTGCAGTCCTCAAGGTCAATGTGAATGAGAAAGTCATTAGCGAGGTCTGCTCTCCTCTGAGCAGTCTAGGTAACATTACACAATCAGACTATTGGAACACCCAAGTGTGGGTAAACAACTCAGCACGGCTCCTGCTACAAAAAACATTTCATTATTCACCACCATGCACATGATCTTATGAACAACAGTGCTGTTATTGGGATGCTGTTCTACTGTGGGCATTTGTAAACGGGCAACAAAAACCAAAATTCTATTCAAATAGAGTGGCTAGGAATGACATTACTGGATAATTTTTTTTTTCTTCTTATCAGTGACTGTTTACATGCACCCTCATAATGCGATTACTGAGATTTAGGCAATATTGTGATTCAACTTTAAACACAGTACTTTGATCAAACTGATGCAATCATGCTCATAATAGTAAAATATGTGGCCTATGCCGATTATAATCATAATGAACAGGCATGTAAACACTTTAATTGCATCTATTTAAAGTGCAAATGTAACCCTGGATCACAAAACCAGTCACAAGTAGCACAGGTATTATAAAACCAGTCACAAGTATCACAAGTATTTGTGGCAATAGCCAACAACAATACATTGTATGGGTTAAAATTATTGATTTTTCTTTTATGCCAAAAATCATGAAGATATTTTGTAAATTTCCTACCGTAAATATATAAAACAGTTATTTGTGTGAGTGAATGCAGCACAATCGCGAACATAAATGGACAACTCTAAAGGTGATTTTCTCAATGTTTCGATTTTTTTGCACCCTCAGATTCCAGATTTTCAAAGATAGATAGTTGAGATTGTTGTATATCGGCCAAATATTGTCCTATCCTAACAAACCATCAATGGAAAGCTTATTTATTCAACTTTCAGATGATGTATAAATCTCAATTGCAAAAAATTGACCCATGTGACTGGTTTTGTGGTCCACAGGGTCACAAATGTGCTTTTCACATACGTTGGTTGTCATGGGCAGATTTGTAAACAGCGGTAAAGAAGGAATCACATTTTTGGGATCGCGTTGACAATGTTGCGTGACATGATTATAATGCATTATGTTGATGATCGGAAAAATCGTAATAAAGACATTTAGGCACGCCACCGATAGAAAAAAAAAAACTTTAATCCATAGAAATGTTTTGCATTTGGCGTAGATTAAAACAGCGGCCATCATCATCATGAATGCTGCTGTGTATGTGGGTATGTGAATGATGAGAGTAAAAATAACACACAATTCTTAGTGAACAATAAGAATAATGAAAATGACATGCGGGAGTGAAGAGGTTTGTTTGTGTCATGCAAACATCTTACTGCAATTACTCTGATTATTGGAAGTAATGTTGCGGTAACACATTACAAGTTACGTAATCAGATTACTTTTTCCAAGTATAGTAAATTAATGCAATATTGTAACGCATTATTTTTAAAAGCAATTTTCCCCTACACTGGAAATAATCACATTATTGGTGCACTTGTAAATGTAGTCAATGAAAGATGCAGTAATGGCCTAATTACCCGAACACCAAAGAGTTCCTTTGATTGTCTTATAGAACTGCTGTTAGTATCCGACTCCAAATAGCTCTCTTCAAAATGAATATGGCAAATATGTCGAAGATTATAGCGTCACGGCAATACGTTTATTATGTTACAATCCATTTCCAAAGAAAAGCAGCTTATTTAGTCTACTGAGGCATCTCCTCTAATACCTATTCAGGCAGAACAGCCTCTAGTCTTCCTTTTGGGAATCCACAGTGTTGTGTACAGTATTTTTGTTCAGAGGTTATTGTCTCTATCTAGAGGAGGGGTTTTGAACGAGTTTGGGAAATTGCACAAGCTGGACTCAAACTTTCATTTCCCAGATGGGCACCACAGCTTAATGTGTGCTAACCACTAAGCCACAGCTCTGTTACTTGGCAAAAGTAAATCAATCTAAAGTTTGAATTTGTCATTTAATTCCCTGTTGAAAATTGTAATTTCTCTCTTTGCATTAGTAAGGCTGAGACGAATACTCCCTCAACTAGCTTTCTAATGAATGGTTTTAATTAGCTTCTGATCTTGTTGCCTGTGTTTGCCTCAGTTTTAAAGGGAAGGACAGAAAAAAAAACATCAAAAAACCTAAACTATCATAAGGAGAGCACTACCTTTTTTTGCATCATAGCAGCATGGTTATGAAGATATGAGTGAGCATACTGATGAAATAATGTGTTTGAATATTATAACTGTGTGTTTATACATTATAAGTGTGTGTGCATTGGACTGAACAAATGTCCTATCAAATAGAGAGGGCTGAACAAGACGGGGGTTCTAATGTTTGACATTCTAGACTCAAATCAACATCGAAAAAGCAGATAACATCTCATTGATTCGTTTTAAATGGCAATGTCACTTTCTTATCTCCTCAAGTTCAGCACACACAATATAAACCTGCTGTAAACCTTTATTAGAATTTGATTATTACGTCTCAACTGCGCACCTTATTTCAGAAGGTAAAAGGATTGAATCATCCTTAGGTTAGGTGATTTAATTTTTAATTTTTATTTTTATAACTCATAACTCCTATCTGAAATAGATGGTATAGAAAACACTGAAAAAAATGAGCAGCAGCAACTGACATGACCTTAGGTCAAAGGTTGTGTCAGTTGCTGCTTATTTGTTGTTAGTTGTGGAAGGTCTTCAGTACTTTTCTAGAACTTTCTAAACTTACAGATGAGCTTCAGGGGTCTGGTGTCTTAGAGTGAACTCAGTCGTATGTCCTTTATTTCTCTACTACGCTCTGTGTGAGAACAATGCACCTGTGTGTTTGTGTGGTTGGATTGTTTGTAACCGCTGGCTTGGCAAATCCAGTAAATATTCCTAGATCGCTGTGTTCTACACACCATCTGATTGAGTGGGATGTGCACGTCAATATTTTCTCTGAGCTGTCTTTGTGCTGTAGGTACGTAATCCGTTTAAACGGATGGCTGGCTGTTAAAACTGAGGTGGCAGTTTTCAGCCCAACATGTTAATATTCAGCCCACTGTAATGTCTTGTTGTAAGGCAGACTTTTTGTTCTGTTGTGTCCCATAAACATTGGCATGATGAATATTTATGACATCGATACGCAAGTGCATGCTCAAAGACCCTTCATTATTGTATACACATACACTGTGATTGTGAACTGGCTTACCCTACTGGCTTACTTTATGAGTGACCGTTTGTCTTCCATACAGAGATGAAAATAATCATGAGCTGGAGGTTTCAGCAATCAGGCAAACTAATTATTTGAAAATATTTCATCCAGCATGCTATCTCCCACAATTTGGCCCACATGGGATTCCTCTGTAATACACTGAATCTTATGAAACCTGCCTATACAGGGATTACATGTGTGTGTTTACAATACATATGGTTTCAAAGCTTTACAGAAAATGCATGTCTGCATTACAATTTAGAGTGATCTGTTATCAGTGTCCAAGTGATGTATTTCAGAAATGTACATATACAAATCACACAGTTAGCTAATAATGTATTCATTTAAACAATGCATTCATTTTAAGGCAGAAACAATGAACTGATTGACTTAATGAATACATGTTTGTTAACAAATGATTACTGTAATTTAGTCAAATATTACAGCATTACAGTTAAGCAAATATAATGAGAATCACCATTTTGAATAAGAGAACCCCCCCCCCCCCCCCCCCCCCAAATAAAAAATAAAAATAAATAAAAATACAATAAAAATGAGTCAAATCTTCTGATTTATTATGGAATTGAAAATGTGTGGAGATAAATTGACATCTTTATTTTCATAAAGATAATGTCATAATGGTCTTAAAGAGAAATTTATGCAAAGCATTATGGCTCTCTGGGGTACTTGATTCTGATGGGTCAGTTACAATAAAGACCCTCTTATAAAAACATTATAATTCAGTTTTGATTTTGGGGTGAAATGTTCAGTGTAAAGATAACTAGACCTTCATTACTTCAGTATCAGACGAGAAAAGCAAACCCTGCTATGAGAAGTGATTTACACACATTTGTTCGGTGACTGATTTGAGTCAACGCTGCGCTCGCATCCCCATGTGAATTACAGCCTCTCTGCCCGGCAGGCTTGACATGTTTCACACTAACTCGAGTTCGTTTTTCTTTTTTCTTTCCGTTCTGTAGATTTAGCCATTGATAAATGTTCCACAGTTTCTTAACCTTCTGTTCGAAGCAGCACCTCAACAACAGACCTTCCCTCCTGTCTGCAAGGGCACTGCACGGGTGGTGGCCCAGCCTAATGAAACAGATTTAGAGTCACTGGCGTTTATATTAACTCTGCACGGACCCAAGAAATATGCTGAAAACAAAATAAATCACGCCGCACCTTCCTCTCACAAGGCAGCTATAAGGTGTAGTTAATCCAAACAAGGGCGTCCTCGCCATTCATACTTCACGGACAAGCGGTGAAATTAGAAGCAGAGGAAATGTATAAAGAAGCAGTGCTCTGAACAGATCAATGGCACTTAATTAAAAAGAGAGTGATGCTAAACAATGATTCTGAGCGTGTTTTCAATGGTGGATGAGCCAGACCCCCTCCCTCCTTTCAACAGCAACAATGGTTGGTAAGGACTTGCCCATCGATTTTCAACTGCAGTCCTCAGTCCTTTATTTCTGACCGTGGGCGACGTTGATTTCTAATGAGGTGCCGCAGCTTGCACCATTTGATGAGTTTCAGCTAAATCTTTGTCTACCTTGCACTTTAATTTGATTGATTAGGCAAATTAATTTACTTACTCAAGCTCTTTATGAGACTCCTTTGTAAGCCTGAAGTATCTTTGATTAGTGCTGGTTTGTGAAATAATGATGCGACTGGATGATTCTGAGGAATATTTAGGGTTATTTCGGAGTGTACACAGACATGCTGCTGTGAGGATCTATGTTGCTGCTGCATAGATAGACATACATAAATCCTGTAGTAGATCTAGGCAGGTGGAGCTGGGGGAGGTGGAGGGTTTCAGAGGATCTCTGATAGCACGCTTACAGCAAACAATGATCCTGACTATTTAAATGTTAAGCCAGCAAAACTAGATCTATTATGCAGCAAAGATGCGGTAAAGTGATCCAAAGTGACAGTAAAAACTTTTATAATGTCACAAAAATATTTATATTCTATATAAATGTTGAACTTTCTATTCATCAAATAACCTTATGGTTTCAATTTTAAGAAGCACAACTAGAATCAGAGTATTAGAAAGATTTCTGAAAGATCGTGTGACACTGAAAGTTCAGCTTTGGCATCACAGAAATAAATGATATAAAAATAAAATATATAAAAATAGAAATTCACATAAATTCACAATATTCCCATTTTTACTGTATTTCTGATCAGATAAATGCATTTTCTCATAATCCTTGACACACATTTTGGTTTTACTTTCAAAAAGAGCTGTATTCCATTATATGTGTATTTATTGCAGATGTGCTTCTGGTTTGGTTATGCTGTACACACTGAGGGATTTTCAGTAGTAATCAATGGCATGTCACAGATACCCTATATATTATATTACACAGATTAAGACCATCTCAGCTAATTTGTTTCAGTGCTAAGCATCGTTTCTCAACTAAACAGTAGAACCTTAAAATCTCTGATATCTCGCTGTTTTCCCCCCTGTTGTCAAGCATGAAATAGTTGCATGTGTTCAGAGTTTGACTGTGGTAATTCATCACAAGGTGATAATGGTGTAATAATTTAACCATAGTGAATCATGGCCTTGATGCACCATCATACACTTCAATTGAGATTACACTCATATAATTACAATGCATTCTGGGAGTAAACTTCAGGAGAAGTCATATGATTTTCCATAAAACAGGTTTACTGTCGTGTCAGGCACCTCGTAATGATGACAGTGCAGCACAACAACACCTACAAAGAAAAATCTGCTTTGCTTTCCCCCGGTTCCCTTGAATGTGTAGGAGGCAGTGGGATACTTCATAACAAATACGCGAGGGAGGGCTAATTTTTAAATACTTTTTCTCTTAATGCAGTTAGAAGCAGTTCTCCCATGGCTAATGGCTTCAGTGCTGAATCTTTGAGCAAAATGGTGATTTGAACCCGATAAACAGAGAGGTGAATGCAAGCCGAGCTTAATAAATTTCACTTTCTGAATCTCATTACAGAGAGCAGCTCTGCATACCTTGATTAATGACTCCCTCCTAATTATACATACACTTTTGGAAGGCATTTGATGATCTCATCTCCTTGGATATATATCATTTTTTATTGCCAGTAGTCAGATATTGAGTCTCTCCACGAAAGCTGGTTCTGCATCGTAATAAGGTTTGATGGTTGACGAGTGGGTAAAGGGATTCCTTCTCCTAAAAGTGAGGGCTGGGTATTAGTGCAGGTGGGATTGTAAACTTTTATTTTTATGGCAGGGCTGAATTTAGTATCCGTAAAATCGATGTTGTATGAAATAGTGTCTTTTTTATAGTAAAAATAATACTTTGGGCAGAATTTGTGGCTAAAGGTATCAGTAGTAGCAATGAGGATCTACTGAGGGAAAGGGAACCTTTTTACATGAAATATCTAGGCAATATTTCATATTTGAGTTTTATTTCCCCCCTAATCGAAATGATCCATGCAGTGGTGTTGGATAATATACAGTACAACATCACTCCACTATAAAAACAGAAGACATGATAACTTGTGAAAAATAAGGCAGACTTCTGTGGGAATAGGACAGTGAGGAGGCTGAAATAGTCAATGCTGTTTTTACGTATCAGGACAGAGATGCTCACAAGTCTCTGAGCTAGAGTCCAAGTCAAGTCTCAAGTCTCTGAGCTAGAGTCCAAGTCAAGTCTCAAGTCTCTGAGCTAGAGTCCAAGTCAAGTCTCAAGTCTTTGAGCTAGAGTCCAAGTCAAGTCTCAAGTCTCTGAGCTAGAGTCCAAGTCAAGTCTCAAGTCTCTTGTGGTTATAGGCCTAAGTGTTGCATCACGTACAGCGACCCATCCATTTTGCTTAGAACACTGCATAGCTTTATATAAGGAATTCAAAGCATGTAATATGTTAGGTTACACTTTATTTCGATAGTCCACTTTAGACATTCTACTAACCATGTACATTTTCAACTACATGTCAACTAACTCTCATTAGAGTATTAGTAGACTGTAGTAGACTGTCAGGTTATGATGTGGGTTCGGAGAACAAGTTGACTTGTAGTTGCCAAGTTACTTATAGTCAGTAGAATATCTGTTGGGGAACCAACAAAATAAGATATTATAATATATAATTAGCATATATTAAGCAGACAGCCTACTAATACTCTAATGAGAGTTAGTTGACATGCAGCTGCAAAGTTACTTATAGTTAGTAGAATGTATAAAGTGGACTATCAAAATAAAGTGGTACCATATGTTATTATGACTCCTTTATCTATTAGCATACAGTATCAGCTTTAATGTTGGTATATAATCAGTGTAAACAGGCTATTGCAACATGACAAAAACACCAAGATTGCTTTACTTTTAGTTAATTTCTTTATTTTGCCTTGTAGCTTGAACATACCAAGACATAAGACCAAATGTAGAAAATGATATAACTCGCAGTGCAAATATGATATAACTAAAGTTATAATGATATAACTTTAGTGCAAAACATCAGTGTAGCTAAATGCAAATAAACTATTGCATCCAAATGAAATTTTTAACACTACAGTGCACTTCCAAAACATTAAAATGCTCAAAATCTTTAGTGTAAATGTGAAGCAACTGACCAACTTATGGCATGTAACTTGTTAAGAACAAAATGTTTAGAAATAAAAAAATCCAAAGGGTGAGATCAGACTGGTTAACCTTCTCTTCTCTCAACACACTAGGTATGGACCACAAAACATTTCTGGCTTCTTCTGGCTGCACTGCCTATGCAACTAATCATAGCTTATATACTGTAAGTCAACACATCCCAGACTCTCAAACCAGTGTAACGTTATAACTAAATGAAACTGTAACGTTACATGATCAACAATAAACCTGTTTGTAGACAACGGGCAGCCAGCCAGCCAGTAAATGATTAACGTTACGTTAATCGACCACCACAAGTTTGGGAATTAAACAAACGCTCATTCATATTTCATAAGGAAGACAGTCGGAGTTAACCTGTTAAGCTTCAAGCCCATTTTTGAAAAATCCCCAGATATGGCATTCCCAAACTGAAACAGATACAGTTCATGAACCCTTTGTACTAAAAGCACAAGTAAGATCTCATTTGAAAGCTGACACCTGGAAGTTTATTGTAAATGTAGAATTAATTATTGTCATAATGAAAAAAAATAGTTATAAATAGCTTCAAAGTTTTGTAAAGTTATTATACATTTATTTTTATGAAACATCTTCATGAAAATAAAATTGAAGTTGGCATTGTAGCAATCTAGAAATGCACTGCAGCTAAAGCCACATGTCTAACCATGTTATATTTAAAATCTGAAGATGATAAGTCTAAAACTCTGTATTTAGTTCAATGTTTTTCAAGATCATGTCATATGACTTTATTTTGATTAGACTGGTGTTTATTGTCATCTTATAAGCATCTATTCAGTCTATTGCCTCTATTGTTTTGTGATGCAAAAACGAGTCCCATTCAGTCTCAGGCTCCCCTGCACATATTCACACCTCTCCAGCCTGTTTATTGCTCTAAATATGCTTTTCTTTTGTCTGCATTATAATCACTAACGACTAGCAATTCACACTGTTTCAATCCCTCATTTATTTTATAAAAGTTCTCACTTCACAGTGAAACTGTATCAAATGCCCTTTTTGAAAAACGAAACATTTCAGTAAGCATTCTTATTTAGAAAAAAAAATCATAAAAATTACATCGAAGTTAGGTAGCAGGTGCTCAGTACTAGCTAGCATGTTAGCTTAGCACACCCTCAATACACGACAATTTATGAGAATAAAACTATGTTTGTGCTCCAACTTACTTTATAGCGCAAGTCGAGTGTTTTAAATAACTTTCTGTAATCTGATTTGGCTTCAGATAAAAAAATCAGATAGAAAATATATTATTTTATTGTATTCTGCACAATTTGAAAGTCTATCTCGATTAGCATTACATTATACATATAATCTATTATTATGAAAATACCTGACATGACTCGAAGAACACAGGTAAATCAAATATCATTGCAATCATGTTTATTGTCTTCAAAACATCTTTATCTGCACTTTACAGCGATCTCGGATAGCTTTGTTTATGAATCACGACTTCCTGAATGTCACATGATTATGGCTCTTCTTCATGTGATCCATATATGGACTTTACTGTGCAACAGCGCCCCAGACTTCAGTATGAATGGATAACACAGTAAATCAGAGTATACAGCGCTCAAAATGATTACATCGACGCATTTGGGTATAAATTCAATAAATATTATTCCTGTCTATAGAAGTCTGATGTAAACCTATGAGAATCTATCAATATTTCTCCAAATCTGCACATGTTTGAGCTAAAAGCCCTGAGGGACGTTGTTTTGTGAATCGCTGTCATGACGATCGCACGGGAGTTTTTTTCTGAATGAGAGCAGCTGACGCTCATAATTCATATTAAAGGTAACGACTCATTTTTTTATTTCATAACTCCTGACACAAATTAAGACATAACTGTCACTATAAGTTTCACAGAATACAATAGTGGTCAAATACTGAAACTTGAGTCTTATATCGTTTTAATGATGTATAGTTTGTCAAGTTAATCACATTAAATATGATAGTAACTTTGAACTATTTAAAAAAAAAACGCTTCAGAGCGCCCACGCACTGGTGACGGTTAACAGGTTAACCTCTCGTAACGTTAGGTAGCTAAAGCAATAAGCAAGCTAACGGTAGATGGTCAATGCTGAGCTAAACATGTTTACTCACCTATCAGGGTGCGTTTTCAGATGCCTGATAAAATTAGATGTGGTTGAGCCAGAATCTTTTATCGTGATACTGCATATTTTGCATTGAGCGCTTCTTTTGAGTGCGTCTTGTTTGAAGTTTTTGAACCCAAAGCTAACGATGAAAGGCACAGCAGCGGCCGGTGCAGTCGAACTTTTTGTTTGTTATCCTCTCATGTGCGGTCGCGCGCGCGCTGCCAGCAATTGGCTTTATGCCACAGCTTCACAACTTCCTGAACTTCAGCCAGCCCTTTGTTTCCTGACTGTCATTATTGGACAAACTGATTAATCCAGGTGTGCCTGGCCTCATTAACAATAATCAGGCACACCTGGATTAATCAGTTTGTCCAATAATGACAGACAGGAAACAAAGGGCTGGCTGAAGTTCAGGAAGTAGTGAAGCTGTGCATAAAGCCTATTGGCCACGTAGTACGTGGTTACGTAGGCAGGTTATAGGTAACGGAGGGAGGGGGATAACAGCGAGCTCATCAGACGTTTCCTAAAAATAAACATTGTTCACGAGTCCCGCAGCTCGAGTCTGAGTCGAGTCTGAAGTCTTTCGAGGACGAGTCTCAAGTCGAGTCTGAAGTCACTGTGTGTGGGACTTAAGTCGCACTCGAGTCCGAGTCTCAAACTCGAGTCCCCATCTCTGTATCAGGACATAATGAAAATTCATCTGGTCCTTGGCAGGCCTTAAAATCAGGTAAATACAACCTCAGATGAATAACAACGCATGACATATTACACAGTGTAATGGTTTATTTAACAAAAACTAGGCCAAAATGGAGAAGCATGTGTGACAAACTAAGTTTCCTGCTTCCATAGGAATTAAGAGGGTAAATAGCAGCCAGGCGCTGCAAATCAAATATCGTTATGCATTAATTGATCATCAGCAAGCGTGACCAACTCTATAAAAGCAGAAGTTTTGTCAGTTTGCTTGTCTAGAGCTTTCAGGTGAGTTTTAACACAATATTCAAGACAGTTGCCAATCTTCCCATTGGACGTCGCAGCAAATTCACCCCACGGCCAGACCGTGCTGCAATGCTCAAAGAAACTGCAAAAAACCCAAGAGCTACATCTCAGACTCTACAGGCCTCAGTTAGCATGTTAAATGTTAAAGTTTATGACAGTACAATTGGAAAAAAGATGGTATGGTTTGTTTGGAAGGTTTGCCAGGAGAAAGCTGCTTCTCTCTCAAAAGAACATGGAAGCACGGCTTAGGTTTGCAAAGTTGCGTCTGATCAAACCACAAGATTTCTGGAACAATGTCCTTTGGACAGACGAGACCAAAGTTGAGATGTTTGGCCCATATTGCACAGCGCCACGTTTGGCAAAAACCAAACGCAGCATAACAGCACAAACATCTCAGACCAACTGTCAAGCACGGAGGTGGAGCATTGATGATTTGGGCTTGTTTTGCAGCCACAGGACCTGGGCACCTTGGTTCATGCAACAGAACAATGATCCAAAGCACATCAGCACAACAGAATGGCTGAAAAAGAAAATAATCAAGGTGTTGCACTGCAAAGTCCAGACCTCAAGCCTGTTGAAATGCTGTGGCGGGAACTTAAGAGAGCTGTGCATAAATACATGCCCGCAAATGTAATACATAAATAAATAATAACATGGTGTAATATCTCATGTGTTGTTGTTCATCTGAGGTTGTATTTACCTCATTTAAAGACATGCTAAAGACCAGCAGATTTTTGTTTATGTCCTGGTACATAAAACCAAAGAATTCAAAAGGGTGTACTTTCTTTTTCACATGACTGTATAGGGAACATACTAATATGGTAATACTTTTAGTTTTTAAAGCTCTGTTTTATTGTAAATACATTATGGAAATTTTTCCATACAATCCATGCAAAAACATTAAAAAAAAGAAAGTGTGCCGTTTCCATGTCGCCATAGTCTTTCATAAGTGTTGATTTAGAAACATATATGAACATATATTTTTATTAGCTTGCATGCATTTTTTTAGCTCGTAAAAGTGTATCCACACAAATGATAATGCGGTAGAATTTAGTTTTTTAGGATGATGTGGATTTTCCCCTCCATTGCCTAGACTAAAAGAAGCATGCAAGAGACCTCAAAAAGCATATAAAGGCTTTTTTTTTCTGAGCCTGAAGGCTGCCACAAGGGTTGAGCATCTGTAGTGTGGGTGGCCTTCAATGCCAGGCCATGGCAGAACGAACCACCTATGGGGAAGGAGACGAGATCTGCAGTGTGTGGATGAAAGCGCACTGCAAACATGTACAGAGACATGTGGAGTAGGTATGACACTGTAGTGTGGAATTCTAAATCAGATGGGCGTAAAACAGAATTTGAGCAATCACACTTGCATTCTGGGATAGCTGCTTAGCAATTAAGTAGGACTTCAAAAGCAATCACAGATTCCTTGAAATTTCCAGACGCGACCTTGCAGGCAGATCTGAATGCTATTGATACTATTACTCAGTGCTGTTTACCATACATAAATCTCTGGAGAGGATCTCATAGATTGGATCCGAATGGGCCTTTAAACACCCGGACGGCTGTCGCCATAACCCCGCTCAGCCAATCCATTCTCTGCGGAGTGCTTTTAAACCGTTGCTTAAATTGGCAGTAACAGCCTGGAAGGTGTGTAAGGCAAATCAAGCGCAACTCTTAAAGCAGACTGATGCATTCGCACACGAGAGAAGACAAGTTTTTGAAAGCGTGCTGCGGGTGATGTATGGTTTTAAAGGGTTTATTTAATGAGTATAGAAGTGTATACATGCCTTTTGTCTTGAAAAAAAAAAAAAAAAACAATAGGGAAGTTTATATTGAGGTGCAACCCAAAATAAATAGAACATGGACAACCTTATATTGAAATGAAATTGCTATGGCAGTCTATTTTATTACAAGGCAAACTTTTCATGAAATTTTAGGTTTTACGTCCAAAACAGTAGAAAATTTTAATAAAATTATTATACTGTTATTATACGTTGGATTACTACACCTCAACATATTGTTCAGATCATTTCAAGACATTTGTCAGGTTTTTGTCCTTAAAACACTCTTGTGTGTAGGACTAATTTCTTATGCATCTCATCCCAAGCCTCTGTTGCTAATTCCAAAAAAACATTTTAGAGCTAGTAATGGAGGCTTGAGCCATTGTTAGCAGTCTAATACAGTTAAGAGAGAGAGAGAGAGAGAGAGAGATGTGAATTACAGTCTGTGCGTCCCTCAACTGTTCGGCAATAGCGTCTCTAATAATAGCAAAACTGTAAGTTTATCTTCTCCAAGAACAACACTGTTATTACATTGCTAGTGAGAAATGTCATGTAGCTTTTAAGTTTGTTAAACTATTTTACTGACAAAAATGTCAGAGCAGCGCTGACAACACGTTTCTGTGTGAGTGTGTGTCTGTACTGTATGTGTGTGCGTTTGAATGTGAGAGAGAGCGGGAGAAAGAGAATATGTGCTTTCTGTACATAATAAAAACGTAATTTTATGGTAAAAAAAACATGGAAATAATTTGTCGTTCTTATCCTATTGTTTACTATATTTATTTGCTTGTGTAGCAAATAAACCCACAAAACAAATAAACAAATAAACCCAAAACCCACAATGTAAGGACCATTGAAATAATCTGGCAAGGTGATATGGAACTGCGGTCAAGACCTGCCTGGAACTACTTTAGCCATTCGTTTCCCTGAAAATATTCGTCAACCAATCAGATTCAAGCATTCAACAGCCCCTTAGTGTAAATTATAATAAAATATATTATTCATATCTTATTGTTGTTATATAACAATTATATAAAGTTTCAAGTACGAAACAGAACCTTTTAAGTTATAGAACTTGTTATTAAAGACCATTGACTTTCAAAATGATGTGGTAATGAACACCAAGGGCACTGCTATTTCCTTTTAAAGTGAACTATACAGGAATGTATGGAGCCCCTAAGGGGACATGGTGGTGGAAAAAAATATGAGATGGGAGGAAAAATAAGAAGTCAATTCTTTTGCGTTCTCTCGCAAATGTTTTGCGTTCCCCTGAGAAACTTTTGCTCACAAAACCTTGGGCGTTTGCGCGAGAACGCAAAAGAATTGCCAAATAATTTTTCCTCCCGTCTAATTTTTTCCCCCTTCATGTCCCTTTAGGGGCTCCGTAGGAATGTGATGCTAGAATGCTTGGTATTACGTTCCCTTTTTTTTTTTGCTGATTTAAACCCGTTTCTTTTATCTGTCCATGGATGCTTGTAACCTAACATTACCATGAAATCACTGCCTTATTTAAGGGAAAAAAAATCCTATATTGCAATTTAAGGCACACTAATTGAAAAGCAACAATCGCAGGAACATTAACAGGGTTAAAGAGGGAGATAAAACAAATTAAATTTCCCTTTGCCATGCTAGTTTCTAATGGAAATGGAAGCCATTACACGGTGGTGAATTGCATTTTGTCCAACTCTCTGATTTTTTTTTTTTTTTTCAGAACTCTGAGTGAATGATCCATGCATAAAATTCAATTGTGCATCCAAAACTGAGGCAAAAAAAAAACATACATCAAAAGCCTGAACGAAACAATTGTGCTCAAACAAGCAGCAATGCAGAATCAATGTTGTGTAATCCTGTTTAATTCTCTCTTACATGTAGGGACTCCGGTCTTTGACTTGATTATACGCAATAGTTCTGATGAACTTAATGGGTAAGGCCTGATGGAACCACGGAAATGTTGCTGTTGCTTTGTGCTTTGCACTTTAAGTGCTTTTGCAATTTTTTCCCAGTGTAGCCTGTACAGTAATGAATGAGCCAAGTTTGTTAATTAAAAGGACATGCTTTATTATGCAGCTGTGAACATTCCCATATTCGATCACAAGCTTGATTATTTCACTCACAAGCCCTTTAGGCATCTGAAGAGAAAAAAGCTCATTTGGGGATAGTTACTTTCAATGCAGCAAAGTAGACCATTGAATGCCCTATCAAAGTGACTAATGGCAGTTTAGAAATGCAGCAAATGTCCTTGGACAGAGCCATTTTACCCCCTAGGTCAGGATATGATCTGCAGATTTCAGGGTAGAAATAATTGGGATGCTTTATTTATTTTTTTTTATTAAAAAAATAATTATGTAGGAAATTGTATGCCTGGAACCAGGGTTATTATTGTTAACTAAAACTAAAACCATAACAACAACAACAACATTGGCATTACTTGAAACTAATTAAATGTGAACTGAAGTCAAATTAAAATATAACAAAAACCTTCAACTTATTTTATTTCAGCTAGTTACCAAGGCTACATTTCTCATTTTTGTTTACTTTAACTTGAAGTATTAACATAATTAAAACTATATAAACCAAAATGAATAGATACAAATATAAAACTATATAGACATACTGTATTTAAAAAAAAAAAACTACTGACTAAACAAAACCAAATTAATAAAACTAACTCAAATTAAAGTGAAAACAAATATAAAAATAAAATCTAATTCAGATTATTAACAAAAATATAGTAGTATATCAATGAAACTAAAATAACACTGCCTATAACAAAGCTCAATTATACAATTTAGAGGTCATTATGCAAAATATTATATTATACTTTTATTTATTTATTATATGTAATTATTCCTTATTTATTATACTTATAATACTAAATTATACCACAGAATACTAAAAATGACTTATCAGAATATTTTTTTTTCCAGAAAGGGTGGTAAATAATCATTTATAAATAAATAAATGCCTGAATAAATAAATGATTAACATTGGGTGATTTTTGCATATAAATTGACGTGGCACATTAATGTAAAATTGAACTGATGTGCAGTTTGACATTGTGCGGTCCAGTCAGTTTGAAATATATGTTTTTAAATTTGAAATTTAATACATAATAAAGGTCATGTGTCCATGCTGTTAGATAGATGTTTTGTCATGCGGCAGTGGGATCGTAATATTCCATTGTTTGTATACCTTGTATTTACACTCAGCTCTTTGCATGCAAATAAAGGTTAAACCGGTGTATTTACCTGTTGATGTGGGCTGATGGGAAAGGAAAACCTTTAGATTTATCCCTACAGATAACCGCCAGGTGCAAACAAATTTAGCATGTGCCATATGGCCAAGCTTTTCCCTTCAACCGCTCTCTCTAGCTCTAGTTTTCTTCCCTCTTTCTCTCTCGGCCTACTCCAACCTCAATTTGAATACATTAATGTCATTTGATTTCCCATTCGATCAAGAATTCTTTCATTTGCAGAAATTAATCACAGGAAAATTAAGGCCTAATTTTTCAAGGCTAGTGGAGCAGTTATGACACTGATGAGGCAGAAACTACATGAGGAGAATTTCAGTCGGTTCCGTGTTTTTCTATTGATCTGATACACTTGTCCTTTGAAAGTTTCTCTCAGCAGTGGCGGAGCCTGGATATTTTCCTAGGGATGCCTAGGCAGGGGTCAGCAACCAGTCTTTATTGTTTCTACATAAAAATGAGTTTGAGTATATAGTACTGGACTGTTTCTGTGACTGCAACACAACTGAATATATTTCATTTTGTACTTGAGATGATAGGAATTACATCAATAAATACTGAGTGAATTTGACCATTTTTTGTGTTATTTTTCATCAATAAACTTTAGTAGTACGAATGCACAGTGCTAACATTTATTGTGCACTAAATTACAGATAGAAAATGATGTTCTGAAATGTGATGCATATAGCAAATACTTGCATGCATGGGTTTGGAGCTGCTTTAATTGCCTCCATATTTCACACTCTTGTATTATATCCGCTGTTTGCCGTTCACTGTTGATCTACTGAAGCTCCCTCGGCACCTGTGCCTTTTCCGCTCTCGCTTGACTTGCGCCCGGCGCTGAGGCGAAGTTGAAGTATGTGTCGGAAAAGTCTCCCGTTTGTTGTGCAGAGCGCAATCTGATGTTTTTGAACAGTACAGCGCAGAGCGGCTCTCTCGCACTGTATGACATGACACAACTAGTTGTCCAGTCCGGTTCGTTCACACAACACTGGTTTTCCGAGAATGCGGTTGCCAGTCCTGAAAATGTACGGGTGTGAGTTCAGTTATAGAATGTGTTGTCATTCCCGTAAAGAACTGAACTGTGTGTGTATGCAACCATATCGAGGGCTCAAATACAGGACTGACAACCGTATGCTATTGCTGTGTTACCGTGGCCTTAGTGAGAGTGTGCGCACAGTAAAATGAAAGTCTTTGCCAGGAAACTCCCCAAATGTTGTCATATTACTTGGCAACATAATGGCTTCCTATTGATTTTTCATTGACTGGCAAACGGTGCAGTTCCCCAAAGTCAACAGTCAATAATAGGTGTATACAGAGCATTTTTGGTCTTTGCAAATCAAATTTACTCTTCCTAATATAGTGAGATGTGTTTGCAGGACATTAACCTAGACCTGAAAATAATGCTCACAATTACTTAGTTGGTGCAGTGATAAACTACAAGAGACAAACCAGATGCTGTCAAGGGTGATGCATTATCTCTTACTTGTCAACAGTTTTCCACATCTTTGTTCTTCTATCACCGTTTAAAATAGCATTCCTACTGCAATTCCCTTAGCAATACACTGCTTTCCAAAACTTAGTCCCTTTATTTGATCCAGTTGCACAGTACAAAAGCTACGTATGCTTCAAGTCAAGTTGAAGCAAAACTATATTTATAATACTATTTTTTACTGTTAGCACACCTTAAGCGTTTATGTTAGCACTTTCATAAACAGAGTTTCTATACAGCTCTGACCTTATAAAACTCAGAAAGCTGTTTCAGTAGGAAAATTACAAGAGACTGCCTCCGAGTCATTCTTGGAAATAAATGGCAAGGATTATTGGCAAGTACATTCTGTGTAGTGAAAGTTTTACCTGGCAAGATATCACAAAAATGGCAGGTCAGTAAAATATACTATATTTTATTTTTATTCAACTTTATAATATGTATTAATAAACCAATATTATATGTAATATGTATAATAAAATAATATGTATAGTAAACCAATATTTTGTATATACCAATATTACTTGCGTATGGATATTCAGGCAAGCGGCACAATTGCAAGTGTGATACTGCATTACATTGTGTATGTAACGGTTTGTATTAGGGCTGCGCGATTATGGGCAAAATTATAATCACGATTATTTTGATCAATATTGAGATCACGATTAATTACCACGATTATTTGTTGATTTTAACCTAAACAAATTTGATTGTCACATAGGCTAATTATAACTGCTTTCACATCCATATTGTGCTACATTCCTGCTAATGTACAACTATGTGCATCAAAATAAAACAGGTCCTCTTATTCACCAAAATTCAGTGCATCTCCTTAAAGAATAAATACAAATAAATAAAACAATAAAGTAAATGTAGCAAAATATAGTATAGTACTCTTATATAGTAATTATATATTACTATGTAGTATTTACCAATTTACTAATGCAATTTACTAATGCTCACACTCGGTCTCTCTCGCGCGCAGACACACCCGGTATCTCTCGCGCGCTGTCGCTCGCACGCAGACACTCTCGTGCACTTTCGAGCGCGCTCTTGGGCCCTGTCCCAAATGGCGCACTTCATGCGGACTTTCGGTCTCGTGGACTTAAATTGCGCGTGCTCGCCGAGTCTACGAGTCCGTAGGCCGTCCCATTTAGCATTTTAACGCTCTGAAGTGTGCTCAGCAGCGCCCCCTTTGTACCCTTGAAGCGGTCTTCCGCGAAGCCGGCATAGATGCAGGCTCCATGCACTTTAACTACCCAGGAATCCTTGCGAAAGGCCAATCAGACAACGGATGGGAGGAGATTTCGCTCACGGGCAATTGTTAACATGGCTGAGAAGAAAATATTTATAAAATGACAAGTTTATACAAACATTATGATCATCGACCAGTGGTTGATGTCTCATACATAGGCTAATAATAGCCATACCTGTCAAGTTTTGGATTTGAAAATAAGGGAAATTTTCCGGCGCCCACCGCAAGCAGTCCCACCACCCCAACCAAGCTCCAGTATCCCTTACATTTTAAGACAGGTGTTATAGCCTAAATGAAAACACACACACACACACACACACACATATATATATATATGTATGGTATATATAGGGTATATATTAAGAGAATTTATTTAAAGGCTTTGCATATTTTCTGTTCATTTAACACTGCTTGTCTTTACATTTACATTTTCTTTTCATTCCACACATTATTTTCATTTCATATTGCTTTTCTTTTACAGTTTTTCTTTTCACTTGCAGTTTTTCTTTTCATTTGCAGTTTTTCTTTTCATTTCACATAACTTTTCTTTACTCTTTTAGTGAGTTATTGAACAAATTTGCTGCAGACTTTGTATTAACTGTATTGGAAGGAGTGTATTTGTGGGCTGGGCCAGAGTGGTTAATTTTACATGAGAGAGTAGAGCAAACAGTTCTGTTGTCTAACGTCATCCTATTCTCTGTAACAATCTTTCGTACCATGCTAAACACCCTTTCTCGTGCTGACATACATCATTCCTTCCCCGTGTGAGATGCTAAAGTCGCAGTTACAAAACTTACAAAACGCGTGACTGTCCCCCACCCTGCTCCTCTTCAGAAATGTAAATTCGCTATCCCATTGATCGCGGTATTTAGTACATGAGGGTTTTGTTTTTTTGGCAGGAGTGCCTTGCTCTGTCATAGCGTCCATCATCCGCCTCTGTTTTTGTTTCTTTTTTTGTTTTCCCCGCGTTGTCACTCATCATCTGACCTCACACACTGACCTCGCGACAACTGCCACCTACAGTACCTGTAGTTATCGCGAGGCTATAGTGACAGAGCTCAGATTGGGAATGTTTTTGTTTTTTTTACTCCGCCCGGGGTATTATTATTTTTCAATAACGGAGGTTAAAATACGGGAGATTTACGGGAAAATCCTAATACGGGAGGACGGCGGGAAAGAAGGGTAAAATACGGGACTTTCCCGGCCAAAACGGGATACTTGACAGGTATGATAATAGCGAGCTGAATAATACGATCGCATTATGATTCATTAAATGATGTTTTAAAAACAAAGTTCGGGAGGAGCACGTTCAAATTATCACATCATACCAACCAGCTGTCGACAATCAGTAATCAACATGTCTATCCAATCAGTTTGAGTTGGAGACCTATATATATATACTCATTTGACTCACCAATGTTCCTCGACAGTTTTTCAGCATCCCTCCACCACCCCGTCTCCTCACACTCGCCTGGTTACTTCTTAACCAGCAATACGGGAGGAGTACTATGGGTTCGGGCCGAATACCGAGCCCGGAGCCCTCTCCTCGGACAGCACGCCAAATACGCATTTATTTTATCTGACTTATTTGTGAGTGTGAACTCGTGAAATAAATAGAACAGAATGTCAGGGCTTTACTGAGTCATATGTAAACACAACAACAATAGGCAGCATATTTCCCCGAACCTGTAGCTCCTGTCCATAACAACAATCAGACCGTCTTCCTGTTTCCGGCGTGACGATCGAGTCTGTCCCAAAAATACCTCTCAATGCGCCCTCGCGGACTCGCGCTAAGGGCCCTATAGGTCTGCACTACATGACGTCACCGAAGTGTGGACTCTGAGGAAGTCCACAAGTCCGGAGTGTGCCATTTGGGACAGGGCCTTGGGCCTCGGTCTCTCGTGCACTGTCGCTCACGCGCAGACACTGTGGCTCATGGAGGCACGTGACCAGACAGTGGTTTACGGAGCGCTAGATTGGCTTTGCAAAAATTTGAGTGTTCTGTGAACGGAATGACGCATTTTAAATATCGCTCAATCACACGAATTTGATCGTGGGAAGCCAAAATTGTGTGATTAAAATTCGATTAATCGTGCAGCCCTAGTTTGTATGAAGTTTTATTGCACAAAATTGCCCTTCACTGTCTATTTTTTTCTCCACCAAAAAAATTGTTCCAAACAAAGCCACGACAAAATAAACCATCGAGTCTCCAAAGAGCATGACAACAATGAATCAGTGCTTTTAAACAATTCGGTTGAGTAAATGATTCAGTGGCTCACCCTGCATCACAATTTGTATACTATCCACCCCAAAAAGTATCAAGATTACAAATATCAAATACTATTTAGGATGAAGACTGTGCTAATTTGGATGCATCCTTACTCATAAATACAGCCACTTGTTTCGTTCTTGAATGAATCCGTGTTTAGAATGAAACGGTTGAGTAAATAATTTAGCGATTCACTCATAGAGACAGTGGTTGCGTCTGAAATCGCATCCTCTCTGAGTAGGTGAGGGTATAATAGCCCTTAAGTGGTCCTATCAACCACTCATTTTAGAGGTTATATATTCAGGAACATTTTCTACTTGTCATGCTGTGCATATACAGTACATGCATGTAAGTGTCACGCTTGGCCATGCACTCCCTGGGTTATCACGGACTACATTTCCCATCATGCATCTCCCTGGACTGATTACACCATACACCTGCACTGTGCTGATTACACACACCTGCATCTCATTCACACACACATATAAACCACTTCCACTCACTACACCATTGTGAAGTCTTGTATTTGCCACGGCCTACATCTCTGAGCGTTTATATTCCTTAGTTTTCCTGGTTTCCTGATCCCAGCCTGTTTTCCTGGTCTCCGTGTTTCTGTCTGCTGCCTGCCTCGACCCCTGCCTGATATTGTTGCTGAGCCTGGATCTTCCCTGTTTACCAGTTTGTGTTTACTGCATTCTCTCTGTCTACTTATTGTGAATAAAGTTACTGCACATGGATCCGAACGTCTTCGACCCTTCGTTACAGAAGACTTCACCAACACAGGATCCAGCAGCCTTGTATGCTCTCCAGTCAGCCAATGCAGGTCCACTCGCTGTACACCAGGACCCGCTGAGTAAACTGTGTTCAATTTATCAGTTTAATCGCATCATAGAGGATTATGTGGAGGAGTTTCTTGTTTATAGTCACCTCGTTCCTGGTGATGATGCAATGATTAAAGACTGTTTCTGGAGTGGACTTGACCCAGACATTAAATTAAATTTGCCAGAGGAAGACCCCTGCTGGACCCTGGTACAGTATATCGACTTTGTCCTGGAGTTTTGTGGATCCCTCTTCACTGTAGGGAAGGTGGAGGAAGATGTTATCACGACCGCACTGCCTGAGAAACTTCTTGTCACTTCAACCATCAAACTAGCCATGGCTTCGGTCTATGGGCGTCCAGGACTGATGTCCACCGTGGCACAACCCCCGCTGATGTCAGTGCGGAAGGTCAAGAAGACTGTCGTTCCAGGACCCCGTCTCCCAGATACCGTCCAGTCAGAGACCGTCCAGCCAGAGACCGTCCAGCCAGAGACTGTTCACGTCACGTCTGCCCAGCCAGAGACTGTTCACGTCACGTCTGCCCAGCCAGAGACTGTACACGTCACGTCTGCCCAGCCAGAGACTGTTCACGTCACGTCTGCCCAGCCAGAGACTGTTCACGTCACGTCTGCCCAGCCAGAGACTGTTCACGTCACGTCTGCCCAGCCAGAGACTGTTCACGTCACGTCTGCCCAGCCAGAGACTGATCACGCCACGCATGCGCCGCCTGAGCCCTCAGTGACCGCAACACTGGCCATTATGGCCACAGCCATGTGGTGTGTGTGGGCTACGCACACACTTGAGCCAGAGCCCGCTGATCCTGCGCCAGAGCCCGCTGATCCTGCGCCAGAGGCCGCTGACCCCATGGCTGCCCCTAAGAAAATTTTGGGGGGGGGCAGTAGGACCCTGGATTGGACCATGAAGGCCGCACCGCCATGGCCGCCCGAAGGGTCTTCTCCGCCGTGGCCGCCCGAAGGGTCTTCTCCACCGTGGCCGGCCGAAGGGTCCTCTCCGCCGTGGTCGCCCGAAGGGTCTTCTCCGCCGTGGCCGCCCGAGGGGTCTTCACCGCCGTGGCCGCCCGAGGGGTCTTCACCGCCGTGGCCGCCCGAGGGGTCTTCACCGCCGTGGCCGCCCGAGGGGTCTTCACCGCCGTGGCCGCCCGAGGGGTCTTCACCGTCGTGGCCACCTGAACTGCCTGCTCCACCCTGGTCGCCTGCACAGCCTGGTCCGCCCACGCTCCACGACCCAGGTCCGCTATTGTGGTGCCCTGGTCCCGTTCCCCTGCACGGACCTGGCCCTCCATCCCTCCCCCAGGACCACCTCCGCTTCACCACCCTCCTGAACTGTTGTGTTTTTTTTTATTTTTGTTTCGTTTTTGTTTTTGAGCGTCTGGAAGCCGCTCTTAAAGGGGGGGCTCTGTCACGCTTGGCCATGCACTCCCTGGGTTATCACGGACTACATTTCCCATCATGCATCTCCCTGGACTGATTACACCATACACCTGCACTGTGCTGATTACACACACCTGCATCTCATTCACACACACATATAAACCACTTCCACTCACTACACCATTGTGAAGTCTTGTATTTGCCATGGCCTACATCTCTGAGCGTTTATATTCCTTAGTTTTCCTGGTTTCCTGATCCCTGCCTGTTTTCCTGGTCTCCGTGTTTCTGTCTGCTGCCTGCCTCGACCCCTGCCTGATATTGTTGCTGAGCCTGGATCTTCCCTGTTTACCAGTTTGTGTTTACTGCATTCTCTCTGTCTACTTATTGTGAATAAAGTTACTGCACATGGATCCGAACGTCTTCGACCCTTCGTTACAGTAAGGACATGTTTAAGTACATTTAAGACTCGCTGACTATATTCATACAGCAATGATTTCTGTCAGTATGTTTGTGTTGTTTGCAAGTAGCACTCCACCAGCTGCAGTACTGTATGTCACACAGTATACAAAGTATCCATGGATCTGATGTCTCGCTTTGTTCTCTGTAGATGTACACATGTAGGCGAGTACAAAGTCTTGATATTAAAGCATTCTCTATTCTGATTCCACTCTCGCAGAGAGCCACTGAAGTGTTCTGAAATATTTCTCTGGAGAGCGATAGCACAGGAACAAGGAAATGTCATGCAAGCTTTCCCCCAAATGTCACTTCATAAATCTGTTTTGGCATATTTTCTCACCCCCACTCTTCAAAAGATGGTATAAATGTGAGAAAGACTACTTCAGTGTTTTTTTTTTATATATATACAAATATCACAGTTATCTGTCATGCATTTTCAACCAATAATGAGATTCCTAACTGGATATGTTTTTTAACAAACTTTTGCTTTTCACATTTCATGAAATTCCAGTTTTAAAAACATTTTAAAACAACAGATTGCAGTATTTGGAATACATTACACACACTCGACATGAAACATCCCTGCAATTTTATTGTATTGTATTTGAACAAATGTAACATAGCCCCAAATTAATAATAATAGTATTTAGTTATGAACCAATATTAAAATTCAGCCTGATAATTATTTTTATGCTATGGCCAATACACGATAAATGGTTTTGAATGCTACAAGTAAATTTAGGCATCACAACATCATAATGTACAGTATGAAAATTTTTAATTAATTTTGATATTTCCAAAATATTACATTTAACAGAGTTTTTAAATTATTACTGTTTTTTTTTTTTTTTAAGATTACCTACCTAGCACTTAATTAGTCAATTTAAATGTACAAACAGGGGAAATGGGCATGCAAAATTAAAATGACAAAATTGGTTGATAATTATCCAACATACATGTACAAAAAAAGTCTATACATCGGCCAAAAAACAGTATGGTTCTGATTTATTAATGAAATACAATGAAATCTAATAAAGTACATTAAATTTGACAGATGGAGTAAACAACATGAACAGCAGTGGAGGAGAAACAGAAGTCGCTTGTGCCACAGGGAAAAGAGGATGACGCTCTTGCCCTCTAAATCTGAGCGAGCTCACCGGTTACGATTGTTTAAAAGCATCTCATGGTCACATGGAGGATGAAAAGATAGTGTCTGTGTTTGTTCTCTGTCTTTTACTCTTGTATTCTTTCTGACTTTCTTGACTCTCTTTCTTCTCCTCACTCTCTTCCCATCCTCTATCTCTTTGGGAATAGAATCATCCATTTGCTCACTCACTGCCTCTTTCCTTGGAAGGGCAGCCGGGTTTTGAAATCCCGATGTCTCACTAGGGATAAATCTCCGTAGTCAATGTCATTAAACTTTAAACACCAGGCCCTCCAGGTTTGGTCCGGTCAGGTCTTTTGCTTTTTGCTGCCACTTTTCTTCCCCCCATATGATTCATTTGACAGATCTTGTATAACCCATTCCCTCCCTTTAAGCTGAAATCCACTTTTAAGTCGACTATCGCATAAATGGAACACCTCAGCGGGGACCCACTGCCTTTACAGTGTGCGTGGGGTCTAATTAACATTCACAAGAGCACAAGCAAATGGCTACTAAAGAGCTCAAACAGTTGGAAAAATGAATAAAGGATTAGTAATCAGCTGGAGATTTAAGCTTTTCTTTGGAAAGCTGAAATTATTTTATTATATTTCATGCGGATCATTGTTTAAAAGACTGTTTTTCACAATTTCTTGGTTTCCTTGGAAGGCTTTTCAAGGAAGGAGTGAGATTGATTGGCAGTTGCCATGTTTCAACTCATTTTAACTTGGTGAATAGGTGTTAAACTCATTAGTCACCATGCAATACAACATACCACAAATACAAATACAAACAACATCTCGTCTCTGATGATGTGTTTACTGATGTGAGGGCGGGACAACCTGTCACTCACATGACATCACAGCAATAGCAAACCTGTGGCTTATGATTTTCCAAAGTTACTAGCCACTCAGCATTTTCACTGGCCACAGTTTTGACATTGATACTATGGGGAAAAACTGCCATATAGATATTTTTTTATATTATTTCATATTTTGGCAGCAGGTATATTGCTGTATAGCTGTATATATATATATATATATAGACCTGATGCACGGATCCATTATACTGTTACAACATGCATTTTCTTTCTCAGCTGTTTGTTTTCACTTAAAACATAACTGACTGTGCTTGCGTGAATACTCGCCAAGACCGGCATTTTTACATTATTGTGTGTATTTGACTAAGAGCAATAAGCAATGAAAACGAACTCTATTTAGTAGCCTACTGAGAGGCGGCTTTATGTGTGGACGCTTTGGGTATGAGCACTAAATCTGCTGGAATGAGTAAAATTATGCACAATATGCGCAATCCCACGCCTAAATTCAAGCCCTGTAACAGCAGCAATATTCATCCGGAGCATAAGAAATGAGTGAATGAGGGGAGGCGGGTTTGTGTGTCAACTCACTGTCGGAGAGATGAGAGACCGAGAGAGTGCAGCTGGTATCGTTTATCTTTTCTGTGGAAAATTAGTATTGGAAGCGTTTCAGATATTTCAGTATCAATATGTATCGACAACACTATAGTAGTTTATTATTTCAGATGCCTTTTTAAAAGACAACTGAAAAAGGTATATATTATATATAAAATTCAACCCACCAAAGTGGCTAGTAGGAGTTACTGCATTACAAACCACTGCTGAAATCCATCTGCATTTGGCGGGTTGGCAGGTGTTAATGTCAAGCCCTGATTATATCATTTTAACCTTTTGAAGCGCACTGACCCTTCTGGCTTATTGCTTGCTATATCATATAATAATGTTATACATTGTACAATCAAATTAAAAACAAGTGGAAAAGTGTCAATGCAGTAAGGCCAAACACACTTGTATTCAATATATACTCTTTAAAAACAAGTCTTTATATTGTATGCCGTGTCACATCCCACATACGTTTATTTTGTTTTAAGGATTTTTAGACATTTAACCAGTAGGCCAGTTCAATACTGCATTAATGAAGAAATAGAGGTGAAAAACAATAGTCAATATTGCCTCAAAATGCTTGCTCTCATTAAAATGAATGACTCATGCTTGATTTTATGTATGCTCGGACAGATGGTGAAAAAGTGACAGTACTCAAACCTGCAACATCCATATGAGCACCACAGCTCACCTTTTTGGACCAGCTTTGACTGCTTCCTGCTGTACATTTTTCTCCTCTAGCTTTCATTTATGAGATCAAGCCGAACTGCCTCCTTTTGGCATTTATTTGTTGGGGTGGAGTGATGCAAAGCTACTGCTCACCTTGGATGCTGAATTAGGCTTAGCCTCCGTCTTAGCTCCTAACCCTCAGGCCTGTTTCACACCGAACGCATAAGCAGAAAAGCAGTACTGCAGCATAACTGCAGGCAGGGTCATGTTGTACTTTCACACTGACAGCATTTCTGCTGCGTAAAAGAGATTGGGCTCGACAGTTTTTTCAGACTTGCTTTGTTTAGTATTTACCTCTATAACAGACATGCATTTGAAAATAGTTAACTGGAATGACCAAGTGAGAAATATTACATCTTGATATATTTTACTTGATCATCTAATGTACAGTGCAACAGTAGTCATTTAACTTAATAAAACAGAAGCTCAGCCCTTAAATTGTATGGATTCAGTCATATTTACTTTATACTTCAACAAAGTGTTGCATGTGTTTTTTTTTTCTCAAATAGTGGGTACATATTCTTAAAATCTTATATTGGAAAATATCATGATAATTAGTTGAGATGCATGATATATGGTACCATATTGGTGGCTGATATTAGTGACGGTTTTTAATGTATTCATATTGGGCGATATTGCATATTCAGATGATAATGGATTGCCTTTGCCATCATCTTACAGTTCATCTTTTTAACACTAAAAATAACACTTTTGAATGTTATTTTTTAGCAAATGTCAAAATGAAGATCGATTTTTCATACTGTGCATTATAATGTTGTGATATCTAATTTCCCTTGTAGTATTTAAAATGCCTGATTTAAATTTGTTATATTTTAATTTTAATTTATTCTGAGAAAAAAATATTTTTACATATTTATACATATTCATAATTGTATTATTATTTATTTATCGGTTATATCATATATATTTAGAGAAAACAGTATCAAATGTGTATATATTTTTATACATATTACATATAAATATTCATAGTTTTATTAATATTTATTTATTGGTTATTGGCCACAACATAATATTTATTTAGACAAAATTGTATAAAATTGAAAAATGTGAATCATATTACCATTTTAATATTGCTGCATCCTTAGGTTTACAGCATTTTTTGCTGAGTTCAGCTTGCAAAAAACCCCAAAAAACAAAAGGCTCAGCACCAAAGGTGCTCTCTACTGCAGTAGGCGGCTGCATATATGAAATATATGTTCCTGAGACTCTCCGTACACTTTTGAATGGTCTTTTTGTGGGTAAGGAGACAAGCCGAAAGGTTGCAGGAATTGGACAGGCAATTTTCCAGGCAGCACGGCCACGTGCTGTGGTAGCTCCATTACAACTTGGCCTTGCAGTGCAGGCACATCATATGTGTCGGTCACAATTCCTGGTGGATACCCTTCATGGAATGGGATTTGCTTCATCATACAAGGAAGTTTTGCATTTTGAAAAGAATGCAGATGATTCAGTTGCCCCAGATATGTTAGCGGATGACATAGATGTGCGGGACATGGCACTTCTTTTAGCTGGGGACAATATTGACCACAACATTCTTACTATTGATGGTAAGGGGAACTTCCATGGAATGGGAATCATAGCAATCCCAGTCATCGAATATCGCTTTACGAAACATGTGCGCCAAACCATCGTGTTCAACGAGCTCCCACAGGACATCAACTGTTCTGTCACAGTTGATCAGTGCTGGGAGGTCGTTGAACACGATGGTTTGGCACACATGTTTCGTAAAGCGATATTCGATGACTGGCATTTTACTCTGCACTGCAAAATCTAGGTTGGTAATGTGTCTCCATGGAATGGGAATCATAGCAATCACTCCAGGGCGATAAAAGGACTGTATCATTCCAAGGAGACACATTACCAACCTAGATTTTGCAGTGCAAAGTAAAATCCCAGTCATCGAATATCGCTTTACAAAACATGTGCGCCAAACCATCGTGTTTGGAAAGTCAGTGCAAAGAGTTTTTCATGGACATTTGCTGGTGGACAGATGTCTCAATCACCTGGTTGTGTCAGAGCTGCAGGAGGATGACTCACAGTTTGAGTCATTGGTAAACCAAGCTGGAGAGATGTACTCATCCATGGTAACGAAAGCAACTTTGGAGAGTGCTGCAGCATCAGATATGCTGAACCAAATCAAGGAAAATGTGGACACGAAGAGGGCAGACCTTAGCACAAGGTCAAAAACCAGCCGGCTGTGGGTAAACTATCAGAAGATGCTGCAGACAGCCCGAGCTCTGATCAAAGCAGATCGTACAGGATTCCATGTGATCCGCCGCAGCAACCAGTACTGGGCAGGCTTTAGCTCTGACCTTGTCATCGAGCAGACATTGATGCGATCCTTGAAAAGCAGTGGAGGCTTGACCCATGGAAGTGGAATGACTAAAGAAATGCGAGCATTGTGGACCATGTCTACACCTATCACATCTGAATACAACAATGCCATGCAGGTATTCAATCACCTCACCTACATGACCACCGAGTAGCTCCGAGAATCCTCAGAAGCAAGGATGAAAAGAGATCACTCTGATCTAGAAAAGATCAAGGAAAAGCTTAGCATTTACACACCATTCTCTCCAGACCCATGTCTGAGAAACATTGTAACTGGTGTTGTTGCCAAAGAGGAGGTGAATGTGCATGAGTTTGAGACTGTCGGCAATGAGATCATTGAAAATATGATTGGAAAACCTGTTTTTGGAATATCCTTCAAACGGAAAGACCGGGGAAAACCCTTGCAGATGACTCCACCATCAAAGTTGCCCAAGACCGAACCATTGATCCTGTTTTGCTGTTCCAACGGTTCCTGATCATGTCGAAAACTGAACAGTTTTCACTGGAAGTGTAATGAGCTATAAGCTCTGCTCATTTCCTGCAGCCCTGTTCGAAGGCAAGGAAATCTTCCGTAAAGCCAACAAGAACTAACTAGCGCAGGCAGTCACTGAGTTCTCAAGCAAGAAATCTAAAACTGTCCTGGATTCCATCCCACCAACTGAGCATTATGTCCTTGACGGTGGCTCCCTTGTTCACCGCTTGGCATGGAAAAAGGGTGACAGTTACGGTGCCATTGCACAGTCATATGCAGACTTTACCATACGCCATGGTAAAGCAACCGTCGTTTTTGATGGTTATAGCGAAGGTCCTTCCATCAAAGACAATATGCATCAAAGACGTGGTGAAAACACTCACCCCATCATTAACTTCAATGCAGAGACTGAGTTTGTGGGAAGAAAGGATGATTTCCTTTCCAGATCTGGCAACAAACAAGGACTTATCAATCTTATGACCGAGGAGCTGGAGAAGAAGGGCTGCACTGTTATTAATGCATCAGGTGATGCAGACGTGGACATTGTCAAAGCTGCTGTCAAGGCCTCAGAACATCAGCCCACAACCTTGATAGGGGAGGATACAGACCTACTCTTCTCCTGGAAGGTGACATGAACACAGTGGATTGGGGATGGAAACTGGTGGGCAACCGGTTCCTGCCAGTTATGACCAGTAAGGCTGCTTCCCCAGAAAGCCTCCTGCAGATGATCCACTGTAATTGCACAACTGCCTGCCGGACACAACAGTGCAGTTGCAGGGCATGCATGCCTGCTTGTGGACCATGTCAAGTTGGGAATTGTGAGAATCACTAACCTCTATGGGAGGAAGAGTGTGACGACTAATGGTAAATCTGGTGAAGGTCACAGTGCAAAAAAGTATTTTAAAAAAAAATGAATAAGAGGAAACAACTGAAGAAAATAGAAAAAGATATGTATAAATGAGAAAAGTATTAAAAAGATATAAAAAATATAAAAAAACGCAAAAAAAAAACGCATTATAAATTTTTTTTTTTTTTAAATAAAAAAATAAAAGGGGTTAGCGATACTGAGCCTTCACGTGGCAGTCCTGTTTTGACTAATTTTACAGTACCACACAGTTCTAATGAATTTATTCTTTATTGGAATCAAAAGAATGGTTATGAACCACAGAGACCACCAACAGGCAAAACGATATGAGAAAGGAGAAATATGCAATTACTTAAGGGAAATTGTACTTATTTTTCGCATAAATATGCTTGTAACCAATTGCTTTAATATATAATTGTACTTGTAATCACTTATCTACCATGCAAATTTGCTAATTATAATATTACATGGCCAAAACATGTATCAGGCACCAGTATTCCTGGAGGAATACAAAGGAGTAATTGTAATTTTAAGGACCTGACTGCCGCCATTTTGAAAATGGGGCCTTTCTTGGAGTCAAACTTTGGTAAACTTTTAGTATGTTTGTAAGTACATCTGATACTACTGTAAACCACTGAGAAACCTTTTGTTAGAATATTTGCAGCTGACTACAGTGTCACGCTGTAGATTCTGTAACCTGTTTAAATGGACGCCAAAATAAATATGTGGTGCTTACGCATGCAGTGTGAAATGGACCTTAGGGCCAAAGTATCTTCAACCAACCATTTAGGCTTCAAAAAGCGCTGAACATGAGGTGTTCTTACTTCTACTTCCAATCCTGATATCCCTACCTGTCCTCAGTTATGCTCTCTCTCATGCTCGGTGGAGGAAGCAGAGATGAAGCCACAAGCAAGAGAATAAATAAATGGGTTTTCCACTGCTCTCTCGGTGAGGATGCCAGCCTGCTGCTGCATGGCAGTGACACACCGCTGTGCACAAAGTGCTTTGCAGCCCTGGGTTCTGTCCTTTTCCTTGAGCGCGCTGCGAGCGGGCCATCATACAGCGCCAATGAGGAAGACCGACAGAGATTCAGGGCTTTTTGAAAGACATATGAGCTAACGTCGTGGTCTTAACGCTTCAAGGGTTCCTAATATTTCTGCAAGAACATGAAAGATTTGGTTCTCCTTGGGATCATTTCTTTTTTTTCCGCTTTTTCTTTTGAAGTTGATTGTGGTTTTGTGTTTTGGGGCTTTTGGCTCAGTTTCACTTTAGCCTAATTATATGATTTTTAGAAACTGAATTCTGGGTAACGTTTTTTTTTTTAAACTGTCACAAAATTATGTGGTTAACACAGTTGAGGAATTTAAGTGATTTGTTTTAACTGGCCAAGTAGAAATCCAATCAGTCTTACTTGCGTCTGTAATTCATTGCTTTCTGTATAGAGCATATGGTGTTTACACATGAAGCTAAACACTAATGGGAACAGAGATGCTGAATGCAGCCTGGAAGGGCTTAAATAGAGCGAGGTTTTGATTTTAAACGTTGTTTTATAGCACCATCTGCTGGTCAGTGGTGTTAAATACATGGCTTTACAACTTACAGATGGTGGTCTGTATATTTTGTTTAAGAAAATATAAGAATAGTATATAATAAAATTAGAATTTCTAAACTTTTTTAAACTTTTTAGTTCTCCATTTTATTTATAGGATGGTAACAGTTTACAAAAAGATTCAAGTCGTCAAAATGATTGTGTTAGGTATTATGAACTAACAGCACTGTAAAAAAAATTGATATGTATTCTATTGATTGATATGTATTCTATTAAGATCAGTGTTAAGGGAAAGTTATTTTTAAAGGTAATTCGTTACTTTATTGCCTTACTCCCTGAAAAATAACATTACATTATTTAGTTACTTTTGCGTTACTTTGTCTCACCTACTTGGGCGTTTAATGCATTCAACAACATGTTAACCTATATAACAAACACCTTAATTTTCTTATAAAAACACATTTAGTATATTATAATATTCTGACCACTTAGATTATTTCCTGACCCCTAAAGCTATGAAAATCTGTTAACATCACAGGTTCTATTACCTACTGTACACAACTCGTTTTATTGAAAGTTGAAGTAATGAAGTACTTTTGTACTTTTTGTCTTTTCCCACATACATGAGTGTGCATGTCAGTGACTACATTATGGAGAAGAGAGGGAATTCTCATTCAGTAGTGAAAAAAATTTTTAAGCAAATTAATTAAACTGAAAAGTAATGTAAAAAAAAAAAAAAAAAAATGTGATGCAATGCACATAACTTGTAATGTGTTACCCCCACACTGATTAAGATTAATAAATGCTGGAATTTTTTTTTTTTTTTTTAAAGCTTAGAAATTATGTAACATTCAGATGGCAAACCAACAAACTGAGACAACTCAGACAGCAGCTAGACAGTGATAATAGAGACTGACAGTAAATTATTACAGGAGAGAGATCGGGAAACGTTGCAAGCTGGACTCGAACCTTTGTCACCCCCATGAGCACCGCAGCTGATCTTGTCTGATTATATGTATAATCGCAGCACCGCAACTTTTTCCTGATTTCAAAGACATCGCTGAACTCCAGAATCATGAATCAAGTGGTGTTGAACAACAAAGATTCACTAAAATGTATATTTCCCTGACTTGAATATATATAATACTGTATGCTGTATAAACACGATAACACGTTATAGATAGGACTATACATAACATAAATTACTAACTATAATGGTTAGTTTGAGTTTATTTGTCAGGGAAGTGCCCTAGGAGAGAAGCACATATTCTCGAGTCGTCTCTTGAGAGTGTTGGCCCACTCATATTTGGCACAGAGCGGTCCAATCCATTATGTCACATCGGCCTGTGTATTGAGAAAGCACAACATACTAGCCAATATTTGAGCTATTAGCATAGATATAGCCTTCAGGGACACGACCAGATCAGATACTGTGTTGCAATTTATTTGAAGCGAATAAAACGCGGCTCCTGGAGTCTGGCTGAGATTGAGCTGAGAAAGAATGACTACATTTAAGCAGCAGTGTGCAGTTATGTCTCTATACACAAAATGACCTTTACAGAATAGGACTAGTATATGTCTCGTAAAATATCCCTTAGATAAAAATCCACTTTATTCTCCCTCCTTCTTATTCAGGGGCATTTCTATTTGCACTTTGTGATCAAGAGTTGTATAATGGCATAAATCACAGTCTCTTACAGACCTGTCGCCCTGAAATCACACTGAACTTACATTCTTTGTAATTGGACCCCTTTAAGGTGAATAGAGGTCTTTGCAATGCTTAGCTTTCACTTTACTAATTAATTTAACAACAACTGGAGCGGCATATAGTTTCTAATAATGCACAAGTTGGATTTTGTATCTGCTGCACCCATCAGTATTAGAGAGAAATACAAAATACAACATAAATACAAAAAATAGAGATGTTTTTCTCATTACAAATTATGTTAACAGTGTAAGTTAAAAGTTTATTTGAAAAAATCAAATGAATTGTAGCAAATTTTTTACATTTGTTTATCTCCTCTTTAAAGCTGTGCTCTAGTCTAGTTATTGATCTATTTGACTTTATACACTGTTTAATGTTTTTTTAGGATGGTAAAGGAAATATATAAATACAAAATCAAGAATTATGAGTCAACAGCATAGTTCAGATTATTATTATGATGTGTGTTGTGCTGATTTATGTAACCTGACCCATTTCGATGACTAATTTTTATTATATAATATTTATAGATATATTTCCATTATTTTTATAATTATTAATAACAATGACATTTTTTACATATTATATGATAAATGAATACAAATAAATAAATATATTTATAATTATTATTATTATTATTATTAACCCCACCTCAGATCTTTAACCATAAGCTAGTGTAGGAAATAGAGTACAAATGCTTAATTTACACAAAAATAAAAAAGAAGAACTGTCACATAAACACCCTCAAGAGCTTCTTTGTGAATGTTTATGATGGCATCTCTAAGTATTTTTGAAGTTAGAATTATATATGAATCACACTTATTGTAATAGCATGCAGAGATTTCTCAAACCCTGATCTCTTTGAGTCCCACTTAAACCTGAGGGAGCAAAGCCGCTTAGCAAGCCAAAAATGTATACACAATAATATGCACTGAATAACTTGAATGGGTTTAAGAAGGTAAAGCCAAGGCACTGATATTATATTAAAATGTGTCTTGAAGCATTTCAAATGATTTAGCACGCTGCATTTATCGTAGGCATGCTCTCCATAATGGATTTTCTCTCAGCACAAGGGTGGAATAAATTTGGAGTATGCATCTGAAAAACAAAATAACTTATGATTCATTTCATTTCATGATTAGTGATGTCCTTACCAGTTCTCATCATGTAAGAGCAATAAGCGTCAAGAAAAAAATAGCTGTTTGCACATTCAGAAAACTTGTAAGGGTGAGACTTTTTTTGTCCTAGCTAGTGTTATGCTAGCATGTGTAATGTAGTTTTGAATGTTTTTAATTGTTGTCACTGCCTGCTACACTTCCATCAACAGTATTGTTTCCATTGGTCAGTTATAAAAATAGCCCCACCCCAAACTCGCACCATTGGCTGAGCCAATGTTGCTGTTGTCAGGCCTGTTCAAACAAATGGAGAAAGTTCTGATAGTGACACAGAGACAATTTTTTTTACACATTTGAGAGGATATACAAATCACAAATTACTTACAGTTGTCTCTACATATTAAACAGTGAATGTATTTTAACATTTAAAATGACACTCTTGACCTAAAAGTTGAAAATAACCTGAAAAATATCTCTATAATATCTCTATAAATATTTCTATAGGGATATTTTACTCCAAAATGTAAATTCTGTCAGGTTTTACTCACCCATGTCATTCCAAGCCTTTTTGACTTTCTTCTGTTGAACACAAAAGATATTTTGAAAGATATCTATATATTTTTTCCATCAAATATTATAAAATTCCATACAGAAATTGCATGTTTGGGTGAATTGTCACTTTAATGCCTCGTATTACAGCTAACAGTTCCAGTAAGTTTTACTAGTATCAGCCTTATCATTTTAAACCTTTGACCGTTTATGCTGCTAAACTAAACAGAAATAATTAATTTGCATTATCATTCCCAACCCGAGCAGAAAGGAAACCTCTACATTTGTACATCTGTATTTGGACAATGTTGTGTTGAGACTGGTTGAATTCTATAAAAGTGTCGCTGCAAATTAAATAAAATTCATGGAGCTTTTGCAAATGCGCTATTGTATCTAAGCAACAGCATTTGTATGCGCTGTTCAGTGAAGGTTGAGTTTAAGGTTAATGGTGCGGTATAGACTTTCCCTGCGTGTCTGCCGTTATCAGCCTCGTGTGCTAAAAGTCAACCGGAACTTGGAGATTTAATGGGAATTCTTGCTCTTCTTCCTTCCCTTAATGACACATGCATCATTCTGTCACATGATCAATGCAAATATGTATATGCCCTTTAGAGGTGAGATAGAAAGCCAAATAGAGAGAGAAGGACAAATTAGGAAGTGGGAGTTTTAGGGCTTGTGAAAGAATTGATTATGTGATGCTGAACGTTGAGGTGCGATAGGAAATTTTACTATTGGTAAGATACATTGAACTAGGATCGAAATGAAGTAGTGACACAGTAAAAGCAAAAGGTGCTGTATGTGCTTGACATTAGCACCCGCCACAACCCACCAAAGTTGTTTAGCTTACGTGTATTCACGTAAACACAGTCAGTTATGTTTTAAGTGAACGTAAACAGTTGAGAAAGAAAATGCATGTGTAACAGTATAATGGATCCATATGTCAGGTCTTAAAGCCTAATTTACCTGCTGCCAAAATATCCAAATGGCAGTTTTTCCCCATGGTATGGAATACGGATGTCAGAATTGTGGCCAGTGAAAATGCTGAGTGGCCAATAACCTTGGAAAACCATTAGCCACAATGGCTTGTGAGCAAAAAAGTTAATGTCAAGCCCTGCCCCGTACAGTAGTTACTCATCAGTGGGTAGGCTTGGGTATCGAGTATCGAGTATTGATTGGAACCGGGACTAGCTTTGCGATTTTCCCGGAATCGTTCAAAAGTTTAAATTTCGATTCCTAGTTTTGATTCACAGTCCGCCGACCGGAAGAAGAAACCGCTGAACCCCAACGAAGAAGCGTCCACCGGAAGTGTTGGCATAACCGAGCGAAGCAACTCGAGAGTCGAAAATGCTGCATTCACATCAGACGTGAATAGCGCATCAAATTCACGCCCACCGCGTGTAGTTATATGCTTGAACACTTTGAATCCATTTGCGTGTCAAGAGCGAAATTGACGCGCGTAAAAAACAAAAGTTTGAAGCGAAATTTACGCAATTAGTTTGCATTGACTTAAGGCGAGACACGGCAGGCAAACACATGATTTTTCATGCAGTGATCAGTTTTGAGATTTTGGGCTAGTTTACTCCTTCAATATGTGTTCTTTCAAGCTGCTATAAAGAAAACGTTGAAAATATACATTAAGATGTTTATTTTATTACATTTTGTTTACTTGCGGCAGTAAGTTTCTCCCGAATTTACCAAGAAGTTAGCATTCCAACGCGTCATGCCGCGTTCCGTCTGTTTACTGAAGTCTGTCTTGAGCGGTATCGCTGTAAAGCTCTGAGTCTCCTGCCAAACGCTATCAGTAACCAATCGTGAATGTCCAAAGGGTGATTTAAAGCTAATGACGAAATCTCATTGGCTACTGCTGGTTTCTGCTAACGTGATTCGCTCAGACGCATCACGTAGTGTACTCTGCCAATGTTAATTCATTGAGTTACTGCAGTTATAGGCCTTATATGCCTGCCATGTTATTAAATAATCAGTTTTCTTGAGCTTGAAATATAAAATATTATTATTACTAAGGGCCTGAGCATTTATTCTGTTTTTGAGCAATGTTTTCCAATAGAAATGTATTAAATTCCCTACTTAAATCTTTAAATGCCTTTTTCTCAAAATGAGTTTTTTTGTCATTCTCCAGTAGAAACATCTCAGCCTATGTAGCACCTATGCACACCAAACTTTCCAGTTATACACTTAGCAGTATGCTGAAGATATTTTCAGAGGGATTTGTTAATAAATCATTCCTGGCTTGATGTAACATTTTAATAAAAAAAAATATGGCGAAAATCGATTTTTTAAGGCTATGGACAGTATATTTTGATTTCCTAGGTAATGAAAGCATATATCCTCAAATCCCTCTGAACTTTTTTTTTTCCATCTTGTGTGTAAACAAAATGAAAAAAGAATTTTGCACCTGGCTTTATCATATGTTCAGATCTATCTACCGAAAATATATGCAAAATCGTGCATATTTAATGAGATAATGCCTAATTTGCATAATTAGACATACAAATTTCAAAAACTTGTAATACAATTTTTTTATATATATACTTGTGTAAGTAATCAAATGAGGAAGTTTCATGGTGATATCTATTATTTTAAAATGTTTCCCTATTCACCTAGTGTCTCGCCTTAACATTGAAATCACTCGCGCCAGATGCTCTATTCGCCTCTGGTGTGAACGCAGCATCAAACCAAGGGCAGGCATGGATATGGTTCAAAAGTGCTCTCGACGCCGTTCAGAGCACAGGTTATTTCGCTGGTTGCTCTCTCCTCGCCAGATGACGAAGGTTTTACAAGTTGTTTCCTATTGTTTATTTGCTATTCTGCACCAGGTTAGCCCATCAGTGGGAGCACGGTAACATGTTTAAGTACCTGCAGCCAGTGGCGTAGGTTTGATTTTGAAATTGGTGGGGACGGGAACACCAATGTATACATATATTTTAAGTTTTGATCGAAATTATTGCTAGGGATATATCAGTTTCACTGGATATTGGTAGGGACACGTCCCTAGCGTCCCTACTAAATTCTACGCCCCTGCCTGCAGCATCATACACTCATGTGTAAAAGTGTTTTCATGAGGTTTTCAAAAATAAAGCTTCATAGATTTGTTGATATTTATATTGTAGTTGAAAAAGGTCCGACTATTTCCTTCAGAAAGACCGTTGGTTAGCTAGCTCATTTAAAATATCCTAAACTTTTTTGACCCTGCCTCTTAAAAGAATCGGAATCGAGAATCAGGAACCGGAATCGAAACAAGGAATCGGGATCGGAATCGTTCCAATTCAAACGATACCCAACCCTATCAGTGGGCATAAGTTGTTTGTTGTCAGGATTGTCATTTATACATCATTATTTAATTTTTCCTGTTTATTTACTTTCTTTTCTGTCAATTTAATTGAATTAGTAAAATTAATTAAAGGAACCCTACTATGCCGTTTTACAAAGTCTTGATTTTGTTTTTTGGGGTCTACTAGAATCGGTCTTCATGCTTGAATATTCAATTCATTTTTCACATATTTTACGTTGTTGCAGCACCTCTCTTTCCAGTCTGTCAATTTCTGTCTCTATGAAGCGCAATGTGCTCTGATTGGACAGCTGGACCAGTGTGTTGTGATTGGCCAACTGCTTTGAGCATGTTTCGGAAACGTCCCTTACCATAACCACGACTTTTAACACACTACTAACGCAACTCAACCAGTCCTTGTCCCCTTTTTATGCGTATGCCTTGAGCTGAAATTAAAAGAGGAATACTGTGTCCATGGAACATGGGTTATTTATATTTGATTGGCTATTGATCTACACATGCTCCATGATGGATGATAAGTTAAGAAAGCTTGTGATGGCAGCATCTGACAAATCCCACAGAGAGGTAACAAAGCGGAGACATGAACAGAGAACACAGGAAACTAATGATGACCATTGATCACCAGCCAGTAACATCAGCTCTGACACCTGCCATGTGCACAGGGCACAGGATAGATAGACCAGTGAGGAAAAGCGATGATAAGAAAAAAAAAAAACAAGTGCACATTTCTTGTGTTGCAAGTGACTGAACAAGCGCTCTATGGTGGATTTCATTAATCTCTTCATGCAAAACTAACACAGTTGGATTTCAAAGTGATAATAAAACGAGTAATTATCCACACACTGATGTTATAGCTTCACATTTGTTCAACAAATACCTCTCAGGTCTTTATTGAGGTGGAAATTCCACACTTGCTGAATAAAATTTGCAACAATAACGTCAGTCTGTAGGTATTTAATTCTGAGACCGGGAGACGTATGAATTTTAGCAGCACAGCTCGTTGCATGTGTATTGTGTACACTTTTCTATCATTTTTCCATGATGATAATAGCGGTCTCAATGCTGTCTATGGTGCTGGTTATTTTAAACTTATCCATTAAAAGCTGAAGGACAATGAGGCCACAACTTTTACAGCAATTACTGCAACAATTTCCCCAAAATGTCCTGCACAAATTATGGCAGATTAGTGTGAGTAGACAGAAAGAGAGGCAGAGAGACAGACCCGAATGTATTCTCAGTATTTGTCTGTATAAACAGGCAGAATACATGACACTTTGTCTGTGGTGTTTTGGATTGAAACTATAAGCATTTATCAGCATATACTAGTTATATATCATTTATTGCTTCATGAAACGTGGCTCCTTTTTAACTACCTGTAACAATTTATTATTGTAAGGTTCAGTGTAATAGTCAGGGGCAAGACAAGTTGTCAGGTTTTAAGAAGCAGAAATTCATTCTTTTGACAACAAGTATTCCATTCAGTGTGCTCATTTTTATATGAAGGGTACACCAAGGCTAAAGGCCACTATTAAGTAAAGTGTGTGTGTTTGTGTGTGTGTGGGGCAATATCCAAAATCCTTGTCCTTCTGGCGACGGAAAACCGCGCTAATAAATCATTCGAAATCTTTTTTTTTTTTAAATCAAAAAATGCAGAAGTTTTCTGTGATGGGTAGGTTTAGGGGTAGAGTTAGTGTAAAGAGGTAGAATATACAGTTTGTACTGTATACAAATAATTGACTATGGAATGTCCCCATAAAACATTATACCCAACATACGTACATGTGTGTGTTATAGTTATATTATTATTATTGAAAAAATAACTTTTTTTAACTATTTCTATTAGGTGTATGTATGAAATATAAAATGTGTACTGTACATCATTTACATTTCTGTATATTTTTGTAGAATTGACACACACATATCTATTATGTCATGATGATTGTTATACATATAATTGTATAGTACATATTCAAATGAAATATATACATGTATATAATATGTGTATAACAATCACCACACACAAATACACTGTGTACATTTGTATGCACTTTTATTATAAAACTTAGAGCTACAGTGTTTTTTACATTGTGATTGTTAGTGTGTATCCTTGGCAACAAATCCATTTCCACTCACTTACAGACACAATTTATTGCAGCACAGGCATTTTGTATCTTCCTCTGCCGTAGGCCTACTGCAATTCATTTTGGTGGAATTTTTGTTAGCAAACAGGGCAGTATAACGATAATAATTGGCTTTTGCCCTCGTGTCTTCATGCCCTGGATCTCACAGAATCGCCTGCGAAAACATTTTGTTGCTTGGCTTTTCGATTCAAAAGTAATTGAATAAGTTAATAGAATGGACACCGTACAACCAAAAGTCCATTTTTGCTATTAATTGAGCCATACTGCGTTTTGTGCTTTAGGCACCGACGAGAGCGTGGGGCTGTTGGAGGGTTCACTGAAGGACTGGCAGATTGAATATGTGCGAGTCAATGTAATCAGTAGGAGCTCATAGGTGAGTGTGTATGATTCTTCAGCGAGTAGCTTAATAAGAGCTCGTTATCGTCTCACCGCAGGACCGATAACGGGTCCACAGGGACATGCTAATTAAAAGTGAGGTTTTCTGGGGATGAATTGGACCATGGCTGAACTATCACCAAAGTTCAGCCGGGAAACAATGCATTGGAAACTCTCATTATACTCTCTTTGTCCTGTCCCTTTGTCCATTCTGATCTTTTCAGCATCACCAAATTGCTGCTGGAATTCGTGAATGTGTCATAAAGGACGTTGTTTGAAATTCCTCTATATTTCCGTTGGAAACCAGTCAAATTGAATTTCCAAATGACCCCTGAGACGGTCGGCAGTGTTCTGTGTGTCTTTGCGCACTTGGTGGCAGTAGAGACTCACAGCAGGAAAAGTGACGTCCCACTCAACCCTTTTACATTTTATTTCCCTCTATCATCCAAGGATTACGCTCAAATGATGTTTTTTATGATGGATTAGCACCACAAAGTGTGTTGCTGTGCTTTAGAGCAGTTTGTTTGTGGCTAATCAGCATTGACGGTGTTGTTGTCGTTGTCCCTCACCCCATAAACCATCCTCAAACATAACCAGTGGTCACGAACAATAGTTCCTTATTGATTAGAAAATCAGAATAACTCCCCCCTCGGATAAGAAGGGCTTAAAAAGCAATTAATGTCAATATAGCTTGAATCTGAACAAGCAGAAAGCATGTGTGCTGTGGCAGAATACATGAAAGATGTTCCACGTGTCCTCTGTGTGGAGTATTTGATCAGCGTGCCGTATCCAAGGTGCGAAGGGAGGGATACAGCAGGGAATGTGCCACGCTGTCAATCATTAAAGCCTCCAAACCTGTTGTCAAGCAGAAATCAAAGCCCCCGGCTTCATATTCATCTTAACACGGGTGCTTTTAAAGAGATTTAGAGAACCATAAAGTCAACTGGCTGAAGTGACAAGTAGCATATTAGCTGAAAGTGCCGCAGTAGGTGTCAGATATGCAAAGATTTCTCCCACGCGGTACAGTAACATGCACGAGCGACAGTCGGTAACACACCGCATGCTTATTTCACTGTGAGTGTGCCATTGATGGCTTGGGCAGGGGCTATTCATACACAAACCATTTCTCTTCTCGCTAAAATTGATTTAATGACAACATCTGCTGGCCACAATCGATGGTGCAGAAAGCAGCGTGCATTATGAAGAAGAGAGAACAGATAATAGAGGATCACTATGTCATTTCCATCCCACTGACAACATCCTTGAAATTAAATCCATTCTAATAGAGCAGGAGGGGGGATCCGGGAGATGCGTTCTGCAGAAAGTTCCATAATGAAACTCATCATTACAAACTGAATGGATGCTTTATTATTCCGGCGCTCCAGCGTGACTGTGTAAGAGCAGTTGTAAATTACAGGCATAATTTCATTTTGTGATTTGTGTGCAGATTCTGTTTATTTCCTGTACTGGTGTTTGTGGGTAACCTGCTAACTTGTTTGTGTTAACAGTGTTTGTGTTAATGGTGAATGAAGCTCTCTGAATGCACATTCACTCTCGTTTTTCAACAAAAAAAAGATTGTTTCAGACAGCATAAAATGACTTCATTGGATTTCAGTGTTTGGCAAGCTACTCAAACATGTTGCTAGCTAAACTATCAATGACTCTAAGCAAAGTAACTAAGCTAAGCTGAAGGCTATCAGAGAATGTAGTCAGTTACGCTGCATGGTTACATGGTAAAAGTAGCTTACTTAATACACTTAATATACAGTATGCATAATGTACTTTATATTATAAGATTTTTGTATTTTTTTGAAATAAACCTTGTATGCTCACCAAGGCTGCATTTTTAAATGAAATGCAGTAAAAACAGTTGGTATGCTATTAGTCGTTTAAAAAAATATATTTAAAAGAATCACATGATGAAAGTTATGGGGATTGTAAGGTCAGTTTTGCTTTCCCGATCCAAATACAAACCAAAAATCAGACTCAAGCTCTCTTTAATATAGAATGAGCCTCAGTGTTTCAGAGCCTGGAGTGGAGAGTGTTTCTCATGTCATTTATCAGGCCTTCTGCGCTCGCTGCAACAGCTGGCTAATGTTTAATTAAACGTCTTGGTGGAATATAACACGGAATACTCTGCACTCTGTCAGCACTCAGCTCTCCGGCTTTCGCATATTGGCTCCTGTTGTCTGCCGTGCCTCGGTATGGGATAATGCGATCTTGCAGGATACAGCAGCGAGGGTTCATTAGGGCCACGGCAGAGCACAGGTGCTGCACCGGAGAACGCTGGAAGATGACTGTGATGCTGAGATAGAAGCTGACACCGGAGTCCTTTTGGATGCAGGCGTGTGCATGCGAGTGAGCGTGTGTGTTGATCTGGTCAGATTTTATTTTGTGGACACGGCCAGATCCTGTGGTTCTCACAGCTAGAGCTGGCAGTTTCTCCCCAGCACAGATGTTTGAGCTCTATATGGTCATCTTGTGCCATACAGAATATTCTAGTACCGTGTGGATAAGGTGGTATGACTGATCCACGGGGTTATTGTTTGGGAAGGGTGGACATGTCTGGATATTGAGGTGAAATGCCAGTGGAAATGGCAGCTGGAACGCAGTAAACAAGAATTCCCCACCAACGCAGTTGTACACGGGAGTAAATCATGTAAAGCCTCAGTTTTATAAGAAATAAGTTTGGGTTGGTGTGCAAAGAATGAAGTTCTCTGGGGTTTTTTTTTGTTGATGTGTTGACGCATTTCCCATTGAACTAAAGATAGGGCGGGACATATTGAAATGCTTGTCATTTATAAGTCTTTAGTTAAAAGAATCATGAATATGATTTGCTGCTTGTTAATGAGGCAGGTGGTAGTAGGGCAGTGGTTCTCAATCAGAGGGCCAGGACCCACTAGGGGGTTTGTTCACAAACTCCAAGAGTGCCTCAATTACTTAAATTAATTTAAAGTAAGATGAAACAAGCTTTAAAACAAGCTAAAATAAAAAGCAAGATGTAAGCTGACATCCTATTTCTTATTTTAATTCATGCCCTCAACAACTGTCATTTTTGTTACAACCAAACCCTTATGAGGGAATTTAAAGTGTAATTTACAGACCTGGATAATCGACATGGACAAAATGCCACAAAACCCCTATTTTGAGAACATTATAATGTTAAGATGTTTCTTTGTTTCCTCGACAATTAGTATCTGCAATATTTTCGGGCAACATTGTTTTGATCATTCCTCACATGTTTCTTCTTTATTTTGACTTGTCATCTGATATATGTGTCATTATTTATCTCATATTCAGTGAAATCAAGATGAAAGTGAAACCAGGTTTCCTCTGCATAGTAAAAAACAAATGCCATTTTCTAGTGTTATTTTGGCTAATGCCACCAACCTCCTCCTCAAGCTGAGACCATCACGGCTTTCAAGAAGACGCAGCACTTCCGCAAGCACTTAACCACACTATAATCTTAAACCAGTACTTGCGCACACATGCACACACACATGTTGGATTTCCTTGTTTTATGGGGAATTTCCATTGACATGCTTTTATTCTGTACAAACTGTATATTCTATCCCCTACCACTAACATTCTGTATGTTGTATTGTGGGGACCGACAATCTTGTCCCCACAACGTAGGGTTTACCAGGACCACACACACACACACACACACACACACATGGAAATCTTCTTTTTCTTCTCTGCATTTCTCCTCTTCTCTAGCTTCATCTAATAAACCTGAAATTGCCCAACTGAGCAAACTAGCATTGTTGGTCACCAGATTGCTGGTCCACCAGTAAGACCAGCACTAACCCAGCTCTAACCAGCGTAAACAAGCCTGTACCAGCAACATGGAATGCATGCTGGTTTATGCTGGATTTTTCAGCAGGGTGTAGATTACGAATATTGTTGGCGATGGAACTAATTGCTTTTGTTCCTCTGTTGTAAGTAGCTTTGCTATTTGCATTAATGTAAATGTAAAGTACTACAAACGAGACTTTCTCTGGCTGGATTTGGCTTTATATATGCTGCATAAAAATAACCATGTTTGAGCATTCATATATGTGACCTTTATCCAATTCTTGCTGTCTGGTTAGGTTGACACCCAGCCTACTCCTCAGCCATCATACCACAGTAATTAGTGTAATAGAGTCATAGTTTATTCTCAGAGCTGTGACAGTGTAAAAGGCATCTTCATGCAGACTGTGAGGAACCTATAATAAAAAGCTCTATGGTCTCGGGCTCGCTGTAACCCAGCAAAGCTGTGAAAATACCCCCAGGAGAGTGCAGAATTAGTCTCTCAGTGATTTCAGCGAAATTCGTGAATTATTTGTGAAAGTTTGACGAGCTGTGAGACTGCTAAGTTTCTTTGGTCTCACCATTGATTGCTTGGGCCTGTTGTACTGTCAACATGTGACACATGCAAAAGAGTTTCAGTCTATTGCATCATGTTGTTAGGACATGCTGTTTTGATATGACTCAAATGGACATCTTAAAGTTTATTTTCTTTGTTTGTGTGTGGATTTGCTATATTTCTCATACACCTCACAGGAAACTTGTTTGCACTGGCTTTGATATTTTTGTGTCAAAGTTGAAGAAAGTGCGACAGCGTCTGTGTTATGCTTTTGATTACCAGAAAAATGTAATTTCTCATTTAGTAAAATACACATACAGTGGACGCCTATGGAGCATAAGTAAATCATTCTGGTGGGATTAAAAGCTAAAATGTGAAGCTTGTATTTCTTTTTAAGGGGTGGTATAATGCCCTTTTCACAAGATGTAAAATAAGTCTTTGATGTCTCCAGAGTGTGTATGTGAAGTTTTATCTCAAAATACCTCACAGATATTTTTATATAGCATGTTAAAATTGTCACTTTTTGAGGGTGAGCAAAAACGCACCGTATTTGTGTCTGTCCCTTTAAATGCAAATGAGCTGTTGCCCTCCGCACAGGGGGCGGAGCTACAACAGCTTGTGTCCTTTTACCTCACACAGACATGCAACGAAAATTTCAAAAACTTTTAGCCTTTTGTGTTCAAACCGGAGTCTGACAAAGATGGAGAGACTCAAGAAGAAGTGACAACGTAGAATGCAACAGGACATTTCTGAATGGTTAGTTGATGAATTTATGTAGCTTATGTGTAGTTATCTTCTAGTCATTGATTAGCATATTCTGTCATGATAATCTATAAATCACGTTCCCGGGGGGCGGGGTTTATGTAAATTTAAGGGTTTGTGATGTCACTAACCCGGGAGAAATGTTGTGTAATCTCTATCAGCCGTTTGTTGTAGTCCTTAAAAAGCAATTTCTTTCAAATAAATCTCTCTCGTTGCTTTGAACTTTGAGCGTCGCAACTTTGCAGATGTTGTTTATGCTCAAACAGCAACATTACACACTAACTAAAGTTAGTCCCAAACGTGGGTTCGTGGAAAAACGCCCATGTTAATAAGCTGCCATTTGGCGCACAATGGGCCGGAGGGATCGTAGGCTGAATTTGGATGACAAATGCCCACAGACTTGTAGAAGAGTGGGCCTTTATTAATAACCCCCCTATTCACGGATCCTTACCCACTTGCCACGGAATAGTGGTTTTTCGGACACCTCTAGTGGGCGACAGAGAGCATATTGCCCCATGAACGACAATTTCGGTGCCTGATTTCGGTGCCTGACTTAATTAGGCACACACGCACACACACACACGCACAGTCTCTTCTGTCTCGCATGCGCGCTCTTGATCGCAAGGTTTGGCTGCATTTCACGTGTAAAATTACGCGTCAGAACGCCCTCTGGGTGTGCCGATAGTCTGAATCCATATAGAATCAAGCCAATTCATTGGCTGATGGCGCGGGCGCCGCCTCGACGCACTTACATCGTCATATTATGTTGGCGCGCGCGCGCCATCTGCTCCTCAGATTTCTTTGCCGAAAAAGGAAGCTGGTCGGCAGTGCAAGGAGCTTGGCAGCGTCTCGTTCCCTATTGAGAGAACATAGGTTACACCAGTAACCAGAGATGTTCTTTTTCATAGGTTCACTCAACGCTGCGTAGCTAAGAAGCAGTGGATTTGTAGGCTGCTGTATCACGTGCCGTTTGAACTGACGCGCTACAGCGATCTGTCACATTTCAAAGAGCCAAAACGTTATTTATTGTGTGAATCTCGTAAAAATATTGACAGAATCGGACAGCTGTGGATTTGTTCCATATCAAAAGTAACCTTGTCTGTCGGTGTCAGTGTCCTCTTTGTCCGCGATTTTTCTCTGCGTGAGAAAATGGATGTGTGGCGTACGTGAGAGCGTGTGAAAAGGGTCAATTGCGTCTCACGGTCAATGCGTGAGAGTTGGCAGCTCTGCCTGCTAGTAATCTCTATTAATCTCCAGTATTATTACATTGTTTGATACAATATTGTTTTATTTGATATTATGTAAATGTGAATTTTTATTTTATATTGGTTTTATTATTATTGTATTTATATTGTTTAAAGATTTAAGTTAATATTGTGTCCAGTTTGGCCCTGTAAATAAAAGGGTATTATTTTTTGATAAAGTGTGTGCGGTTTCGTTTTCTTAAGTACCGTTTCAAGAACCGTTTAAGCACTGGAACCGTTTAAAAAATACCGAGTAGGTACTGGTATCGGATAAAACCCAACCGATACCCAACCCTAGCAGCAACGTATTAATTTTTTGTGATGTCCCACTGGGTCCTACGGACACCAAAATTGTATCTCGTTTAGACCGGGACGAGACCTTTACTTTGAGACCACCCACGGCCCCTTGGGCCCCCGGGGGCCAGAGATGTAGATGAAAATACACATTTATCTAAGCGAAAACTCGACGGATCCGGCCGTGGCTGGGCTCTCTGGAACCGTCTAGTTGAGCTGAAAAGAATGGTAAAAATGAATTTTGGCCGTGTTTTCGCGGAGATATTAGCCGAAAACCGTCGGGCACGCTTCAAAATGGCGCCCGCTGATGACGTCACGATCTCGGGAACAAAATCGCTCATATCTCTGGAACGCGAAGACCCAGAGAGCTCAAATTCGGGTGAGGAGGTCCCACGGGGGCCCTTACTCGAACCAGGGCGGTGGCGGACCGCGGGGACACGTCACGGGGTCAAAAAGGTCAAACCAACGGAACGCGCGACCGTACGGAGACGGAAGGTCGCAGGAGCCCGAAACTCGGCGAGTTCCGTCGTCTGGTGGCCCCGAGTCGGGCCCCCGAGTTTGAGGGTCCTAGCCGCTTGCCAAGCGTTTAAAGTCCGGACGAGTGTACGGCTGAAAACGGGCCTGTTTCTGAGAGATGGATCAAAACTGAAAAAAAAAAAAATTCTCAGGCCCTAGGCCCGGGCCCTTTCGGTACGTCGCTCAGGACGGGCCCAGGGTTCACCATGCAGAGTTTGGGGCCCCTGGGACATTTCTATCAAAATCCCACTCGCCCATAAAATGAATGTATTCGCCGTAGTGGTTTCGCGGACGCCGCTTCAAAAGGGCCGACCGACTAGGGGGCGCCGTTTTCCGACTCGCCACGGCCCCCTGATAATGGGTTATTGGACAAATAGTGGCTTTGTGGGATGATCCCACGTAGCATTTATTCCATTGTACCAAATATAGGCTTCGCGGACCCGGCTTAGTTCCCGAGATACACCAGGTCCATTTTTGACCGGGCATAACTCAGGAACCAAGCCGACTTTGGGCTCCATACTCTGGGGTCATGGGGGTCATTGGAGCTCCAAGTCGGCGTGGTTTCCGAGATACACCCGGTCAAAGCTGGACAGGAAGTGGCCGTATCTCGGAACCGGAAGGACCTAGGAGCTGGGGACAGTGGGGTCTGAAGGGGACCCATGGGCCCTCCCCACACCCGGAGTTTGGAGCTCAAACTCGGCTTGGTTCCCGAGATACTCCCGGTCAAAGCTGGACATGAAGTTGCCGTATCTTGGAACCGGAAGGACCTAGGAGCTGGGGACGGTGGGGACTGAAGAAGACCCATGGGCCCTCGCCACACCCGGAGTTTGGAGCTCAAACTCGGCTTGGTTCCCGAGATACACCCGGTCAAAGCTGGACAGGAAGTGGCCGTATCTCAGAACCGGAAGGACCTAGAAGCTGGGGACGGTGGGGTCTGATGGGACCCAATGGGCCCTCCTCACACCCGGAGTTTGGAGCTCCAACTCGGCTCCACCCCCAAGATACACCCGCTTATACATAAGGGTCTTTTGGACAAAACGGTCAATATCTCGGAAATGACGAGTCCCAGCGGATCGTCCTTTGGGGTGGTGAGTGGCCCCTAGGGGCCCTCTCAGACCCCAGAGTCCCGAGCCTCTGGGACCCTTCCTTCTGAAGTGCACCCTTTCCTGTTGGGCCCCGTATCTCGGACCGTGGGGGAGCTAGAAGCACGGGCTAGGGCGCGTTGGAGAGGGCCCCTGGGGACCTTACTCTGACCCGAGTTTGGTGCCTCTAGGCGGCTTATAGCCGTTCAAAGTTCGGGCCTATGGAGGGTGGGATTGTGTCCGATTGCAGCTTATTGAATGAAGGGCGGGTTAGCATTTTACAAAAATAGTGGGTTATTGGACAAATAGTGGCTTTGTGGACAGTGGACCGGGAGTGGGTGGGGGGGGGGGGGGGGGGGGAGTAAACGCCTGCCAAAAATTTCGGGGGGTCCGAGTCCCAACGGCCCAAGGACGAAATGGACGCTTTTTATTTTTATGGACTAGCTAGAGTTAGAAAAGTGAAATCATTATCAACCACCCTTTAAAAACCTAAATGAGTTACAAAAGTGACAGGGTTGAGCGTCGATTAGGTTGGTGATCATGACCATTTTGATGGAATAATATATAAATTAAAATAATTAAATTCAATGATGAGTGTCTTTCATTTCCGTATTGAAATTCAGCATGATTGCAAGTGCGCTATTGGTTTTTATACAACAGTTCAATAAACAAGAAGTTAATATTGAGTAACTTTATATACATAATATAGCCAGTCAGGGGAGTCAGCCATTTGCACAGAACACACGTTTGCCTTTTAAAAATGTGAGACACAGGGCAGTGGAATGGAAAAAAGCAAGGTCTAGAGATGCATCTTTCAAAAGATGCAAGGCATGAGCACAATGGTCAAAGACGTCAATCTTGCACGTTTACAATTAACAATTGCAGCACATGTTGTATACAAAAAGGCTTTGTCTATTACTTCTCAGAGCAAAACTAGTGCAGTGCCTGAATGACTCAATGTTTTTAATCGAATCTGTGCATGAATGATGGATATGACTCGCTCACTTGTTTCGTTCCTGAATGAATAACAAGCCATTCAAACCGAATGCGTTTTTGCACTGAAAAATGCAAGCAAGCAGTGTAATGGAAAAAAATGCATGGTGCATCGAGATGCATTTTCTTAAAAAGAAAGTTGAAATTGAACAGTCAAACATGTCCGTTTAGTACGTGTCATATAGGAAAACAATGTAAAAGTAGTGCAGGAGATGTGTAACAGTAGAAGTAGTGTGCTTGAGCAAATCGCTACAAATGATCCATTGACTGTCACTTGTTGCCACCTACTGCCATAACGATATAACAATGAAGTCACTGAAAATCCCCAACACCCATGGCAGTACATTGCCTCTTGAACTTGAGAGCTTTGGTAAAACGTTTTACCAAACCGAATGAGTTCAAAGAAAGACATTATTTTCTGTGGTAATCAATAGCATAGGGTCCATTAAATGTACAAAATACACAAGAAAAGTGCTGCCTTCTTGCATTGCCCAATTGAGGGACCCGTGTAAATATTTACTAGTAGCATGGTGGACAAAATCACTGAAAAAAACAACAACTCTATAATGCTCCCTGTACGCAGGGATCTATATTTACACACTGTAACACACCCTCTCTTGCATTAATGGAGATAAAAAGCCCTCTATGAAATGTAAATACGGGATGTCATTATGAGGATAGAGTTTGTTTTCTCCTACTTTGCATTCTGTTGAGGTGCCACTTTACCAGGGTCCCATTGAAAGCGGTGACAGAGGAGGTGCGTCTCGTCTTCTTTTGCTTCCCTCAGCCCACTCTGACTCTTTCTCTCTCTCTTTTCCTCTCTTTCTCCCTCTCTTTTCCTTCCTTTCTTCATGAATATTTCACATTACTGTGAGTGTGTGTGACAGATTATGCATCATGGGTTTTAATTGATCCCTCTGGGGTGGCTTCAGAGTGTTTTGGGGATTTAAGAACAGCAAAGTTTGAACCCGACACTGATTCTAGGAGCCCTTGAACACAGTGTACCTATCTCGCAATGCACTACATATTTGCATCTCTGTGTTCTGCCAGAATAGTTAAATAATTCAGCTTAAAAATGGCCATATGTTAAGCGCCTGAAGAACTATGCGGTGCAAGGTTGTCTTAAGTGGGTGTGTATGTGTCTTTACTCCCCTTCGTTGAACTTCTTTCTTTTGATGTTATTATCAAGCTGTCACGTTTCTTTACCTTGCGATTTAGCCAGTAATGCATCTGAAGACAATAATGTAGGTTTCATAATTGCATCAATAATGTCTGTCTGTCTGTCTAGCACATTTGTTATTTCAATTAGGATTGTAGCTGTAGCAGAATCAGTGCCATTGTTGTTATGAATACAATATATATATATATATATATATATATATATATATATATATATACGGTTTTATATGTTTATTTAAATGTTAGTTAAGTAATTTTGGGTGTCTTTTACAGGTTATATTTATTCATCGAAAAAACTAAACAAATTGACTATAGAGAAGTAAGTTTGATTATTTTTTTTATACATTTAAAAGCAATTTACTGGTGCAAATGTGACACTCAACTATCCTATAGAAAAGGAGACTTATATTATTTTGTATAAAAACCTTTTTGATTTTTCCAAATTGTGAGGTATATGAGGGGGAATTACCTGGCAGAAATTAAGTGTGTGTTCACACTTTGCAGGTTTGGTTAAATTAAATCAAACTCTAGTGCGATTGATCTGCTAGCGTGGTTCATTTGAAGTGTGAACGCATGCCATCCGATCCTTGGTCCGCACCAAACAAGCAGACGAGACCCCCTGAAAAGTGCGATTCGACTGAAATATGAACACAACATGGTTGAAAGACATCTAAATGAGCCAAAAACAGGATATATGCTACTCTAAAAAGTGTACCTGGTCCTTCAAAGCTTAAAGAGGAGTCTTAAAGAGGCCATATTATGTCCTTTTACAAAGTCTTGATTTTGTTTTTTGGGGTCTACTTGAATAGGTTTTCATGCTTGAATATTCAAAACAAATTATTTTTAAAATATTTTACATTGTAGCAGCGCTGTCTCTTCCCTGTCTGTCAGTAACGCTCTGTCCAGATCCGGTCTCTATAAAGCCCCTCCTTCTGAAAAGCACAATGTGCTCTGATTGGACAGCTGGACCAGTGTGTTGTGATTGGTCAACCTCTTTGAGCGTGTTTTGGAAATTTCACACCCCTTACCATAACCGCGAGTTTCAACACACTACTAACACAACTCAACCAGGCTTTTTGTGTTTGGCTTGGGTGGGAATTATTTAAATGAGGAATATTGTGACGTGTATGTTCCTGGAAGAAAACTCAACAATTGAGGCATTCCACTCCCTAACTTTGCAAAAGTCTTTCTAAAAATATTAGAACCTCTTTGTATAATTAACATATATTTCATAGCGGCGCTACGGGGAACACTAATACCTTAAGGAGAAACATAGGTACAACATATTTCAACACTGGAACATACAGTTGTATAAGCTGTAAATCTTATACATCACTGACCCAGTTGCGCAATGCACACAAATAGAACAGAGTTGCTTTCTGCTTTATTTGTCAGTTGACGTGTTAACGATGTTCTACAGTGTACACATGTTCTCAGTTCTCTTCGTGATTTCTGTCTGAGAGATAACTTGTGTTAAAGCCAATTTCAGGTTTGTTATGCGTGAGATGAGAACGTGTCAGCTGGTGATTGGCGGCATGCAGCTCGGAAAGACACTTGATGAGTGAGGTGTGTATGAAGGAAGTGATCTGAACCTAATCAGCCGTCATGAACATGAGCAAGGGCAAACACAACGCTGCGTGTGAATTTTACAGCTATTCATGAGGACTGTGACCCTCAGAGGGAATTTGTGTGAATTTGATAAAAGTTCAACTTTTTAAGTCTGAGGTGGAAGAAACATAAATATTTTCTGTTAGAGCAATGTCGTGTCATTTTTTAATTGGTCCGACATGCATAACATAATACAAGTTTGTTTCTGTGAATTCTATGAATGGATGCCTCTGTTTTGGAAAAGATTTGACATGTTATGGATTTTACTTGTAAGATTGTAAAAGTTCTCTCAGGCAAAGAAATGCTAATATATTCCCTATACTCTTCAAATGTTTGGGATTTGTTTATTAAGAATTAAAAAAAAAATACTTTTTTGATACTTTTATTTCAGCACGAAATTGATCAAACTGATTGCATTAAAAATATTGCACTAAATTGATCAAAAGTAACTAGTAAATACATTTTTTTTTTTACAAAATATTTCAGTTTCAATCAAATAAATGCTGTTCTTGTGAACTTTCTATTTATCAAAGAATTCAGTTTTTTTTTTTTTTATCATGGTTCCCACAAAATTATTAAGCGGCACAACTTTTTTAGTTTAAATGTATTTATTTTTATAAGAATATAAATGTTTCTTAAGCACCAAATCAGCATATTTGAATGATTTCTGAACTGAAGACGGGAGTTAAGAAAAGTCACAAGAATAAATAGCTTTTTAATACTGTATATATTAAAATAGAAAACAATTTTAAATTGTAATAATATTTCACAGTATTGCTATTTTTATTTTTAATCAAATAAATGCAGCCTTGTTAAACTTGAGGGACATCTATTAAAAACATAATAAAAACCTCTACTGTGGGTTGGTAAGAATTTCTTTTTTAAGTAAAACTTTTCAACTTTAAATCTTCAAAAGCCCCTTTAAAAGCTCAAATGATGTCACTTACTCTTCATTATGTCATTCAAAATAACAGTTCACAGTTAATGGAGAAATAAAAATATTATGACTGGGAAAAGTAATGTGATTTTTTTCAAATGAAAAATAAACTACTAAATTCTGAAGTCTGACTATGGATATGCATCATTTCATATAAAATATATTTAAAAAATACACCATCATAATTAATTTTGATATGATATATATATATATATATAGCTATATATAAATTTTTATTTCATATGTTATGGAAACATATGAAGCTCTTTTTATGGAATGACTGTATGAAATGTTAGTGAAAATTTGATCATGTCTATATATTCCATAAAAAGGTCTTTGAAAGATAATGTCTTTGAAAGAACAAATGAGGGTGAGACCAGCAATGATTCAAGCTGTCCTTGCCAAACGAAGTGTACAAGCTGACTAGTGTCACCTAGTTCACGTTCAAGATTTCAAAGCCTATTCTGTCATGTCTGGCTAGAAACCAACCCCTTATAGTCTATATATCCATATGTGTCCATGGATATAGCAAAATGTGTGTCTGCAATAGTAAATCCAGTTAAAAAAGGCAAAAACATCCCATATTCAAGCCAGACTCTGAAAAAACATCCCAGTGTGTTCACTCACATCCTTAGCCACCAGTGTCGGTAAATGTGATATGAAGTTTTCTCGTGCTGTATTCACTGGAGAGAGCAAATATACTGATGTATTTCACGCTGAACAGCTATCGTAAATAACACTCTCTACCATAACTGACTGCATTTCCTTGGCAAATATTACAGCTTTGCTTCATGTCATGCTAGTCTAGACATGCCAGATGCTACCTGCCAAGTTAAAATGAGTACAAAGTATATATATAAAAAAAGATTTATTTTCGCTTGTTTTGATGTTATTTAATCCACTAGGATAATTTAGTTAGCATTTATTGTCCCTCATATATCTTTATGGATAGAATAGCTATAAATGAAAATAATCACTTTCCCTTTGAATTGCTTTCCTACTTAGCATCTTAAGTGGCATCTTAGCATTTAAGCTGCAGGGGATCTGAAAGGTTTCCCCCTTCTACTTTCTCTACTAGTTTTCCCTTCTTCAGATTAGGTTATATCATAAGTCTGGTTATCAGGCTAAAATTCCTTAGAGAGAGAGGGAGAGAAAGCGGTATATTGTGGCAGTAATTCCACATTATGTGACAGGCATAGCTACAGTGACACTGCTCTCCTGGTATTTTCTTTAATCCTCCCTCCATCCTTCCTTCGCTTTGAAAACTACAACAGAAAGAGGGAGAGAGAGCGCAACAGGATGAAACGCTCTCTGCCATCTGCTTCCAAGGGCTAATAAAAGCAACATCGTCACACTGTTAAATTATGCCTTTTAATGATTGTGAATGTTCACTGATAGTAGTGGTGGATTCTCCTCAGGAACCAGATAAACGACTTGCGACCGAATCTGAGGCTTTGAGATGATGCAGAAAATAGCAGTTATACTTTATTTCATATGTATTATTCACCCATAAAAAGTATAGGTCTATTATAAGCAGTAACTGACGTGGAAATAGGAAAAATTGAATCAATACTCGAGGTGGTGATGCAGTCGTGCAACTCATTATTCTACTTATTCCACAGTTATTCTGTGAACCGTATCTCAGTATTTTCCAGGTATTCTTCTGTAAAATACTTCTATATTCCTAATTTTACTTATGTAGCTCTAATTGTTTTAGCTAATTATTTAATATGTGAGTAATACATGAGTAAGTCTGTGTGGTAGCTTTAAAGTTTTTACTCAAAAATAGTGATCAAGAGCAGTCCAGATGATTTAATATGTTCAATACATTCAATACAAGCTCATTCTTTCAGTTCAATACAGTTTTAGCTTGTTACAGTTGCCCTCAACTTCACAGCCAAAAGAAATATTGCATGGTTGTTAACATTCATGTTAATTTTAAATCAACAATTAAGAAATAAAAGAGATAAAAAAGACCTACTGTTAGATTATAACAATGCAAGCCTGAAATGTTTTAAGCAGGTTTGAAAAATGGCCTCTTTTTGTCTGTTAACTGAGCCTTTTAGAGTTGAATCTTGAGTTGCACCCATGTGGCCCACAGGGCATCAGCACCGCATTTCAAACAGTTAAAAGACTTGTCAGTCAAGACAAGCGCATTTTCTTTCATTTCAGCACTTCATCTGGAAATGTGCCATTTCCCACCCTGCCGCGCTGTAGCAGACCCGAGCTATGTAGGAAATCTCACCCCATAAATGCCATTTCGTACAACTGCAGTCACCGAAGATGGATGGATGGCTCCGTGGAGCGGCATAACCCATGCAGGAGTGCAGAGGGCGACCGACTGAGGGCCGCCAGTGGCGGCGCGCAGCTTTTGTGTATCTGTCTCATTTTACAATACATCAGCAGTGCACGGCGTGTCATGGAGCCGTCGGCGCCACCCATCCATCATGCCCCGTCACAAAACCATCAAACCTCAGGGATGAGGCCTCATCACAGGAGCCACATTAATCCCCAGCAGCCTGCTAACACCTAATGCAGGCCTTAGAGTGATAATAAAATCATAACAGTAAATCAGAGGAGCCTCCTCCGCCCCAGGGACCCGCTGTGGGATTACAGATGTACCGACTGACATTATTTTCCCTCCCAGTCCTTTGGGATTCACTCGTGAATTAAATATTTGCTAGTTTCACCCTCTTTTTTTGGTCTTCGCTTCGCACTTCTCCCTCATGCATGCATGCAGTAGGGAAGTGTGAATAGTTTAGGGTCTGTGCTGGCTGGCTGTTAAAATGTCCTTGAAACCGTCAAGTTAAGAGATTCTGGTGGTTTGTGGGGAGGTTTCAGGCCAGACTCGAACCTAAACCACCCATGTGTGTACCAAACTGCCGTATGTCTAGCATACGTAGCATGCAAAAGGCCTTTGTTGATTTCTGTAGTGGATTTTCAAGGTTAACATTACATACAAATGTTTTTAATCTTATATATAATTTTTTCGTTATTTTTTTTAATTCATTCATTTCATTAATTCTAAAGACAATTGATTTTTTTTATTTATTATATTATTGGCAACAATTTAAGTGAAAATCTGAATTAACATATATTTCAGACTATTTTTCTGTTTGCCCACCATTTGCTTGCAAGAGATATTTCAACCAAAAATATTAATTTTCATCTGTAAACATACTTTATTCTAAACCTGTATGACATTCTTCTGTAGAATATAAAATAAGATATTTCAGAAAGTGTCTTGAATATGTTTTTGTTGTTCTTCACATGATGAAAGTCATTGTGGTCCAATGTTTTTTTGGACCCCATTCACTTTCATTATACGGACAAAAAAAAGAGAAGCGACCATTCTTTTAAATATCTTCTTTTGTTTTCTACAGAAGAAAAACTAATACAGGTTTGGAACGACATGAATGTGAGTACATGAACTCCACAACATTGTTCAAAACCTGAGGATCCACGAGGAAAGAGTACTGTTCCATATGGTATTCTGTTATGTAACCTGTTTTCCATCTTTTACAAATGACAAAAATATTGGCTTGAACAGGGAAAGATAAAAAATCACCAAGAAGGACAGATAAATAATGAACATGGATCTTTGAGAGTGAATGATCACAGGAGCAGCACTGAGCCAAAGCAGCCCCCGAGGGCAAACATTATATTATTATCCTGAGTCACCGAGGATCATGGGTATCACTCGCATAATCTCCACGAGTAGCTCTTTTCTCTGTGGCCGCATGCAGAAAAAGATTATTTTTAGGGGATGCTGATCCAAATGAATATCCCTCGCCTACAGCGTTCCATCGCTGCCCCTGGCGACAGGATTATGGGCTGTCACCTACGGAGAAAGAGAGTGAACGTGGCCCCATTCAGCCTTCGCCGTTCACTTGTGCTGTTTTAGCACAGAGAAAAGATGAGCTGTGCAGTCTCGTCTTCCAAAATGGCATTACCCCCTCTCTTTAATCCCTCAAATGGACCTGCGGGCAGTCGATTTGCAGCCACCCGGCTGTGAAGAGAAGTAATGATGGCTTATTGACCTGTTTGCTATTTGAGCAACAAGGCCAGCAGCAAACGCAAGACTTCCTATTTTTCACGTGTCTCGCCTTCTACGGTGGCCCCCAAAGCCTTTTAAAGACTCACATAAATTTCAATAAAAGTTGATTCTTTTTTAGACCTGTGTGTCTAAGGTGGTCATTACATTAGGAGTGATTACCGGCCATTTTCTCTAAATCTCTCAGCCTTTAGCAGCCTGTAATTAAATGGCACCTAGATGGTTTCATTCTTCATGGTTACAGAGTATTGACTTTGAGGATAGTGATGTGTAATTTAGGGCTAGAGTGTTACATTTTCAGACAGTGATTGAGTAGGTTTTCAAAAGAAGAGGTGAAAAAAAAAAGTTTCACTTGATTATGGAACTTGCACATCAGATGTAAATTATATGTATATAGCAGTGTTAAGTAGAGTTTACTGATCTTTTCCAAGCTATTCTTGTATTTACATGAAAATATGTTGATAAAACCTTCATTCACAAGGAAACATCACCCTAGCGTTGTTATCCGGCCATTTCTATCTTATTTTTGGAGCATTCTGGAATGTTTTAGTATATTTTCAGATGTTATTGTTCATTGTCCATCCATCCATCCATCCATCCATCCATCCATCCATCCATCCATCCATCCATCCATCCATCCATCCATCCATCCATCCATCCATCCATCCATCCATCCATCCATCCATCCATCCATCCATCCATCCATCCATCCATCCATCCATCCATCCATCCATCCATCCATCCATCCATCCATCCATCCATCCATCCATCCATCCATCCATCCATCCATCCGAAATTTTAAATTCCAGATTTTTTTTCACTGTATAAATATCAACATTATATCAGCTACTTGTCACCTTGCTTTTGAAAAACACATTATGTAACATGATATCTTGAATTACACATTGGTGGTGCGTGGCTAAATATACAGTGACGTTGCCTTGTAAGACCGGGCAGGATATGAAGTGAAAGTGTCTATGTATGAAGTGTCTCGGAAATTCTACAGAAAGTCATTGGAACGCATTTACATCAATTGCATTAAGTCTCTTAATGCCGGCAAGCCATTTCGAGTAACTTGAGTGGGAGCAGAAGACATGCAGTTGGAGCGGCTGAGAAAGAGAGATAGAGCAAGTTTCTGATTAATATGTTATCCAGAGCAGCCGTAGTATCTCTTTCTTTCTCCGTCTGTTTCAGCTTATCTTCTTCTAATGCTGTTTATCTATCATGGGTGCCCTGGGGAGGGCAAAGGGGGTCAGAAAATTCTGTGTTACTTCCTCCCGACCATCATTTCTGCTTATGGGGCTGTCACAGCCGAACATATCCCCCACTGTCATACTGCTGTCAGCTGACTTGGGGGCGGGGGGGCATGCGAGCACAGGCTGAGATCCATATCCATCTGCACCACAATGTATGAATGTCCCCCTTTGGGATTAATGTTGACGTTTACCTTAATTTTGACTGCTCAGTGCAGTCTCTATAGTTTTCCTTAGGATGCTTCTTCCCCTTCAACCCTTTAGAGATTGGAATTTCATCCTCAAAGCTCATAAAAGGAATGACTTATATATACTGCCCATCACCGTTGTTCGTCCTGAGTGCCGGTGAAGTGGATTGCATGGGTGGATATTGCCTCGCCAAGATTTGCTTTATTTAACACAGCCAACGAAGGTCAAAGACAGTCCAATAAGCTGTGTGTCTCTCACCCATTTCACATCTGGTTGTGTTAGGGAAGTTTAGATGTATTTGCTGGCTGTAAGAGGTGTTTGAAACTGAAGAGGGAGCAGCAGCAAATTGGCCAATTTGTAATGAGTGAGAAAGCCCTGGGCTAGAATAAATCAGGAGGTGAGCCACCCTACACATGACTCAGACTGCAGAGATTCACAGAATACAAACCCTGTCATGGATAGACTATGTGCAAGACTGTACTTGTGCTTAAGGGGGGTTAATGTGCATTTAAGAGAAGGATCTGTGGGAGGATAAAAGTACATTACTTTACTGTACTTACTGCAGACAATTGCATACCTCTTTGAGACAATCACATACTGTACCTTACCGACTGACAACGCATAAAAGGGCTTTAACAAAATGCTTAGAAACTAGATTTTTACATTTTCCGAAGAAAATGCGAGTCTTTGAAAATCTCGCCACTTCATGCTTGGGTGGGAGTTTGCCATTGGCAATGCTAGGTCAGTTCTAATGTAGGTGTTCTCAGTTTTTTTTTTTTTTTTGGGTGATTCGAGGATTTTCTGTGATTTTAGCGATGCAGTGCTATGCAGTTGCTACAGTGTTTTTTAATATGTAGCTATGCAGTTGCTAGGGTGCTCTGAGTGATATTAGCATGTTGCTACAGTGTTCTGGGTGTTTGTACTATGTTTCTATGCAGTTGCTGTGATGTTCTGAGTAATTTTAGCATGTTGCTGTGCACTTGCTAAGGTTTTCTGAGTGGTTTTAGTGATTTAGTAATTTGAAGTGTCAATGGTACGGGGTGAATTACAATCCTACTTACTACTTAGGGTCAGGGGTTTGAACAGACCCCTAACCAAGTAGTGATGCTAGTGCACAGCAAAATATACTGAAAAGATTTTCATACTTGCACTATTTCATAATGCATTTTCCTCCTCAGGATCAAAGGCTGTATTATCTGCTAATGCTGGATGATGTTATCAAGCTATTTAGGACTGTTTACAGGAACACTCCAGTTTAAATCCATGCCCTAGTTTGGAGTACTATGTGTATAATTGGGTTCCTCGCATGAATAAGATAACTGACAAGTATGTTAATTGCCACCTCTCCTCCCTAAGGCAGGCAGTTATTGAGGCCTCAGTCCCAGTGGACTGCCATAAGAACCTGGCCAATATGTTCTTCACCTTCTCACAAGGTGAATTGCCCTCAAGGTCACAGCTGATGAGAGGAAATCTGAAATCACCTTGACTGCTTGCCATTTTGTGTGACTGTTTTATCACACCACAAGTTAATTCTAGAGTTTTCTGGCTGTGGAGGATGTGGTCAAGTGCCGTCGCCAGTTAAGACAATCCGAGTCCTTGAGTCCTCGCAGTGCACTTGACTCGTGTGGCCTTCTACTTTGTAAGTGATGAGGTGGCAGTGGTTTAAAAGGCATTGATTAAACAGCTTGTCACTGAATGGCCTAGCTATCACTCACAGAATGTCTGAGTGTGCACATGGACTCACTCTACACACCTCTTTTTGATTTGAGATGAGGTCAAAACGTGTTTCTGTCCTTGCCTGACTTTCTTCTCCCATTCGATTTCCTTAAAAGCACAGATGAAACACACAAACATGGATGTGCCATCATCTTGGTTGTGTTCTCTCTCTGTTAGCAGTGCTGTTAGATTACTAACAGATTGTAGTCTTTTACTGATTCCAAATTGCATGACAAAAATTCTAGTTATAATGTAATCCATTAAATGACTTATTGAAGGTAATATAATTGGACTACCGTATTTTCCGCACTATACGGCGCACCGGATTATAAGGCGCACCTTCAATGAATGACCTATTTTAGAAAAATTTTCATATATAGGGCGCATAAGATACTGCAGTCAAACGTTTGACAGGGTTTGCGTTATGCATCCACTAGATGTCAACAAAACAGTCAGATAAAGTCAAACTTTATTAAGCGTTCTGACAACTCCGTTCACTCCCATGGTAACGTTGTTCAAAAGTTAAAGGAAAACTCCGGTCAATTTTAACATTGAGCTCATTTTTTTGTAAATTTGGAGTGCTGTCAGTACAGATAACAACGACAAAAACTGGTGTTGCCTACACGGTGTTATCCTCTTTTTAAAATTTGCACCCTGTTGACCTAACGGGAAAAGTTGTAAACCTTAGCCTCTTAACAACCTGTGTCATTACAAGTGCACAGCCATGTGAGTGAACACGGTGAATCTGACTGCAGTAAATGTGAAAGATATGAATAAAAATGATGTTTATTGAGCCAGCTCACATACCCGTATTTTCTTCCTGTTTTCGGTCGAAGTCCACAGTAGGCGATTGTTGAGTGCGCGCGTGCGATCATTGGTAACTAAGCAACAGTGGAGACTCAAACTGTCAGCTGTCAGCCGATGACGGTGCTGTGTGGTGTTCTGAGAATATCAGCTCAAATGGATAGTTCATCCTAATCAGATGTTGAACACACGGAGGAGGTTTGATCGCGCTCGCGCGAACTCGACAATCAACTACTGTGGACTTCGGGCGAAAACAGGAAGTAAATACGGGTATGTGAGCTGGCTGAATAAAGAGATTTCCTGCCTTCGTGAAAGCTCGGATCACAGTTGAGACTGATATATCAGCTCAGGCATCCACGATCCATTGGCAGATAGTGGCGTAAGTCGCCCGGCGCTGTCTCCCCGTCTTGGTGAACGTGTGTTCACCATCCATATATAAGGCGCTCTGGATTATAAGGTGCACTGTCGTTTTTTGAGAAAATTAAAGGCTTTTAAGTGCGCCTTATAGTGCGGAAAATACGGTACTTTTTGATTACTTTTAGTTTACTTTTGACCAAACCCGTTTCTCACATTGTCTTGTACCAAATTTTTATAAAAATACAAAGAGATAGAAAATATACATTTCATTCTTTGAAATCAGCAACATAAAGTGCATTAAATATTACATTACGTCAGGGTTTCCCAGATTTGGTTCGTGATTGAACTGTTGGGGGTTTGCGAGTTTAATGAAAAGCACCCGCCCCCCTCCTCCTCAGACTGTATGGATGCTGAGGCTTTTTGGGTCGGGTAGAATCTGTGATCTCTGACTAGTTTGTTTGCTGGCTTCCATGGCTACAATATGCAGTGTTTTCCGCCAACTGGCATCCCTGGGTGTTAAAATACTATTGGGTAATTTGCCAGCGGGCGGAATCACACAAACCAAAACAAAAACAGACATTCCGACGCCAAACACACTTTCCAAAGTAGAATAACTGGCTGTAGCATTGTTTTTCGGAGAAACTAGTATGTGAACTTAGCATGTTTCCTAAATCTCTGCAAACATATTATGATATTTTTGTGCTTTAGTACAGTCAAAAAAAATTAAATAAAAATTACATACAGCAATCAAAATAAAACTCTTACTAAAAAAGATTTTGTTTACCTGCATGTCATGTGACCATTAACCGATATAAGAGAACCGTGAAATTATTTTTTATTTATTATTATTTGTATTATTATTGACTTAATTTTATTATTGACCTAACTTATTAACTTAAAACGGGGTATTTTAAGTAAATACATTTGGTCAAAGAGGTTCATCTGACAAAAAAGTTGGGGAAAATATAATGTTGAATGGAATTATGTGAATGTGTACATTTTGTTTGAAAAATAAAAGCCTCCCAAAGACAGCGATACATGACTAAATGACTCACTGAGTGACAATTCAAATAATAATTAACGTGTCCATCAGGTGTTAATTAGTTAATGCAATGTTGAGAAAACACTTGTTAAAAAAGAAATGATTTCTGTGAATATGATCAAATGCTGTGTGTTTCCCAGTTTTCAGTGATCGGCACATAAGTTCTACCAGAAAGACTCGGGAGATAAGATACTGTACAATGATGCATTTTATTAACAGCCCAGCAAGCCATACAGTATATGCAATAAAGTTCTTTGGCGTAGGCCCCGTCCATAGCTCGCAATCCGAGGGTCCGGACTCTGCATTTCCTGCCTGAAGACGAAGGCAGGGGCGCAGCCGACCCCCCGGGAGGTATAGGAAGGGACCATCCTGGTGGTGGTGGGGAGGTTGGAAGGGAAGGAACCATCTTGGAGGTGGTGGGGAGGATGGAGGTCAATGGAAGCGTCAGCATCTGCGAACTCAAACACGTGTAAGTACCGGTCTTTTATACCGCAAGTATTAGACGCGATTGGATAGATGAGAAGGTAATACATGACGTAACAATTGAGTCTTCCTGGCGGAACTTACGCTACGCTTTCATTGGCTGGTCTGTGTGTGCAATTCCGACCTCAAAACCTTGTTGTTGCTAGCGCGTCTGCTGTTTGTGTACAGTATAACCCTATTAAAGGTGAAGTGTCTCCCTCACTAGCGCCACTTAGTGAAGTTACACAGATCATTTTTGGACCCGCCCTAAACACACCATTGATTGGCACATTTAGTTGTTCACACTTTTATTTAATAAAATAATCTTTCAAATTGTTGACTGCATATTAAACTGTGATTCTAACATGAAAAAAAAACCACTCGCACACAGAAAACAGATTTCCCTTCAATAGTATTTGCCTTTGAATTCAAGTGCACAATTTGCTCCGTCATGTGGTGCCTTGAGTGAAGGCTTTGGTCTGTATTACTGGCCTGTCTTACCTTTAATGCCACTTGAAAGCCTGACTTTGATCAATTCAAAGCCTCTTCATCATATATTCAGACAGGTAGTCAACTATTCGTATGAATGAAAAGCGAACAGCCCCCTGCCTCTGTCGTCGTGACTGTGAGGAATCCCTCTTACTAATGAGAGACTTACGGAGAAAATCCGGTGAGAAATTAATGCTTTATGACAAATATTTTTAGAAATGATCAAACCCTTAGCAATGAGTGAGCGAGGCTGCTTATTGACTCAAGGCAACAGATAGATTTATGGCAGATTTGCCATAAGTCCAGAAGTGATGTGTAATTTGCTGGTCTGGTCTTCACCTTGGATTGACTTTGTTTTGCAGATTTATCGCTTCGGAATTGCCCCGACCAGCACTTTTTTTTTTTCTTTTTTTTTTTTTTTAATTGAACATCATCTGACCCAGCTCACTAACAGAAGCAGCAAGGAAAAAGAAAAATATGAAGTAGGTCAAGGATGTGGGAAAGAGAGCGCTTTTAGCATACTGAGTGTGCAGTTATTTTTCTTTATTTTTTTTCATTTTACCCTTAGTGCTGTGATAAAGATGGAGAGTGAAGAGCCAGTGGATCATAATTTCAAACATTACCCTTTTAGCACTGCCTGAAGCTAATTTGAAATGTAAAATGTACTTTTATTTTGAAAGAAATAGTTTACCCAAACATTTTTATTCATGCTCATTTCATTCCAAAGCCATATGCTGTTTTCTCTGTGGAACATTCTCCAAAGAATTGTTATATAGATATTTTTCATAACATCTGTTGTGGAGAATCTCTTTATATAAAGTTTGATGTTACTGACAACCAACCTACACATTTAGATTTACACACTCTTGTACATCTATCTTTGTGAGGACATTTATTGACACAATTTAATTTCAAGCTCCTTACCCTAACCCTAACCCTACCCATCCCAACTGACTTACCCTAAACCTTAACCTAATTATAACCTTATCCCTAAAACCCAGTCTTGACCCACATACAGGCCTTTAAAGGGGTCTCAGAAAGTGGGGACCGGCCAAAATGTCCTCACTTTACTTTCGTTGTTCTCACTCACTCTTTAGAGTGTTTTAGACTCAGTAACAGTTTTAGACTCAAACCGTTCCTCACAAAGATAGTTGTACAAGTACACACACACACACATACATATATATATATTTGCCGAAACTGCTTTGTAGGCTCTATATTAGGTTTTTGTTCTGTTTATTTCTGTATGTCAGATTTTGCATGGAAGCAAATCCCTGCTGGTCTTTTGTACTAACGTGTGCACACAAAACCTGTTCTATTTATTTTCCAGGGAGCAGGGTGAAAAAGAACATTTTTTCCAGTGTGCAGTTTATGACAGCCTTACAAATGCTGCGCTTTTCAATGCAAATGTAAAACTGGGTAGCGGCTGGTCTGAGGAGGCCATGCTAATGGCAGAGTGTATTGGAAAGTTGTCATCTGTCATCACACATTTTCCTCCCGTCGGGCTCTGTTCTTTGATGTGAGTTGAGACAGTAATGTGTGTTTGGGAGAGAATGGCTGCCGCTCTGGCTGAATAGTAGAGTTGACAGCACTCAGCTGCAATTGGACATGCAGTGCAAAGCGGGTCTCTCGCCACAGCATCAGATCGCTCGCTCACTTTCTCTATCTCTCTCTCAGTCTCTCTATCTCATTCTAGCAGCTTGAGCTCTGTGCTGTATGGATTCTCCATGTAAAGCCACCGCTCGCCTCTCTTCCTTCTGGTCGGACTTCACAGAAGGACACGCGCCGCAGGGCAGCTGGTGACTGCGCGGATGATCAACAGAATCTCTGACAGAATTGATATGACATCAAACGTGTCTGGCAGATGTGCACAATGGTGGATTTGGGTGCTAACGAATGTAGCAAGCGCAGATTAATTGTGCGCCACGGCCTATTCAGTAAGAGTGAATGTGAGAAATGTTATCTATTCTGTGAGATGATAGGGAAGGTTAATTGATGCACTGTAGCAATGACCCTTTTTATAGAGAACTAATTACGCATCCACATGCTGGCTTGATGTTGATGTAAATAACCAATTAAGCGAAACATGTCAAATATCTCGCATCCAGCTATGTATAATTCGTAGTATTCACAAGTTTTATCTTTTAAAGGTTGCCTTCAAAAACATTCATCAAGGATTTTTGACTAAAATGAATCGTTTTTTTTTTTCTTTTCTTTTTTTTGTGTGTTATTTGAAATATGTTTTCCTAAAGCAATAGTTAAACCAAAACTTAAAATGTAAAAGCAGTCCTTACAACTCGTATATTGTGTGTGACCTGCTCCATCATTTTAAGCTTGAAACACAAGTTTTTTTTTTTGCACCTGAAAAGGTAAAGTCTGCTTTCTAATGGTATAATTATGATGTTCCTATTATGATAATGTGCATTTGTTAATTGTTATGTTTATACACCAAACAAACCGTCAAGATATAATCATTTAAATGGTGCACTGTAAAACAGTTAATTAAAATTAAACTGACTTAAAAATTAGTTGAATCCTATATAAATTATTTGTGGAATATTTGTAGGAGCTGATAATGTCAAATGTCTTATGTTATTAGTAAAAAGTGGCCTAAATGGTAATGGTAAATGGACTGCATTTATATAGCGCTTTCACAGACCTAATGGCCACCAAATCGCTTTACAATTTGCCTCACATTCACCCATTCACTCACTCTCTCATACACCGACGGCGGTGTCAGCCTAACCTGGCCCTAGCCAGATGAATTTCGCTCCGCCTAGCTTCACTCACATCCATCTGGAACCCCTTCCATTGAGAGTGATTTCTCCAACCAACTTTATGGTTTAGCCAATCAGGACGCAGGGCGGGAGTTTCATAGATGTGACGTAGTGGAGAAGCGACCGTGGCGTGAGACTGTTTTGATTCAGACAACAATGGCGGCTCGCATCGAGGAAACAAGCGTTAACATTGATGCTGTTAACATTGATTTCATCCGTGTTGTCCAATCTACCTAATATTGTTTCATTAAAAGAACATCAGAGAACGGCTCTGAAGGCTTTTGTTGGTGGAAACGATGTTATATAGATCAGTGCCTTCTCCCGACCGGATTCTTCAGCGTCACGGGTTGGCTTCGGTGTGAGTGGTTGAAATAGCACGTCGATAAAGATTACAGACAAGTGGCTTATCCAATCATATGCAAGGATTTTTGATAAGGCCCAGCCTTCTGAAACGCCATTTCAATGGATCGGTTCCAGATGGATGTGAGTGAAGCTAGGCGGAGCGAAATTCATCTGGCAAGGGCCAGGTTAGTGTCAGCCTACATTATTTTAAATATGTCAGTGACAGAGTGCAAGCATATTCATTAAAAATAATTCTGTTTTTAGCTTCAGAATCATGAATATTTTTATTCTGGTGTCACCATTGTCCTGTGCATTGGGTTACCAGCACCAAGTCCAAGCCTACTCATTTACACCCACAATGTACCAAAATTTAGCATTTTAATCAACAGTAAATTTTTTGTTACCATATGTTTTAGAGAATCGCAATAATATCGTATCGTGAGTTCAGTATCGTGATATGTATCGAACCGTGACATGAGGGTATCGTTACACTCCAGTTGTTATAGTTATTGTCCTGTATGTGCACAGTACAGTATTCGGTGCGATGGCTTTGTGCGACAAACAGATTTTAGTCGCTATTAAACATCAGTTTAGCCAGAACGGAGAGAGAGAGAGAGAGAGAGAGAGAGAGAGAGAGAGAGAGAGAGAGAGAGAGAGAGAGAGAGAGAGAGAGAGAGAGAGAGAGAGCTTTAAATGGAGGTCCAGAGGTGAGCTGGTAAAGTGGGGAGCTTTCACTAGCTTCAGTTCATCTCACCTTTGAGAGATTGCCCTTTTACCCCTCTTTCCACTTGAGCAGTGAAAGGCTTCAAATGCCTCCCACACATCTTTACTGTGTCCAGCTGAAAGCGGGCAAAAGGGTCAGGTGGAGAATAACACACTGTGATTTGAGTAGGTTTGGAGTACTAAGAGAGAGAGAAACAGTGTCCAAAGGCATCTGTGGGACACTTGTATGGGATTTATAAAAAATAAAAAAATCAGGTCAAAATAAGATTTTTTTCCTCACACAAGCATGTAAATTCCATGATATGACATATGCTGAGTAAAAGACAGCATTTGGTGGGGAATATAATTGTGCTGATGCAGTTATTGACAGCTGATTGCTGTACTGTATGTGTCATGTCAGTCAGAAATGGGTGAAAAAAGCATCAGACAGTGAAGAAAATGTCTCTCGTGTGGAAATGCTTTGAAAATGACTGCAGAGTTGCGCTTTGCAGCTCGAAAAACTGTTGTTCAGATCTTGAATAAATTATACGCGGAAAGTGAGCAATGCGATAATGCTAAAACGCTGCTATTATAATCACTGAAGCTGTCAGTCACTGCAAGTTTCCACAAGTTCACACCACTGCTTGTACATCTCAGCAGGAGCTCACTGACTGTCCGTGTGTAGAGTTCTGCACTCCCATTATAATCAACAATACTGCACAATAAATCTTATTTATGCTCTCTATGCTTTGTTGATTATAAAGAGAGTGTTCTAGTTTGTCAGATCGCTCGCTTGCAGTGTTATACTGCGTCTAACAAAGGACTCCAAATTACTGCCGATGCTTCTATTTTTTGGATCTAAATTTTATTTTTGAGTGTCTAGTGATGTTTCTTCAGCACTTAATTTCCACCGCGATCAGAAGTGATGCGTAAAACACGCATCTGTGGTTCAAACTGCTTCATTATGAACGGTTGTCATTACTATACGGTCTGTGTCTGATCGGTTTCAGTGTTTAGCTGCTCAAAAAAGACAACATGTTTCACATTGAGAAAGTTTAAAAACACTGTAGGTTAGTTACATGTGCAAAACATGGTATGGATAATTCAATTATTTCAATTTCTTTTGAATATGTGTAATTAATTATTAGTGTTTTGATAGAAAGTATATCTGACATAAAGTTAAACCACCTGTATTGGCAGATGTTTTCTAAGTAAATCAATGTTGGCAAATTCATACATTTCAATCCATCCATAGAAATATTATTGGGCAGGACTTGATTTTATACAAAGAGATTTAATTGGATAAAGTTTTTATATTGTGATATTATTTTTTTCATTGGTAGACATTTTTTCTCCACATGGCCTTATGTCAGCAGAATATTATAAGAATATAAAAACAAATAAGTTTACCCCTTTAAAATGACATGCATTGATGAATTGTGCACATTTTTAATTTAATATTTTCTGTGAATTAGCATTATATGTTCGAGGAAACCAGGAATGAAACATGTTATGATAGTATTTTGCAATGACTTGTCATAGTTGCTAAACTCCCGTGTCTTATTTGTTATACAGTACTTATACATTATATATTCAACCTTGAAGTACTAAACATTCTAAATCGCCACTGTAGACAGCTAGAGTTTTTTCTTCTTTTCATTTGACCTTAAATACATCTAGAGAGAGGTAAACAAAAATGTGGATTTAAACAGACAAGGAGCAGATATCAACAATGTGTCTGACAGCTTTTTGTGATACTGTGTGTGTGAGTGAAACCGAGAGACATTATGTGTGACAGTGCTTGTATCTGTGACACTGTGTGTGTGTGTGTGTGTGTGTGTGTGTGTGTGTGTGTGTGACTAGAAGCCCGAATACCTTCAAAGCCTAATGAGGCTGTATATCATCACAGCGTCTCCAGTTCGATCAATCCACAGGCGGGTCCGATGTTCTGTGTCTGAACCTGCTCTTATCAGCCAAACGCACTGGAGCACGACCGCACAGTCCAACCCCTCGGTTCAATACCAAGCCCAAATACTCTTTATTTTCTGGCAGATAAAGGTGTGGCTGGAGCATGAAATTTTGAGCCCTTTTTCCCATTATTGAAGGTGTAATTTTGTGATTACACATATTAGATCTTCATGCCGGTGCGTTTCAATAGTCAGCACATTGGCTGTAAAGAAAACTGCCTTGATGAGTTTCACTAATTGCTGATTTAGATTTATTGATTAGTTCCAGAGCTCATTTGCCTCTTAATTTGCACATTGAATATATTTTGTATTTGTTCTTGAGTATGCAACACAACAATAGCAAGTGGTTCATTTTAATTACACATTAAAAGAATAGTTCCCCAAAGAACTGATGAATTAACAGAGTTTGTCATCATGTGACTGATTGCAATGTTGCAGATCCTCTATTGCATTACTCCAGATGATTATTGAAATTATACGTAATGTAGTTTTATGTTGCTTTAATTAAGGTAGGGGTGCACAATATTGGTACCAATTCAGTTATCAGCCAATATTTTCGATTTTTTTTTATGATCATTTTGTGACGATCTGCGGCTGGAGTGCCCGCTTGAGCCTCTGGGGGGCACTCCTTCCTAGTTTATTGTTTCCTTTAGGTTTCACCCTGGACTGATTTTGGTTGATTTCATGCACCTGTGTTTGATTATCTTGTTTAGCGCACCTGTCTTAAGCCTGAGTTTTCCCTTGGTTCATTGCTCAGTATTGTAAGTGTCTCACTGCATCCTAAGCGTTTTCCTAGTTCCTTAGTGTTTCCTAGTTTCACGGTTCCTGGACTCCCTGCCTGTTTCTGGTCTTCCCGTTTGCCTCATCCTTGCATTATATGTTTGCTGATCTGGACTGCTCACCTGGTTTTGACATCTGCCTGTTGTCTCGTACCTGTTTCTGGATTGTCCTCTCAATAAAGCCTGCATTTGGATCACCACTGTCTGTTTCCACCGAGCAGTTCATGACAGAATACTGAGCCACTACTGATCCAGCGGCTGAGAGGAACACGGACCTCGATATGGATCCCACAGCGCAGATCGTAAGCCTCCGTCAAGGAGAACGTCCTCTCAAGGTTTTTGTGACAGATTTTTTGAAGCTCGCTCGTCAGTCCTACTTGAATGATTTCTGTTTGATGATGTTCTTTCGGGGAGGACTGTCTGAACCACTCGGCTCTGCTATACCGTTTCCGAGTTCAAGCTGGACTCTTACTCAATATATTGACCTGGCCTTTTCCATGAGCGGTTCGCTTTTTACTGTGGATTTTTTGGAACTTTTCCTTCACAAAAGATCCGACGATTCGCCATTGTACAAGGTACCCACTGAATCCACGCATCAAGTGTCTCCCGGTGAATCAGCGCTTCACACGTGCTCCGCCGAGTTTGCGCTACATGAAAGCCCACTTGAACCAGCGCTTCGTAAAGGGTCCGCCGTATCCACGCAACATGTGAATCCCGACGTTCTAACACTTCACGTAAGCTCCGTTATATTCCTGCCTCAAGAGTTTTCTACTGAGTCTGAGCGCGTGCCAGCCGAATCTTCTGAGTCTTCCAGTGAGTCAAGTGCATCGTCTTCTGAGTCTTCCAGTGAGTCAAGTGCATCGTCTTCTGAGTCTTCCAGTGAGTCAAGTGCATCGTCTTCTGAGTCTTCCAGTGAGTCAAGTGCATCGTCTTCTGAGTCTTCCAGTGAGTCAAGTGCATCGTCTTCTGAGTCTTCCAGTGAGTCAAGTGAGTCAAGTGAGTCAAGTGAGTCAAGTGAGTCAAGTGAGTCAAGTGAGTCAAGTGAGTCAAGTGAGTCAAGTGAGTCAAGTGCATCGTCTTCTGAGTCTTCAAGTGAGTCAAGTGAGTCAAGTGAGTCAAGTGAGTCAAGTGAGTCAAGTGAGTCAAGTGAGTCAAGTGAGTCAAGTGAGTCAAGTGAGTCAAGTTCCAAGTCAAGTGAATCCAGCCAAGTGAAAGTTTCAAGCCCAGTGAAGCGCCGTCGCAGGAGGAGGAGGACTCGTTTGGCTCGGCAGGCTCCGGAGGGCGTTCCCAGATGCCTCGCCCTGCCGGCCCCGCCTCTGCGCCTCGCCCTGCCGGCCCCGCCTCTGCGCCTCGCCCTGCCGGCCCCGCCTCTGCGCCTCGCCCTGCCGGCCCCGCCTCTGCGCCTCGCCCTGCCGGCCCCGCCTCTGCGCCTCGCCCTGCCGGCCCCGCCTCTGCGCCTCGCCCTGCCGGCCCCGCCTCTGCGCCTCGCCCTGCCGGCCCCGCCTCTGCGCCTCGCCCTGCCGGCCCCGCCTCTGCGCCTCGCCCTGCCGGCCCCGCCTCTGCGCCTCGCCCTGCCGGCTCCGCCTCTGCGCCTCGCCCTGCCTGCGCCCTTCAAGCTCCGGGAGGGCTTTCCTGAACCTGTGAATTTCCCCAAGTATTTTTTGGGGGGGGGCAGTAGGTACTCTGTGAGGGCCATGGAGGTGACGCTGACATGGACCTCATCTGAGTCTGCTCCGCCCTCGTCTCCCTCAGAGTCTGCTCCGCCCTCGTCTGAGTCTGCTCCGCCCTCGTCTCCCTCCGAGTCTGCTCCGCCCTCGTCTGAGTCTGCTCCTCCCTCGTCTCCGTCCGAGTCTGCTCCGTCCTGGTCCCCTTCCAAGTGTGCTCACCCATGGTCTCTTGCCCTGCTCTGGTCTCCAGGCCCCAGGTCACTCCATGGGCCTGGCCCCCTGCCTCTCCACGGGCCTGGCCCTCCATCCCATCCCCCGTCGACCTCCCTCCGGAGCTCTTAGGAGCGTCTGGAAGCCGCTCCTTAGAGGGGGGGTTATGTGACGATCTGCGGCTGGAGTGCCCGCTTGAGCCTCTGGGGGGCACTCCTTCCTAGTTTATTGTTTCCTTTAGGTTTCACCCTGGACTGATTTTGGTTGATTTCATGCACCTGTGTTTGATTATCTTGTTTAGCGCACCTGTCTTAAGCCTGAGTTTTCCCTTGGTTCATTGCTCAGTATTGTAAGTGTCTCACTGCATCCTAAGCGTTTTCCTAGTTCCTTAGTGTTTCCTAGTTTCACGGTTCCTGGACTCCCTGCCTGTTTCTGGTCTTCCCGTTTGCCTCATCCTTGCATTATATGTTTGCTGATCTGGACTGCTCACCTGGTTTTGACATCTGCCTGTTGTCTCGTACCTGTTTCTGGATTGTCCTCTCAATAAAGCCTGCATTTGGATCACCACTGTCTGTTTCCACCGAGCAGTTCATGACACATTTATCGGTATTTGCTGATATTGTATTTTAAATTGTGCATGCCCTATTATTCTCTGTTTTTAGATTTAGATTACATTTGCCATAATCTAATGTTCACTTAATGATATTTAAAAAAAAAAACACTAATAATTTAATAATACCAATAAAGATTTGACTAAGAATATCCATTTTTTTTATTTCCTGTACATTATAATGCGGTGATCTATTCCTTTCATTACCATTCCATTCCCTAATGATAAGCCCCTGAACAATTGTTCTCTGCTCAAATCTGACCATATTCACCCCAAACATATCAGAACAAAGATAAAGATCCATGTTTTTTGTGCTTTTTTGTGTCGCTGCAGGAAAAACAGACAATAAGTTTAACTCAACCACAGTAACAGTCAACTTTGTGAATACAGGTCTTCTTTATCTAGAGGAGCACTATTTTCTTCCTGAAGAAAATACTACATGTATACATTGTTATTTGGCTGCACAATTTCAGATCTTTTTCATTTTCTGACTATAAACTTGCAGCATGTTCAGCCACCAGATGTGCCACCAGTCCAAGGTTAACCTCTGTGCCTCCATAATGTCCTTGGACAGATAATATGAGCATCAGTGATTCTGTGCAGAGATGGGCGTCTGACTTTCCCGTCCCCGAAGGAGGAATTAGGTTTAATTATCATGCCTCTTGTTTTAATGGAAATATGCTAAACAAATATAAAATTCAAGTGAATGAATAGCAATCTAAATTGTCACTTATGTTCTTATTTTTTAACACCCTTTGTGTGTGTCTGTGTGTGTGTGTGTGTGTGTGTGTGTGTGTGTGTGTGTGTGTGTGTGTGTGGTCCTGGTAAATCCTATGTTATGGGGACAAATTGTCCCCACAAACATGGCAATATTAGAAATCTTTGTTCTCTTTGTCCTTTTGGTTCCCATAACAAAAACAGCTTATAAATCATACTAAGTGATTTTTTGGGGGATTTTTTTTTAGAAATTTAAAAATGCAGAAAGTTTTCTGTGAATGTACAGTATAAAAAAAATAATTGTCTATGGAATGTCCCCCATAAAACATTAAAACCCCACGAGACAATGAGAAATGATTTGGGGGAAGATTTAATCATAACCTCTGAAGAGGGTGTGATTGGATTGGCTTTTCAGAAAGATCAATTAGACCCTGCATTTTTGTGTCCATTATGTGTGTGTGTACGTGTGCTGTGTTATGCTTTTTGCAGTAAAAGCCCACATTGTAATTACACTATTCTGGAGCTAACTGAAAAAGAGACACTTGAAATTTACAATATTCTGAGTTTTTAGTGATTCAGCTCTGTTAGAATAATACCATATAATAATACTAAATGACTTACACTATAGGTTACACCTTACATACTGTTGCAATCAGAGATGTATCAGGCACAAAAACAATAAGGATTGAGATGACAAGCTGGTTCACCCAAAAATTACAATTCTGTCCTCATTTACTCATGTCATTCCAAATCTCTATGACTTACTTTCTTTTGCAAAACACACAAAAAAGATATTTTGAAAAATGTTGCTAAGCAAACAGTTTGGTACGGAGTCACTAAAGGGACAGAGTGGTGGAAAAATATGAGAAGGGAGGACAACATATTTCAATGCTTTTGCGTTCTCTCACAAAAGTTTTGCACTCCCCCCCCAAAAAATGTACGTTCGCATTGCATTCCCCCGAGATACTGTGCATTCGCTCGCACAGAACTCAAAATTTTGGGTTATTTGATCAGCAAATTGTTTATTTACATGCATGAACAGATGCACTACAATTAATCAGACTTTCCAGTGATGCATATAAAATAGGATTTTGAATAATGCTTCAGTTCACTTGGCTGTAAAGTTGAGTGTTAAATGACACATAACTCACTGAATAAAGTATCTAAATTACTGGAAAAGCGTCATGGCAGTAGAGCTACTGAACAAATCAGTTAGTTATACCTAAACACTAAGAATAATAATAGAACCAAACATACCACAGCAGGAAATTACAGCAGCAATAAAGCCAATGAAGCTCTCAATAACCAGATTGGATGTAAAAGCATGGCAAGATGTCAATGAGTTCAATAACTAAGCTAAACATTAGACTATATTGAAACATTGTGTTCTGTGTATCGCACTAATTAGGTAAAGCTATAGGACATTGTGCCATTATGGGGCTGATAGAGAAGCACACTGGAATGGATTTCTGCTCAATTGTTTTGTGCATTTACAAATGCAATGAATTAAAAACTAATTGCATCACAGAAAGATTGTATAAATATAGATTTTATTAATCATGTGCAATAGAGGAACCTGTATATGCTAAGAAGATCTGAATTGAAATCAATTTAATTGAATGTAGTTGCTGATAAATGAGACTGATTGCCGATATTCATTAGATTCAGGATTCTGAGGTCATTATCTTAAAGTGTGTTTTGCTCATACTCTAAAGTCTTTTTGTTGATTTAATGATTCGTTTTTAATTCAAATATAATTGCAGTTGATGTATTTTCTTAGTGCTGAAAGTATTACAGCAATTGACAGGGGTTAAATCTGCCCCTGACTCGGGTACTTGACTTCGGTCTATTCTAGTGACACTCCATAGCAGCTATAATTTCAGTTCCAATTCATATGTGTAGCAATTTGTTCCCAATACCCAATGTTCCAAATCAGACTTAAACAGTGAATAGTGGCCAGTGAACAAGCCAAGGGTGATATTAGCCAGGAAAATGTCCCTTAGATGGTTAGACAGAATGAGGAGGTAGACACCTTGTGTAAAAAACTAGAATAGTCTCCCGGTTTCCCACAGAGTAGTTTTTAGCAGAATCTGAATTTAAATCTAAGCTAAAAACATATAGTTTTTTCCTCTCTCCATCACATTACGGTCTATATAGTGTAAATGCACTTTTCTATGTTTGTGATGTTTATTTTAGTATGGTTTGTACAGCACAGTGTTCAACTACTGTTATTTTTAATGCTTTAGAAATAAAATTTTATGGGTTGGTTGGTTGGTTGGTTGATTGATTGATTGATTGATTTGGTTGGCCGGTTGGTTGTTTGGACGGTTAGTTGGTTGGTTGTTTCGGATGGTTAATTGGTTGGACGGTTAGTTGGTTAGTTGTTTGGGCGGTTAATTGGTTGGACGGCTGGTTGTTTGGACTGTTGGTTGTTTGGACTGTTGGTTGTTTGGACGGTTGGTTGTTTGGATGGTTGGTTGTTTGGATGGTTAATTGGTTGGACGGTTGGTTGTTTGGACGGTTAATTGGATGGACGGTTGGTTGTTTGGACAGTTAATTGGTCGGACGTTTAGTTGGTTGGTTGTTTGGACAGTTAATTGGTCGGACGTTTAGTTGGTTGGTTGTTTGGACGGTTAATTGGTTGGACGGCTGGTTGTTTTTGACTGTTGGTTGTTTGGACGGTTGGTTGGTTGTTTGGGCGGTTAATTGGTTGGATGGTTGGTTGTTTGGACGGTTGTTTGGTTGGACGGCTGGTTGTTTTGTACGGTTGGTTGGTTGTTTGGACGGTTAATTGGTTGGATGGTTAGTTGTTTGGACGGTTAGTTGGTTGGTTGTTTGGATGGTTAATTGGTTGGACGGCTGGTTGTTTTGGACGGTTAGTTGGTTGGTTGTTTGGACGGTTGGTTGGTTGGTTGGTTGTTTGGACAGTTAATTGGTTGGACGGTTGGTTGTTTGGACGGTTAATTGGTGGGACAGTTGGTTGTTTGGACGGTTAGTTGGTTGGTTGTTTGGACAGTTAATTGGTTGGACGGTTGGTTGTTTGGACGGTTAGTTGGTTGTTTGGATGGTTAATTGGTTGGACGGTTGGTTGTTTGAATGGTTGCTTGGACGAACCAAGCATGGGAAGCCAAAATTAAACAAATACTTTCAAGCTTATCGTCACTGTCGGGCGGAAACCTTATGTGTCCAAGATCACAACTTTTCAGGAAATGTACTTTTCAGTATTTTTTTTACATAATTAAACACTGTTGTCGTCAACATTGATATTATGTCATTATAATATTAACATTTGACCAAAATCAAGCTAAAATGGAGTTACAAGGTTTTTGAGCGAATGTCAGAGATTTGTGTTTTGTTCAATTAGAATGGCCGCATCTGAGGTAGTAAGTTCATCGCATTGTGTTTTCATCACCTGACAGGTTCTAAAGTTAATTGTAGCTATGTGGACGCTCAGTTTTTCTGTGATTTGGCTAAAACCTCATGTTACAAAAGATAAGGTGCTATGCACAGGCTATTTAAGACAGTATGGGCAATGATTTGACTACAAAGTCTAGACTTAGGCACTCTTCTCCATTCATCAAAAACATCAAACATTTGCCTATACAGTATATTGTGTTTCTTGAGAAAATAAACTATTATTCAAAGAATAGTTCTTTATTTATCCTTGCATTGCACACAAATAGAGACGTTCCAAAATGTGTGCAGCACTTTAAATCAAGGTTGAGACATGGAGGAGTTATGAGGTTTTACCGACACTTTGAGGATCCAATGGAATTACAAGGTGTAGTCTTTTAAAAGTTCTTATTAATACTTTTCAATGGTTAAATATTTGCAAAAACCACAGACAGAGGTAAAGGGTGACCAATAGTAATGATTTATGGAAAAAGGCGAGATATGTAGATACAAGGTTTCCGCCCGACAGCGACGATATATAGCCACATGCTTATTTTTTCAGTGCACACATATACTTATTTTGTAAGGGATGTCACAGTATACCAGGATTGACAATAATCATGAAATTAAAAAAAATATAATGTTTAAATGATTTCTACTTTTCCAAATGTTTTTTTTTTCTGTTTATGCTTCACTGATTAATAAGTCACTTAGATAAATGTTGAATCGTCTTCAAACTACAAAAATGGTTCTAGTTACTAAGGATTTCTCCCTTTACACTCTAATGAATGAGGTTACCCCATATATTATATGACTAATTATGTCTTAATTAGCATGTCACTCTGTTAGATTTGATAAAAAATTAATCAATGTACTTTTTTACCTTAACATTGAGAAAAAAACAATATAGTCCAATAAATACACACAACAGGCCAGGAGGCGCCTATTATGTAGAAAGTCACAATTCCGGTTATGGAAATAGAAACCTTTACTGAAGATAAGAGATAAGAATATTTCAAATTAGCTGCTTATTATGTGCAAAATTATAATAAGAAAGGTCATTTAATTTCGATAGTACGTTTGCAATCAGAAATGTCCTCATAAGGGACGAGCAGAGGCTGAAGGGGAGACGATATGCAATATATCTAAATGAATCATGCGTTGTTTGATCCGCAGCTGATATTAGATTTCCCCCTCTCTTATTATTGGTCCTCCGTGAATTGGCCGAGTGATATAAACACTGATGACAGCTTTAGTGCCGCAGACTCTGTGCATTTACGCCTGACCTCGATGCGCTGTTGCTCAGGGAATACGAGAAGTGTCTAGCTGATAAAGGCTCCTGCAATATTTACATTTTTTTTTTTTTATGCAGCTACATAAACTGAACCATATACTTTCTTGGCCACGTTTGGGAGAGAGTGGCAATGTTAGAAGTAGTCTTCTGCACAGACCCCCAAAAAAAAAAAAAAAAAAAAAGCATAAATAGGATGATGAAAGAAAACCTGGATGGCACTGCATGTGACATATCTCTGTTTCTAATGTCCGCCCTTGAAGGGAGGGAGGCAGATATGGAAAGCCAACGGAGAAGGGTGAGAGAAAGTAAGGTTGTATGCTGGTAAATCAAAGAGGGAGAGGGGAATTGTAGGTTATCGAAACAAGTAGTTTCCAGCCACATGTAATTCAGCTCTGGACCTGTATTCGATCCTGTGGGGATCGGTAAATCTGTCAGAGAGCGAGTAAACTCCATTCCCCCCTGTAATCTCATTTGCCTTTGATGACAGCGGTGCATCACATGACGCTGGCGGTTTGGCAGCGGCAAAGTCAATCCAGGCAGCCAAACCCACCGACCACACATCAGCTACTGCTACAGCCACAAAAATCACATTATCCATTCCAGAAATCCATTATCTGCTAATGTTTTTTTTGTGTATTTTTTTTATGTGAAATGTGTTATCTAGGAGTGTTTTAAGGGCCTAATGGAGTCCTTATCTTTATTTTGCTCTGGATTTGAAAAAAATTATTTACATTTTTTTGGTCTGCACTGGAGGTTTCTCCACAAATCGGTTAATGTATTTACATATCCATGACTTTAGTGAAAAAAAAGGAATGTGAGTTTATATGTGTGTAGCTACCTTTAGAGTTGCTTTAAAGGTACAGTACACACACACACACAAATATATTTTGAAGAATAATTTGTAACTGTTTCTGTCTATACAATGTGGTGTTAGATTTTATTTTTTTATATGTTCTGTTTTAAAGTTTTAGTAATTTTGTTGTGTTTTGTGAGTTTTATTAGTTTTGTTTTTAATTTATCTGTATAGTTTTTATTATTTGTTTAGTTTAAGTTTGAACCCAAAAGAAGATATTTTGAAGAATATGCGTATTCTTTGGGTATGGGTATACATTGACTTCCATAGTATGTAATATATCATGGAAGTCAATGGGGTCCATCAACTGTTTGGTTACCCATAAACTTCAAAAACTTGAGAGTGAGTAAATGATGACAGAATTTTCATTTTTGATCCTTTAAAAAATAGGAAAATGCCTTTGCAACTTTTGTTGTTTTGGACCCCATTGACTTTTATTGTATCAGGTTATTATCATTAACTAAAACTAAATCTATAAAAAAAAAAAAAAAAATTAAAATACAAAATTTGTGTTCCACAGAAGAAAGTTGTACAAGTTTGGAAAAACAGTCATTTTTGTGTGTACTATCCCTTTAACGGGTCTGTTCAAATCCTGGCTGTCGTGTGCAACAGTGACTGAGTCCTTTCGGCCAAATAAAGGGCTTAAACATAGACATCTTCATGGGTAATTTTTCTTATTTATTTCTTCAAAGGAAGAGTTGACATTTTGAGCTAATCAGGGGATTGTTCGAAATAGCATAATTGGATCCTTGGGCTTCAATTTATAGTCGCACATTCAAATGCAGCTTTAGGACAAGTTGAGTGTCTCTCCAGGTAATACTCTAAAATTTATTACCAAGTGTCACTTTGTTTCACTTTCATCACACAGGAAAACCGTTCTGTTCATTTTAAAGTCTTCGAATGCCATATGACTCAAACAAATGCGTTTTGAAAAGAAAAGGGATAATTACGGTTGGTATTTGTGAAGAAAGCACAAATGTCTTGGGTTGCTAATTTGTCTGGAGGCATATCTAATATGACAAGTCTATTTAAGTAGCTGCTGTGAATTCAATAGGAACATCTCATTACAGTCTAGCATGCTCTTTCCCACCGAGGAGGATCACCATGGCGATTAGACAGAGATCGCGAGAGCGAGCAAGCACATCATGTTTTGCATTAGTGAGAGAGACGTTGTCTACACAGCAATCTACTGCACTTGAGATCTCCTTTAAGTCTTTAAATGACTTTGTGTCATTTTAGAACATTTCTCAGATTGAGTTGAGTCAACAAATAGACAAGTCTGTAACAAGGTCAATTCGAAGCAAATGTGCTGCTTCCTAATATGTACCATAACTTTTTCAATATAATTTAGAACTGTATACACGCACACACACGGACACAGACAGACAATTAATCAAATTGGTCAAAATTGATAGTAAAAACCTAAAAATTGGTTCAAAAATTTATATTTCAAATAAATGCTGTTTTTTTTTTATTCATCAAATTCCTGAACAAAAAATTCCAGGGAAAAAAACTATCACGACTCCTATAAAATATTAAACAGTACAACTTCTTTGCAGCGTTGATAATAATAAGAGCAGTTATACATGTCACAGTCATGTTCAGTTTTTTTCAGTTTTCTTGGATTTCTGTTCAGTGTTCGGTATTGTTCGAGTTGCGTGTTCGCACACTGTTTTGCATATTGGCTGTATTTGGATTTATCTTTATCTTCATCTTCATCTTCATTGGATCTGAGTGTTACAATACCAGATTCAACTAATTTTTTTAAATCAATTTAATTTAAAGCTGCAGTCCATAGCTTTTTTTGGGTTAAAAATTATCCAAAATACATATTTGAGAAAATACATAACCAGCCAGTGTTCAAAACTATCTGCTTGCCTTAGCTCGATTCAAAACGGTAAGCTTGTAATAATGTTTTTAATTCCAGTGGTACTGGTGGATTTCCGCGGGAGATTCGAGCATGTCTTTGCATCATTACGTCACATCTGTACACATAAAGAAGGAGTCTCGGCTAGTAGGCTATATTGCGGTAAGGTTCAAACGACAATCACCAGTGACAACAGATTCACCCGCTGTAAAATGCAAAAGACTTCGTTGGGACTTCGGAGTGGCTACAGAAAAAAAGAGACTGCAACCGGACCCATGCGAAAACAAGGATACATATCGGAAGGACATTACATGATGACATTTTTTGGTGAAAATTCTTATGTTGGTCATACTTCCAAAAAGAATAATCTGTGATTCTGAATGACAGGATCCACACTGGCGCGGTGACTGACAGCTGCACAGCACACTGTCCTCAAACATTGTGTTCATCCGCGCTGTGCCGTGTCGAGGGTGTCGAACTACAACTCACGTAAAGTTGATAATTCCGCGAATGACTGCAATTGCAGATTTCAAACAGAGATGGCGACAAAGAGGAAAAACGCCGGACTGCAGCTTTATGACTTAAACATCCAAGTTTATTGTACTTAAAAATTTAATTCAGCAACAAATTTAATTTTAAATTTTAAAAGTAACTTTCCCCAACACTTATAATCAATGGTATTTTTCTCACATAAAGATATGTTGCAACCAAGGCTCATTGGAAAAACGTGTCTGTGGGGACATTTCTGCAAAATGGTCAGGACGGGAGTCATAAACATTTTAATGTGTTTTTAAAGTTATTTTGTTCTTTTTGAAGCTTGATATGCTGTGGTATAGACAAGAGTTGCATAGAAATTCTCCACAGTAAAAAATAACAGCATATGAGGAAACGCATGAGGGTGAGTAAATAATGACATTTTGATTTAGATTTTTGAGAAAAAAAACATACATTTTTATACGCATTTCCGTTTCTGATTGTTTATCTCACACTTATTGAGTGACATTACATTTAGTCAAATGCAGTAGAGACTCCTCAAAACGCTCTCACCTCTGCAGACTTTAAATGACAAGACTCCACAGTAACCAGGTAACCAATTTTAACCTGTCAGTTAAACATGTATGAAGAGCGATTGGCTAATCTGTGCTCGTAAATTAAATATGGCTCTGCCGAAAGCCAGATGGCTCCATGGTGTAGAGTTATTCGCCGTAATTGTCTCTGAATTTAAACCAGTCAATGGAAAATGAGAAGTGTCTTGATTCGCAAAATTCTTCAATGGGTTTCTGTTTGTAAGATGTGTTGACACAAGATAAGAGTAATTGCTGCAAAATGTCTGTGCTGTGTGTAATGAGTGCTATCTCTCTTAAACGTCAATACTTGAGAGACGACTTTCAAGAACAATTACTCTTTCACAGCCTCTGTTTCAAGCAGAACCGATGCTTTGAGGTATTTTGGAATCCATCCCCGCCAACCGGTTTGCAATACACCTTTTGGAATGTTATGCAAATGGAATGCTGGGTTTCATAAAACCACCACAGATGAAAGTGGCCAAAAGCCAGTTTGATGTATAAAACATGAATTACTTTTGAAGGTTTCACAGGTGTACAATGGCAGCACATCCTCTTTTATTGAGCAAGGCAAACATTTATGCATTGGTTATTACCCTTTGATGTACAATGTAAAATATTTAAAAATACATTTCATTTTTAATACATTAATCAAAAGGATAAATCCCAGGGATTTTTTAAAAAAACTTTTATTATTTTATTTTAATTTTGGAATTCCTCCATGAAAGGAGTAAAAAAAAATGCACTTTTATTTCCTATGACGTTATTTCTGCATGTCTGCACCTCTTCAAAGTGTAGGTAGATCATCATACAAATGCTTCTCTACACTTATAATTCCCATAGTTTATTTTTCATAATAGCCTCTAGTAAATGTCCCCTTTTTTATTCGAACTATTTTAATTTTAATTTTATTATTTTTCAGAAGGAAGAAGGATGTGCTTTTATTTTCTATTACATCCGAGTCATTTTCTGCCTCTTCAAGGTGTTGGTAAATGATAAAACAAATGCCTCCCTACGCCTATAATTCCCATTAATCTGATTTTATTTTTCATAATAGCTGCTAGTAAACTTCCCCCCTGCCTCTTAGACTTTATTAAAGATCTTGTGATACACACAATTCCCTTATCAGTTTTTCACAACAGGATTTGACTGGAGCATGAACCATTTCAAAACATTTCAGGCGGATTTGTTTTAATGAACCCAACCTCTTTTCTTGAACAAGAGATTCAGAGAGCTGCTTTAGTGGTTTCTTCGAATGCTCATATTATTACACCAATTACATCAGTCACTGCTTACCTGTACTGCAGTCCTGTCCTTTTCTCAGGCTGGTAAAAATAAACATGCTAGCACATTCTTTGAGGTAAACACTTCTCCAACTTGTGTGTCGGTGTCCGTGAAAATACCCCTTAATTGCTGAGTTGTTAATGTTGTATGTTGTTACTGCACCATCATAAAATCCTGATGTGGTTTTATAACAGTACACTTGTTGGACTGCTGTGAATTAAAACCCCTGGAGCAGGATGACACGGTCAAGGTTTTGTGTCCTTTATTACATTTTGTTTAAAATGCCCAGGGCATTATATATGCATATGTTCCTATAATTACTGCACACTCTAAACAGTTTGTCAGGCAAAGTGCAACTGTGTCAAAACAAACTGATGCTTGCATTTGTGCAAGCCAGTAGTCTAATCTTCTGCAGGAAATGTATAAAATCAGACATATAAGAGATGTCAGTCCTGTAGCATACAGGGTAAACGGAGAATGGGTGGAATTTAGTTGGCTGGATGAGGACCAATGCTGACGATACGGTCATTTTTATTTGAATGTACAATGCAGTATGTATATACACTCACCTAAAGGATTATTAGGAACAACTGTTCAATTTCTCATTAATGCAATTATCTAATCAACCAATCACATGGCAGTTGCTTCAATGCATTTAGGGGTGTGGTCCTGGTCAAGACAATCTCCTGAACTCCAAACTGAATGTCAGAATGGGAAAGAAAGGTGATTTAAGCAATTTTGAGCGTGGCATGGTTGTTGGTGCCAGACGGGCCGGTCTGAGTATTTCACAATCTGCTCAGTTACTGGGATTTTCACGCACAACCATTTCTAGGGTTTACAAAGAATGGTGTGAAAAGGGAAAAACATCCAGTATGCGGCAGTCCTGTGGGCGAAAATGCCTTGTTGATGCTAGAGGTCAGAGGAGAATGGGCCGACTGATTCAAGCTGATAGAAGAGCAACTTTGACTGAAATAACCACTCGTTACAACCGAGGTATGCAGCAAAGCATTTGTGAAGCCAAAACATGCACAACCTTGAAGCGGATGGGCTACAACAGCAGAAGACCCCACCGGATACCACTCATCTCCACTACAAATAGGAAAAAGAGGCTACAATTTGCAAGAAATCACCAAATTTGGACAGTTGAAGACTGGAAAAATGTTGCCTGGTCTGATGAGTCTCGATTTCTGTTGAGACATTCAGATGGTAGAGTCAGAATTTGGCGTAAAACAGAATGAGAACATGGATCCATCATGCCTTGTTACCACTGTGCAGGCTGGTGGTGGTGGTGTAATGGTGTGGGGGATGTTTTCTTGGCACACTTTAGGCCCCTTAGTGCCAATTGGGCATCGTTTAAATGCCATGGCCTACCTGAGCATTGTTTCTGACCATGTCCATCCCTTTATGGCCACCATTTACCCATCCTCTGATGGCTACTTCCAGCAGGATAATGCACCATATCACAAAGCTCGAATCATTTCAAATTGGTTTCTTGAACATGACAATGAGTTCACTGTACTAAAATGGCCCCCACAGTCACCAGATCTCAACCCAATAGAGCATCTTTGGGATGTGGTGGAACGGGAGCTTCGTGCCCTGGATGTGCATCCCACAAATCTCCATCAACTGCAAGATGCTATCCTATCAATATGGGCCAACATTTCTTAAGAATGCTTTCAGCACCTTGTTGAATCAATGCCACGTAGAATTAAGGCAGTTCTGAAGGCGAAAGGGGGTCAAACACAGTATTAGTATGGTGTTCCTAATAATCCTTTAGGGGAGTGTATATATATATATATATATATATATATATATATATATATATATATACACACACACATACTTACATACATAAATACCACACACACACACACACACACACACACACACACACACACACACACACACACACACGTATGATATACAGACTGTATATACATTAAATCGATCGAAAGAGACAGATAGACATTAATAATGTTACAAAAAATCCATTTGAATAAGTAGTATATTAAGTAGTAAAAATAAGTAGTTTTTCACAATATTACTGTTTTCACGGATTCATTTTTGACCACTTATTTTAAAAATATTTAAAATTATGTATATATATATTATCTCTAAATTATCTGTAATGTAACCCTATATAATGTTTTGAATGATTTAAATCTCCGTTTTCTATGCACGTTAAATTTTTTGCCATTTATTCATTTATTTCTTCAGTTCGATTGGCATTCCAAATATAGAAATAAACCATAACAACAATAAAAAATAAAACCTCTTTCTCTTCCTTTGGAGACTTGGGAGCTTCACAATGACACTCCAATATAGAACAAGTTAGAGGAAAACGCTGTTAAACAGCAAGGCAAAGACAGAAAACCATTACTAGTGTAAGACAAAGCGGAGTTCAAGCGACATCAATCTCTGTATTGGAAAATAATGGTCACTTCCACCCCAAAGAGTCCAATTGCTCTCGGCTACCAGCTTTTTTCCTCTCTCTCTCAGCCCAGATTCTTCAGTTCCGGTGTATAGAGATCTGACCGATCACTCATCCCAACGTGTCACTATGTGTTAGATGAAGAAAGATACTGATTTAGTGCACTATCCTGAATGTGTACACGTGCAAAAACACACTTGCACAGAGGTGTACCATTACATTCCAGTCGCAAGCCACTTGGAGCTCTCACTTAAACCATAAACACTGTTTTCGCAGATATGTGAGGACACATATTATCTCTCTCAAAGCAGCATTTCAACTTGATTATTGTTTTTCAGCAGTACTCTTAACCCAGGCAATCATGGCTAGGTGTTTTGAATACTGAAGTGGGTTGCGTTTAGCAGGCTAAAGCAAAACACTGAAAATCACATAAGGCCCTCTATGATATATAACTGAGCTTTCATAGTGACACGATATTACATAGCCAGCAGCATTGCACCAAATCAGCTGGGAGCCCACAAACTGGGAATTGAGCTGTCGTCCCACAAATGTTATTGAAGTGCCGTGCCAATGCACTAAAGTCAACATTGCCAGCAGGGCAGAGTTTAGTTGAGCTTATGATGTCTTACTGAGTGAGGTTTTACAGCTTTAGTTTATACAGACATATAACTTATAGTGGCAAAATTTCCCTGTTGAGAAAACCTTCGGGCTGTAATTTATTTATATTTATATAAATGTATCATGGTTTCTACAAAAATATTAAGCAGCACAACTGTTTTTAACATTGATAATAGTAAGAAATATTTCTTGAGCAAATCAGCAAAGATTTCTGAAGTATCATGTGAGTAATGATGCTGAAAATTCAGCTCTGCCATCACAGGAATAAATACAATTTTAAAATATATTCAAATTTAAATCATAATAATATTTCAGACTGTTACTGTTTGTACTGTATTTTTTTAATCAATTTTTATTAGCCTTGGTGAAAATAAAAGTCTTTCAAGAACATATCCCGTCCTTCGGATGAGACGTTAAACCGAGGTCCTGACTCTCTGTGGTCATTAAAAATCCCAGGATGTCCTTCGAAAAAGAGTAGGGGTGTAACCCCGGCATCCTGGCCAAATTGGCCCAGTGGCCTCTGTCCATCATGGCCTCCTAATCATCCCTATATACTAATTGGCTTCATCACTCTGTCTCCTCTCCACCAGTAAGCTGGTGTGTGGTGGGCGTTCTGGCGCAATATGGCTGCCGTCGCATCATCCAGGTGGATGCTGCACATTGGTGGTGGTTGAGGAGATTCCCCCCTTCCATATGTGAAGCGCTTTGAGGTCCCAGAAAAAGCGCTATATAAAAAAAAAAAAAAATATATAACGAATTATTATATAAAACATCTTACCGGCCCAAAACTTTTGAGCGTTATAGTGTTAGACTCGAGCTACATGATTGAAACCTGTTATTTCAAAATGAAAAAATTGAGTTTTAAGTCAATTTAACATGAAGCAACAAAAATAATGTTTTGAGTGAATTAGAACATTAGAAACCGAAAGTAATTCTATAATTATATGTTAATTCAATCCCACATACATTCTGAAATGACTTCAGGTAAATATAGTGGCACACTCGGAATGACACACATTCTACATAACCAAAAGTAGTAAATAATCCAATTTAATTAAGAATATTTCAGATTTTTTATACATAAAATATATAATGGTACAATCAATATATCGTTTGAGGTTAATTTTAATTTTATTTTTTTTAGAAAATTAAACCTTTTACTCTGCAAGGATATATTAAAAGACATTTATAATGTAAAAAAAAAGTCTTTGAATAAATACTGTTCTTTTTAACTTTCTATTTATCAAAGAATCCTGAAAAAAAGTATCATGCAGGTTTCCACAAAATATTAAGTATTGTTTTCAACATTTATAATAATAGGAAATATTTCTGGAGCACCAAATCATCATATTAGAATGATTTTGGAATAATCGTGTGATCATGTCATCCAGAGAATTCCTATTAAAACAACTTATAGGGAAAACAAAAAGGGAAATCTTGAAAGGTGTAACAAAGACAGTAAACTCATTTAAATCCATCACGATACAAATATCAAAATCAACATAAGGGCTGTACCTATAACAATCACTATTAAAAACTTAAAGCAAAAAATGCCAAGCACAAATATTTCCCTTCAGATCAGATCAAATATTTCCCTTTAGATGTAAAAAAAAGAAGAAATAGATCTAAATCTATTTGAATTTTTTTTTTTTATATATTAGTCAGAAGCAGATGCAACATTTACATGCTAATTATACTACTTATATGTTATACAATATCTAATTTAAACATGAGTGAAAAAATGGGGCAATTATTTAATTGTTGTGGCAATAAAGTAATTTGTAATGGAAAATAAATGCCAAAAAAAAAAAAGCATTTCACCTGGATTTTATGATTTGTTGAACTATTTCTGAAAGCATTCATGGTGATGTTTTACCAAGTTAATATTACTATGACACTTTTTGCGCAGCTGATACATATTAACATTTTACACACGTAACAGATACAGTTGCAAACTGATAATCTTTCTGAAGTTCTGCAATGAGACCTTATTATCACAGTCCCCTGGTGGGCCAACTTAAATCTTAAAGGAAGAAGGAGACCATCTGGAGCGCAGAGTGTAGAACCAGCCAAGGAGTCTGTCAGATACATACTAATGCTTACATTCAGATTCAGTCAGTCTGTCTGGCTCTGTCTATCTATCTGCTAATTCATTCAGCCAGCCAATCAGCAAGTAAGATCATCGATAAATAATAAACAAAAGAAACCTTTAAATAGGTAAGTTGCATATGTAGAGCATAATCTAGCGATATATGACAGTTCTCGCATTTGATTCATGACTTGACTCAATCCTTATAGCACTGCAGAAAAATGAGTCATCCACAAAATGCGTGATTTGTATGAGAGCTTCGTTGTATGGTCTGTTATAACACACTGCTTCACTCATTATTTATATGACAAGGAAATATATTTTATATATTTTCATCTGTATGAATGCCCTCATTTCTGCTCAGAAACCCACAACTAAAGTTCTAGCATGCAGTTTTTTAGGCCACTGTCTTGTGTTGAATGTGTGAGTGATCTATGAGGACACATTGCCACTTTTGGCAGATATTTGGCAGTAAGGGTCTGTCTGTCTGACAGGGTAACATGTTGTGTTTCTTGAATTGCTCCTCTTAAAAATACCCTGGACGTTTTTGCCCTTCAGGAGGTAAGGCTTGATATCAAATAAGCACCTTTGTGTGAATAGATTATTTATGGTAGCAAGGCATGAAGGTGGTACAGAAGTTGGTAGCAGCTAGTGTCTGAGAGCATTTATGAAATGCATTTTGGAGATTTAATTTTGTGCAGAATCATTATGTCTATTCAAATGGTTAAAGCCAACTTCCAAAAAATTATTTATATTTTAGAAAATTAATTTGTGCGATTATAGGTAAAAAGGGTTTTCAGTTCAAATGTTGTGGCATAAATCACTGAATATAGTATGGCTGTCAAAATTAACGCATTCATTTTGCTTAATATATATATTTTTTTAGTTTAACGTGTTAAAAAAATTGAACAGTTAGCACAGCATCCGTTTTTTTTTCTGCTGTTTGGGAAGCGGCTTAAACAGCGAAACACGGATCTTTAGCCTCAACATCTTTAGCGCTTGAACGGACAAAAACAAAACTGTCAAAATTCCCGTTTTGTCAAATATCCTTGTAAGCACAGTTAAAAAGTGTTAAATACACATAAATAGGATGTGTGTCCAATCCGCGTCATGTGCGTCAGATCTTAAAGTGACAGCAGCCTAATTAACCTGCTGCTGTCTGTCATTAAAGGGTTAGTTCACCCAAAAATGAAAATTATGTCATTAATGACTCACCCTCATGTCGTTCCAAGCCCGTAAGACCTCAGTTCATCTTCGGAACACAGTTTAAGATATTTTAGATTTAGTCCGAGAGTTTTCTGTCCCTCCATTGAAAATGTATACACGGTATACTGTCCTTGTCCAGAAAGGAAATAGAGACATCATCAAAGTAGTCCATGTGACAACAGTGGGGTTAGTTAGAATTTTTTAAGCATCGAAAATACATTTTGGTCCAAAAAAATAACAAAAACTACGACTTTATTCAGCATTGTATTGTCTTCCGGTTCTGTTGTCAATGAGGGTGAGTCATTAATGACATAATTTTCATTTTTGGGTGAACTAACCGTTTAATGTTAAAAAGAAGAACAAAAGACAAAGAGAAAATCACTCACTGCTCTTGACTGAATAACTTTTGTGGCTAAGGAGTAATATATATTAAATGTATAATTTATGCAGTGAAGACTACAGTGATTATTCAATTTCTGTATATTTAGCCTACCTGTTAGACCCAAGCCCGTAGTGGCCATTGGGAGAATTCTGCTGTAAGATGAGCCACGTGACGTCTCTCCTTGTGGGGTCTGGTCTTGCATTAAAATCCCGGGCTGAAAATGGGCCCCACTCTGGCCCTGGTCCTGAAAATCTTAAAGCACTGTTTACAAGGTTACATGGATCAAAAACAACAAAAGTAATAACTTTTTTTGTGCAGTGATACTGGCCTTCATTCATCCTAAAATATACCATCTTTATGTTGTTTCTACATTATTTTGGAGATTCAATTTGAAAGTGTTACAATATAAAAATATATATAAAAACTTTAATGTTACTTTAATGTAATTACAGAATAATGGGATTAGTTTATTTTCTTAAATCGATTGGCAGCACTAATATATATATATATATATATATATATATGTATATATATATGTGTGTGTGTGTGTGTGTGTGTGTGTGTGTGCGCAGCAGACAGAAGTGGATAAAACAGATAAAGATTATGTATATTTTCTGTATTACAGTAGGCTACCTAATGATCCGGAAGTAGCATGGTGCACGTGTGTAGCTTCTTAAACCTAAAACAGCACATTGTGTGAATGTCATTCTGAGACGTATAGAGCTGGTAAGTCCCGCCCCTGCCGCTTACCCCGCTGGACCTCCAGGTTGAAAAATCGTCAATGCAAGTGAATGAGAGAAAATAATTATTTTCTAATCCCGTTTAAATTTTGCAATGAATGTGAACATATGTTGTCTGTGATTTTTTTTATTTAATTTTTCGTGTAAAGAATGCTACAATTTAGCGGGTAGAATTATCATACGGTTAGACTTTGTGTGAGAGCACTTTGTGGACTACAACTCTTCGCTGCTTTCGACGCGTTTGATATACCTCACCACCACTAGCACACGGATCCCGCTAAACACAAGGGGGTAATCCATCGACCGGAAGTTGAAGCCGGCCGGGTGCCGCCATGTTGTAGCAGAACTTCACTTGCGTTAGCATCCCATTGACTCCCATTCATTTTGGCGTCACTTTGACAGCGAATAACTTTACATCTGAGGCGTTTAAAGACTCCATTTGTCCATTATTTATTTCTAAAGAAACACGACAATGTATAAAGTGCTCCATTACCTTCTATGTTACATTATGGCCCCGTAGAAACAGTTTTAGTAAAAATAGGCTAACGATTGCGTCATAACCACTCGACTCTCTGTCGCACTGTACAGAAATTACCGTACAGACAGGAGGAGAAGCTCGCAGGCAATCGGGGGGACGCCCCGTCAAGGGAGAAGCCCATAGATAATGAGTCCATAAAAGCAACGGAATACTTACTCCTGCTCACTCACGCCAAAGAACTCTTTGCTCAAGTTCCCCGTCTCTGCAAGATTAACGTTGGCAATTTTCACGCACAGCTACTAGAAGAGTAACGTCTGTCAGACAGGTTGCTCACGTCATCAAGCTTAGTTTGAGTCGGTTTGAGTCTGCGCGTCAGGAACGGAAGTGCTCAGAAATCGCTAAAAATGGGCTTCAACTGTCTCAACTGAGTTCCAATGAGATGGCTCTGTCCATTTCTTATACTGTCTATGGCTAAACATGCCTTTGTTTGAATGGTGACATTTGGGTACAGAACACCCAGGCATCTCGATCTAATTCCTTAGATTATCGCACCGTGATTTGTGGAGGGAAAATGTGTTATGCGGTGACGTCACATATGCGACGTGTATTTCTCGTTATGTCTATTCCACAACTGCTAGCCAAGGAATCATACTATATACTGTCAAAGTCGTTACATGAGAAATTATATAAAAAATTCACAGACAACATATGTTCACATTCATGGCACAATTCAAACGGGATCAGAAAATAATTATTTTCTCTCATTCACTTGCATTCCGTAGTGATGGGCGGATCGATCCTGAAGTATCGATACTTCGATACTGACGTGGTATCGAAAAGGATCGATCCTCACATAAAAATATCGATCCAAATGTGTATTTTTTTTTTTTACCAGTAATTTTTTTGTAATTTAGCACGCAATTCAGTGCGTAAAATAAGCTTCTAAGTGGAAAAATAAGCGAATGTTAGCGGGTAATTGTGTAGGATAGAACCTTTTCTCCTAGTCGTCTGTATACAAGACAAAACCAATCAATCACAGAGAGCGTTCGATGCTGGTGCCTCGCTGAGCTCATAGGCCCAGTGCGTTTGGGAACGAAGCCTTGCTTAGATGACAGAGAAACAATCGGGAGTTATTTCGCAATAAACAAACCAAGACTCTACACAACGGTTTAAAATGTTGACGTCAGTAAGATCTTTTTTTATGAAATTAATATTTTTATTCAACAAGGATCGATGCATTAAATTGATCAAAAGTGACAGTCAAGGGTTTTACACTGTAAAAAAAAAAATCTACTTCATATAAATGCTGTTCTTTCAACTTTGTTCATCAAATAATTCTGCATAAAATGTATCATGGTTTCCAACAAAATATGAAACTGTTTTCAACATTGATAATAATAAGAAATGTTTCCTGAGCAGCAAATCAGCATATTAAAATGAATTATCATCATGACTGGAGTAATGATGCTGAAAATTCAGCTTTGATCACATGAATAAATTACAGTTTACTATGGCATAGAAAACAGATAGCCTATGTTAAATTGTTAAATTGTAATATTACAGTTTTTACTAAGAGAAATAAAAATCTTACAGACCCCAAACGTTTGAACACTAGGCTAGTACTAGTAGGCTAGTACTATAATTAGGGTAGTTTTGTAAAAGTCACTGACTAATTAAAGGGGAGTTGAGAGCACAAATCACAAAATATTTAGGCCTAATAGTCATGAAAACGTGTTCAGATTTAGCATAATCATGAACGTGTTCATGATTTATGATGCATTCACCTCATAAATCATGACACACTGCTCTAGCACAGGAAAGTGCATACAAGTTCAAATGCATGCTTTTAAAATTAAAAAGTATCGGTATCGGTATCGATATCGGCGATACTGGCCCTGTATTTACTTGGTATTGGATCGATACAGAAATTTGCAGTATCGCCCATCACTATGCATTGACGCTTTTTCAACCTAGAGGTCCACTTGGAGTTTTACGGATGGGCGGGACTTACCTAACCTGGCCCTAGCCAGATGAATTTCGCTCCGCCTGCTTCACTCACATCCATCTGGAACCTCTTCCATTGAGAGTGATTTCTCCAACCAACTTTATGGTTTAGCCAATCAGGACGCAGGGCGGGAGTTTCATAGATGTGACGTAGTGGAGAAGCGACCGTGAGACTGTTTTGATTCAGACAACAATGGCGGCTCGCATCCTCCCATTCATTTTTGACTCCCATTCATTTTGGCGTCACTTTGACAGCGAATAACTTTACATCTGAGGCGTTTAAAGACTCCATTTGTCCATTATTTATTTCTAAAGAAACACGACAATGTATACAGAGCTCCATTACCTTCTATGTTACATTATGGCCCCGTAGAAACAGATATTGTAAAAATAGGCTAACGATTGCGTCATAACCACTCGACTCTCTGTCGCGCTGTACAGAAATTACCGTACAGACAGGAGGAGAAGCTCGCAAGCAATCGGGGGGACGTCCCGTCAAGGGAGAAGCCCATAGATAATGAGTCCATAAAAGCAACGGAATACTTACTCCTGCTCACTCACGCCAAAGAACTCTTTGCTCAAGTTCCCCGTCTCTGCAAGATTAACGTTGGCAATTTTCACGCACAGCTACTAGAAGAGTAACGTCTGTCAGACAGGTTGCTCACGCCATCAAGCTTAGTTTGAGTCGGTTTGAGTCTGCGCGTCAGCAACGGAAGTGCTCAAAAATCGCTAAAAATGGGCTTCAACTGTCTCAACTGAGTTCCAATGAGATGGCTCTGTCCACTTCTTATACTGTCTATGCTCGCATCGAGGAAACAAGCGTTAACATTGATGCTGCTATTTCATCCGTGTTGTCCAATCTACCTAATATTGTTTCATTAAAAGAACATCAGAGAACGGCTCTTAAGGCTTTTGTTGGTGGAAACGATGTTATATAGATCAGTGCCTTCTCCCGACCGGATTCTTCAGCGTCACGGGTTGGCTTCGGTGTGAGTGGTTGAAATAGCACGTCGATAAAGATGACAGACAAGTGGCTTATCCAATCATATGCAAGGATTTTTGATAAGGCCCAGCCTTCTGAAACGCCATTTCAATGGATCGGTTCCAGATGGATGAGTGAAGCTAGGCGGAGCGAAATTCATCTGGCTAGGGCCGGGTTGACTTACCAGCTCTATACAAAACACGTATATAGTTTAGTAGTAAAAATAGTCTATTTAACGCAATTAACGCAGCATCCATTTTTTTTCCTGTCATCCTTTTGCTAGCGTTACATTAAATGATCACGCTCTAATTCATGCAAATTATCTTATTCAGTTAGACATCAGAGAACATATATGAATGTCCTGTTTATGTGACAAACAAGACACGCAACAGTATCGTGCGCACAGACAGCGTGCCAGAATCGAGTTATCTTTCGCTTAAACGAACAATAACAATAATGACTGTCAAAAACTGTCCGTTTTGTCTATATCCTCATAAGAATAGTCTTACATGAGTTAATCAAAGTCTTAAATGAACGTAAAGAGAAAATAGACACGTGCGAGATCCACGTCATGTGCAGCAGCGGCAGATCTTTAAAGGGACAGCAGCCACGAATGCTGTCTGTTATTAATTTTAATCAAAGGACAAAGGGAACAGAGACAGTTACTCACTGCTCTTGACTAAAGAGCTTTTGTATCTTTAATAAGGATTCATCTATAAATAATTTATAATCCATGCAGGGAAGACTGTTTGATTACGTTAATCAATTTCTGTAAATTTCACATATAGACCTACCACAGGTAAATATGAGGTTTATTATGGGTTTATTATGAGGATTGTTTTAAGTTCACTTAAATTAAACGTTGTTATATTTTTGAAGCCTAATACATGTTAAAAAATGTATAGCTTTCATTTTACACTCTAATGTTGGATTGCTGTTACTATTTCATTGAGACATGATGTAGCAGTGTTTGTATCAGTGATGCTGGCCTTCATTCATAAAAAGATGCCATTAAACACGTTTTTAAAATGTAGACTACTGTCATACAGATATATACATTAATTTATACATTAATTTGGAGATTAACTGTGAAATTATTATAAAATATTTAAACGTATAACGACTTATGTTGAAAACGAAGCGTTTTTAATTGCGATTAATTGTTGTTAATCTTTTTAATCGATGGAAAGCACTGTCTCAGGACGATATACCCACAAAATAAATGTGGTTTTAGGGTTAAGCTACAAAATATGGAATAAATTTACATGTGTAGGCTATGTGTGTGTTCGTGACGCTCTTGATTTTATACCTACATTTTCCTGTCATTTTCTGTCTAGACATTCCCTTTAGTTCTCAAAATATCGGTTATTTGGTTTGTGATTTGTACAAGAAAGCTCAATTTTCTTTTTCGAGAGAGCTTCTTTAACGAGTAGGGGGAGGCTGCAGACCTGGAGCCGGCAGATATACGCCCCTGGCAGTTTTACGCCCCGGCAGTTTTACGACCCTGTTGTTCCTGATGCGTCCAGTAGGGGGATATACTGCGAAATAACATCATTAAATCGACGCTTAATAACCCGTCCATAGACTTGACAATTTTGTGTTTTTTGTTAATTTAAATAAAAGTTATAGTGTAGATCTGCACGGATTAAATGATCTGTTTAACAAAAAAACATGGGGGGTAAACGGACATCAAAAGAGATTGAATTAGGTTACACAAATCAATGCAATATTACATTTTGTCAATATAAAAACATGTAAGGTTCTTTACAACAGACTCAATGATATTATTTGTTTTATATAAACCTTGAGTTTAAAGGTTCTGACATTTTCTTAAAGGAAGAAAAAAATTAACTTTATATCAGAGGAGAATATTCTAGAATCAGGATTACTTTGAATGGTTCTGTCTTTATGAAGATGAAACTTGCCCAGAAGACAAAGTAATAATACCGTATAATCAAGTTTAACATCGTTAGAATTAAAATCTGACAAAAATAGATTCTGTCATTTGTATGTTAAATAATCTGCTAAAGTTATTGTTTTTTTAGCAACGATGCAACATTTATTATTTATAAACGATTAGCTCGATAGAGCTAGGGTAGGTAGATATCAATTCATTTATATATCAATGGATGGGTCTATAATGTATTTTGACAGGTTTCTGTTCTATCTGGCTTAAACTTAGCTAACCACGTTTAGCTTCCCCTATCTTCTCTACTCAATTTAACATTTTAATTTTCTTTTGTTGCCTGTCTTTAGCTTGGCCTCTTCTGGTAAGACTCTGTTTACTCCTTGCATTAAAACATACTCCACATGGTTTATAGAGCAATATTACAGTAGATTATTGAAATATGTTAATTTTTTTTACAGTCTATGGTGTGAACACACAAAAGACACATTTATAATAGGTATGTAAATCTCTCTCTCTCTTTAAGTAAAGAGTTAAACTGCACACTCACTCAAATACGTTAAAACATATTAAAAACTTTCCCCATATGGTTTGAATGTAGATTCTGGTTTGAGTTGTTTCTTATAAATGAGATGATCTAATTATCTCATTTATATCTTAAAGGTGACCTATAATTCAAAATTGAATTTACCTTGGTATAGTCAAATAACAAGAGTTCAGTGCATGGAAATGACATAGAGTGAATCTCAAACTGGACTGTTTTCGCGTTCTCATTTAATTCACGTTTATGAAAAACACCCCTGAAAAACGGTCGGTTCTTCACACAATACCGACTGTGACGCAATAGTCGGGATCATTAATATGTACGCCTCCAAATATTTGCATAATGCCAGCCCTCAATGCCAGGCGGAACTGCGCAGCCGAAGCATGGCAGTTGCTCAGTGTGGATGTACACATGAACACAAAAGTATTTTTTTAGTTCCTTCATCTGAGCCTCTGAAGAAACAATGGGTTAATTTTATTTTCTCTGGAAATTTCCAAACATTTCACCGAAGACTGTTTCCTCAACTTGGGCCAATACAGAGCTGGCCTCGGATCGAGCTACCAAGCAACACTTTCTGATGTGTAATTGTTCAAGTTCAGACAGGTAATCTTTCTCTCAAAATCGTTCAATACTGTTTATGCATCAGTAAGTCAAGCCAGTGACTAAAATATCAGCTTCACATCGTTTCTTTTAGTAGGATGAAAATAATCGTATTTAAATTGTGAACAAATTATATACAGAAAGCGATCAAAGAACAATCTTTCCACACAGCGCGAGTTTATCTGGACACTTGCCAAACTCGTTATGAAATCAATGACGCACGTTACTGCACAACGAAGCTCTTACTGTATTTAAATCATCGTGTTTGCATTGGTGAAAGCCTTAGAGAGAGTGCAGAAACTGCTTTGCAATGATAAGATCTTCATTCTCGCGATCAACACACTGTCATCTGCTCAATGCTCATCACGGCAACATTTTATGTGATGGGAATAGATCTAAATACTTTAAAAACATCTCACGATTCGTTAATCTCGATAGCTGTTATAGTAAAAACGTATAATAGCAGTAGTAAAGTATTCGGGAGAGAGTTTCACATGTAATGCGTAGCTATTTCATATGCAAGCATGTCAGCCAATCACAGCAGTGGCCGCGGTTACACTGAATCCCACAGCCAATCACAGCAGTGGCCGCGGTTACACTGAATCCCACAGCAGACACGCCCCTTCAAACAGAGTGTTCAAATCAGAGGCTAAAAGCAGGCTAGGAAAAATGCCATTTATTTCTAAATTATGATTATTTTTTATCTAAAAAACATACTAACATTATAAGGGTAACCCAGGAAACATTATAAAAAAATAAAAAAAAACATTCTAGAGCACCTTTAATATACATTTTTTCTTAAAATAGCTTACTGATCTGGACTCAAATGTAGGGTATGTGCACTTAATGTGGGTTTTATCATACTCTGTCTTTACCAAATTCTCTTTAACTTGGATCTCATAAAGGTGTGTTTGCTTTAGCTACTAAAGGAAATACACACACACACACACACACACACACAGGGACAAGGTCAAATTCACCATGGATGTCCTTTTTAACTTTTTTAATGTTTCATTTTTAAATGTTTCATCAGTGAGCAGGAGCAGTTAAAGAAAAAAAACAGTTAAAGAAGAGTGGCAAACCATAGGGGAGTCATCATAATTCATAAATGGTGTTAATAAATATTTTTTTGTGAACAACAATATTGTCTATATCTTCTAAATGGCCCATGGAATTTTAGAAAAGGGATAAATTGTGTTTGTCTTCATAAAATGCTGTGTAGGACACTGTTTTGTAGCTGTATGATGACCAATAGAATAGTACAGCAGATATTTCATCGAGGATCCATATTATTACACGGTACTGCATGTCTAATGGGCTAAATATAGTTAATATCTAAATGTGACTTTATATAAATTCACAAAAACATATTTCACTCAGTCTCCTGTATATAAAAACCTACGGTGAATTGGCCTATAACTGCAGTAGGTCATAGCATCACCTGTCATAACACATAGTTGATCCAACTATGTGTATTTTTAATTTTTCAATTCACAAAAACAAATAGTCTTCTGTAGGTTGAGTGAAGAGAGTGAAGCCCAACTGAATATCTAATTTAATCCGTAGAGATCTACACTGTAACGTTTATATTTAAATGAACAAAAAACACAAAATTGTCAAGTCTATGGACGGGTTATTAATGTGTAAGCGTCGATTTAATGATGTTATTTCGCAGTATATCCCTCTACTGGACGCATCAGGAACAACAGGGTCCTAAAACTGCCGGGGCGTAAAACTGTCAGGGGCGTATATCTGCAGGCTCCAGGTCTGCAGCCTCCCCATATAGTCTTTAACGCTTGTTCTGAATGGCAGAGGCCGCAATAAATGAATGTCGCTCATGCATTGTATACTGCAATAGCCTCTGATTTGTGCGCTGTGTTTTGCGCTGTAGCCTACTACTGTATACATATGGCCCCTGTCCAGTGAGGACGCGGCTGCTGCTGCTATGACAACAGCGCGCGCTTTTTCCAACTTGCGTGCGATTCACACAGCCCCCTTCCGCGGTTATCCAGTAGGCTCGGGGGAAAAAAACCGAGCAACGGTCCCACTAGACTAGAGGAAGACTTTTTTTTTCTTGAGAAGACTGTGTATACTCATACTGTCCTGCATTGATGAACCACAAACACCCTCCATATCTATTCAGGCACAGCTGGAGTGACAGTTTGGCACGTTCATTCGCTCTCAGCTCTCCAGCTTCCACTTCTTAAAGTTTGAGACAGCGTCCCTGCTGAGGGAAAAAAGATGGATTTTCAGTGCGGATATTAAAGGCAATAGGATTTAAGAAACCAGAACGATTGAGGTCACCACTAAAGTGTACATTTCATTCATACGTTATTTTATTTAACCCCCTTTTCCATGGCGACGGCACGGTCATCGATAAGCGCTCTGTACTAAGTACGCGAGGGATTTTGTTGTCTACCTGGGGAGGAAATCTGGATTAACAGATAAACTGTAATGGCTAACTAACGCGTTTCTCTTTTGGACTACCGTGAACGGATTTACACTCCGAAAACTCCGCAGATGAAGATGGCTGTGTGTGGAGGATGCGCGGCGTCCTGGAGGAGGTGTGTGGTGATGAGTCTCAGACTGCTGTTCCTTCTCCCCGCAGGTCTGCCTGTCCGCAGTCAAGGAGAATCCCAATCCGATAACAAACAGATGGACAATATCACCATCAGACAAGGAGAGACGCTCTTCCTCAGGTAGGCGTGATGGTTATGCATTTATCATGCTGTCATGTTCCTGTGTCCTGAGTGGAAAGAGCAGCAGCACTGTCAAGTGTTTTGCATGTCCGTTCATTTGTATAAATTTATATTTAAAGAAAGAAAGAACTCATGTGGCTAGGTAAGGTTTATAGCTTCAAAATGAGTTATTGTCCTTGATATTCTAAGATTTGGTGCTTAAACTCTAGACTATTTCTACCCACTACATGAAAACTTATGTTGCACTAAATCTTTAATTAAATTCAATATACCTGTAGTTCATTGCACTGTTTCAGCCACTTTAAATTTAATTACCGATGAATAAAAATTAAGTTAATACTTGGAAATCTCACAAAATGACAAATGATATGTGTGGCAAATTAAATGCATGGAAAAAAGTTTTATTCCAGAATAATGTGAACATTTTAACAGTTCACAGTGCAATATCAGAAAATAGAATATCTTTTGAATACAGGGTATCCGCGGGGTCTTGAAAAGTATTAAAAGGTGATAAATCAATTTTGGGAAAATTAAGACCCTTAAAAAGTATTAAAAAGTCTTATCACGGCTTTATAAAGTCTTAAATTTTGAAAGTATTTTTTCTAGGGATGCCCCGAATATTCGGCCACCGAAAATTTTCGTCCGAAAATAGCCCAAAAGTGCATTTTTGGTTTTCGGCCGAAAGACTTTTATGATGTGAAATGTTGTGATGACGCAAACAGAAACCGCGACCTGCACGTGCTTGTCTGAAGCAACATGTCTGCGGTGTGGACGTATTTCAGTATATCTGAACCTCTATGATCTGAACCCGCGAGGAGACGGAAGCCTTGTTTATTTCGCCTGCCTCTGCAGCGCGAGTCTCCAAAGACAGCGCGCGTAACGTTACCTCTCCAAACGGTCGAGGCGACTTGACGCGCTCGCCGTTGTACTATTCTTTGAAACGACAGGGGACGACTCAAGTAACTGTCCTCTAACCATCAGGAATCGGTGTAAAGAAGAAAGATAAACACGTGACAATGTTTATTTTTTAGTAGCCTACCACCACCAATTCAAAAATAATCATGTAAACCTGAGATTATTACTTGTGACATTACAACAAAATATGTATAGGAATATGTACTAAATTAACGCTCTCTTAAATATTTTCTAATTTCACTAAACATATTTCATTAAGTTTCGTGTACATTTGTATTAAACATGGACCTTTGTTCATTAAAATGGCTTTTTATGCTAGTATATGCTCATTTTTAAAATGTAATCAACTAATTTAGACGTGCAAACTGGGTGCTGGTGTGATAAGTTCGTGCTCAGCTTTGTTTTTATGAGAGAACATTTAATTTTAAAACCTTTCTGCAGGCCAGCAGATTATTATTTAATGTACACATGAGTGGGGTCAAGTTAAACATTTTAGTTTGAATTTTATTTTATACTGTGCATTGTGCTAAATAAATATTTGCATAATTTGTAATGGATTTATTCTTTGAAAATGTTAATTTGTGCAATTGCAATGCCTTGATTTTAGTAAAGTTTGTACACAGTCATAACCATAAATGCAATGGTACTTATAATTGGCATAATTTCTTTCGGTGTTTCGGTTTTCGGTTTTCCGGCCTTGGGTTCCTCTTTTACGGTTTTCGGTTTCGGCCAAGAATTTTCATTTCGGTGCATCCCTTATTTTTTCTGAATTAGCTGTCCAACAGTTTGAGTCCCAAAAACATCGTAAAAGTGTGTGAATTTAGTAATTTTTATTAAAAAAAAAAAAAACGAAGAACTGAGGCACATGTCAGCATGATTGTTGTTGAGGGTGGAGCAAAGTTTTGTTTTTTAATAAACTTTGCTTTGATTTACTATCCCATCCTATTTGATTTTTTTTTTATCAGAGTGGTATATAGTCTTTATCACAAACTAAAACTGTTAAGTTAAAAGTATCACTGATGTAAATGGTTACAGCTTGAAGTGGCGGTGAGGTATTAAAAAATATTGAGAAGGTCTTGAAAAAGTCTTAAAAAGGTATTAAAATTAACTTCAAGATTCCTGCATATACCCTGGAATAAAGCAGCCAAGAGTCAGAAATATGCACCAAAGTTTTGACATGTCAGTGGTATAAGAACATTGAATATTGGCCATTTTATACTGTAATTTAAATGTGGTGCATTACCTTCTTTGAGGCCCAGTAGTTCCCAAGTAGCCTACTTTGCACTTTATGTTAGTCAATTAAAACTTCTAAAGGCATTGTTTATTATATGTATAATTATTTTAAGCAGTTTGTGTGTATCCAACTAATTGTCCTGTGTGTGTGTGTGTGTGTACATACTTAGCCATAGCTCGTGGATAAAATTGTCCCCAAAGTGAGGTAAATGTGACAAAACCTCCCTTCGGGTATGACCTTAATTGGGAAAAAATATACATAGCTAAGAATGTGTGTGTGTGTGTGTGTGTGTGTGTGTGTGTGTGTGTCAGGTGTTGCCTATATTGGGGGAACAAATGTTCCCACAGGGATAGTAAAACGTGAATTCAGCTACATTGTGGGGACTAGCTAACACTTTCAGTGAGGAAAACAACTTAATGAATATAGCAAACAATGTCTTAATGAAAATGTTCAGAACGTTTTCTGTGCCCGAGGAGTGTTGTAACACAGTCAGTTGTAACACTGTCAGTTTAACAAGTCAGAAAGAGATATGGTGAAGTCATCAGTATCGTACACTCCCATCACCTTTTTGTGCTCACGGGAGAAATACATGTTACTGTGGCCAACATTATAGGTTTTATGAACAAAAAAATTATTTTCAAAAAGGAAAGTAGCATTTTTTTAATCAAGATATATATATTTTTGCCTACCAATAATTATTTGACTTACATAACCTAAAGTAGCTGTTTCTCTAGTTTAATGTGATGCTTTGCATTCATGCTTACTTCAAACCCACATGTTAAAAAGTAATGGCTGTTTGGGGTGGGATGGTTATAAGAGTTCATTAAAAATGTTACAACCAACCCTTTATAATGATTCCAGTTATCAATGACATCCTCTGTTATGGCACAGTCACGAGTTTTTTTGCCAAAGGAAATTGAATATTGGCCATTTTATACTGTTTTCAAATGTAGTGCATTACCTTCTTTGAGGCCCAGTAGTTCCCAAGTACTTTGCACTTCGTTAGTCTATGAAGACTTCTAAAGGCATTGTTTATTATATAAATAAACAGTAAAAGCAGTTAATTATTAAATTAAAGCAGTTTGTGTAACCAACTAATTATGTGTGTGTAGATATAGTTTGTGGATAAAATTGTCTCTCAAAGTGGTGTAAACGTGACATAACCTCCCTTTATGTCCTTAATTAGAAAAAAATATACATAGCTTATAAAATGTGTGTACAGTTGCACATCTAAAGATTTATTTGGTAAATATGTTTTCATTGTAGTTTATGCACGTCGTCTTATCAGATAAAAACATTACACGCATACACTTTTTTGTGCACATTTTTTAGAATTTATATGCATCTTGGCGTTTGTGGTGTCACTAAAGGTGTATTCACACCTGCCTTGTTTGGTTCGGTTGAATCGAACTCTAGTTCGTTTCCCCCCTTGGTGCGGACCTTTTGGGCAGGTGTGAATACAGCAATCGAACTCGGGTGCGGACCAAACAACCGAACCGAGACCCAGCTGAAGAGGTGGTCTCGGTACGGTTCCAAACGAACTCTGGTACGGTTCGTTTACGGTGTGAACATGAACCGACCCAATTGCAAGAAAGCACTGCGCCTTTGAGTTAACAGGCTTCCGTAGTCGGAGTTGCGTTATTATGGGAAAGTGATCTGTTGTAGCCTACTACATTTGATAAAAATGAGTCGTGGTTTGACCTGGAGCTTCGAATAGACGAGCTGCCTTATTAACATTTGGGCAGATGCCCATGTAGCACAGAATAACACAACATTAGTAAAAGAACAAATATTGCAGTACGAAATATCTCCATGCTGAGCCTTTTTTGCACTTCCTGATTTCCCTACTTGAGAATCCTTGTCCAATGAATGGACGACCTTAGCACACGTGTGGTTTTGTTTACAAATTTTGGTTACTTGCAAAAAGAGCAGTGTGAAAGCGAACCGTACCAAAAAAACCCCAAAAAACATTTTATTTAGTCCGGACCAAAGCAAGTGAACTATCAGACAAAATTCACATAAAAATACGTTGATAGTAACATATAGTGACTGAATGTGACCGGAATATAGTACACTACATGAACACTCACACAAACACACACTGCAGTTTGTTTTTTTGTGTGCTAAATTTAAAGTCCTAAATGAAATAGCCTACAAAATGTTGTTTTTTTGTCACTTTATCACTTCATTCAAAAGTACTCTTTGTTCTTCAATAAAGTTCTTGTTACATCTATCCCCAGCTAGTGTTACAACTCACCCAAGTAGTGGGGTAGGTTGTAACAACAGAACTCTTTGCATTTGACATTAACTCACATTATCTGTGATTGTGTAATACTTTCAAGTAAGTTTTATTAGTAGTAGACACATACCATTTATCAAAGTTTGAGAGATCTAGCACAAACAACCATAAGTTACTGATGCTCAAACAAAAAGTGTTACTACCATCCCTGGTCTCCCCCTATTATCATTAGTTCAGAATAAAAACAAGGAAAGCCCCCTCAATGACAGAAAAACAAATGTTTCGGTGCTTGTGTTGCAAAGTTACACACAAAAATAGCCAGGCTAGATATTTTGGTCACAATTGTTTGGGATCTTCATATGTCTTAAGGGACATGTACTAATAACCTTTAGGATATTCTCATGACTAACAGGATTACACCCACTTTAAGAAAGCTTAACCTCTGTGCAGGGATACAAAAAAAAAAAAACTTAGTAAACTGGAGATCACTGATTGACAATATTTATATACAAAGTGTCTGGCTGTTTTTAAACAGTATTAAACATTTATTAAACATTAAGTTTGTCCACAAAGGCATAATCTTAAATTTATATATAGGCATATCTTAAATTTCGCCAAAGTTATAAACATTGTACAAAGGGCGCAGCAGTTTCACTGCCAGTCATTGTGACAGCTACACAGTTTACAGTTATTGGTGTCACCATACCTTGCCGCCCAAGGTGATGTTTTCAGTCATATTTCCCCCTCAGGTGAACATTAGCAGAAAACTAACTCTGGCAGTTCCAAATTAATCTTAGGACAAAACATAACAAGGTTATTACATTAAAAATAAGAATCATTGCGTAAGTCCACAATTGCGTGGGCTAAATTAAAGCCCTCTTACGGAAATATGTGACAAAAACTGAGGGAGTTTGAGGGCAGTGAGTGGGTGTTGAAGTGCCGCACTGTCTGGAGAGGATTATGGAATGTGGCAATTTATTTGCTGGAAGACGAAGAGGAGAATGGTTATGGTTTAAAAGGTGAAATTGATGAGCTACAGAAATACAAAAAGAAAAAGCACAAGTAAAAATGAAAATAAACAGACGCTCATTATCAAATGTGCAAACAAGAAAAAGTGATCACAAGAATAAACTACAGTTCAGAGATGAAAGGTCAATAAGGTTTTAAGATGGTTTAAGAAATTAAAAGAAGACAAGATAACGCAACAGAAGCATTAAGTTCACTAGCGGTGTGAGTCTCGCAATGCTTTAGATTTGCAGTAAGGAAAGCCAGTTTTCCCTTGAGATTTGTGATTGCCATGTTTGAAAATCTGTTAGGAAAGGGACTAGGAAGACAATATCTTTCCTGACAAATGCCTGTTTTGTTTGTTGCAAACATATAAATGAACTGTATCATATAAAAACAACTATCTACCTAGGATATAAACCAACAATCAAAACACAAGCCAAACATGTCGAACTTAATGAATTTCCACACGCTGCTTTCTAGCTCTATCTCTGTGGTTGAAGTTGCAATTCCTTTTCTCACTTTGCTATTTTAAAACTAAGTACTGTAGATATGTCGAGCCAACTTCAAGAACCCAGATTGATAAGTAAGATGAGTGGTTTATATTAAAGAATTAGACTTAACCCTTTGACACGTAAAATCACACATATGATTAGAACGTTCATTGCGTCACATGATCAACTGTTACATTCAAATCTGATTCTGTGCTTTGGCTGGGGCTGAGCCAGAGATAGACTCACCCAGCGCTTGTCATATTTCACAAATGTACAGTGTTTTCAACATAATGAGCATGTTTACATACACACTGATATGCTGATATGAAAATTAACTAATTGAAATAACCCGGCAACTCAAGTAAACCAAATTTACAAGACTTAAATACATAAGTACTAACAAAACAAAAAAAGTTTGTAAAATACACACTGATGTCTATGGAAGTGGCAATAATAATCCATTGAGACATGAGACAATTGATGCTGTGTTTTATTCACACCAGATACACATTGTGCAGGTAATTATAAAGTTTTCTCTATTCTTCTCCTAGTTCACCAGTCACTTACTTTAATGTCTTTCAGGCAAAGTGGTTGAGTATACAGTACGTGTTGTAAATGCTCTGGCCATTGTAGATCAACTAACATGATCATTATAAATATGTTTAACTGACAAAATACGTTTACTTACTGATATTGGAGAATCAGAATATCAGATTTTTTCCCTATATGGGTGAATATTTTGAATAAGAAGGAAAAATGGGAGAAAACTGATACATTCAATTCAATTCAATTCAAATTTATTTGTATAGCGCTTTTCACAATACATATTGTTTCAAAGCAGCTTTACAGAAAGTGCATTTCAAAAATGTACATAGAAGAATATAGTTAGTTAATCATCATGTATTAATTTAGGGCATAACATATCGCCGGCGTCGAGTCGTCTCTTCACAGGCGTCGAGTCGTCTCTTCACAGGCGTCGAGTCGTCTCTTCACAGGCGTCGAGTCGTCTCTTCACAGGCGTCGAGTCGTCTCTTCACAGGCGTCGAGTCGTCTCTTCACAGGCGTCGAGTCGTCTCATCGCAGGTGTTGGGGCATCTGAAGTCTCCGTGAGAGGCTGGATACAAACTGGAGCTGACGAACGCTATTTACCTCCGGACTAGCGTCCCGAGATAACAGCAGAAAAGCAGATGGGAAATAATTAGCGTAGCTGCTGTTCATAATATTAATGCATTCGATCTGATTCAACATACATCAGTCATTCAACACTAATTGTGGCTGAAATGTGTCATGTGACAAGCTTGACACTTCGCCATGGAAATAATGTGATACATTAAAAATAATGGTCGCCTTAACAAACTCATGCCGGGGGCTCAGCTAGAATAATTTAAACTTATGAGTGAAAGGGTTAATTAATCCTGGCCCTTGGTGTTTTAATATAATCGCAGGGTCTGTCGTTTTAGAGTGTATGGGACGGAGGCAGCACTCACTGCTTCACTTGTGGTGGCTGAAAGGCTTGTGATTTATTGACGTGCTGCTTGTATAGCTTGTTAATACCACCGAGAGCTGGTACGCTGGCCTTGTGCTACTTGTTGAAGCTCGGAGCAGCCAATTTGCTCTCTCCCTGCATTTTCACTCTCAATACGTAACAAAAAAACATCTCGGAGATTTACCTCAGCATTTTATTGGGTGCTTAAACGGCATGAAAACATTCGCACCACCATCTCATGGCGGCTCTCGGAGGACACTGCTCTCATGTTTGAGTATTTTGTGATAAAATCTTCCAGTCTGTCTGTCTGTTGTTGACACCTGATATATCTGCTGTCGTCTCCAGCCTCCCAAATGCTGGTGGATAGAAGGAAATTTCCGAAGAGTCCACCAGGTTTAACCTGCATATCAATCCAATATATTCTCGCTCTGTGTGGAAGTGTGTGTATTTGGACTGCATTATTTGGTCAAACAATCATATTCATGCAATTTAAAATGGGATATGATAAACATTTATAACCCCATTTTGCTGTTGTTTGGGGGTATTTATACTTGATCTCTTAGTGTTTTTACTGATTGGATAAGGATCCAACCAAGTGTAAATGCCCTTCATTAAGCATTTTTGAAGTGCAGTATAACTCTGTTATTAGTGTTTGACTCGTTACTCAAAAATGTAATTTATTACTCATTTCTCCTTTCAAAAGTTATATTACTTTTCTTATCACTCCCCAGCAACAGTAGTTCGTTACACTACTTATATTACTTTTCCATTACACCCACAAAATTGGCAATTGCGTATTTTCTCAAAATTCTGACTTTGCATGTGCAGCTCTTTGTGAATAAATCCTCTTTTATATTATTTTCTTCATTATGCGATCTAGTTAGAATATTATGGCTTCCAGTGTTGTCTCCCTGTTTTTTTCACTACCGCAATTGCTGTTATGAGGAAGATCGTTTGCTGCGCGTCACTCATATTATGTGTTCATATACCGCCCTGTCTTTTCCGTGACGAAGTTTCACTACACTTCCGTGCTCTGTTCCAAACTAACCAGGTAACATGAAACATGAAGCTAATAAACATACAATTACAGCATGGCCTATTATTTGAATGTTACACTCACCGGCCACTTTATTAGGTACCCCATGCTAGTAACGGGTTGGACCCCCTTTTGCCTTCAGAACTGCCTCAATTCTTCGTGGCATAGATTCAACAAGGTGCTGGAAGCATTCCTCAGGGAGTTTGGTCCATATTGACATGATGGCATCACACAGTTGCCGCAGATTTGTCGGCTGCACATCCATGATGCGAATCTCCCGTTCCACCACACCCCAAAGATGCTCTATTGGGTTGAGATCTGGTGACTGTGGAGGCCATTTTAGTACAGTGAACTCATTGTCATGTTCAAGAAACCAATTTGAAATGATTAGAGCTTTGTGACATGGTGGAAGTAGCCATCAGAGGATGGGTACATGGTGGCCATAAAGGGATGGACATGGTCAGAAACAATGCTCAGGTAGGCCGTGGCATTTAAACGATGCCCAATTGGCACTAAGGGGCCTAAAGTGTGCCAGGAAAACATCCCCCACACCATTACACCACCACCACCAGCCTGCACAGTGGTAACAAGGCATGATGGTTCCATGTTCTCATTCTGTTTACGCCAAATTCTGACTCTAACATCTGAATGTCTCAACAGAAATCGAGACTCATCAGACCAGGCAACATTTTTCCAGTCTTCAACTGTTCAATTTTGGTGAGCTCTTGCAAATTGTAGCCTCTTTTTCCTATTTGTAGTGGAGATGAGTGGTACCCGGTGGAGTCTTCTGCTGTTGTAGCCCATCCGCCTCAAGGTTGTGCGTGTTGTGGCTTCACAAATGCTTTGCTGCATACCTCGGTTGTAACGAGTGGTTATTTCAGTCACTGTTGCCCTTCTATCAGCTCGAACCAGTCTGGCCATTCTCCTCTGACCTCTGGCATCAACAAGGCATTTCCGCCCACAGAACTGCCGCTCACTGGATGTTTTTTCTTTTTCGGACCATTCTCTGTAAACCCTAGAGATGGTTGTGCGTGAAAATCCCAGTAGATTAGCAGTTTCTGAAATACTCAGACCAGCCCTTCTGGCACCAACAATCATGCCACGTTCAAAGTCACTCAAATCACCTTTCTTCCCCATACTGATGCTCGGTTTGAACTGCAGGAGATTGTCTTGACCATGTCTACATGCCTAAATGCACGTAGTTGCCGCCATGTGATTGGCTGCTTAGAAATTAAGTATTAACGAGCAGTTGGACAGGTGTACCTAATAAAGTGGCCGGTGAGTGTATATCCATGTGATTTGGGCTATTTGTTAAGAATGAAGGATGTTTGCATGAGAAATTCTAAACAGGTGTAGTGAATAGCTTTTTTTTAAATGCTACAAATAACATATTTATGGCTCATGACCAGAATCCACATTACATTTCAATCGGAAGTTATTACAAACACTCAATGGTGGTTTACAATGAGTTTTGTGTAAAAGTGTGGGCGTAATTGTACAGTAGCTATAATTCACCTGTTGCTCAAATACGATTATATTGCATTATGTATGTTGTCAAATAATCCACGTAAGGGTGTAAGAAAATGCTTTGTTTCAATTTCTAGAAATATATATGATAATAGATGGATGTATATTGGGATCAAAGGGATGTGGGTGGGCAAGCCATGTAATGCCAGAGTAAAGTAATGCCACAACTTACATTTGACGATGGTGTTCTTATTTTTTCTCCCGACAAAATCAAAGTAATGGCAACATTTACAGCCGCTGAATGTAAGCTTTTCCACGGTTATTCAATTGGTTAGCAATCCAATGATCAGAATGTATGAAGCCCTAAATAGAACTGAACAATCTAAAATGCATTTGAAGCAGCAGCTCTCATTGTTCTGTTTTTTTAATTTTTTTACTAAATTTAATTTGAGACAAGATTGCCAGTTACTTTTTCCAAATAGAAAGCCACAACAGGATGAACTGACATTGCGTGTCTCCGAGCAACACACAGCAGCTTTGTGTTCTTGAACGAAATAGTTCAGTGAATTATTCAGTGACTCATTCATAAAGACAGTTACTGTTTTTTTTCCCCTGAATGAAGCAGCTTGGTTGAATGAATTGTTTGAATGAATGACTCGATGACTCATTTATCATTTATCACCACCGCATCAATGTAACTTCCTCAAAAATATCACCCATCACCACTGCACAGCAACTTAATGTTTGTTATCCTTTCAGTTCACTTTTCACTAAACACTTTTATTGCATCACTTTTCCCATGCAGAGATAATGTTGTACTAGTAATATATAATATAATGACTTCTTCACAATGTTATTAGCAACTTTGTAGATCCTGAATAAAAACTGTAATACAGTTTTGTATCGACATAAATGTAACATTAATCATCCATCATAAAAAAATCTGTTGGACTTTGGTCATCAGCATAACTTCAGTTCCTGCCACTACTTTCCCCCACAAATCTCAGCTGTGATATCTAGCTATCACATATCCTGATTCTTGCAGTAAGCTCAAAGTTCTCTTGTATTAACTGAACCGTATTGAACGATCAGATATATTGTGAATATCTGCAGCAGAGACAGAGAAGAGAATTAACTGGAGAGGTTTGAATGGACTGCGGCTTTGGAAAAAAAAATAAGCTTCTTGCTGATAAGATTGAGAGGGCGCTAATTTGATTTCACAGCGAGCTGCTCAACATTATCTGTCTAATTCCACTTTCCTTTACCTTACATCAACATTCTCTTGTCTCTCATTAAAGCCTAATCATTTGAGCCACCATCACAGGGCCAGACAGGAGCACAGGGTGCTGTCATAATGAATGACCATCCAGACGATTCAGAGACCCAGGATTAATCAGTGTTTTGATATTTCAGAATTAATTTGCAATGCCAAAATGGCCCTCGCTCTACTGTAGTTTGATTTATTTTTTTGGCTGAAAGGAGCTTGCATCCAGCCCCGGTAAGGGGATGAAAGACTAGACGCATCTGTTAGCGAGTGCATTAGCGACAGCTGTTTGTCACTTATTCTGGTTTGAGCCGCCATCAGGGCATAATGACTTTGTGGCAGCTCTTTGGCCTGGCTACACACCAAATGGTCCAACACCTTGCTGTCTCTCAGACCCATTTCCTTTCACCAGACTCGTTAACCTTAGAGAGGACAGAGAGCGAGAGAAGGAGAAACAAAAACAAGGCGGATGTAATCACACTTGGCCTCGGTTTTTCCTATTTTTATTTGGAAAAATTCTCCTCTCAAACATCTCCATCGTCTTTTGCTCTGGCTTTTTTTCTCCATAAATGTGGCCCAGATGATTCATTTCCTGACCACAAAAGTAGCATTGTGATTTTTGAAAAATTGCATGTTTTCGACATCCATTACTTCCCAGAGATGGGCCGCCTGTGCAGTCAAAATGTGCCAAATTACGCAACCTCAAAATTACGAACTCTGACAGAGAAACGAGACGGTCCATTCGCATTTGCTCGAGATTGAGCTCACCCTACTTTTTTGTAAAGCTTTTTGTTTTGTTTTTCAGCAAATAGTAGATGCATGTAGAAAGTAGAAAGTAAAAAGCATGCATCAGTTCTCAGCCCATAAAACACTAGATGTGAACAGAAATGCTACAGTTTGTGCTTTTGAGTACAAACCTTTTTTTTATCTGCTTAAATCTGTAGGCCATAAGTTCATAGTTGTTTATCTAATTTTATGGTACTAGAATTACCATGAATAGCTTATTGACACCACAAGTGTGAGGACATTCAGCAAGTGATCACTTCTGCAATTTGCTGTCTCATTTCCTGTTAATAACTTGTTGACATTATATTGACTGTTGGCCATGATGCTTGGTCACTGACAAACCTCTATTGACCAACCGCTACTTAAAAGTATAAAGAATGTATGCTGTTGTATTCCCCTGAGGTTACGGGTCATGGGCCCTCCAGTGGGTGCTAGAGGGTCAGTGGAAAAGTTCAGAAAAAAATATGGTAAAGAATACGAATTTTGACATTCAGTGAGATTGAATTTTTTTTGCACTAGTAGTATGTTTCTCTTTAGGTTTATACGTCTACAACTATTTTAATAGTGGGTATAATAAAAAAAGATATGCTGTCAACTTAAGTTTACATGTAAAAAATACAATACCAGGTTAAAATGTACTGAATTTGACATTAAAGGGTAACTAAACCCCTGGTCAGAGCCTGACTCCACCCACTGGCAATATTTGAAAAATGCTGGAAAAGTGGGAAGTGCCCAGCGGAGGGGGAGGAGGGGAGGAGGGGAGGAGGGGAGGAGGAGGGGAGGAGGGGGGAGGAGGGCGGGCGTGCACCGGAGACTCGTCTGTAGGCAAGGGCGTGGTTAGCTGGTACCCTCTTAAAGGTGCTCTAAGCGATGTCATGTGTTTTTTAGGCCAAAACATTTTTTGTCACATACAGCAAACATCTCCTCACTATCCGCTGGCTGCCTGTCCCCTGAACACACTGTAAAGAAACGCGATCTCTGTAGACAGCCCATGCTTCACAAACAGCACCAAAAACAAACTGCAGCGACCCGCTCCCCAAAACATAACAAACTGTTCCAGCCAATGACCGACAAGAAGGGTTTGGGGGTGTGGTTTGGGGGGTTAGTGTGCGGATGAGGAGGAGGGAGGGTCTAGCTAGCCTCCGTTTTGTTTGACAATAGTTCGAACGTCAACAAGAAGTGACGTCACCCAGGATCGCTTAGAGAACCTTTAAGTCACAGGGCACCACAACTTCCAATAGTATAATTCAACTGCAGTAGCCACCGTTCAACCTGAAGAGGGCAGCACTCAGACGTTTTTACACCATATATTGTAGAATTAAAACACTTTATACCCAAATGTCAAACAAATTACTTGATTCAATGAACAGCATTAATAAAGCCCCAGTCTTGCAGATCATTAACTAAAAAAAGTTGTTTTAGGGTTTAGTTACCCTTTAAAAGAATATTGAATTTTTTTTATCACTAGTTTTATGATTCTCTTTAGGTTTATTACTCTAATAGTGGGCATAAAAAGAAATGGTGTTACATTAAGCTTATATTTTCTAGATAAAAATGTAATCACTTATTTTGCATTCAGTGCAATGACAATATTATAGCCACTTGTTGTAATGTACACAATGTAACTTTTGACCCTCTACTAGTGGTTAAAAAATAAAACTGCATGCACTTTGCGGAAGAACATTGTTTTGTTTGTGCTTCTGCTCTTTGTGACACATATAAATACACATATACATCCAAAAATTGCAATATTTTATGCTGTTGTTTTGACTAATTGGAAACACTGATATTAATTAATTACATTACAAAAGTTGTTATCATGACTATTGCCAGTCTGATATGGTCAAATGTTGCATTTTTTTAATAACTGGTATTTGGGCCAAAGAAAGAGAGATTATCCTAGTTCTTATAAAACATTCACTATAGCTTAAGAGATATAAGCAGTTTAGATGGAATGGATTTCAAGCTCACTAACTGAAGCCGTTACTGTAGCATCCATTCATAGACTCTGTACTTCCTTGAAAATAAATTCCAGCACATCGCTACACCAACCATAATGAAATGAGCCTTCACATAGACAATGCTTTTACAATGAAGTCTGTTAGAGAGCTAAATATAGCAATTTATCTAACAAAATAACAAACCATGACCTGTTGAGTAATAAAAACGCCTTCTCTGCATCGCTTTTGCAACTTTTTAAATGCCTCAGTTCTCGCCATCTCTGTAAGCTCGGAAAACCCAAGCCAATGTCGATTCTCGTTTTATTACGAGCTCAGTTGCGTTCTCTTTATTAAATGGAAAAAAAATCCATTTTAAAATGAATGATTTTGCGTGCTCCATGTCAACTTTTGTGACAACTCACCTATGACTCTCCTACACCACGCACACGTCAAAGTAGCCGGAGCAACTTGACTCAAGACACGCACGGATGAGTGCTTATAACAGGCTTACCATAGTGAACATACATCAGGGTAAAACATTTTGGAAGAAGGATTGATGATGTTTTGACTTTAAATTTAGTTAATTTTGAACAAAACCATTATATAGCAGGGCTCGACATTAACGCTTGTCCGGGACAAGTGGATTTTTTGAAGGGGCAAAAACCAGACTTGCCCATTTACTTGCCCAACCAGACAAGTAGCTTGATTAAAACGTCAATAACAAAAAATAGCTAGGAATCACCAAAATGTGAAAATTATTCTGCATTCATTTAGTGTAAGTGGTGATTGATAGTGAATAATAATATAATATAAAATGTACTACTGACGGTAACAAGGTTGCGCTGTTGAGGCTAGCTCAGCCTCTCGAGGAGAAATCGTAACCGATGAGTGTAGCACACAAAGAGTTTTTATATTTATATCATATAATATCGCACAACCAAGAGTGCTGGAATACCATCATGATTGAAAATGTGACACTGATTTCATATGACAGTTCGATAAACAAGTAATTAATATTAAGTCACTTACATTTTAGACACAATATTGACTGATTTTGTTCTATTTCAGCAGCGAAAAAAGTTCCAAACAAAGGTCACAGCAGAACCATAACGCATCTGAATGATTCAGCGTTTTGAACTAATCGTTTGAGTCAAAGATTCAATGACCCATTTAAACAACTGCCTCATTCCTTAATAAATCAGCCGTTTGAACGAATCGTTTGAATAAATAACTCAATGACTCACTCATTAAGACGGTCACCTGCCGCCAACTACTGGTGGTTTAGTTTTATGTTTCAAAGTATCATTCTTTCCAACATTTCTTATTTGTGTACTCATAAAATATTTAAAACAATCTCATAACATTATTTAATGCAGTTGTATTTTTTCAGTGTAAATTATTTAATTTGATTGGTAACAGCCCTATAGTATCTTATTATTCAAATTTAATTTGTTCAAATTTAAGAATTTAAAACTAAATATGAAGCATATATTTAAAAAGATTAGGGAAAAAATGCCCTTTATAAAGGTTAAATATCATAAATATGCAAATTTAAATTTGTCAAAGCTGACTGAACACTGATGAGAATATTGCTTCAGAATAAATTATATTTACAGCACAAAAAAAAATCTAATTTTTTTCTGGACAAGGAAATTGTTTACTCGGACGTGTGAATGACCGGTTTACTCGTCCAAAGGACACAAGCACATGGAAAGGCTTAATGTCGAGCCCTGTAGTGTACCTTTAATCTTTATAATATCACACTTAATATTTTTCTCACATAGTTTAAATGGGTTTGTACATTCAAAATATATATCTGCATATATTTCTTAGTAAGGAGCTCATCATATTTGGGGGTCCTTTGGGGGAAAACCCCTGACATATAAGCTTCCTTCAATTCCGTCCTTCAAGTAATAAAACTAATTTTTGCTCAATATTAAATTCTGGATGTTTATTTCATCCTCTTATTTTATTTAACATAGAGAATAAAACACGTGCCAGCTCCTTTGTGGAGAATTTCAAAACATGAACTTTACTGTAATAATTCAAATCCTTGACCAACATCAGACAAGCATTAACCAGCACAGGTTGCCAGCACGTCATTCTTAAAATGCATCTCAGCAACAAAACACACTCCTAAGACTTGATATTTTGCCCACGCACACCTATAAGAAATTCCTGAATGCTGTTTGCAGTTTATTTTATCACCTGGGCCCAGTACTAAGCAGCTTGATACCTGCAGCCCCAGAGCTCGTGCTAGTGGGAGAAAGATGTAGGACTCAGCTTTTCAGCATGTCACTTTTATCCTGGTGGTTTGCGTCAGCGTGGCGAGTGGTTCAGGGCTGGCTAGCGCAGGTGTGTGTGGTGCCGAGTGCCTGTGGTGTGGCGCTGCTCTGAACGTCTGGACCGCAGCCAAAGACTTTAGAGGTGGGAGATCAGTTTCACTGAATTAGGTGCTTAAAGGGATACTCCACTTTTTTTGGAAATAGGCTCATTTTACAACTCCCCCAGAGTTAAACTGTTGAGTTTTACCAGTTTTGAATCCATTCAGCCGATCTCCGGTTCTGGCGGTACCACTTTTAGCATAGCTTAGCATACATCATTGGAGTGGACAAGACCATTAGCATTTTTTTTTTTTTTTGATTTTTCCATATAAACAGAGTACATCACACAATTACAGATACCATTGGAATATTACATATATGTAATTAATTCCGTCTCTTTTGTTCATAGAAAGTACCATACAGCAAACAGAGGCAGAATAAGATTAATTCTAGGTTAAGCCATAATAAAAAGGAAATATAAAATTATGGATCTGTCGTATGAAGCAAATTACGTCCAAACAGCATTCAGCGTGAGAAAATAGAACAATAAAAAAAAAAAAAAAAAACAAGAACAGCAAAAAAAAAAAAAAAACCAAGTTCAACCCTCCTTTATCACATTCTGTTTTCTTCAAGGCGAAAAACGTCTCTGAGGAGCCGAGACTGAACTCAGGCGTCGACCCAGCGGTACAGCGGAAGTGGCACGGAGACGTAACGTCTCCGTTCCCTACTCAGGGAACGAGGGTTACATCCGTAACCGAGACGTTCCCTTTCGTAGTCACTCCGAGTTACGTCGGATGACGGAGAATGGGGGTCCCCGTGTAATCACGCCACCTTCACAGCTGTCTTCCAGTGCCCTGCGCACTCTGACCTCCCTGTCGTGATATAGGCACGGACGAAGGAGTCCTACTTAACACAGGAATACCAAGGTACACTGGGAAGCATATCTCAGGGGAGATATGCCGCAGCATGCCTACCCGTAGGGAGGACTTAAGAATACACATATGGCCCGAGGGGGCTTCATATGGAGGAACACTGGAGTGACCAGCCCGTAGGGTGGCATCTACTTTCAACTCCAGGAGTGGCAGGTGACTTGCCGAGGGAAAGACACATGCTCAAAGAGGCTTACAGTGGAAAATACACATGTGGGGGTTACTCAGAGGAGGAACCATGCACACGGAGGCACCTAGCCGACGCACAGGCAATAGACACTGGCGCCAGCGTCAACAGCGCTGGAGGAACTCAGGGCTTCAGAGGGGAAGGCTCACCTGAGGAAATATCGCACGTATCCAGTCCGTGGAGTGGAATGGCGAGCAAGCGAGACACTTAACAGCTCCCATGTTAGCTTGAAAAAGACAGTACATGGGCGGAGACTGGCTCCACTCGGAGATTGTAGAATCTGGCGAATGTGTCAGGTGTCGCCCAGCCTGCAGCTCTGCAGATGTCTGTTAGCGAGGCGCCACGCGCTAAAGCCCAAGAGGACGCCACACTCCGGGTGGAGTGGGCGGTCACACCAAGGGGGCATGGTCGACCTTGCTGCTGGTATGCCAAAGCAATGGCGTCCACTATCCAGTGAGACAACCTTTGTTTGGAGAGAGCCTTTCCCTTCAGCTTCCCACCATAACAGACAAAGAGCTGGTCTGAGGTCCTGAAACACTGCGTCCTGTCTACGTAAGCACGGAGTGCGCGTACTGGACAGAGCAGTGCCAAGGCTGGGTCTGCCTCCTCCCGGGGCAGTGCTTGCAGGTTCACCACCTGGTCCCGGAAGGGAGTGGTGGGAACCTTGGGCACATATCCGGGCCGGGGTCTCAGGATCACGTGAGAGAGGCCGGGCCCGAACTCCAGGCACGCTTCGTCAACGGAGAATGCGTGCAGGTCCCCTACCCTCTTGATGGAGGCCAACGCAACCAGGAGCGCTGTCTTCATTGACAGGATCTTAAGCTCAGCTGATTGCAGAGGCTCAAAGGGAGCCCTCTGCAGGGCACTTAAGACCACTGAGAGGTCCCAAGAGGGAACGAGAGGAGGGCGAGGAGGATTCAGTCTCCTCGCTCCTCTCAGGAACCTGAGGATCAGGTCGTGCTTTCCAAGAGACTTACCTTCAACTGCTTCGTGATATGCGGCGATAGCGGCCACATACACCTTCAGGGTGGAGGGAGACAGCCTTCGCTCCAACCCGTCTTGCAGGAAGGAAAGCACAACGCTGATCGAGCATCTCCTGGGGTCTTCTCGGCGAGAAGAGCACCAGTTAACGAAGAGGTTCCACTTCAACGCATAGACATGTCTCGTGGACGATGCTCTAGCGGAAGTGATGGTAGCCGCCACCGCTGGTGGCAGGGTACTCAAACCTGCCTCGTCCCGTCCAGGAGCCACACGTGGAGTCTCCCAAGATCGGGACGAGGGTGCCATAGGGTGCCCCGTCTCTGAGAAAGGAGGTCCTTCCTCAGAGGAATTGGCCAAGGAGGTGCTGTCGCGAGGAGTATCAGTTCGGAGAACCAGGTCTTGGTGGGCCAGTATGGGGCGACCAATATGACCTGCTCCTCGTCCTCCTTGATCTTGCACAGAGTACGTGCGAGAAGGCTCACTGGGGGAAACGCATACTTGCGTAGGCCCTGCGGCCAGCTGTGCGCCAGTGCATCCGTGCCGAGCGTGCCCTCGGTCAGGGAGTAATACAGGGCGCAATGGGATGAGTCGTGGGAGGCAAACAGATCTATCTGTGCGTCCCCGAACTGGTCCCATATCAGCTGGACCGACTGGGGATGGAGTCTCCATTCGCCAGAGGTTGGCCGGAGCCGTGACAGCTCGTCGGCTGCAAGGTTCCGCACTCCTGGAATGTAAATAGCACGAAGGGACCTCAGGTGCTTCTGACTCCATAAGAGGAGGTGGCGTGCGAGTTGCGACATACGGCGAGAGCGTAGACCACCCTGACGGTTGATGTACGCTACAGTCGCAGTATTGTCCGAGCGGACAAGTACGTGTTGACCCAGGAGCAACGCGTGGAAGCGGTGCAGGGCAAGGCGTACTGCCAGCAACTCGAGGCAATTGACATGCATGAGGCGCTGGGGTCCTGTCCAGGAGCCCGCGGCTGCATGTCCATTGCACATGGCGCCCCAGCCCGTGGCAGAGGCATCTGTGGAGACGACAACATGCCTGGAAACTCGTTCTAGGGGAACTCCGGCCCGTAGAAAGCTGAGGTTCCGCCACGGGGTGAAGGTGTGACGGCAGGTCGGAGTTATTGGAACTCTGAGCGTACCGCGATGCCATGCCCACCTCGGGACCCGATCGCGAAGCCACAGCTGAAGCGGTCTCATATGAAGCAATCCGAGTGGCGTTGCCGCGGCTGCGGATGCCATATGCCCCAGGAGCCTCTGAAAAGTTTCAGTGGGACCGCACTCTTGCCCTCGAACTGTCGAAGACAAGTCAGCAGTGAGTGTGCGCGCTCGCTCGTAAGCTGCGCGGACATGGCGACCGAGTCTATCTCCATACCGAGAAAAGAGATCCTCTGCACGGGGCAAAGTTTGCTCTTCTCCCAGTTGACCCGAAGGCCCAGACGGGCTAGGTGCCGGAGCACAAGGTCTCTGTGTTCGCAAACCTGATCTCGAGAGTGAGCTAATATTAGCCAGTCGTCGAGATAATTCAGGATGCGAACCCCGTGTTCGCGTAGGGGAACAAGGGCTGCCTCGACGACCTTCGTAAAGACGCGAGGAGACAGAGCCAACCCGAATGGGAGAACCGCGTACTGGTATGCCTGCCCCTCGAAGCAAACCGAAGAAACGGTCTGTGTCGAGGTAAAATGGAGACATGAAAGTAGGCGTCCTTCAGGTCTATCGCTGCAAACCAATCCTGTGGCCGCACGCATTCGAAAATGCGTTTGGCCGTGAGCATCCTGAACGGCAGCCTGTGAAGGGAGCGGTTCAGGACGCGCAAGTCCAGGATTGGCCGTAACCCACCGGTTTTCTTGGGGACAATGAAGTAGGGGCTGTAGAACCCTGACCTCATCTCGGCTGGAGGGACAGCCTCGATCGCACCCTTCGCCAGCAGGGTAGCAACCTCCGCTCTCATGATCGGGGCATTGCCACCGACCATAGTAAAGCGGACTCCCCTGAAGCGGGGAGGAGACCGTGCGAACTGAATCGCATAGCCGAGCCTGATAGTTCGGGCGACCCAACGGGACAGATTGGGGAGCTCTAACCAAGCCCCCAAAAACTGATCCAGCGGAATCATCCGAGCCACAGGCGTCCCCCCGGAGGGGCAGCGAGGCGGAGTGACCGGCACAGGCAAGGGTGGCATAGCGGCCCTGAGCGTGTGCACAGCCAAGCTCCGCGCCCTGACAGAGGAGACCAGGGAAGGACCAGCGTTCCACGGGGGTCTGCTCTGCCAGGGGTCTGGCGATAGAGGGGGATGAAAGTGGTGTGGTCCGGGGACGGCACGCACTGTCATCCTCGCCCTCAGAGACAGAGGAGGACGAGAGTGGCGAGGCACGGGGGCGTCGCGCACTGTCATCCGGCTCTGTGTGCTCAGTGATGGACATTTCGGTTCTTTCTTTAACCACATTAGGGTGCTGCCCACCCGTGGGTGAGCAGCGGGGAGTGGAGAACAAAAGATTCTCCCCCGGCCCTCCACCGGGGGAAGGAGGGGGCCTGCAACCGCCTCCTGTGAAAAAACCGACACCATCACTGAGCAGCCCGTCTCAGGAGCGCCGCTTGGCCTGGCGTTTAGCGGGGCGCGGGGCCTGAGGGGGCTGGGACGCCTTCCTGCGGCTTCCTCCACGACGCGGCCCGCGCGGGAGGGGCGGGAGCCGCGGGAGGGCGCCCTCGGCGGCGAGCAGGCTGAGGCATCTGTGCCGACGGCTGGGAGGAGGCAGCAGCTGGCCGTCGGGGCAGAATGTGTTTTATCGCCTCAGACTGCTTCTGTGCGGTCGAAAACTGCTGGGCGAAGTCTTCAACCGCTCCGCCGAAGAGGCCGGCCTGGGATATGGGAGCATCGAGCAGACGAGTCCGCTCAACGTCCCGCATATCGGCCAGGTTCAGCCATAGGTGACGCTCCTGGACCACATAAGTGGCCATCACCTGACCCAGGGAGCGTGAGGCCACTTTCGTCGCCCGGAGAGCGAGGTCAGTGGCGGCACGCAGTTCGTCGAACGTCCCTGGGTCAGTCCCGCCCTCGTGCATGTTTCTGAGCAGCTGGGCCTGGTAGACCTGCAAGGTGCTCATCGCATGCAGGGCAGCAGCCGCCTGTCCTGCAGCTCTGTGAGACCTCGCCACCATTGATGACGAGAATCTACAGGCCTTGGACGGGTGCTTAGGATTACCACGAGAGGATGCGCTCTGAGGACACAGTTGCATCGCAACAGAGCGCTCCACCGGGGGAATCCCAGTGTACCCATGGGCAGCTGCGCCATCGAGGGGAGGAAAGGCGGAGAAAGCTGACGAGCGTTCACGGGAGGTCAAAGGAGCCTTCCATGATCTCGACAGCTCCTCATGCAGCTCCGGGAAGAAAGGAATTGGGGTTGGCTGAGGCCGTGAGGCGGCAGCCGCACCCAAAAACCAATCGTCCAGCCGCGAGCGCTCGGGGCAGGGCGGAGGGTTCCACTCTAGCCGATGCTCACGGCTGCCCGGGACAGCATGGCTGTCATCTCAGGATCCGACACGGGCAACGCTGGGACTCCCGAAGGAGGCAACGCAGCCGCATCCTCACTTCCTGAAGACTCAAGCCCACCTTGTGATGCCGCGATCGACATCGCGTCATCCTCTTGAGCGCCGAATGAAACACGCGGGGCTTCCGAAGAAGAGCCCGCCTGAATCACCGCGGCACTCGCGGGTTGCAACACAGCGGAGGGGGGCGTGGTCCGAGGACGCATCGTCGGATTGCTCCACACCGTCACCCTCAGATCACCCTGTCCCCCAGCCGAACTACCACCTCTCGTGGAGGAAGCAGAACGGGTGGTGGACGCGGGGACTCTTACTGAAAGATCATTGAGTCTTAATCTTAGTGTTGCGATGGCCATGTTCCCACAGAAGGAACATGAGTCATCCACGAGCGCTGCTTTAGCGTGTTCAAAGCCCAGACACACAAAGCAGCGCTCGTGCCCATCAGAAGACGACAAATATCGACCGCAACCAGAAGAACACGGGCGAGACATCTTTAAAAAGACGTGCCACGTGCAGCTCTTTTAGGAGAGGAAAAACTCTGCAATGCTGAGGCGACCAGGGAGAAAACACAAAGTCAGGCAGACCACTGCACAGATCGCAGGCAATGTGAAGACTCGCTGGATACCGCCGTCACACCAACACTGGAGAGTTCGCTCGTCTCGAAGAGGTGAGTCACTTGTAAACTCAGTTGTGGCTGTGGAGTGAAGAGGTTCTCTTGGCTCCGAAGCGAAAACATGATCTGCTGTTGCAGGTGTCTCTCCTTAAATACTCACGCGGTGAGGCGGAGATACATTATGCAAATTCCGCAGACCCATGGCATTTCATTGCCATTGGCTCGTTTTTTAATACTCGAAGAGGATTGGCTTTCTGGCGAAACCCCCATTCTCCGTCATCCGACGTAACTCGGAGTGACTACGAAAGGGAATGTGAGTTTTATTCCATTTCTGAGCCAGTGAGTCCCACACAAACAATCTCTGACATGGATGTACCATTGATTTCACATTCTCCCGGGGGGCTTGGTCACCCAAAAACATATTCAGGTTAATATCATATGTAACTCTTTACTGCCAGAGGGGATATAGACAGGCGTTTAAAACCATTTCACTTTCCTACACAGTCTAGGAAAGGACCCCAAATCTTATAGAAGTTGTCAGAAGATCCCTTCATTGTATGCCTGATTTTTTATAGTTTGATGAAATTAAAGATATCATTAATCCATAGAGAATGAGTAGGAGGTGTAGGCGATTTCCAATTTATTAAAATTAGGCGTCTTGCCAGAAGAGTGACACAAGCTACAAAATCAGTCTTATATTTGGGCATGTTAAGTGAAAGAGAGAGAGTACCAAATAAAGCTGTAACAGGCAAAGGTTTAACATAAATTCCAAGAACTTCAGATAATGTTTTAAAGATCAGAGACCAGTATTTGTGTAGAGACGGACAAGACCAAAACATATGCGCAGTAGATGCAGGGGCTTGATGACAGCGATCACACATGGGATCTACCTCAGGATATATTTTAGAAAGTCTAACTTTGGTCCAGTGGGTGCGATGAAGGATTTTACACTGCATCAGACCCTATCTGGCGCAGAAGGACGAGGAGTGCACACGACGTAGGATCTTTTCCCATTGTTCTTCTGGAATATTTTCTCCTATATCTTCCTCCCACTGAGATTTAATAGATGCAAGTGAACTCTCATGTAGGGAGCAGATTGCTTCATAAAAATGTGAAATCATACCCTTCATAACATGAATAGGTTTGAGGAAGGAGTCAATGGGAGTGACACTAGGAAGGCAAGGAAACTGAGGGTGCATGTCCCGAACAAAACTACGAACCTGCAAATATCTGAAAAAATTGTGTTTGGGCAATGCACATTTCTACTGTAATTGCTGGAAAGACGCAAATACATTATCTATATAAAAATCTTTAACTGTTATAATACCCAATGCTGACCACTGGGAGAAAGTCCTATCCATTAATGATGGTAAGAAAGCAAAATTTGCTGCTATAGGTGCAGAAATAGAGGAAGCTTGTAAACCAAAGTGGTGTCTGAATTGCCTCCAGATTCTCAATGTAGTTTTAACGATAACATTTTTGGTGTAGGGGGAAGATGAGCATTTAATGGGAGCATGTACTAAGGCTGCTAGCGAAGTAGGCATACATGAGGTAGCTTCCATGGTAAGCCATACAAATGAGTCATGAGAAAAGTCTTGATTTAACCAGTATTGTATGACCCTAAGATTTGTGGCCCAGTAATAAAACTGAAAGTTAGGTAAAGCCATTCCCCCAAGTATTTTAGGTCTCTGAAGGAAAGCCTTACGGATTCTGGGGATCTTTTTATTCCAAATAAAACCCAAAATTAGGGAATCGATTTGACGAAAAAAGTGTTGAGGAAGGAAAATGGGTATGCACTGAAAATAATAAGAGAATTTTGGAAGGATATTCATTTTAACCGAGTTGATTCTTCCAGCCAAGGACAGGGGAAGCAGTGACCAGCGCTCAAAATCTTTCTCCATCTGGAGAAGCAAATTAGCAAAGTTAAATTTAAAAAGATCTTTAAATGTATCCGTGATGCAAACTCCAAGATAGGTAAATCTATGTTGGGAGATTTTAAATGGAAAATTATGTAAAGGGTAGTTCCTAGCTGCAGAGTTCAGTGGAAAAATCTCACTCTTGCCTAGATTTAATTTATAGCCAGAGATTGAACCAAAGGACTTTAAGACACCAAGCGCTGTAGGTATCGACATATCCAAATCTGAAATGTAGAGAAGAAGATCATCCGCATACAAAGATACCTTTTGTTCTGTACCCATTCTTTTTATGCCCATTATAGAAGAATCAGATCGCAGTGCAATAGAGAGGGGCTCAATAGCAATGGCAAAGAGAAGTGGACTCAGAGGGCATCCCTGGCGAGTGGACCGGTGAAGGGGAAAATATCCTGAACGAGTATTATTGGTCCTAACAGAAGCTTGGGGGCCAGAATACAGTAACCTCACCCAAGAGATAAATTTGCGACCGAAACCAAATTTTTCTAAAGTGTAAAAAAGATACCTCCACTCCACCCGGTCAAATGCTTTCTCTGCATCTAATGAAATTACAGCCTCTGGGACAACAGAAGAAGAGGGGTTGTATACAATATTAAACAGTCTCCTAATATAAAAAATGAGTGCCTATTTTTAATAAACCCAGTCTGATCCGGAGAAATAATGGATGGTAAGATGGACTCTAAACGTATTGCCAGCAACTTTGATAAGAGTTTGAAGTCAACTTAAGAAGACTGATCGGGCGGTAAGAAGTGCAATGTAAGGGATCTTTATTCTTCTTTAATATCAAAGAGATAGAAGCCTGATTAAGTGTTTGAGGGAGCTTGAGTGAATCAGATGATTCAACATACATGTCAATCATCATGGGGGTCAATTTGTCTAAAAATATTTTATAAAACTCTACCGGATACCCATCCGGCCCTGGACATTTACCATTTTGCATAGAGGTAACAGCTCGAGTGAGTTCTTCTATAGTGATAGGTTCTTCCAAATGGGCAGCAGAATCGACAGTAGGTGTGTTCAGTTTGCTAAAAAATACATCAAAAGCAAGGGGATTTGTTCAGATGTATATAGAGAAATAAAATATTCTTTAAAATAATCATTAATTAGCTGGGGGTTTGATGTTAACCCTGATGAGGTTTGATGAATCCTGATGAGATGAGAGGATGAATCCTGTCTTAACTGATGGGCCAGCAGCTTACTAGCCTTATCACCCTCTTCATAGTACTTGTATCTAGATCTAAGCATTAAATTCTCTGCATAGCATGATGAGAGAATGTCAAATTCTGCCTGTAGAGCAAGACGCTCCCTGTATGTATCTGAGGATGCAGAAACTGCATAGATATTATCTATATGGGCGATTTTCTGAACAATCTCTGATAGTTTACGTTTCCTCATTTTTTCCTTATATGCAGTGTATGAGATGATTTCCCCTCTTAAGTACGCCTTCATAGTTTCCCATAAGAGGGATGCTGAAACATCTGAAGACTTGTTTGTTAATATAAAAAAATCTATCTGATTAGACACAAATTCCACAAAATGCTCATCTGACAACATACGGGTATTTAAACGCCACGGGGGCCGGGTGCCCTCAAGTTCTTTAACACAAATCTTCATACTAACCGGGGCATGGTCTGAAATAACAATAGCGTTGTATGAGCACAACTCAACTGAAGAAATTAACCTGTTATCTATCAAAAAAAAGTCAATACGAGTGAAAGTATGATGAACCTGAGAAAAGAAAGAGTATTCTTTCCCAGATGGGTTAAAAAAACGCCAAGGATCTGAGACCTTAAACTCCTCCATAAAAGACTGAATCACCTTTGCAGACTTTGATGGTGTATTATGTCTAACAGATGAGCGGTCAAGTTCGGGATTAATCCAGCAATTAAAATCACCTCCCAAAATAAGATGTTGAGAAGAGGTATCAGGCAGTACAGAAAATAAATGTCTAAAAAAATTATCATTATCCCAGTTAGGCGCATAGACATTGGCGAGAATAACTGGAAGATTACCGATTTTACCTGTGACAATGACAAATCTCCCATTGGGATCTGCTATGACATCCGAGCACACAAAAGGAACTGACCTGTGTATAAGAATAGCTGTGCCCCTGGCTTTACCCTGAAAGTTGGAATGAAATACCTGCCCAACCCATCTTCTCCTTAACAATAGGTGATCATGAATTTTAAGATGTGTTTCTTGAAGATAGACAATGTGGCCTCCTAAATGTTGGAGGTGATGTAATATCTTGCTACGCTTAACGGGATTGTTCACTCCATTACAGTTCCAACTAACAAATGTGAAACTCCTCCCACCAAGATGTTGCGTCATCTTAGGTTGTGTCATATACGATATGGATCAAATTTTGAATGTGGAATAATTCTTTACTGTGATACTGACAAAAAATAAGCGGAGACCAAGGAAAAAGAAAGAGAAGAGAGAAAGAAACAAAACAAAACAAAAACAAAAACAAAAAAAACCAACAACAACACATGAGAACAGACCCCCTTTTCTCCCACCCCCCACCCACCTCGGCAGAAGCATCTCCCCAAACGAGACACGTGCACTTTACCTTTTAAACACTCGGACAGCTACAATTAACTCTATGCCGTCTGGGAGAAAGTGCAATAATAAAAAATAAAAAAATGTAAACACAAAGAAATACAAACAGAGGATTAACCTTCCTCCATAACACAAATAGCCCATGTGTGGACTTATGTTAAACTAACATAATTATATCAATAAAAATAACAATCACAAGCAAGTTATCGAGCAGAATGACAATTTTGTCAGTGCACACTGACCAAATGTCTAAAGCCAAACAGACTACATGATATGTACCTCAAGTTTTTGCAGGCAAGACATTTTTTTTTATAAAGTCCGATGCGGCAGCCGGGTCCTCAAACTTGTGTACAGCACCATTGGAGAGAGTGATCCGTAGCACAGCAGGAAACAGAAGGCCAAACTTAACCCCGGGGCATAAGTGAAGGAGACGTTTTGAGTCCTTGAAAGCGGCTCGTTTCTTCACAACAGCCGTTGTGTAATCCGCAAAGACCGATATCTTGTTCCCATCATGAATCAGAGGAGATAGCTGCGTGGCGCGTCGTAGAATCTCATCACGGGCTTGAAAGTAGTGAACTCTAATGACAAGGGGACGGGGAGGCTCCCCCTTCCTTGGCCTCTCGCGCAGTGTGCGATGTGCCCTATCTAGTAGAGGTTTCTCCTGTAGATGCAGCAAGCTCTGCAAAAGCTGAGAGACGAAGTCAGCTCAATGTGAACCCTCCGCTCCCTCGGGTAACCCGACGAGGCGAATATTGTTCCTTCTGGATCTTCCCTCCAGATCTTCACATTTGGCATCCAGTTGTACCACCTGTTTTTGAAGCGTGGATATAACGGATTGCATTTCAGTTATGCGATCACTGTGATCAGATGCTGAACGTTCTAGTTCCCTGACAGTATCAGCGTTAGCGTCCACTTTCTGCTGCAAGGGGCCTAGCCAGTCTTTAACTTCTTGTCTAACTGTGACGATCTCTGACCGCAAATCCGATGACAATGAGTCAATTTTCTTGCATATATCATCTTTGACCGACTCCAACATGCCCTGAATGAGAGTTATGTTTGCAGATGAACTGTCGGTAGAATTGATGTTTGCTGAGGCCCCATCAGCATCCTCCGGCGTCGAGTGTGCAATTTTGCCGCGGCCGCTCTTACCCGCGTCGGTTTTCGCTCGAGATGACGACATATTCGTGACTTACAGTCAATATGAGTGATCCTTCTGATGTTAGTAAATTAGTTTTACAACTTGTATAAAGAGATTATGCAAAACTGTGCAAATAAGGCCATGTTTACACGGAAACGATCTGAAGAGAAAACGCAAAAGTGGCGTTTCGTTTTCACTTTTTATTCTGCGTTTTAGAAATGCGATGTAGTATGCACTCCAGGCGGCTAGGTGGCAATGTGAAGCACTGCCACACAACAACAACAAGTCCGTGCGCCTGCGTACAACCTTCCTTCTACTTCTCTCCCTAGTAGCGCGAAATTGAAAAGACTCTTGGACGTTTATCAGAGCTGCTAGGGCAACTTGAAGGTCCGATGTATGGAAATAATCCGACATGTTGGTTGTTATTTTCCTGTACTGGCGCATGCCTGTGACGTAAATGCGTACGCGACGAGAGCCACCGTGAGCAGATTTGCGTTTTTACCCGTTTAGACGGAAACGCGACGGTGGAGCGTTTTTAAGATTTCCACTTTGGAGGGTGGTTTCACTTTTTTGCGTTTTTAAGCCCCAAAAACGCCGTCGTCGTGTAAACGAAAGGCACATCCGATAAAATATTATTACGTTTTCACCCGGAATTCGTGTAAACAGGGCCTAAATGAGTAAATGGAACACTCTCTCTCAGAACAGCGGGGAAACACGTCCTACATCCTTGCTAGAAACAGCGCCCCCCCCCCCCCCCCCCCCCCATTAGCATTTATAAAAAATAAAATGACCAAAGAGTTATGATATTTTTCCTATTTAAAACTTGACTCTTCTGTAGTTACATCGTGCACTAAGACCGACGGAAAATGTAAAGTTGCGATTTTCTAGGCTGATATGGCTAGGAACTATACTCTCATTCCTGCGTAATAATCAAGAAACTTCACTGCCGTACCATGAGAGCAGCAGGCCTGAAAATAGTTCCGTTGTGTTGACGGAAGGTGGCCTATTTTCAGGCGCTGCGTCATATCATTACGCCTGCTGCTCTCATGGTACGGCAGTGAAGTTTCTTGATTATTACGCAGGAATGAGAGTATAGTTCCTAGCCATATCAGCCTAGAAAATCGCAACTTTACATTTTCCGTCGGTCTTAGTGCACGATGTAACTACAGAAGAGTCAAGTTTTAAATAGGAAAAATATCATAACTCTTTGGTCATTTTTTTTTTAGAAATGCTAATGGTCTTGTCCACTCCAATGATGTATGCTAAGCTATGCTAAAAGTGGTACCGCCAGAACCGGAGATCGGCTGAATGGATTCAAAAACGGTAGAACTGAACAGTTTAACTCTGGGGGAGTTGTAAAATGAGCCTATTTTCAAAAAAAGTGGAGTATCCCTTTAAAGGTCTAAACTCCGGCTCCGCTGAGCAAGGTTAACAAAATTGCATAAACGCTCACAAAACACATCTAAACACATGCAGTATGATCACGTAAACATGCAAATGAAGAAAAGGGAAACGTACGGTCCCCAGTAACAAGGACTTGAGGGATTTCTCTCACCGAGCATTTGATCGCATGCAACATTGTATATAAAAAACGGAGGAGGGGAGTAAATTGCCTCTTTGATTTTTTTTTACAGCTCAGGAAAGAGTTCATTAGCCATTAAAGAGAAAGCATTTATTTTTTCTGTTCAGGTTTCTGATTGAACGGCCAATCATTCACTCCCTTGTACTCGTCTATTACATTCATAGTCAATGTTATGTATCGATATAGACCATCATCATTTGCTTCCCTTCATTTGCTTGAATAAAAAGACTCCTGAGGCCCGAGTAGTCCTTTGACGGGACTGGGTCTGCAAAGGGAAGCAATTTGCAAGAAGAATTTCCGTCTCTTGTTTATTTCTCTCGGGAGGGCCTGTCATTAAAGCGGCAAGATGTTCACAATCTGTCTTATAAGAGATGAAGAGGGTATTTAATGCATATTATATCACCCTGACTTACATTTTGCTTTGCACCAAAATTATTGAGAGAAATCTTTTCTTTTCTTAGGTCATGCAAAAGCCCTATTCTGTATAAATGACTGAGAATTTACCTACTCTGGGGGATTCTCAGTCTTGTCTTGAGAGGAGTATCAATAATGGCACAATCATTTTGACTTTCTTTGAATTCTGTAACGAAAGCTAAATTTCTTGCTCTGCTGCCTGGTGCTCATTCATTATGGATTTTAACCAAGCGGCATCCTTCCGGTCGGAAGTGACTCAAACTGCAATTCATCGACTGGCCGCTAGAGACAGGCTCCAAAAGAGAGTCAATCCCATAGACCACCCATGTTAAAATGCCCAACTTTACAGCAGAAACATTTTTTTGTTTACAGCCTGGTGCAAAAAGTGGTTTTGGTCTATATAGCTAATTTTGCCCTTCATGACAACTGTGAGGGGTGTGAATTTTTTGATAACTCATGCGTTTAAATTATATTAAGCCTTAAAGTTCTGCATAATTAAGGGCGCTGCTTCCACTACTAGCCGCTTGTCTGCTGTCTGTTAGCGTTCCGTCACCTCAGCTAATCCCGCCTCTTTGCCCATTTTCGGTTATCCGGGAGTGACGCGCTGCCAAGATGGCAACTCCCGGCTCCGCCCGCTTTAGGCTTCAAAAATACTCTTCAGAAACCCACGGGTTATGTCACGGACACTACGTCCGTATTATTTTACAGTCTATGATTTTCACCTTTTATGGATTTAGAGTATGATTTTATTATGATGTATATTATCATAATAAAATGTAAATATTAAATATAATACATAATAATAATAATACATTAACAAAGTGTTATTATTTGTTTACTTGTTTGTTTCTTAAATGATTTTAAAATAATGTAGTCATTGAATAATTGAGGTTAGTATTAATATGAATGTGTAAGTGAACGTGTGTAGTTTAAAATCACATGAATAGTTTCTTATCATGTAAAAAAAAATTGAATTTCCTTTTAGCAAGTGAGCTGTAGTTCACTTAAATAGTGTGATAAATTGATTTTTTCATGTACATCTAATCAGTGTAGTCTCTCAATTAATATAATGACATAGAATTACACGTGTAATAATTATAAAAATGAGATAAAAAAGCTGTTGAAAATAGTTTGGGATGAAATATATCATGCCACAATACAGAGGAAAGCTGTCACTTTTTGAAATGTATTGTCAGCTATCTAGTTATGATAAAGATGTGATGTATGCAGCTGCTAATTTTTTATCTGCATCAGCTCTTTTTATGTACCCCATGCTTAGAAATAGTCAAATAATATACATTTTGCATTGAAAACAGAGCTCATGTAGGAGCCATGGCCTACTGGTTGACACACTGAGATTCAGTGCAAGTTCGAATCCTCCTCGTAATGTTATCTGTTCCTGTTCCCCCTCTCTCTCCTTATCATTACCTTCTCCCTACTCCTCTCTCAATATGGAGTGGCACACGGCCAAAAATAAAGAAAAAAGCCTCGAAAATAGATCTGTTAAGGAGTACCTGACTTTGTAGTTTCTTGGCGTGAGCTTCTGAGCTGCTATAATTAATTCTGAGTCGCTGAACATGTAGATTGATAGACTATCGATTTTTGTGTTGATGGCGAGATTGTACATCAGCGCTGAGAAGGACTGATCTTCTGTGTCGCGTCAGTCAGTCTCTTTACCCCTCGCGGTAGCTGCAATTCTGCTCTGTTCACCCATCCAGCGCTTTAAATGAGAGTTATGACAGGCTGCTGTGACCTTCTTTAACTTTCAAGCCACTGCTGTCTTTTGACAAGAGAGACAGGTGAGAAAAAAAGGGGGTTTTCTCTTTGCTGCTGCAGATCCAAAAATCATAAAAAGCCTGCTGAATCAAGAAAGTTCCAAAGACTGTTAAGAAGCACTATTTTTTGACGCCACGCATGACTTTCTTACACAGATGCACCTTAGAATAGAACTCCACGCTTTATTTAAACAGAACCCCATAGCTTTTCTCAACAAATTGGAGCTACACACTTTCAAGTCCCCTGGAAACAGAAGAGTGGGAGTTCACACGACTTAGAATCAATCTTGAATTTCCACATCATAGAAACCCTCAGGGCTTGCAAGACAAAACTCTCTGTCTACCCCGCAATGCTGAGGTGAAGCTCTCTCTGCTCTTTTAATCAGCAAGGACTCCAGGAGAGAGACCTCACATGCCCTCCCACCTGCATTTTCATCATGCACTAATAATGCAGTAATCAAAAAAAAACATGCAGCCATTCGTTCCTGAATGCGTCTCTAAGTAACATAACCTAACATTAACATTATAATGATCCTAGCCAATCAGAGTGTTTATGCATACAAAGCTGCATGTCACCTGCTGTTGATTTCGCTTTGCATGTTTTGTAATTACATTTGTAAATATTATAAAACAAGGCTGTTTTTGGATTGTACAGAGAGTGGTGCATATTTATAGTGTGCATGCAGTGGAAATCGAGTGTGCACTAAAGCAATCCAAAATATCTTATAGTGTACACTAAAAGACTACAGTATGTACAACAATCAAATATAGCCTATTGTGTACACTAGGAAGTGCATACTAACTGGCACGTGAATGTGTGTATTCGTGGTGTAGGTAACAATGCACAAAAAATAGTATGTGTAGCGAACTAGACAAATTAGAGCTAATTTACAGGCTAATTGCACACAAAAAAAGGTGTAATTTAGAATGCACTACCATTCAAAGCTTGGGGTCTGTACGATCTTTTTTTAAACAAATACTTGTATTGACCATGGATGCATAAATTCATGAAAAGTAACAGTAAAGACATTTATAATGTTACATAAAATTTCTATTTTAAATAAATTCTTTTCATTTGAACGGTCTATCCATCAAAGAATTCAATATATATATATATATATATATATATATATATATAATGGGTTCCACAAAATATTAAACAGCACAGCTGTATTCAACATTGATAATAAAACGAAAAATGTATCGAGCACCAAATCTGCATATTAGAATGATTTCTGAAGGATCATGTGACACTGACTGACGACTGGAGTAATGATGCTGAAAATTCCCATTACAGGAATAAATTACATTTTAAAATATATTGAAATAGAAAACAGCTATTTTAAAGCTCATAGTGTGCGATACCAAACTAATACGATCTACATTTTTGTTTTCTACAGAAATAAATATCAGACATGTTTAATATGAAAATTAGATTTAACCTTTTCAGTCTCCGTAGTGCTAAAGCATCATTAGCATGTTGTGCTGGTTAAATACAGTCTGTTCTCTATAATGTGCCATTTACACCTGTCCAATAGTGTAATGACAAATTATGATTTTAGAAATCATGTTTACACAGCAGAGGAAGCGCTAGCGGAGCCTCCTCCGCAGGATTCATAATAATGAATGTAATTCTGAGCTTCAATGACAGCGGCACTTCATAAACATCACAATAAATCTCTCCTTTACCTCTAACATGTCTTGTTGGCTTATGAATATCATGTTTTATTGGTTTTGTCAGTAAAGATCTGCTTTGTCAGTCAAGATTGCAGTAGTGTACAATGCAATATAGCTCATGGGGCTGAGATGTGACTAGCATTAGTGGTTAAGATTTCGTCCTGAAGTGGTCTGGTCATTTTATATATTATTTATTTTGTCGAATATGATTTAGAAGAAGCTTGAATGGTTCGCTGAGATGTTATAGTGGGTATTGTGCTATAGTTTGTATTCGTTGAGTGTAGGTGAGATTTGCTATTTTCATAATTCAAAGGCAATTTCAGCTCAACCGAATATGTTTTGTAGGATTTAAACCCATTTGAAGTTTTGCTTTTAGACCTCTAGGCCTCAGGATTTATGCATATTTATGTATCAACAGGTGTTTGAGTTGCTGAAATAGTTTTGAAATATCGTTTCGGAGATTGTTTTGTTGTCTATTGTACACATTTGAATTTGAGCATGTCTGCTAACACATGCCAGACAGTAGATCAGTGGATACAGTGCTGTATAGATGACCTACTTAAAGTGTTGAAATCCAATTAGCCCTCACTAATAATCTAGACTAAGTCCTGTGTGGACACCCTAGATCTGCAGTGTAAGATGTGTTTAGGTTGGCTGAGCAAATTCAAAGTCCAGGACTGTGATGGAAACGAGAAGTCTGCCTGATTTAATTAAAGTCAAAACATGATGAAAGGGACAGGTAAATTACCCATCAGTTTTAAATATTACACACGGGTGAGCTGCCTCTTGACCCATAAGACATTATGACACACTCATAAAGCTAAAATAGATATAAAGACTGAGATTAATTTAGCTGAGGAAGAGCATGCATAACTTTGTAGCAATATCAGACAGATAGCCCATGATATAGCCTAGCTACTAAATTAGTAAATATGTTGTGGGCATATATGCATATTACTTGCACACTGATCCATCCGTCCGTCCGTCTATCTGTCTGTTGCACTTGTACGTTTATTATTTTGATGTTATATATACAATATAGGCCTATGTTATGTATTTATTTGCAATGTATTATTCATAATCATAATAAAATACATTATACATATAAAATAGATAATACAATAATAAATGTAGAAAAACAAAGTATGATTATTATTTCTTTACACTTCTACATTTATTTTTTTATGATTATGTATTATTTAATATATGTATTTTTATTATCATTTATTATCATCATACAATCATAAATATAGAATTATTATTGTTATTCACACTTCTGCATGTATTATTTTATTTTACGTGTATAATATTTTATATATTATAATGGATTAGCATAATCATTTTTACATTTTACATTTAGTCATTTAGCAGACGCTTTTATCCAAAGCGACTTACAACTGAGGACTAAACCAAGCGAGTCATCGTGAAGAGGCAAAAGCAACGCAAGAAGTGCTCAAAATACAAAGTTCAGCCATAGCTCGGAGTAGCATAAGGCAGGCAAGCGAGGATTTAGAGGAAAGAATTTTTTTTTTTTTTTTTTTTTTTTTTTTTTTAAGTTAAGTGCTCCCGGAAGAGATGAGTTTTCAGTTGTCTTTTGAATGTTGTCAGGGATTCTGCATTCCGGATGAGGGTGGGGAGATCATTCCACCAGCATGGAACCGTGAATGAGAATGTTCTGGAGAGTGATTTTGTGCCCCGCTGTGATGGTACCACGAGCCGTCGCTCATTGACCGATCGTAGGCTTCTGGTAGGGATGTAGACTTGTAGTAGTGAGTGGAAGTAGGAGGGAGCTGAACCTGTGGTCAATCTGTAAGCAAGCGTCAAAGCCTTGAACTTGATGCGAGCAGCGAGTGGTAGCCAGTGCAGAGAGATGAGCAGAGGAGTGACGTGGGCCCTTTTGGGCTCGTTGAAGACCAGACGAGCTGCAGCATTCTGGATCATTTGTAGAGGTTTAGTTGCACATGATGGAAGTCCAGCCAGAAGAGCATTGCAGTAATCAAGCCTAGAAATGACCAGGGCCTGGACGAGAAGTTGTGTTGCATGCTCAGTTAGGAAAGGCCTGATCTTCCTGATGTTGTGCATAGCAAACCTGCATGATCGAGCTGTCTTTGTAATGTGGTCTGTGAAGGTCAGCTGATCATCAAAGATTACTCCAAGATTTCTGACCGACCTTGATGGGGTGATTGAGGATGAATCTACCTGGATAGTGAGGTCGTGCTGAAGAGACGGATTGGCAGGGAGGACGAGAAGCTCAGTCTTTGCCAGGTTGAGCTGCAGGTGATGTTCCTTCATCCATGCCGAGATGTCCACCAGACAGCTTGAGATCCGTACAGCTACTGTGGGATCATCTGGTTGAAATGAGAGGTAGAGCTGGGTGTCATCAGCATAGCAATGGTAAGAGAAACCATGTGCCTGTATGATGGGTCCCAGTGATGTGGTGTAAATGGAGAAGAGGAGCGGTCCGAGAACTGAACCCTGAGGAACGCCTGTGGTCAGATGATGTGCTTTGGATACCTCACCTCTCCATGTGACCTTGAAAGACCTACCTGTGAGATAGGACTCAAACCAGTTGAGGGAGGTTCCAGTGATGCCCAGTGATGAGAGGGCGGACAAGAGGATCTGATGATTCACAGTGTCGAAGGCAGCAGACAGGTCCAGCAGAATGAGAACTGATGATTTGGAAGCAGCTTTTGCGACCCGCAGGGCTTCCGTGACTGACAGCAATGCAGTCTCAGTTGAATGTCCTTTCTTGAAGCCAGATTGGTTGACATCCAGCTGGTTGTTAAGAGACAGGAAGGATGATACTTGGTTAAAAGCAACTCGTTCAAGTGTTTTCGCAATGAATGGTAGGAGAGAGACAGGTCTGTAGTTCTCTAGAAGTGATGTGTTTAATGTTGATTTTTTTAAGCAGAGGGGTTACCCGAGCCTGCTTAAATGCTGTAGGGATCAAATGCGTTTAGTGCTCAAATGACTCTTAACAGTGGTATACCTGTTAACGTAGATCCACACAACACCGTTGCGTCACCCTTGTGGCTTTCCTGCCAGCTTTTCGCCACCATTACGTTGCTTTCAAACAGTTCCACAGCCGATTAACAAATAAGTGTTTTTGTTTGTACATCTGTTTTTTTCATGTGTTTAATTGGAAGTGCTGAGGGCATCAGTTTAAACAGAGCATCACAATGGCAGGCCCAGGATTTAGCCAAGTCCCTGGTGCCCTTTCTGTCACTGTTAATTGTACGCTGGTTAATGGGGGAAATCCGTGCTGTATTCTTCTGTGCTGCAACGTTGGCCAGTTTGTGGATTGGTTCATCAGCTGTTCGGCTTGTCATTATAAGACAAATAAGAAACACTTAAATGGCATTGGCTCCTATTACAGTCACTTAACCACTGGGAATAAATGGCTGTACATTTCATTTTGCTTTTCTGCCGGCTCCAGCGGTTCTCTCTCTCTTCATCAGTATCAGTGGCAGGGAGGTTTGCTTTTGTCCGTGACTGGAGGCACTTAGTGCCAGTTCAACTGGAGCTTTATGTGTGGGTCTAAGATCAAACCCTGTTATGTGTACCATCTCAGCACTCACTTCAGAGCTGGAAACACATAAGATGTACTAAATTTACCCTACATGACACAGTATAATCTCAGCGTGTATGTCGGCATATGCGTCCGTGCCAGGAAAGAAATCATCTAAGGCAAAAAAAGGGGCTCCCGCTGGTGTTGATTGTTTGTTTCCCTCTGTATGAATTTGTGATACATGTGCTCTTGCATCTGATGTTGCTGTCTGAAACGCTCTCCCACGCTGTCGCATGATGCCCAACAAAAGCGTGTTCATAGGCTGATGCTTCTCTGATATCGCTGGATCACACATCAGTAGGATCTTTACTCTAAAGCTTTGCTTTACAATCATAATGCTCTTCGCTCACACTATACCTCAATTTAAATCCACTCCTATTTGTGAGAGGGCTTACAAAGTAGACACAGTTAAACATTTTGCTATAGCCATAATGCAAAAAAAAAAATATATAGCCTACCTACTTTGAATATTAATAAACATTAATTTCATAAATGTTTTTCTTAGTCTCTCTGCAACGCTTCTAACAGTCATGACCGTCATTCATTAATATCATATTTTCTCTAAACAAATCCATGAAAAAGAAGTTCACGTCCTTAACAGCGGCTCGTCTGTGATGTTGAACGCCTGCTGTGGACTCTTATCTCGTCTTTGCTTTGTATGGTCAGCAGGACCTTATCATATAAATAGGCCAATGGCGTCTGTCTTTTTTAATTTCAAGCTTATTAGCAGAGGTCGAGATGCAGAGTGAAAATGAAAGGTTACATTTCGCGCCCTCAGACATGATCCTGTGTGAAATAGCCACAGGAAACAGCAGCTGACACATCTCAGTTTCCACATTCGCATGCAGATCGCTTATGTTTTGTTTACATGTTTGTGTGTTGCTATTTGAAATCTGTTAATCGCACATCAGGGCTTGATGACACTCGAGGCTGGAGAGATCTTAAGGTGCCAAACATACATGTTTTTTTTTTGTTTTCTTTTTCCCGTGTAGGAACAGCAAGTGAGTCTTTTGTAGTTAAACAGCTGTGATTTGTCAGAGGATTGTGGCAGCTTTAAAGTGTGGCACTGCATTGTGAGAATGAGGGATGAATCAACACGGCATTCAACACGCTGATGATGCTTCAGGGACAATTCACAAAACGTTCTTTCTTTCATGATTGCAGCATTTCTATGGCATTCTTGAACATTCTCCGCTTGCTTTTCACGTTCCAAGAAATCCGTATTCAGGATTAAATGAGGTTGTTAACCCAAAGACATTATGCAGTGAATTAAACATGTTATACTCATGTGATACTTGTGCGAAACTCACCTTCATGTGATTATATTTTTTAAGTAAATAATAAGTAAAAATTAAATAATGATTTTTTTTTTATTTATTAAAGTTTAAATTAAAAACAAGTCCTCTTGTTGGATCCATGACCCAGCAGTTTGTAAAAATTCTCCACACACATTGAGGCATAAGCTGCATCCCAATTCAGAGTTTGTACTGGGCTTTTTTCAAAAGTTATATTCAACTGTCTGAAAACAAAAAAGGGTTCACAACTTGTCTAAATATTTTCACCTTGGTCCATTTGTGTACGTAATAAAGATTATAAACTATATAAAATCACATCTTAGTAAGATATGTCAACATTTAAACCACTTTAAAGTTTCTTTATTTTTACATTTGTGTCGTTAGATATTCGTTAGATTTATCGTCACCAGCACGCAATGAATCTTGGGAAAGGCTAGGCTGCAAAGGATCTACGCGTTCTATCCTTCATGGCACTTGGAACAAAGGACAATATTTGTAGGCCGCATTCGAAGGAGACCTTAAAATTGGGACAGCCTTTGTCGTGCCACTGTGATGCATTCGGCCTTTGAATGCAGAATTCGAATGATGCAACCTCTGAATTGGGATACAGCTATAGTGCTAGGGATGCACCGATCCGATATTCAGTATCAGTATCTGCTTCGATACTGCGATTTTTGCCAGATCGGGTATCGGTCAGAAAGGACCAATCCAAATCCGATGCTGTGTGTTCTCACAGTTGTTACCGTTAAAGTTTTCAAATCAAGTTTTTAATGTTGTTTATATGTCTATGTGGTGTTTTTAATGTGCTTTAAGACAAACCATGTGCAAATTTATAAGTCAACACCATTGCTGAGTATTTTTTCCTTACAACTGCAGTGAAAAAAGGCAGTCTCAAATACGCGGTTTGACATCGCTGGTGTTTCTGACGTCACAAACTACCTTGTAACCAATCACGTCAACGTACCGGCAGGCTTATATCATTAACAGTGAACTAGCAGGGTAGTCTCGAGATATGCCAGGTTATCCCAGTATATTTTTATGTTGATATAAAAATTCGGGTAGATTAAGCAATATAGCGGTGATTGATTGATTCTGATGATTGTTAGAAGGTAGACTGAGATGGTGAACATAAAAAATAGTTTGTGTAACATTAGCAACACATTATTAGCTGTTTGATAACATCAAGTCATCAGTCAAGCAAAAGGATAAAATTATTGACTACAAGGGGACTTTAAAATGTGTAAATTATATATATATATATACACACTGAGAAATATAATAATATAGTTCACCATTTCCCTTTCTCGTTGTGCTGTTTTCAAATAAAGGTGCCACTGTATTCATTCTTGAAGTGAACTTTTGGCTGTATTGCAATAAGATTGACTGTAGAACTGCCGTACTGCCCTGAACTTGAGCAGTCGAGTGCAGGATGAGGTGTCTGGTGTAGCGCGTTCAGCAGCCTCTATATTTGACTACACTTATATTTTGACTACAACAGCCATGGGATTTTACGCTCAGTAAGAAGTTTAAGATGCAATGGAGTGGAGAAAATATAATTTCTGATATTTTTATTTATTTGGGTCTAATAAAAAATTTAGGGGGGATAAAGCCTCTGTAAAATAGGCCTAGTGATATCCCGGGTATTAAGTGGATTGTGTTTAACACATAAAAGACTGATAATCAGTTCCAAACACAGACGTATAGATATTCTACAATGATCAAGAAAAAACAGCACTGGTATTGGATTGGGATTGGTAGTTATTCAGTTTTTTGGGTATCCGAATCGGATTGCTTTTGAAAAAATGGTATCAGTTTATCCTGTGGTAGGAGGAGCATCGACAAACACTGTGGGTGTGGCCTCATGCCTCGGAGAGGCGTTTATTAACATGGAAATACACAAAAAGGCCAGGCATATTGAGGGGCAAGGCGGCCCGACCATTCTCAGCCTGAAACCGGTGATGCGCGCTCACGGCTTGGTGGCTTAGAAATCCCTCCCCGCTCTCCTCCTGGACCTGTGAGGACACCAGCATGCATGCACAGGGGAAGAGACCGGTCTCATGAGGAGAAGGCATTTGACAAGACTTCATTCCATTCAGGTGTGCCTCATCACGGGCCGCCAGTCCTGGTAGTTACCGCGCCCCTCCTCTCTCTCACACCCACTCCTGTCGGGGACATGGCGAAAGGCAGCGATTTAAGGGACGGGGTGGCGCTGATAATAAGGGGGAGGCAGCCGTTCCGTCACATTCCTTATATAGTGCTTAAATGAGAAATACCGGTTTAAATCCTAATGACTATTTCCTGTTTCCTCTCTACTGGCTATGTTTAAAAAAAACCCAGCAAAAATGCTCTCACACCATGACAGTCATTTGCTACTGAGTTAAAACATACTTGAACCCCTGTGAGGCAGAAAAGACAATGCATTTCTTAGCATGACATATAGTCCTGTTGACGCATGGGATCTGATCCTTTAAGCACTTTCTCTCACTTAACACATTTTTGCACAGATGTTTTGGGAGTTGACGCAGGCGGCTTGATCAATGTTCTTCCTCTAACTCTCTTCGGGTGTTTGAATAATCACGCTTGCACTGAAAAAAAGAAAAGCCTCTCGTCCTAGATTTCCCTGATGGAATGTTATGCAAATGATAAAGATCAGAGTCTCACGCCAGCGTCTGTATTTGTGGAACTCTACCAGTGCAATAAAAGAAAAATCTATTAGAGAATCACTCAGTTATGCAAATTAATCATCCAGATTTATTCATCATTCCGATCTATTTAAACAAACAAACTCAAAAGATGCTGATGTTATGTTAGAGCTGACCTCTTTTTTGGTGGAGTGAGCTGAGGACAGTGGTCAGCAGTGCATCTTATGTCCATCGTATACAGTATGTGAACAGTTGAAATGTAACCGTAATCCTTATATGACCTAAAAACATATGTTTCAGATTATTTTTTACTTGTTAGATGTGTTTAGTGATCTGTTGTGTTAATCTCCATCCTAAAGATCTGTGTGGTTTCCATGGCTTTTTTTTCCCATGTACTTCTTTTCAGAGATGTTGTGTTTCTGGTCGACTGCTTGTTTTCTGTAAATCTAGGCAGCGATGCGTGATGTAAAGTGATACAGTTTCGTCTCAGTGGTCATTGTTTGGATGTCTGAAAACTTGCTTGTTGTTTTAACCCTCATGTGGTGTTCAAAACCCTATAACACCTGTGGTGTTCCCGGTCAAAAATGACCGGGTCATAAAAAAAACCTTATAAGTCACTCATTATACCATATTTTCACCCAATCTTGGATTCAATCTTTTTGTCAACATGTTCTCTTTCAATTAGGACTGGTTTTATATTTTGATTTGCATCTGAATAATCATAGGCCTCATTTATTTGAGTAGGCATTTCATTTTTTGAGTAATTTTTTTTACAATTTTTGAATAATTTTGGAAATATTAAATAAAATCTGAAGAAAATTGGTATTGTTGATCACACTAGTCAACTTAACATTTTCACCAGGAATTTTGTTTTGAAACTTTTGTTTTGTAAAAAATATGGCACATAGTCACACTTGTGGTGTTCCCGGTCAAAAATGACCGGCCTATAAAAAATAGCTTATAAGTCACTCATTATACCATATTTTCACCCAATCTTTGATTCAATCTTTTTGTCAACTTGTTCTCTTTCAATTAGGACTGGTTTTATATTTCTGTTTGCATCTGATTAATCGTGGGCCTCATTTATCTGAGAGTAGGCATCTCATTTTTTGAGTAAAAAACAAATAATTTATGAGTAAATTTGGAAATATGAAAAAAAAAAAATGAAAAAAATGGCTACTGTTGATCACACTAGTCTACTCTAATGTTTCACCAGGAATTTTGTTTTGAAACTTTTGTTTTGTAAAAAATATGGCACATAGTCACACTTGTGGTGTTCCCGGTCAAAAATGACCGGCCTATAAAAAATAGCTTATAAGTCACTCATTATACCATATTTTCACCCAATCTTGGATTCAATCTTTTTGGCAACTTGTTCTCTTTCAATTAGGACTGGTTTTATATTTCTGTTTGCATCTGATTAATCGTGGGCCTCATTCATCTGAGAGTAGGCATGGTCAAAAATGGTCACAATGGCCGACCATTGAAAGTGAATGGGAGAGACTGAAAATAACAGAACAATTTAGTTTTCAGGAGCATGTTCATTATTTTCATGTACACATATGAGCATGTGTGCTTGCAAACATCGAGCCCTTGGACCTGTGCATGTATCGATACATTTATACACACGCTACCCAGACACACACATGTTAAAACACACAAACTTTTTTAAATATTACACACATTCTTTTCCACAGAGAGAAATTTGATCCTACCCTAACCTGCATCTAATATACATTTATCCATCTGACATTACCACACACACACACACACACACACACACACACATCCTGCATGTCCTCCTCCTCACTAGTTTTTGAGTCAAAAATCTGATGAATAACATCATGTGCAGAGCTGTTTTGCCATTGTGCTGCCACAAATGAATGACAAGCAAGGTGCTGTGAGGCATTTTATATATGCCTGTGCTATCACATGATGTATATTTGTAAATATTGTCTAGTTCTGTGTGAGAACCTCACAGTTCCAAAACAAAATGTCATAATATTTTGTCTGGAAGCTGTGATGAAACAAGACCATGAAAGAAAGATTCTTTTGAAGCCAGGTCACTGCAGTAACGGCCAGTTTGTGTGTGTGTGTGTGTGTGTGTGTGTGTGTGTGTGTGTGTGTGTGTGTGTGTGTGTGTGTGTGTGGTAATGTCAGATGGATAAATGTATATTAGATGCAGGTTAGGGTAGGATCAAATTTCTCTCTGTGGAAAAGAATGTGTGTAATACTCAAAAAAGTTTGTGTGTTTTAACGTGTGTGTGTCTGGGTAGCGTGTGTATAAATGTATCGATACATGCACAGGTCCAAGGGCTCAATGTTTGCAAGCACACATGCTCATATGTGTACATTAAAATAATGAACATGCTCCTGAAAACTAAATTGTTCTGTTATTTTCAGTCTCTCCCATTCACTTTCAATGGTCGGCCATTGTGACCATTTTTGACCATGCCTACTCTCAGATAAATGAGGCCCACGATTAATCAGATGCAAACAGAAATATAAAACCAGTCCTAATTGAAAGAGAACAAGTTGACAAAAAGATTGAATCCAAGATTGGGTGAAAATATGGTATTATGAGTGATTTATAAGCTATTTTTTATAGGCCGGTCATTTTTGACCGGGAACACCACAAGTGTGACTATGTGCCATATTTTTTACAAAACAAAAGTTTTAAAACAAAATTCCTGGTGAAACATTAGAGTAGACTAGTGTGATTCACAGTAGCCATTTTTTTCATATTTTTTTTTCTTATTTCCAAATTTACTCATAAATTATTTGTTTTTTACTCAAAAAATTAGATGCCCACTCTCAGATAAATGAGGCCCACGATTAATCAGATGCAAACAGAAATATAAAACCAGTCCTAATTGAAAGAGAACAAGTTGACAAAAAGATTGAATCCAAGATTGGGTGAAAATATGGTATAATGAATGATTTATAAGCTATTTTTTATAGGCCGGTCATTTTTGACCGGGAACACCACAAGTGTGACTATGTGCCATATTTTTTACAAAACAAAAGTTTCAAAACAAAATTCCTGGTGAAACATTAGAGTAGACTAGTGTGATCAACCGTAGCCATTTTTTTCATTTTTTTTTTTCATATTTCCAAATTTACTCATAAATTATTTGTTTTTTACTCAAAAAATTAGATGCCTACTCTCAGACAAATGAGGCCCACGATTAATCAGATGCAAACAGAAATATAAAACCAGTCCTAATTGAAAGAGAACAAGTTGACAAAAAGATTGAATCCAAGATTGGGTGAAAATATGGTATAATGAGTGACTTATAAGCTATTTTTTATAGGCCGGTCATTTTTGACCGGGAACACCACAAGTGTAACAAGGTAACAATACTCCCACAAAAAAATAAGAAAATTTTCAAAAAAACACTGAGATTTGGTTATACCGTTTGGGAACAAAGTCACTAAGTTTCAGTCCAAAGCGATAACATTAACTAGTATTTTCGGGAAAAAGAAAATCTTCTCCGGGTCAAATTGACCCGAACACCACATGAGGGTTAAAGTAGCCTACTTCTTAAATCAGAGTGTGTTGAGATCTTTTTCTTTTCTTTTCTTTTCTTGTTTGCTCAGAGAAGATTTTTTTAATGTAATAAGCAAAAAGGAAGTATTTCAATCAAAATAGTATGTAAATCAGAAATCGAATTGAATTTTTTTGTCAATTATTTACAGTATGCGGAATTACTAGGCAAGTCAATATTCTGATCATAATTTTTTTCTAAGCACATTTTACTACTTCCAAATCACATCAGTCTTAATAACTACAATTAATAGGTTATATGTAATTATTGATGAGGGAAGGTGTGGCTTAAAGTAAAGAAAAAAACATCAAAACATTGTAGAATCAATTTTAACTCCAAAATTGCAAACACATTTCACAAGTAATTACAAAGGTATGACTAGTAATACTGTTATGATTCCAACCTGTGTTCCCATGTCTTGTGTGTTCCTGGACTTCCAGCCTGCTTCTTTGCCTGGCTAAATGTTACAGAACGACCGACCACACACATGGATCTAGCAGATGAGATTTTGTTCTATCGTCAAGGTATTTGTTAGCCTGACGTCGTCAAACTCAGATTCTAGTCAGAATGTGAGTCTGATACTGCTCCATTGGGCTGTGATTATGAGGCGTTTCAACCGAACCAGGAAAAAAAATGCCTCTACACTCAATTGGATAGACCGAATCCCGTAGGAAGGACGGCAAAACATCTTTCTTATCGACAAATGCCTTGATCTCTTTTAAAATAAATGCGCTGTCTAGATCTTCTATAACAGACGCGATGGCTGAATCTACACATCTAAATTCTCCAGCGGAGAAGCGCTCTTTGGTGACATGGATGATTACGTTACTGTTGATCATCTGTCCATCATTGTATAAAGCCTGCCCTGACAATTTGATTGGTCCGAACAGCTTTGGTTCGGGCATACTTGCTTCACAACGGATCAAGTCCAGACCGAACTTCCCATCCTCAAATGTTGTGGGCGGGGCTGAGTTCGGCTGGCATCCAGGCTAGGTATTTGTACCATCAAGGAATACACTACTCAATTCTGTGCTTTAGCCAATGGTATCAACGGGAAGGATGCTGTTCTGAAAGACTTCTATTGTCATGGACTAAACGAACCGTTAAAATCACTTCTGCCAAGAGGGATAAATGACCTAATCTTAGAACAATTTATAGATTATGCCCTTTTGTTAAGTGGGTCCTCCTTTACTGTCGCGGAAGTAGAGGAGTAGCTGCTGTTAGGATGTTACCCACCAAGCTCCAGTGGCCATCACAGTCACCAGCATGCCCAGTTCTGATGGTCGGCAGTCCTGTGTTTTCTGTACCTTCCTGTCATGTGTTTCCTACGCCAGAGCTTCTTCACGTCATGCCTGCCAAGCCTGAGCTTCTTCACGTCAGTCCTACCGAGCCTGAGATTCTTCATGTCATGCCTGCCGAACCTGAGCCTTTTCACGTCAGTCTTGCCGAGCCTGAGCTTCTTCACGTCAAGGTCGCCCTTCCAGAGCCTCCACCCGTCATGCCCGCTGTGCCTGAGTGTTCGAACAAGATGGCCGCCGTGCCTGAGTCAGCTCCAAGCGGCAACATTCTAATCTGAAAAATGAAGCTTACCCGGAAGTGCGAAAAACTGCAATACATCGAAAATCCGCTAGAGGGAGGTCCCAAAAGGGAGCAAATATCCATAGACCCCATGTTAAAATGTCCGTTTTCACAGCATAAATTCATGTTTTTACAGGTTGGTCCCATGGACTTTTATTGTATTTTTCGATAGGTTCCGAGTGCCTGACAACTGTGAGGGGGGTGAATTTTTTTCTAACTCGTTAGTTTAGATCGTATTTAGATATAAAATGTATGACAAATAAGGGCATGGTTACTTTGATTGACAGCTTGATTGACAGCTGATAACGGGCTGTGTCGAGTGGAATTCCTGAAATTTGACGTCTCGGCCATGATCTGACACAACACATCATACCACCTCTGTATCCTTTCTGAACATTTGTATTGAAATATCGTACATAACATGGGTTGCTCTGCTATAAACTGCACTAACCGACACTGTAGGACTAGGAGTACTTCGCTCCTTTTTTTTCCGGTAAGTGACATTCCACTACTATTTCACGTAGTTAGCACTATTTATTAGGGGTGTAACGATATTTGAACCGAACCGAAAAACCGCGATACACCACCCACGATACGTATCGCGATACTCTCATGGCGAACCGAACACGCCCCGTTTTCACATAGCTTTATATTTACCTCAGGCAAGTCATTCAGTGTCCACAGCTTGCTGGTTTGCTAACTCTTTCACTAAAGAAATGCTATATATTAGCCTATATATTATATTTTACTTAACCTGTTTATGATATCTTGATTATTTAATGTAGGTTTAAAATAGTTGTCATGAAAATAACAGCAACTGTGTAAATTATTATATAACAATAACAAATTAGAGTAAAAACATGTTAATGCAAAAATTGCCTTATGTGCAGTTTACATGTTTTCATACAATTTGTTATTTGAGTGTTGATTATTATTATATCATTTAGGCTAAAAGTCTAGGCTCTGTTGTTAAGCTTTAATGTTATAGTAATGTGCAAGTAAGGGCTGTAGTTTACAGCATTAGCAGATAATTTTGTTATCCTTGAGAAACGTTTACTTGTAATTGAATTAATTTAAAGACAAGGACACAATTTGTTTATTAAAGCACTGTTTATTTAAAAATAAAAGCAATTTTAGCCCGTACCCCCCCCATAAACAGCCTCAAAATCGTTATTCAGAAAGTCTATGGGTGACGTCACAGCCGCTTTGTCCAAATTTTTTACAGTCAATGGTCAGCTCCGGATGATACAGTACTGTTCATCATGGTCACGGCTATTTTGTGTATGTGGGCAGCACACACAAGACAGGGGAACACAGGTTGGAATCATAACAAATACATTGTATTTAACATGCAATTAAGTAGTTCATTTTTTTATTTTTTTTTAAACTTACTCCTATAATTTCTACAGCTAAAATGGGCCAAAAAGGATTTAACTGACTAACTTGAGTCCAAAATTATGAAATGCCCAAGAGAAGGATGCAACACTATAGAAATTTTAAAATGAACTCATGTCCATCGGACAATGAAGTTGGTTGGGTCAACAGGTTGAGAAGAAAAGACATATTAACTGCAAAAGACTAAGGCCGGAGACACACTGGCTGCTGTTGCGTGTCACCTGCGTGGCGGCTGCATCACGTTTTCTGTGTCTTTGCAGACCAGAAACGTGTCTGACGCGGCGCTGCTGCTGCTAGGTGACATAGAGGGACAGTCTACATTTAGATTAGCGATGTGTTGCTCTTGCCTTTGACAACAATTTCAACTGTTATCACACATCTTCCAAAATCCGAAAAATAGGGAAGTGGGCTGTCTGTTTATTTCAATAACATTTACAAATTTTGTAACTTTCAAACATCAAAATGTAATTTATTAATATGTATTCGTGTACAAAATGACATATAAACATCGTTTCCTATTCTATTTTGCCTGGAAAAGCTTCCAACACGCTTGCGTGTCGCGTGAAAAATAGGCGTCGGTTCTATTTCTAGCATGCACACGTTTTATGCCGCGCCTGAGACGCGTGTCACGCAGGCAGTGTGCAAGCTCTAACCTGTTAACATGGGAGCCGAAATAAAAACGGACACGCCACGCAGCTGAGACGCTCACGCCACGCAGCCAGTGTGTCTCCGGCCTAAGAATTAAGGCAAAGAGTTAAGTGTGAAATCACCAGGAATACTTAAGTCTCCAGTGCCACCATTTTCCAGAACAGACTGTACCAAGGTGTCAGGTTCTCAGAGACTTTGCTGAGATAATGAAGGCTGAAACACAACCTCCTCTTATTAAAAACCACAAGCTTAAGTGTCATATAATATAATATAAAATAATACAGATTAGGGTTAATGTTTTTTTTTTATCTTTTTTTTACTCTTGAGGGGACCAGCACAACTTCCTTTTATACTACTTTGAAGAATGTATCTTCCAGAGACTGGCAGTAGTTTTGTGAGTTAATTTGAAGTCCATCTCATCTTCTAACATGAAAGGTCTGTCTAGCTCATTGTAAATAGCAGCTCACACCATTACTCGCTCACAACCTTGAGGTTTTCTGACTCTAATTGGTGCTAGTCCTTCAAGAGTCACTCTCAACCTAAACTGTAATTTTCTGCCTGGACATTATAAGATATTTTTACAGACATTTCTTTCAACCCTTAAACACCAACACAGTGCAATGTGTAAATAAAATAAAATATGGATAAAACGCCTGTAAAAAACAACAACAACAACAAAAAACAGTACAGAGTATTGTTCTTATTAACAGTACATTGGACCCTAATTTTACAGACTTCATTAGAGTGTATCAGTCTATAAAACCTTTAAAATATTAATATTCTTCAATACAGAACTTTTGGGGGAAATCTTTGATCATTTGTGGGTGGGTTTCTCTTTTCGGGATTCTGGGAAGAAATCTGACCCCGACTTCAGATTCAACCAGATCAATAAAAATGTATTTCAGGGATTTGGATTGACTGCTTGCTATCACTATCAATGTAGACACTAATATAATATAATATTATATATATATGTGTATGTATATATAATGTAGAGAGAGAGAGAGAGAGGCCTATACTGTATTATAATCAATCTGGATCAATTTGTTTTGACAAAGCAAATGTAGAAAAGCACTTTCAAAAGTAAAAGTGCATCTCATTCATAGGCAGCTGTATAGTATATAAAAGGCACAGTTTGGTATAGGGGGTGACACAGCTTACCCACTGACACATTTGCCCCACTCTCCACCACCCTCAAAAATGTATTAATGATTTTGAATTAAACTTTTGTTAAACTACCAACAGAGGGCATCCCTTCCTTTGTTGTCTAACTGTATCCTCTGATGTAAAACTTCATTGAGACATCCTATGATTATTATCCACAGGAAGCTCATTTTGAAATCTCATTTGAAGTTTGAATAGTATCTAGTGTCTTTTTGTGCCTCTATAACAAACTTAAGAATATATAAATATAACCTCACAGAATTGCTAAATATTATAACCTGCATATGAAAAAGAAGTCTCAATTGGAGGAGTAGACAACAGTGAGATTCTGCCAATGGCTTACAGTACAGACGCACATGCTCCTCGTAACCCTGCAGGCTTCACATTTACCCCACCACGCTCTCCCTCGGTTCCTAACTCAGTTGTAGGAGGATTCTATCATTCAGCTTATGGGAGGCCTCTGGGCTTTAACATGCCTTCAGACACCATCATGCTACTGCCCCTCATCTTAAGGGGCAGATGAGATATTGAATTTTGTAATTGATAGCTCATACACTCACCGGCCACTTTATTAGGTACCCCATGCTAGTAACGGGTTGGACCCCCTTTTGCCTTCAGAACTGCCTCAATTCTTCGTGGCATAGATTCAACAAGGTGCTGGAAGCATTCCTCAGGGAGTTTGGTCCATATTGACATGATGGCATCACACAGTTGCCGCAGATTTGTCGGCTGCACATCCATGATGCGAATCTCCCGTTCCACCACATCCCAAAGATGCTCTATTGGGTTGAGATCTGGTGACTGTGGAGGCCATTTTAGTACAGTGAACTCATTGTCATGTTCAAGAAACCAATTTGAAATGATTAGAGCTTTGTGACATGGTGGAAGTAGCCATCAGAGGATGGGTACATGGTGGCCATAAAGGGATGGACATGGTCAGAAACAATGCTCAGGTAGGCCGTGGCATTTAAACGATGCCCAATTGGCACTAAGGGGCCTAAAGTGTGCCAGGAAAACATCCCCCACACCATTACACCACCACCACCAGCCTGCACAGTGGTAACAAGGCATGATGGTTCCATGTTCTCATTCTGTTTACGCCAAATTCTGACTCTAACATCTGAATGTCTCAACAGAAATCGAGACTCATCAGACCAGGCAACATTTTTCCAGTCTTCAACTGTTCAATTTTGGTGAGCTCTTGCAAATTGTAGCCTCTTTTTCCTATTTGTAGTGGAGATGAGTGGTACCCGGTGGAGTCTTCTGCTGTTGTAGCCCATCCGCCTCAAGGTTGTGCGTGTTGTGGCTTCACAAATGCTTTGCTGCATACCTCGGTTGTAACGAGTGGTTATTTCAGTCACTGTTGCCCTTCTATCAGCTCGAACCAGTCTGGCCATTCTCCTCTGACCTCTGGCATCAACAAGGCATTTCCGCCCACAGAACTGCCGCTCACTGGATGTTTTTTCTTTTTCGGACCATTCTCTGTAAACCCTAGAGATGGTTGTGCGTGAAAATCCCAGTAGATTAGCAGTTTCTGAAATACTCAGACCAGCCCTTCTGGCACCAACAATCATGCCACGTTCAAAGTCACTCAAATCAACTTTCTTCCCCATACTGATGCTCGGTTTGAACTGCAGGAGATTGTCTTGACCATGTCTACATGCCTAAATGCACTGAGTTGCCGCCATGTGATTGGCTGCTTAGAAATTAAGTGTTAACGAGCAGTTGGACAGGTGTACCTAATAAAGTGGCCGGTGAGTGTATATTTGTGTTTGGAACATTGTGCACCAGGTCAACATTATGCATCTTAAGAAAAGCAATATTGACTGAATTCTCATCGACTTGATTCCACATCCGAAGATGAAAAAATCGACAGTATATACAAGACCTGTTGACACGATCTAGCCCTCACAATCTCAGTGGATCTTTTCTGGAAGGGCTTTCTCAAAGTCAAATCAAGTCACCTTTATTTATATGCTTTATACAACACATATTGTTTAAAAGCAGCTTCACAGTAATAAACAGTAAAGCAGCTGTAAAAAGACAATAGTGTCATTATTCAGCTCAAGTTCAGTTCAGTGTTGGTTCAGTTCAATTACTTTGTGAAGTTCATCAATTATTAAACAACTTCAGTTCAGCTATACGGCCATAGTGTTCATATTCAGCTCAAGTCAGCTCAATTTTGATTCAATTCAGTTCATTAGCTGTGTCAATGTTGAAAAATTCAAAGCAGCTCTACAAAAGACAGTAATGTCGTCATATAGCTCAATTCAGTTCAGGTTTTATTCTTATCTGATAGTGTCAGTGCAGTCAAATTGATACTGAATTTTAAGTGTCGTATTAAAGCCCTCTAATCTAATTTTTCCCATCCTGTTATTAAGCTTGAAAATTCCTGGAATATGCAAGACAATGTTCAGACTCGGATCTTGCAGCCAGCGTGGTGTATTACAGGTATGCATGGCTGGTGTCCTTTGATTCGAGCGTTTGTACTTTAACAGTCACTGGCAGGATCACAAAAAGAAGCCGACCACAAACTCACTGTGATTGAAATGCCCACTTCCTGTTCTCCTGTTATTTAAGGTGTAGCGAACCACAGTGGATATACTTGTGTAGCCTCGTTCTCCGATAACCTCGCATAACAGATGCTGTACGTGGGAGTATCGGCACTTCCTAGCTTCCACTCGCTTCACGCCGCTATCTGAAGTTGCCCCATGGACTCCTGGCATTTGAATTGTAAACATCGACTTCCTTCCATATCTGTCATCTTCACGTTTTGGAAAGTGTCTGTTTACCGCCAGCGTGGCTTTGCCTTGCCCTAGTTAAAATCAATGTTCATCAGAAGAGGCCAAGGGTCAAAGTGTGACTTGCGAATCCCACTTCATCGATCCTCTGTGAATAATTTAAGCCGGTTATGGTGTGTTTGCAGTAACTGTTGATGGCTTAGTTCTTCACAAGGATAAGATGGAGAAAGAGGGGGTGAAGGTGGAGGAAAGGAAAAAGAGAGAGCCAGATGGAGGATGTGGGGGGGGGAAGAGAAGCATAGAAGTGAGAAAGTCTGAAAGAAAAGGAGTAGGCAGTTGAAAGCAACAATGAGAGCATCGTTCAAGGTACTGTTTAGGGGTTGTGCTGTTTCCATTGGGCCTCCTCCACAGTTTTAGACTGAACAGAAGGTGACAGGGCTGGAACAGGCAGCCAGATACACACAATCATGATATCACTATTGTTTTATTCACTTTAATTGGACCATATGGCAAATTGAAGCAACTAACAGTACTTTGATAGAGACACCCTCCTCCTTTCCGTTAACACATACTCTTTTTGTGTGTTTGGTTTTGAGTGGGAAAAAAGGAACACTGTCAAATTAAAGGATTTAATGAATAAACCATGCATGTGACAAGAGATAAAACAAATCTATTTCCGTGCCGTGCTTTACTCGCAAGGGCTTTAATTACAACTTGAAGAGTGTACATTTTTCGATGTTAAATACATAGTTTTATCCCAGTTTAATCTGCAAAGACAACTATTAGTAAGACATTCGTAGGTTGATTATTTCTTCAAAAAAACAAAACTGTAAACAGTCACTCTGTGGCACTATTAAACATTTCTTTGTTTGTTTGAGCTGCCTGAAAGCAGCTGTACTTTGTCTGACCAATAGAAGATGCGGGGAGTGTTCAGGAAATCGGTTTCAAAACTATCTCTATTTGCGCAATTATTTTTCTTTTCAGTTGTGATGTCAATTTTTTAACCCAGAATGATGTCAGTTTTTTTTTTTAACTCTTCCCCCTGCCCCCCATGCATTTGATTGGCAGATTAACTTCCAAGTTTAACCATCATAAAGTGAAAGTTTATCATTTGGACCTGTTTTGTCTTGCCAATATACACATTCAAACGATATGAAACGTGGAAGAAGAGGTGAAAATCGTGACTCACGCGCTGTTATCTGTGCGCACAGCCTCACACACCCGAACCGAGAGAGAGAGAGAGAGAGAGAGAGGCGCGTTTCACACAGCACTCGAACACCGAATTGATTCCTCTTTCGCGTTTACTTGCGCTTGTACAGACACATACACAGAAAATTATCCCAAAATACCCGGCAAAAATTCTCTCGCTTATGTCATACGTAAACAGTTGAGAAAGAAACTGGATATGTGTCAGTATATTCGGTCCATGCATTCAGTCTTAAAGTGACAACAGCCTAATATTCCTGATGTTATCTGTCTCTTTAATGTTAATAAAAAACAAAACAACATCATCATCATCATCTACCTCTACCATGTTTGAGATAAAAGAAGAGCACAAGCAGTCAGGAGGAAAGTGAAGACGACAGCTTGTAGGATAAGTGTTCCGCGTAAAGTATGACTACAAAGCAGCATCTCCAGGTGCTCCCTTGAGAACCAGACCAAAAAAGTTATGTGCACGCCTGGACATTTCATGTGGTAACATTAGGAAGTTTTGATTTATATGCTGTTTGATGATTGGACATGGATTGCCAGAAAATTCTGTCAATGGTGGGGAAAGAGTTAAAAGGTACTTTTCTAATTGTTATAACGATAATGATAACCGTAACTGATTACAGTTATACATAATGACTGATGACATTTTAATAATCATTCTAATTCTATGAAAATAGAGACGTTCACACCACAACTATGATATCGTTTCGCTGTCTTTTCAGATAAATAATTTTTCAGCTGATGAACGATAAAAACATAAGAATCCATCCAACTTTAAAAAGTATGAGCATTTAAAGCGGTGGACGATATAACTGCAGCATAAACTTAAAATAAACATAATGTTATTGTCCATTGGTGTGGACACTAATATAGTTATCATTATAGTCATCTTTATAGTTAATGTTCTTGGTGTGAGCAAGGCAGGGTAGGCGATTTGTTACAGAATTTATTTTTGTTATGCTGGTTGAAAGTCTCTTCATATCCTGATAGTCTAAATGTATATCGTCTGTGGAAGGTCCTGCACCATAACATGTTCGTCCAATCATTGCATTCATTCTGATATGATATCCTACCTGCCGGTCAACTTAAGTCTTTTCATACCTCCACCAGTGGCGGCGGCTCCAGACAATTTTGATTGGGGGGGCAATGGGGGGTCCTGGTCATTTCAAGGGGGGTCTCATGAAAACCAACAAAAAATACAGTGGACACGGCTAATAACTGCATATTGCTGCTACTTAACAACAAAAACAACACAGCATATCAACTACTTTGTTTTTAATTATTCAATTGCAGTTTGCAAACAATATGCTCGAACTTTAATTGCCATAGCCACACCCATGACAGAAAACATATTTACAAAATAGTATCCTCCTCATCCTCCAATTCCTCGGTGTCCTCTGTTTCCAGTCTTTACTTAGAAATCCTATGAAAAATTATTTACAAAATCTTCTGCAGGACAGTTCAATTCTTTACAATAATATAATATATTATGAAAGATAATTAAGCTGTTACACTGAGATGGTTTAGGAAAACCATAAAGTACGGTGGCCCAGTAGTGCACAACACAACGACATTTAAAAAGCAAACATAAGTTCACAACACAACGGAATTAAATTATTAATTAAATAAAATAATTTATTTTTTAATTTCATTAATGTTGATTAAATGAAAAGTGAAAAGCATGAGTAAGAGCATAAGATGCGCAATCGGGAGACAAATGGAGTGGGCAGACATGATTTTGACCACTTCATTAAGTTTGTTTTTGTAGAAAGCCTTTCTTTAAAGTGAATTTCGTTTTGTATTAATTGTGTCTTAATTTTAATCAATGTTTCATCAACCAATTGTCTTTAATAAATAAGCAGTAAATATAGCAGGCAATAGGCCTATCAGGACTTCTCAGGAGCTCCGTGCCGGCGCGTGGACTGAGCTCGTCTCATATATGAACCGAAACTTAGCGCAAGCTACTTGCCTCAAAGATCTGAGAAATATATAGAAAGCTTGAAATGTGTACTTTAAAACAAAACTATTCAAAACGAGAGAAAACAGACTCTCTGCTTATGTAATCCATATGAAATGTGCATTTCTCTCTGGCGCATTCACTACTGTGAAGATCGCGAGTCAGCATCGTCAACTTTATCTTTGCAGCCGACACTGACTGACAAAGAAAACACTTGTTTATTAATAAACAATTGAAATGTCTCCTTGCTATATTTGATATTCATAATCATTTCTTTTGCCGGTTCTTTGTGACATTTTTCATGAACGCGTCACCACCGCTCAATAGTTAATATTGTTCATAGTAGAATTTTATGTAGGCCTACACATTTAGGAACAGATATTGGGTTCTGCCCAAAGTCAAGCAACATAAAAGTAACGTAAGAGTAACGATTAACATAAAAAGTTACTTTCCAAAGGGGGTAACTAAGTAAAGTAACGGATTACTTTTTTAAGAAGTAACGAGTAACGAGAAAACACTACTTTTTAAAAGTAACTTCCCCAACACTGCCCCCATGTCATCCAAGATGTCCATGTCTTTCTTTCTTCAGTCGAAAAGAAATTAAGGTTTTTGATGAAAACATTCCAGGATTTTTCTCCATATAATGCACTTTACTGGCTACCAAACGGTTCAAGGTCCAAATGACAGTTTCAGTGCAAACTGCAAACTGTTCAAATGGCTTTAAACGACACCAGACGATGAATAAGGGTCTTATCAAGCGAAACGATCGCCCATTAAAAAAAAAAAAAAAAAAAGTTTAGGTTTTATAAGCTCACATGCTCGCGTCGCTCTGTTCTGTGTAACTCTCCTGTTCGAACTCGTTCATCAAAATGAACAAATCTTTTTACGAGTCAATTCGTTCATTTCGGTCGTTAAATGAATCAAATGACTCGTAAAAAGATTTGTTCATTTTGATGAACGAGTTCGAACAGGAGAGTCACACAGAACAGAGCGACGCGAGCATGTGAGCTTATAAAACTTAAACTTTGTCATTTATTTTTTAAATGACCGATCGTTTCGCTTGATAAGACCCTTATTCATCGTCTGGAATAGTTTAAAGCCATTTGAACAGTTTGCAGTTTGCACTGAGTCTTTGGACCTTGGACCGTTTGGTAGCCAGTAAAGTGCATTATATGGAGAAAAATCCTGGAATGTTTTCATCAAAAACCTTAATTTCTTTTCGACTGAAGAAAGAAAGACATGGACATCTTGGATGACATGGGGGTGAGTAAATTATCAGCAAAAGTTTTTTTTAAAAGTGAACTAATTAAACAAGTGGTTTAGTCCAAAATTTTCTGAAGAGACATGATCATATGATGAACAGGCTTTTGTTCACATATAAGATTGATCAGCAAACATAAACAGAAGCTCAACTGAACCTGCTTGACGCACGAGAACAAAACTCATTGGTTCCTGCTGAAGTAACATGAGAATGAACATCATTGGTTCTCGAACATCATTGGTTTTCACACATCAAGCGAACATGCTTGAGCTTCCGTTTACCACAACTGATGGTTGAATGAATGTTTATATGTGAATAAAAGCCTAAATTCAATCTGTTCATCATATAAATTTATCATGTATCTTTAGAAAATTTGGACTAAGCCGCTCAATTAATATTTCATAGAGTTTTATGATCTCTTTATGAACTTTTTGAAGCATCAAAGTTGTAGTTGCGAAGCTGTCAACAGAGAGACTGAAAGTTCTTAGATTTCATCAAAAATATCTTCGTTTGTGTTCTGAAGATGAACGAAAGTCTTACGTGTTTGGAACGACATGACTATTAATGACAGAATTGTCATTTTTGGATGAACTATCCCTTTAAATAAAATAAAAAAATACAAATACAAATAAAAATACAGTGCTTCAAGTGTCACATTTACTGTGAAATTTATCTTCTTTTTTTTTGTCTACAAACTGACCAATTCTATTCTGCTTGTTGATGCGAGCAGGGTAGAAATATGCACTTTACCTTAAATGGTGATTTGTGACATTGATTAATTTTTTTTATTTTTTATGTCAAGTCAAAACTTGACAAACAACCATCGCAAGTTCCACAGAATTTGTCTGCTTCAGTATACCGAATTTCAAAGATTTCTTTGCTCGGGTTTGAATATTACCATTAACCAGCAATGTTATCTAGTGACCTGCATGAATTTAAGAAGCTTATGGTAAAACGAGTCAGGAAATATTGGGGCTGATGTTTATCTTCTACGAGATTCATTTTCCATTAAATACTAATTATGATGGATCCAGTGCCGTACCCTCTTACGTCCCAGACCCCTATCTATTAGGAAGTAATCTTTCTCTGTGTTTGGATTGTGCTTAAAAAGTTATGCCTGAAAGTGCAGTAAGAAGTTTAAAGCAGTGGTAAAATAGGAGTTCCGCTTTTAATATTTTAACAGGAACAGCAATTACTTTTGTGAATGAGGCTGCAATTTTTTATATCCATTGCCTACACCCCCCACCACCCTTATAATCCTGCTTAAACTCTGCACAAGCAATTACGCCATAGCCCACTGGTTCCCCTTTAATGCCTCTTTCATTTGCCCGCACCAACTATTCCATCATTTTTGCCTGATTAAAAGATGGAGGGGTGAAGCAAATAATGAATAGGTTGCTGAACCAATGAAGTTGCCCCTAAAAGAAGTAAAGTAGTGACATTTTTTAGGGTAAAAAGAGGTGGTGTAATTGTGTGTTTGCACTTGGTTGGTTACGGTTTGTTTGTGTGGGTGTATGGTTTTTATTAACGGCACTTTACACAAATAAGCTACACTGGTTGGTGTTCATGATATTAGAAGCACAAATCTTCTGGTTTTTTTTTTTTTTTGTGAGAACTAATTAGATGTTCGACTAAATATTAGGATGAATAGTAACTTTTAAGCACACAAAATGTCTGTATTCCCATGTTAAACTGGTAGTTTTGTCTGTCACCACCTGTATGCAACATTTAAAATCATGATCATGCAACAACTGATTTGATGTTCAATGCATTGTTGTTAAACAAATCTGTTGATATATAATATTGCCCAAATGTAATGTTACTCAAAATTGTGACACTCAAAAAGTAACATTATTTGCAACCTTTCTACATAACTGGGAAAACAAGTAGGCTAAATAATCTCATTACATATTTTCAGTATTTTCTTTATTGCTAATGAGTTGACAGCTTTTGACAGCTGTTACTAATTAAGAAAACAATCATCAAACAGAAAATATAAGTTAATCAGGTGCTACAAACCAAGTGACAATATAATTCAATTACATTTTGTGAAATATTATTTACACATATTTTATATATGTATAATGTTATAAATTAATATATAATGTAAGTTCATGTTAGATCAGATCAAATAATACAGATTTTCTGGTAATGTATTAGTAAATGTTGAATATATTAACTAAGATTAATACATGCTTTAGAAGTAAACCATTGTTAATTAATGTTGTTAAATGAAACTAAATTGTGTTACCAATAAGTTTTACCAATCACACAAATGAAGTTTCAAGTTCATCCTATGAAATAAAAAAAAAAGGCTCATGTAATATGTACTTTGACCTTCTGAGGTGAACATTTTCTAAATACTGTGACTTTTCATGCCCATGTGTATGAATGCGCATGTTGTCGTTGTTCTTTGTTATTGTTCTGCGCTGACCTTTTGTCTTGACCTCCGTTAGGACATCCTTCAGAACAAGGCTGTATTACAGGAGGTCATGCTCTCGACATTAGCTTGAATAGAGGGGCACATGAATCACACGGATCACTCTTTATACTCAGATGATTGCATAATGGCTATGGCATGTTTGATTTCGCTCTCCTGTGTATATATGACCTTTAAATGAATTTCCCTGTGCAGGGTTGAATATAACCATCACTTATTTCAGACAGGCGAGGGAGCATATGACGAGGGGGTCGTATATCATAACTGTCTGAGCCGGCATGAGAGTAGAGAAAGTAATTGTGCTAAAGTGCTGTTTTGTCTGCAGTTTTGAATGACAGCATTACATTAGCTTGTCTTTAGTAGCAAAACGTTTCTTTCTATAACACTCTTCAAATGATCGAACTTTTATTGCGTGTTGTATATGTAAGTATATTGCAAAGCAGTTAGTGAACTATAATTAAGCAGAAATTATACACTGACCATCATAAATTGCACTCTTTCTTGAAATAAAGGCACACCTAATGCCTGTGTCTGGCAAGGAATTTTACATTTTAAAATAATGAATCTCTATAAATTCCTTTACGAACAGTCCGAAATATTGTTCAACTATAAACTTTTTTGTTGTTGGATGAGGGTGGTAATATGTGACCCCAAAACTGCAAGAAAGATTTGTTTTTTATTTGATTATTTATTATTGTATTTTTTATTTATTTACATTTATGTATTCAGCAGGCATATTTATCCAAATTGACTTGAACTTGCAGAATTATTTTTAACTACAAGATACAATTATTTATACTGCTTAATTGCAGGAAACTGTGAACCCCACACATAAAACTTGCTTATTAAAATGTTTATATCACGCTGATCATGATGGCAATGCCAAAGTTCAGTGTGGCTCTGAATCATACAATTCATATTTTATTCATATTTTGTTCCATTCTGTATCATTTGAAGAAAAATGCAGATGTTCCAGACTCATTAACTGCTTTCACTTTAATACACAGATCTAATATACACGCGATTTCTTTACTTGCTGTTTACATTCACAGACATAACCGACTTTGTTTATGTGAACTTTGTGTGGATTTGACATAACCTTGTGTGTATTTGACAATTTAAGCACAATGAGATGTGAAATAGAACTTAGTTTAATACTCACGGGACACAACTCAACTCAACTCACCTTTATTTATAGAGCACTTTCAACACCACAAGTGGAACCAAAGGGCTTTCCAGAAGGTATAAAAGAGAAAATAAAAACAAAGACATAAAACAATGCAAACATATGACATAAACAACTTACAAAGCATTATCAAATGCTAAAAACATGAGACACACTGTCTAAAGTTTTAGTTTTTTGCAGAATATCCGATACAGAAGCGGTACTAGCTCCGCCTTGTTCTGGAAAGCGGTGTGGGAAGCAGTAGCTCATTTGCATTTAAAGATACATGCATGAAAACATGTTTTTTCTTCCACTCAAAAATAGGCATTTACAACATGGTATAATAAATGATCTGTGGGGTATTTTGAGCTGAAACTTCACATAAACATCCTGGGTACACCTGAGATTTATATTAAATCTTGTAAAAAGGGGCATAATTAAAACAAATGGAACCAGTTCAGAATATATTCCCTTCTTTTTCATTCGTAGTAGAGCCGTATAGCGATCTATTTCTAATCTATAATCTATTTCTTTTCTATTGTGTATTTCCCCCGTTTAGTTGTATACAGTGTAATGATAATTCAAAAGGAATTTACACATATGAGAAGCACAAATCATTAAAATATGCAAATTAAGCCCTAGTGATCTTCAAATAGCAGTGTATAAGTCACAACCTGTTTAAATAAACATTCTTAAAGACTGCTCATCATCCCAGTGTGATTTGGTTGGTTTGAATTTGCATTCCTAGGGTTCTTTCTTTCTGATTAAAACATCTGGCCACTGTGTAGTTCTACCTGCACATCTGTCGAGAGGGAGAGCTCTGCACAAATCTTCTTCATCACAGAGGTAGCTGACAATCACTCTGACAGGAAGAGGGAGAGATGGAGGGAATGATTTATTAAAGCTGGAGAAATAGCTCGCAGACCACGTCCGGACCGTCCGCATCATTCAAGACAGTGTTTCCCCCCTCGCAAAGAGCTGCCCATTTCAGTGATTCCGCTGCGCCACAGAACATTCCTTGAGAAGGAGAAAAGAGGACACCGTTAAGGGCAAGATGACCCGCCTCCACTTGTCGCCAAAAGTGGATGTCGGCAAGCACTTCCTTCTCTCCCAGCTCAGCATTTTTTTTTTTTTTCTGCCTTGACTTACCTGAAAAGGTGATCCCAGACACATAATATAGAAGTTTGGTCGTTGTGTGGCGGTAAATCACCAAGAAACCCCAGCTGACGATAATTAAGGTTATTAGACATAAATACGTGTGGAAGCCACAGGGACCCATTTCGGAGTGATGGCAGGTGTCGATGCTTCTGCATGTGTGGAGTTTAAAAATATTGTCTCTTAAAATATCTCCCTTCTGACATTTATCTTTGCACTCTCTGGAGTCATTGCCTACAGAGATGGCAAAGACAGACCAGTCGCATTTGTGAAGTCATGCACCTCATTTTCTAACTCTTTATCCTTTACTGTGTGCATTAAATGGGGAGTGCTGCATAATACATTTATGTCCTTTGATGTGAGCTAAAATCACCTTTCAAATGGCCAAATACTTTGTGCACATATTAAGCACTCAGACATTTAGTTGCATTACCATTTTAAAGTTGTAAAAAACACATTACAGCTAATTTGAAAGAATATTCTAAATGGGAGGAATGTTACTGTCATGTCTCTGCTGTTAGACAGCTGTCACTACTTTATTATGAAGAGCAAGTGGAACAGTAGATTTCCACTCTGTCTAATTTAAAACTAATCCCTGACTAGGGTTGGGAGATGAGAAAATGTTCTCATTCTGAATTGGTTCTATTTTAAATAAAATAACTGGAACCCAATGATTTTCACAACAATTGGTTCCGCTAATGATTCTAAAAAATCTGTATTTTTCTTGTGGTAATGCAGAATGGCAGAAAATAAACATAAAATATGGAATCTATGCATCAGAGCATCATTAAACTTGCATTGACTGGCACTGTCATGATGACCTGTATAAATTTTATATTTATTTATGTATTTATTTTGCATTACAATAAACACGCAACTTTTGCAATTCAGTTAAATGTGTAAATTAATTTTAAATTTGGCTTTCATGTTTGCAAAAAAATATATATATATATAAAACTTTAATGATAATCTTAATTGAAATTTCTGATTTAGAATTTCTTAGAGTGCCATACTTGACATAAATTCTAATGTATATATCTTATAGAATTTTAATATACTACAATTGTTCATATATTAGCTGCACGATTCTGGATAAATTGAGAAACAGATCACGATTCTCTCACTGAACCAACAACTAAACAAAACAACATAAAAATGTTAATCGCTGCAGTCTATTTAAAATGTGAGGAGCTTCCAGCTTCATGAAGACCAGCTTGGACAGGTCAGACAAAGCAACGACCCTTCCCTATTGCAAACGGTGTGAAACAGGGCTGTGTTCTTGCTCCCACACTGTTCACCATTTTGTTCAGCCTGATGCTCCAGCAGATCACAGAGGACCTTGACGACGCCGATGGCGTATACATTCGTTTTCGTCTCGACGGGAGCGTGTTCAACCTGAGGCGTCTGCAGGCCCACACACAGACCATCGAGCTACTGATCTGGGAGCAGCTGGGAGCAGCTGTTAGCAGACGATGCTGCCCTCCTTGCTCACACAGAGGCTGCTATGCAGCGAATCACGTCCTGTTTCGCAAAAACTGCTCAGATCTTCAGCCTTGAAGTCAGCTTGAAGAAGACTGAAGTTCTGCATCGGCCCGCACCACAAAAAGAGTACCATCCACCAAGCATCTCCATCAAACAAATGGAACTGAAGGCTGTCCACCATTTCAGCTACATGGGGTGCGTGATTTCGTCTGACGCCAAGATAGACAAAGAAGTTGACAACAGACTGGCCAGGGCAAACAGAGCCTTCAGCAGACTATACGGACATGTCTGAAAAAACTTCAACCTCAAAAAAAGACACAAAGGTCAGTGTACACAAAGCTGTTGTGCTGACCACTCTCCTGTATGGCGCTGAGTCCTGGGTCACGTACCGTCATCACCTGAGACTCCTCGAGCGTTTCCACTTCGTCGCCAACACTGAAGTCCTCGAGTCAGTGGAGGTCACTAGCATCGAGGCCTTGGTCCTCAAGGTGCAACTTCGCTGGGCAGGGCACGTCTCCAGGATGGAGAACCACCGGCTACCTAAGATCACGCTGTACGGGAACTGTCCTCTGGCTACCGCAACATCGGGGCACCACGAAAGCGGTACAAAGACTCCCTGAAGAAGTCCCTCACTGCTTGCTGCATCGATCACCGTCAGTGGGCAACCCAAGCATCTGATCCCGACTCCTGGCGGCGGACAGTCCATCAGGCCACCTCCCTCTTTGAAGATACCCGCAGGGCCAGTATGGAGGACAAAAGGAGAAGGAAGAACCGTGTCCCCTCAGCAACCATCCTGGACTAGACCTTTACCTGCAGCCGTTGTGGCAGGACCTGCCTGTCCCACATAGGCCTCGTCAGCCACCAGTTTGCCTGTAGAAAACGTGGATGTCCTTCCTAAATCTTCGTTCTCGAAGCCAAGCCATGATATATGATTTAAAATGTTTAATTAATATGAATTATTTTTTTAAAAACTCGATTTGAATGAACGATTGAATGACTCACAAATATTTCACGTTTGATTAGTAGACGAATCAGCGCTTTTGAACAAAACTCTTGAATGATTGATTCAATCTTTTTTTTTTACAGTCACTTGTGGTGGCGTAAAGGTGTAATCGATATAATCATTAATTCAAGCACCAAGTTCCTTTCAAGTGTTTTTTTTTTTTGGGCTTCCTTAGACATTAGTGTTTTTATCCAAACTATAAACTTTTATCCCAGTTTTTCTGTGATCATTTGAATATTTGTAGCACGTAAATAATGATACTATGTGTATGGAAAGACTGTTTGTGAAGCTGTTTCTCTTTGTTTTTTCTCTTGATTTCCTGCCTCAAATGGTTATATAGCAATCGGTGTGTTCAAATAAGACTTATAGTGTAGTGTCAAATGGAAATTAGTAAAATGTGTGGGGTTTCTGAAATGTGCTTCATGGATGAATCCATTTCAGAGCTAATAAGGAGTAACTAGTGTAGGTGGTTATGTAATGTTCCAGCATTACATAAAGTTCATACAGAACTCTCCCCCTCACTCCTGCTTCATCTTTCCACAGGGATCAATGGCTGTGTTTGTATTTTTGTTTTTCTTCTCTGTGAAGGGCTATGTGAATGGGTATTGAGATGGGTCACCTTTGCTCTGTCAGCCTTGACCTAGACTCAACCCCAGAGCTAATTGTTATTTACAAAAATGAGATGAATGTTATGATTTGTGAAGAGTCTGTACACTTTTCTCAGTACACTTAACCTTGAGAGTGAATTGGTATATCATGTACAATATACAAGACAAATAATCCAAGAGGTCATGTTTAGGTCAAAAGAAAATGGGAGAGTTTTAATGAAAGTGGCTGGAGTTTTTATCTGTATATGAAACTCTTGTGCACCATTACTGAACCTCTCTCATATGGAATTTTAAGAGTGAAAAGAATAATATTTTCTATCTTTATGTGGTTTGCAATATCTATTAATGATATGAATTATCTATTAATCTATTAATTAATCTATGAATGTATTAAAGGATAAAATTAGGCTTGAGTTACCTGATGACTAACACCTTTCACCTTTGCAGGTTATACGATTTCTGCTCCATTTTTTCTATGTTGTAAACGAAAAAATTAAAAAAGCCAACTAGCTGTTCGGGGTGATTTTATTTTATGCCCTTACATCCTTTTAGTCGAGTTAGCTAACCTTTCTCAGGGTGACTCAGATAATCGTCCTACCAATGGCTTGGGCATAGACCTCCCCGTTCAGCCAATTAAACTGTGTCACTCTGGAAATGTGCAGGAAGAAGCTATGGTAAATGAAGATCGATGAAGAGGAAGCAGTGTCCGTTATTTATAGGCTTAGATGGCTGTTAGGCCTGACCTGCAGTTTACCCTATGGTCTGTTGTTCCTGACCAGTGGCAGAACTGTGGAGAATTACACCGTTTTAGGTTTGAGTGCTCTACATTACAGTGTAGGTAGAGCAGGCTTCATTTGGGGTGGGATTGTAGCACACAGTGTGTTATAGGGATTTGAAACACAAAATAGATTTTTCTGAAGAGAACGTGAGTGTTGCATTTAAAAAAAAAACACTAACAGTCACAAAGTACAGTCTTTCAATCTGTGTATTTATTAGTGTTTGGGATTTTTAAGTGTCCCTTTCTGCAGGTTTCATTGATATACCAATAGGTGGTGACAACAAGTTAATGTTTGAACCTTTAAGGGAGTCATTGAATCATTCATTCAATCGATTTGTTCAAAAACTGATACTTTATAACAAAACAAGTAACTCGGTTTAAGTGATCCATAGAATCATTCACTCAACTGATTCATTCAAAAACACTGATTCATTCAGGGATGTGCAGTGTGTTGCTCAGAGGCATGCAACAGTTCTGATTTAGCTTTGTTTAGAAATCTTTTTGTTGATAAAATACATTAAGGGTGTGTTCACACTTATTCACTTGTTTCGTTTTGACCCCCCCCCCCAAAAAATGTTCCTGGTCCTCTTAGCGTTCACATTGACATTTTAACACGGAACCTAAAGATACCGAACCTAAAGGCATAGGGATATGTCCACAACCTGATTGGTTGGCTATTATTTCGTATATTATGTGACAGAACTTACCAAACATCCAAAACAATGCTGTGTGCTGGGCTAAATGCGCTCGTTGTATCTGCGTAGCCTACATATGATGCCATTTTTACCAGCTGAGAACTTGTGAGAACTTATGAGAACTTATAAAATGTGTAAAGGAGTCAAAACAGCAGCAGGAATCCCTCCGTCACACACAAACAAAGATCTGCTGTGAGGAGATGTGGTTCTGATGCCTGTACCGAACTGTGATGGACAATATCGCGACAATGACGCTAAAAAAAAAGTGCATTCTGTCCTTTTAAGGGTTGCATTTTTTTTTTTTTTTTACATGTCTTTGCTCTGTTTTGCTTTCATATTTCAGTCGAACCGCACCCTGTTGTAACAAGAAATAATATATTATGCTCACTTTTGTGTTTACCACTTCTGGTATGAGAAACGGTGCAGAAACAGTATTGAACAGTACTGTCACAAAATATGTAATTTTAAATGGAGTTTATGATATGGATGTTCAGTGTAAAAACACTTGCACACATATTGACAACAAAAGTAAGAGGTATGTCACCTGGAAATAAAAAACCCCTCTTTTAGGCATGAAATGAGCTGAATGTTAATTGTCATATATTCCCTAATGACTAGCTTGGTTCACTAGAGCGAGGCTGGTACCGAGAGGGGGAGAGCGCGAATCCAGCGCTCCGTCACCCTTTCCAGTCGAGACTCAACGACTTTGAAATTCTAATGGGTATTATTTGCAAAGGGCACCTTCATTTGCGTGACACCACTCCAAAAGACAAGGTGATTTTCAGCTAAGCTGTAATCCCCCTGCGCCACTCGCCACAAAGGTTCGCCAACTTCAGATCAGTGTGAACACACAGCGGACTGGTCACACTTTGTTGTTACCAAAGCAAATCCAAGCAATTATTTAATTGTTCATTAATTGCGCGGTTGTAGTTTTGCTTGTTTCTAATTTTGGTTCGTGCCTTGGACTGTAACAAGGTGACAGTCATGCTTTTTGAAGATGGAATTAGAGCACAAGTTTGTGTGGTATGAACAGGTGTTGCAGCTTGTTGAGGTTTAGGGAGGACCGGAGTCATTTTGTTCTTGTGCCACAGGGTATTGTTTTTATGTTTATGTCTGTTGCTTAGTTGATCAAACTGCAACACTCTTTTCCTCAATTAGTGTTAATTGAGCAAAAGAGTGTTGCAGTTTAAACCTCAATTAGTGTTAATCAAAGAAACATCTACGTTTTTCTTTTTTTTCTTTTTTTTTAATATGTCCACTGGCCAGCAATACTATACCCTTCAATGTTTCCCATTCATCGATTTATGTTTGGCGGCCCGCCACAATATCAACATTGACTGCCACAAATAGATTTCAGTGCTTCCCATTCATTCTCTAGCGGCCCGTAAATATATTTAAACTTCTCATAATAACATAAAAGCTCTTTAATGTTGTGTTTTGCTCCTTTGCTGTCAAATTAACTAAAATCGAAAGCACGATAAGGCTTTGTGTCCTTATCAAAAGACTGTCTGTTTGCGCTGAGCAATGAGAAGTGCGCACTTCGCTCCGTATCTCAGTTCGCAGTGAACTCTATCAGTGCATGTGCTGAGGTTAGTGTGCATTTGGGAACGCTGTTACACATTATTTTCACATTTTTTCACAGTTGACAATTACAGCATTTCACTAGATTTGTAATGAAAAGCGTTTGTAAACTTGTTTTCCGCCAAAATAAGGGCTTGACTGCAGATTCCGTCAAAATAAAAGCTCACGGGTTTATCTCTTGCATGGATAGAAATTAGGACAAAACTAATGATGAAAGTTTAATTTATTTTTCAGCGCATTTGTTTTACAATATATGATTCTTACTATCATAGGAATCATATGTAATGTAGACCGATACACTATATACCACAGCTAAAAAGAGGTTTGAGTCCCCTTTATTAAAGTTTAGATACAAGTCAAAGCACAGACTTTTTCTTTGTTCATTTTGCACACTGAACTTGGGTTGGAGCTCTTAATTTTGAACTGTCAAAGTGCACCAGATTGATGAATTTAACTTTAAAATGTACAACATTTTGTACAAAATGTCTGTCTGTGTCCTTCACCTTTGATCTTTCACTTTTGATATATATGTTTGTGTGTGTGTGTAATATACTTTATTCTTTGATTATATTATAAATGAATATGCAATTATATGTACTATGCAATACTATACTATGTGAGCTTTAACAGTGAGTGCCAACCAATTTGTTTACCATGTATTTAGATCTGTGTGTTTCTAATTCAACCTCGTCTGCAACTATTTACGGATGTCTACAGTAGGTGGACGTGAGTAACAGCAGTGCTGGTAGGATGCCTCGGGTGGTTTGGCCTTGTGTTAGACAGACCAGAAGAGAGGTAATTTGCTCTGCTCATCTTGGTTCAGCCTGACTACCATCACTGCAATCTGAGTATCATGAGTGCACAATCTTATGGAGTGATGCGGAAAATCACATCAAATAGTGTAGCCTCTCATATTTCTTTCATCACATTGTGAGTGAGAATGAGAGACTGAGAAGGACAAAAGCACAAACAACAAGATAGAAATTGTTTGTGTGTTTTCACAGCAAATGGTCACAGCAAAAAGAAACAGCAGTGAGTCCTGACAATGTCAACTGTTTTTTTGTGTGTTTTTTTTTTTTTACCTAGCCCAGAGAGATGGAAAAGGACTCCAGTTCCCTTAACAGTTGTTCCAATACCTATTTCAAAGCCCAGAGAGAGCAGAAGTACACAGATATTGCTCATCTCACCGTGCCTTCTGAGACAGACTGGATTTTAAAACTGGGACTCGTACCCAGATGAATACTTTACACAGATATGTTTATACTAATCTTATTTTAACTGGAACAGGATTCTGGCTCATAATCCAACTGCTACTTCATTCCAGATACTTATAATGTTAAAGATACATACTAAATACATTATACATATTAAATCTGTAAACATTAGAGAGGATATTTAATTTCTATATATGGAATTTATTAAAAAATTTCGATCTCTCTTTCTCTCCGTTTGAAATTGCCCTTGTTCTCTATGTCACAAAGATTTTGTAACCAATCCTGTCAATGTGTGGCGCGGTTTTTAGCATATAATTAACTATGCTGCAAAGCAGGGGAGTCTCAAGAGAAGCCAGGTTATCCCGGTATATTGTTCTAATCTGTTGATATGAAAAATCAGGTAGATTTAGCAATATACCGAGTGAATTATGTATATGATGTATATTACGATGTTATGATAAACTATATGCCTTTCTCCATTGATGCTGAATTAGGCTATTGTTTGAACCAGTTTCTGTTCAAACCAGTTCAAACATACTGTAAAAGGCTTAATTAAACCAGTATGCCATTGTGTAACGTGTACTATTGACCTAGTGGATCAGGTAGTTTGAGCTGCTGCGATTGAGTGAAGGCGGAGACTAATTTGGATATTAATTCTGTTTATACTAAATGAAGCAAGGGTGCACAGTTACATTCAAGCTATTTTTAAGGCATGAAGAAATTATTTTTATAGGAAAAAAAACTTTAAATAGGTCTATTTAGTGATCAAAGATTAGTTTTAAAGTCCCCTTGTGGTGAAAATCAAGTTTTTAATGTTGTTGTTTATATGTCTATGTGGTGTTTTTAATGTGCTTTAAGACAAGCCATGTGCAAATTCATAAGTCAGTCAACACCATTGCTGAGTATTTTCTCCTTAAAACTGCAGTGAACTAAAGACAGTCTCAAAACATAGTTTGAAATCGCTGGTGTTTCTGACGTCACAAACTACCTTCCCAACTACTAACCAATCACGTCAACGTGTGATCGTCAACGAATGCATCTCTGAGCTGGTGTGAGTGAGTGGAGGCAGAGCTAATTTGCATATTCATAGAACCGTGTTTAATAAATGAGGCAAGGGTGTAGAGTTACTTTTAAGCTATTTTAAGGCATGAAGACATTTTTTAAAGGAAAAAACGTTCAAATATGTCATTTTGGTGATCAAAGATGAGTTTTAAAGGATAAAATGATTGACTACAGGGGGGCTTTAAACGCTTAAATTAATGACTACAGGGGGGATTTAAACGCTTAAATTAATGACTACAGATGACTTTAAGACATTTCTGTAAACCTCTTTGGTAAATGAATGACAACGATTTGTTACAGGTTGCAATTTGCTGTCAGGTCAAATATAATTACCTGTTTTTTACCAGTTTTTACACATTTGAGTTATATTTCATAAAATAAACAGTGCTCAATGTGCCATATGAACTATACAAAAGATCATACTAAACACTCTCTCCTAGGATTCTTCAGAGGTCTATGCAAACCTATAATTGTAGGCCTAGAGTTTTTACACAGTACATTGATCTGTTTGATTCAAATGATCCCTTTAAGCACTGAGGTGTACTGAAATGTCTCATCTTGTGTTTAACTTTTAATTAAAATTACTATTTTAGTCAGTGGAATAAATATTGGTTTTGATGAAAGCACATCAGGGGAAAGTGGTCTATGAAGTTTGTTCACCTCACGAACCATGTAGCCAAGAGGCTGTGAGATTTCCATAGTAACGCAAATTCGCACCATGTGATGTCGAGATGTGTGGTTTAAGGGAGCAAATGAATGCCTTATGGCGCAAGTCAGTCTGTGAACCAAAGCTCTATTTCAGCTATGAGTTCAACATAGCAAAGTACTCACGTTTTAGAACCTCTTGTTCCTTTAAACTTTGAAGAGTTTCTTTGCCATTATATTTCAGCGCTGTGAAGTTGTTAATTTCAGTGCATTTAAAATCTCTTAATGAAATAATTGATTAGCACTTTGTGCACTTAAAGACTTAAAAATGAATGAAAATAACTAAATCACTCTCAGTATCCACTTATGGGAGAGAAAGAGGAATGAGTCAGCTCTTAAAATCTGAAATTAAAGTGAGAGAGCGAGCGCGCAGACCCTCAAGACCATTGGGAGTAAAATCACATCCAGCACTGTACTTGAGAAAACATGAAAACAATCAAGTTGTTCCATCTGTCTGTGTTGACAGTGTATTCAACCCCCTGCCTCACATGCTACGTTGCCCTAACGGTGTGTGTGTTTCGGACAAAAATCAATACATCCTTACCGTCCAGGTAGCAGCAATGTTCTATCTTGACTGAACTCTAACTCCCTGACAGTAATGTTATTTGGAGGTAATCCAGTGTTATATATTATAGCTTTTTTTTCCTCTATATACTTCGATGCCAAATCAATCCCTTTCTCCAAAGTAAATTAATAATGAATGCCCTCTCTTGTTCATGTCACAAGGTAGCCAGAGGGGGCTGCAGAAAGATGTATTTTCAAAACCGCACTTGGTTTGATACTCGATATATTTTTTCCACAAGTACAGTGGGATATGCTTGATGCACTGCTAGCTGAAATAGAGTTGGATCTGTGACTCCATTGCAACGTGCACTGAGAATGAATACCCAAAGTAATTCTAAACTAACTAAAAAAACATCTAGCAATAACATGATGACATCGCATTAAAAATTAACGCTTTGTAATCTGTACTAGGATGAGAATTGTCGAACATCCCCTGATGATGCAAAAAAAAGCTTATATTATCCCAGAGCGCATGCACTTCGGTGTCAAGGCAAAAAAAATGGACGAGGGCCGTGCTTGTTTATTCCGCATGCTTAATTTTCCCCGCCCTTGGATGCTTTTCATTGCACTGAAAGGGTAGACACTTTATTTGGATTAAAATGGTTTGCTGTCTGCTCTTCTCTGATAAGGGAATATAAGGCGGAGTTATTTATTAATTTATGTATTTGTTGCATTGTGCTGATTCAGTGTGGCGCTATGAACATGCAGCTCAGACATGCTCTAGTGACCGGAGATGCTGCACTACAGGTTTCCAGAAGGTTCTGACTGCTCAAGGTTAAGACTGATTGGGTTGGATTTACCCTCAGTGTCTTACCAAGAGGCTGTTATTATAATACACAGCATTTTATGGGGATGCTGTAAATAATATTTTAATATGATAGCTGAACTAACAATGTGCAGTCCCTACAGTGCACATGTATTTAAAGGGATAGTTCACCCCACAATTAAAATGACTTTGTTTAATATAGATAGTGTCTACACCAGATGTGAGCGATGAGACAAAAGCAAATAGAACACATTATAATCAGTGATGCTGTCTACACTTAGATGCGGCGTGGCAAGATGTGACATAACAAATTCCCGGCAGTACACTGATGCCCCATTCTATTTCTGTTGTACTCCAAGCACTTACGCTATTTCTGAAATGAGAAACAAATAGATTTGTAGTGGTCGGTTTGTTCCGTCTAGTGTAAACAGCCTCAAACTGTAAGTCTTCTGTCATATAATAGCTTTGTGTAATGAATAGGTCAAAGGGTTACACTTTATTTTATTGTGTCCCCATTACAGTGTAATTATACATTGAAGTACTTAAGTAATTGTAATTAACTACATGTACTTACTATAGGGTTAGGGTAGGATTAGGGTTTGGTTTAGGGTTAGTTGCATGTAATTATGCCTAGTTTCTAGTTATTGCTATAGCCTAGTACTGGTAACAAAGACACATTCAAATAAAGGGTTACCGGTCAAAGTGCAATTTTTTTTTTTACAAAAATGTTATCATTGTTTAATGAAATTCTTCCTAGTTCTTTTTGGTATGTTCTTGATTGTTCTGATTTGTCTAATCTTTTCAGTGAATAGATTAGATAAATTAATTTTCTGTCTGCCACACAAAACTTTTAAATGGCTTCAGAAGTCTTGTAATATAAAACTTGTTCTTTTTGCACCTTGACAGCCTTAGTACTCTACTTGGTTTCTATTATATTGACAAGAAAATCTGGACAAAATTTCACCTATTTTGTTCCACACTGAACAAAGAAAGCCGATTTGAATTTGAGTAAATATTAATGGCAAATCTTTCGTCTTTGGGTGAACAGTTCACTTAAACATACAGTCTTGCATAAGTGCAGACTCAGTCATCTGTGTGTACATGCAATCACACCAGCCGTGTGCAGCGAAAGGCTGTTTGAACAGCAATGCTCTTGTTTCCTGTATTATTTACCATATCATCCATGTCTACATGACGAATGTGTGAGAGCTTTGCTCTTTGATCCCATAAACGGTGTTTCATCGGGGGTTTCGTTCAATTACCGGTGCAACAGCTGCTTTTGCTTTGCATTTTTTTCTTTTATTCCAGCCAACTTTGAATGCCCTTGAGTGTGCTTTGTTACCCTGTTTGGCAACCGTGTGCTTTACATGCCAGCCGACGCGTCTCCTCCTTCTATTATGGGTGGCTCGCCTCTTACTTGGTTCATCTAGGGAGATTTTTATTAAACCAGGGTTTTTTTTTTTTTTTTTTTTTTTTTTTTTGATGCCACAGATCCTCAAATATTTTTCCTAAAAAAAGGCAGCTTGACCCATTAACACTTTAAAAAAAAAAAATATATATACACATATACACACACACACACACACACACTAATAAGTTGTGTTGACACTTAATGTTGTATAAAATCTCATTTTTATCTGTAGAATTAGATATGTTTATTTTTATTTTGTTTTATTTTATTTTTATGCAAATAATTGTGATTAATCTCATGTTTTATTTTTATTATTTATTTTTGGCAGTTTGGTTTTTGCTGCAGAAATGACATATTGCCGCCTTTATAGAGAAGAGCAAGGGGAAGACAGATTGGAGAGGGGCGACTTTAATATTTCTGCGTAGGATGCCCTGCAGTGTATTATGAACCTGTCCACAGGGAAAAGGCTTGATCTTTCCACTGATCTCCAGCGTTCTCATTTAGTCTATTATAAGATGAGGTAGAGGCCAGTGCCGCAGTTTCCACTCCCGTGAAAACGAACGCCTTTGCTTGTACCCCAGTACTTCTGCCCGCCTGCCTAGGGAGAGAAAAAAAAGACACAAAGAAGCACATTTACCACATCTGTCCCTGGTGCTTTGGATGTTGCCCTGTAGAAGCTAAAGTAGTTCAGCTCTGTGCCTCTCACTGAATCGACTAAAATGAGCGCGCGAGCATTATAACCATAATGGGCTTTAATGAGCATCGAACGCCTATTATTCGAATGTGTGCCAAAGATTTTTGGGCTGTGATGCTACTAGAGATAAAACAAAGATTGCATGAAAATTGTCCCTGCGTTTTATTGAATGGTTAATCAGGCAAGTAATCAATTAAGCGCATGATTGCTTTTGATTTTAATAGCCCTACAGTATATGAAGAGGCCCTTTTTGGCCTCTGCTGCTAACTGTTAGGCATAGCTGTAATTAGACACAGCATGTCCTCATTTAAGGAAGGCCTGTAAGTAATTAGCATCTAATTCCATTGTATCCGTTATATGGAGAGATGGCATTGTCTTTAAGTCGAAAGCACTGAGAGGCTGTTCCCCCCCAGCCAGTTTAGCTTTAAATATTATCTGGGGGTCACTGAATTTAATAAACCCAATCTTCAGGAAGGTTTGGGGGTTTGATCGATGTCTAACCATGTTGTTCTTCCTTGCTTAATATCTAGGGAATACATTCGCACTCGCTTCCGAAACAGATGCAGTCTTCCGACGTACAGTACCAGGGGGACTATTTGAATGAATGCTAATGAATATTTGAATTTATCTTAAATGATGAATCCCAGTGCTTTAGTAACAAAGGGATACACTGGTAATAATTCAGAGGGGAACTTTGCTCGTAGCGCACATGCTAATGCTAAGGGTTAAGTGTTCTCTCTCTTCTCTTGTAGTTGCTCACAAGGGGACTTTGTGACACACACAGCATGGCTGAACAGATCAAGTATACTGTACGCTGGAGAGGATAAGTGGTCTGTGGACCCCCGGGTGAGTTTGGTTACTCTGAACCAGGATGAGTTCACCATCAAGATAGAGGATGTGGACTTGACAGACGAGGGCCAATACATCTGCGCGGTGCAGACTAGCACCAGACCCAGGACCACTTCCGTGCACATCATCGTTCAAGGTGAGTTTTCTGATGTGTCACGGTGTAGAGCACTAAGGGTGAATGCTTTTATACGCTTTTGTAAAGGAGCACTTCATCCAAAATTGAAATACTGTCATCATTTACTCACGCTTGCGTCGTTGTAAAAACTGTATGAGTTTCTATCATCTTTCTGAATGAAAAAATATTGCAGAATATCCAGAGTGCCGTTTTCTATAATGGGGATTGGAGCAGTGAAGCTCTAAAATGACAAAAAGGACCATAAAAGTGACACAAAAGTAGTCCATTTGACTCGTGAGCTGTATTTCTAGTCTTACAAGAACCAATAATTTTTCAAATCTTGGATGTCAAACCTGGTGCGCTGTGTCCTGTTGCATCATAATTGAACTGAACTTTAAAATGTTAAACAGATTTTCTGCAAATAACTACTTAAATGTTAAACCATCATATGACTTCAGAAGACATGCAATATATAAAGATGTATAAATAAACACTTTTATGTTTCCTATTATAAAGTAAAGGTCACATTTTCACATTAGCTAAATTTCACAAGCAAAAACGCCCATTGCCTATTGTCAATAGTGTAGCAATGTACAGTACCCTGTGTATGAAGCACAGCACACAAAGAAGTCACTTTCAAACCAAGCAGCTTTCTGCAATATCTGCTATATTTATTTTGTATTTCAAGTAAAACAAAGTCATACAAGTTTCGTACTGACCATGAGGGGGTGAGTAAATTATGAATTTTCATTTTTTGGTGAATTGTCTCTTTAATATGCTTGTGCCTGAATGTGTGCAAATAGTCTGTGTGTTTGTACAGGTATAATATCATTTCAGTATCGGTTTAAAACACCTTGAACTCCAGTTACGATATTGGGTATTTTAATGAAGTGGATAATTATGTAATTAATGCTGATTGTGTAAAACCTTGGGGGTGCATTTTTTGCTCCTGATTTGTGGGTCCAGTGTTAATATGATTGATGGCAGTGTCATTCCTGTGCAGTGATGCAGTAAGTCATAACAGTGCCGACTGGAGGTACTGTACACTGGCTAGAGATTTAGAGCACAGCAGCTCACCACTGCAGAATTTCAGCTTTCAATGCAAAACTCATTGAGTAATATTGTGGGAATTAGTCTTTTTTGGTAGTTAAATGTTCATTCCAACACCATTTCTCCATTGAATGAATGATAAGGCCAACAAAATATGTTGTATTTGGCAAACTCACAGTAATGGTGGCTCTTAACCAACATGATGTATCAAAATAATTTGTTAAAAATAAATGTTCAGTCATTCTACATGACAAAATGAGCTTTTGACTGTGTTTACCCATCAGGTTTTGTTCACAAATCTTAACCCTCTTTGGTATGTATCATGTTTTAATTTTATCTAATATTTTTCCCATCATATTTTTTGACAAAATTAGTTTGAATATGAAAAAAAGCTATTAATTGTTCTTAACGCATCAAACCTTAGTCATAGCATAATTGTTTTATGCACAAGTAAATTAAATGAAACACTTCCAAATAAATGATTAAATAACTTATAATTAATTCCAAAAGTCCAATTTTCAAAGTTTCCTGCAAAATGATGTTACACAAAGTTGACCTGTGGGCAAAAACATCTATTTAACATATATATAGTCACCTCACTATTGGTTTATTTAAAGTTTTTGTCCTGAAAGGCAAGCAAGTTGAGGGAAAGCACCATAGATCGATGAGAAGCAAATAACCCAGAATTTGTTCAAAGAGGTCCAGTTATTAACTTATGGCTAATGGTTCAGACCTGGATTTGTGTTAGTTGATAAGCTGTGGTTAAATCTTTGTTTGTTGTAATTAGCCTCACTGACACATGGTTATGAGAGAGTCTTTGATCTATAAAGGAAGAACTGTACGTTGGGTTAGATGAGTTCATACTTGCGTCAGTGGAGAAGACCTCTCAAGACATCATCAATTAAACTGAACGTGAGATCAAAGAATGGGCAGAATTTGGGGAAGAGCTGCAAGAAATATCTTTCACATCTATGAAAATTGTATTAGTGGTGTTTGCAGAGGCAGGCATCACTGTTGCTCAGACTTGAGTTTAAGATTTGAACTCATGTAATACTGTGACTTCGTTCCGCACTGTTTGTGCTTCGGACATGAATTATAGCTCAAAGTATGTGGGTTTGTGAGAATAGGTGTGCTATTACTTTTACAAGTTCTGTAAAAAAAATACAAACCATAGACTGAAAGAGGGAACTGATAGGTAGTAGTAACTTTCTGAATTTTACATTTTAATTGAAGTAACAACTGAAATTCAAAGAAAGCAAAGAAATTTACATCACTATAGTTTTTGTCAAAGTTTATCTAGATCAGGGGTCTCAAACTCGCGGCCCGCGGGCCATTTGCGGCCCGCGGGGTGATATTTTGTGGCCCCCTACTTGACATTAAAGTGTAATGTTAGTGCGGCCCGTCGTTGCGTGTGCCGCGTTTTAAATGGGCTACCATACGGTGGGTTTGTTGTCAATAGTTGCCATAGACAACCGCTAAATACTGTGCGCCTGGAAAAAATGAGCGCGTCGCTTCAATTATGAGCGCGCTTGCCGCGCACGCGCACCTACATTTGAAATAACGAACTTGAGCTTGCAAAATATGTGAGCGCGATATGTGAACTGCCCCTTGTCGAGCTACCACCAACCAGGCCGCGAGCTACTGGTAGCTCGCGAGCGACGTGTTGGAGAGAGACCCTGCTTTAAAACAATGTGAGAATAATCATTTTGAGCTTGTAATATGTGTCTAACAGGTTGATAAGAAGGTTTGCTTTGATTTGTGCAGTCAGTAATTTGCCTGAGACACTATACATGTGTAGAAAGAATTCAATAAGACGGGCAGACATGACTGCAAATATTTGTATTTCAAAAGCAATAATTGTTTTTCTAAGTATATAATAAAAGGAAATGTGCCTTCCAAAAAAAACATTCAATATCATTAATGTGTTGTATAAAGAAAATAAAAAGGACATAAGCAAATATAAATATTACAAATATGTGTTATAGACAAAGAAAGTTTGTAAAATGAACTTCAACTGTCAGAAGGACAGCTCATGAAGAACCAATCATGTACAGAAAGGAATGTTCAAATTCAGAGGAACAGTTCAGAAGAAACGTTAATAATAAAGATTGAGAAGATTGGATCAGTTGTGCTCCTTTTTTGGAATACTTGAATACTATTTTTGGTGGAATACTTGATGCGGCCCAGCCTAACCCAGACTCTACCTCCAGCGGCCCCCAGTTAAGTTGAGTTTGAGACCCCTGATCTAGATAATCTGAATTAGAGCTGTCACTAACGATTATTTTGGTAATCGAGTAATCTGTTGATTATTTGAAGATTAATCGAGTAATCTGATAATTTTGTGGTAATAAAAATAGACCTAAGGGAACAATAGCCTTTAAAATGATTTTAAATACATAATAACAATGAGGCAATCGGTTCAAAGAAAGTACAAAAGTAAGTGATCGTATGGTTTTATTGAACAAAAATGTTCAAATACATAATGTAACATAATATAAACACAATCAATTTATGTACATTATGTATTATAACAAATGCCTGCAGAGGGAGCCTGGTGATTGTTACACTTCACAGCATGATCAAATATTGACCAAACAACATTTCATTCAAATGTCTACTTTTTTAAAACATCATGGTATCATTTTAAGTAGCATCCTGGCAAGCACCACTCAAATTTCTTCAGAAACGTAAACATCTACTTATAAAATATCAAACAATCTTGTGCCATATTATATCAAACACTTCCTGTTAGCATCAAGACATGTTTTGCTTTAGCATTCCATGTAGCACAATCGGTCAGTTCAAGCCCGAGCATTTAGCAGATCCAAGTAATCTGCCCTGTTGCCTTGGTAACGTAGTTCCAGAATACTGCCTTGATTGAGAGTGTGAAGAGATGTTTCGGCACGGAGGTCAGATTCTGCACAATACCTGGACATAACAGCACACTGACAGAAATACAACCATAAACCACAGTTACCAAACAGCACATAGAGAGCTGGAGGGAATTGCGCGTCCCTGATTGGAGTGTGAGTCTGTAACCGCAGTTGGTGGCAGACAGACAGAGAAAGCCCTCAGCTGCTCTGTCTTTACAGTGTAAACTGCAGATTTGAATAGAGATCCAATTTGCTGCTCCGCATGGAGAGTCACAGCCCCGCACTTCAAATTTAACGTGAGAAATGAGTTCGTAATAACCTGAATAAGCAGGTATTATGTAAACACTGGGAGTGGTTTTGCGAACACCTGCTTGTGATAAACAGCGTAAAACTCAACCGTCGTCACGAATACAAATAAAGGACGCGGTTCGTCTTTCTCAGTGTCTGTGAGGGCACTAGAAGGCAAATATTTACAGCCGCACAACTCACTGTTGACCTTGTTAAAATCATCAACTAGAGATTAGCTCATTACGGGTTTAGTAAATGAAGTTCTGCACATAAAAATGGTTGATGTAATTGATTTTTTAAAATCTCATTTCAGTTAAGTCAGCAAGCGTTCAAGCTGAATTGGACAAATGTCCACCTGAATTTCTGCTGTAAAGCAGCTCTAAAAAGACAATAGTGGGTAACACTTTACAATAACAGGGCATGAATATTCATGTACTAATACCTGAATTAATAGTTAATTCAACGTGAACTCATGATTAGTGAAGATATGAAATAATCATGAACCAATGAAGAGCGATCCTTAACTATGACAGGAGTCATAATGATTCATGCATTAATAACAGCAGCCTTAAACATGCTAGTACATGCTTGATAGTAAATGCATTAATTAACGTTTATGGGTAAACTAAATCAATCAGGCTCCATAAGAATAAATAAGAAATATTTTGGGCCCTATTTTAACGATCTGAAACGCAAGTGTCAAAGCGCAAAGCGCAAGTAACTTTGTGGGCGGATCCCGGCGCTGTTGCTATTTTCCCGGCGGGATAAATGCCTCTTGCGCCTGGCGCAAATCTAAAAGGGGTTGGTCTGAAGTAGCTTCATTATTCATAGGTGTGGTTTGGGCGTAACGTGAAATAAACCAATCAGAGCGTCATCTCACATTCCCTTTAAGAGCAGGCGCGCTTGTTCTAAAGCGGATTCCTATTATAACGGCGGATTTGCCAGGCGCGCGCCAGGAGCGGTTCACAGCCGAGGAGAGCAACGTTCTCGTCAGGGCCGTAAAACACAGAGAAGTGACATTGGGGATGGAGAAAGCCACCCAAATTAACTTCTGTTAAACAGGCGTATGATAATTTGGGTAAATGTGTAAGCTACATGTATGCTTTTATAATAAATTGTCTATCTATCTATCTATCTATCTATCTATCTATCTATCTATCTATCTATCTATCTATCTATCTATCTATCTATCTATCTATCTATCTATCTATCTATCTATCTATCGTAATAATGTATGATTTGCAAAAATGAAAACTGCTGCTTAGATGAGAGAATCAAAGTGTATGCGCGTTGTGCACACGCTACATTGATTATGGCCAAGCATGCGCCCTTAAAATAGCATAATGAACAACGCGCAACGCGCTACTGACTTTAGACTAGTTTTTTTCTGGTCAGTGGCGCATTTGTTTTATAGAACAGCAAAATAGCATGAAGGAAAGTTTGCGCCGGAACACGCCTCCTCTTTGCGCTGAACCGCCCCGGCGAGCGCAAGTGTATTTCTTAGTTAACCGACGTGCGTCTGTGGAGGGAAAAGCCCGCTTTGCACGGGTGCAAAATAGGAATGATACATGCGTCAATGTCCAAAGTCATTTGCGCCGAGTGCAAGATAGGGCCCTTTGACTTTGAAATACATTTAAACAATGTATTAGTCATAATTTAAACTATTGACATCAGCAGCTTCATCATAAACATTACTATATACCAAATACACTAATAATTTATCTTAAAGGTACAATATGTAAGAATTTTGTAATAAAATATCCAAAAATCACTTGCACAGTGTGATATATTTCCTGCAGTTGTGTACTTACAATATCCCAAAAGTCTCCAACGGTTTTATTTCAGAGAAATTCCCATTTTAAATAAGTGGCGGTCCCGGAAAAAAATGTTGCCGGTCAATGACGCTATCCTCGGTTTCCGTTCATACTGCCATAGCCATGACGTAACCATGGCGACAGACGTGGACAACTGCGTAGTGCGTAACGTTTAGCGGCACGCAGTTCTTGTTTCTTTCAAACATAGACCATGGCAAGCAGACTTTGGGACAAACAAGGAGAACTAAAATAAGGATCAATATCAGCGTGGCGTTTTTGAGATGCTGAGAGCTCCACGTCCGCGACTAACTTGGACTTGACAGAGCTTCACGAGTCACGACTTGACAGCTTTATTAGACAGGTGAGCAAATGTACATAAAACAAATCAATGTTATATAACGTTAGCTCAACATGATAAAATGTTAGAATATGGTCAGTATGTTATTCTAATGTTGATCTAGCTTACTGCTAGTTTCGTATAGCAAACGAACTAACACGTAGTATAACATTATAACTTTCAACACACATTTAAATGCCGTTTAGTGTGATAGTGTAACGTTAGACCAAGTGAAGCAGCGCTGCGTTACCTCACAAGTTTAATTCGTCTAATAAACTGACCTGTGTGAGTAATCCAGCACTTGTGGGTAGTTTGGTAGTTATTCCTTTATATCTGTGGGACTCGCCTACATATTGTGCCTTTAAAAGGTCCTAATCTGTTTTGTGATGTTCTCTTTCCTATCAAACTAAACTTACTGTGACTTACAACAGTTCCTGAGGAATCGGTTCCCCAAAAAATAGCCAAACAGGAAACATGAACTAAGGACAGGGGAACGTTTGCTGGGATCAGTACAGTTCACTCTCCATCCAGATGCAGGCCGTTGATGATACTGTACCTCCGACTTTTTGAAAAGCCACACAACATCACTTTATTTGGCTGAATACTAGTTGTGTATTTGATAGTAAGTTTATGATAAATCATGAGCTGAAATTGGTAAGTAGTTTACAGTGAATTTACCCTCTGGGGTCTGAGGTGTTTTTGGGGCCCTTGAGATGTTTTGACATGCCCTGACATTTGTGCTTATTTCAGCTACTTAAAACATACCATTTGCCAACATATAAATTTGCTGTATTCAGCACAAACTCTGCTACAATAATATGTGAGCAAAATGGATGTACATGTTTGCATTTTATAGAAAAAGAATATTATGCGTGGTTAGTACGTTTTGGGGAAAAAAATGTCACCGCAATAAGGCCATTTAACACATACTGAATAATTGTCCACAAGACTTTTGAGTTACTATTCATGTAGGCTAGAATTTTTACTTCAAAATGAAGTGAAAATCATTCTGACCACTCTTTCACAAACAACAATATAATGATTTAAATTTCTTACGTCAATTTTTGGTCAGCACTGCTGTATGCGTGGGAGTGTGAATGGCCATGAATATTAATGTGATTTACACCTGGGTGGGAAGACTAAAGACACTCCCCCAATGGCCCATCAAGGTGCTGTGAGGCAGCCTGAACTAAGAATGATTCACTGATGAATAAAAAGTTAAAAAGAACAGCATTTATTCAAAATAGAAATCTTTCCTAAGAACGTAAAGACTTAAAGTCATTACTATCACTTAACACATCCTTTCAAAAAAACAAACATAAAAAGACCAAACTTGTTTTGTTTTGTTTTATATAAAAAAGTGGACTGCCTGTTGCTTGCCTGCTTGTTTGCCTTGGCTCTCTTCGGAACTGGTGGATGGACGTGTTCATTGTCACATCTGTTATAAAAAATAAAAAAGCATGAGCATGCTGATAACACAATCAAATAAACTGTATTATTATCATTATCAATCACTAATTGCCATGGATAATTTTTTTTTTTTGTAATTTCACACAAGAATAGGTAGCCTACTTTTACATTATGACGATGTAAACACAATTAGGCTACATTTCATCTGTAAAATATTACGTCTGTGCACTTACTTAGTATGATTCTCGATCACACTGAGAACTGAACGACACCTGCGTGTCCCTCTACGAGGTGCTGGAGAAGGAGAGCATGATGCAAACACATTCCTAAAAAAAAAAAAACTGTTAGCATACATTATCCAAAGTAAACTGATGGACAATTAATGGGTATGGATGCACAATGTATGTATATATCTGTTGATGGGCCATGGGACGGAGACATATCTGTTGATGGGCCATATAGACCGCACGCATTTAGTGATAGGCCTACACGCAATGAACGGATCGTTCGCGAACGACACATCACTACATTTCAAACATTTACACCTGTATTCAGTTATTTACGCATGATATAGTGTCATAGGCTAACCAAAACTGAACATTTAATTATATAAAAAATATATTGTATTTAGACCTCTTTTACCGGAGCCTGAAATATATTTCTAGTTATATAACCTAAGCAGTTATTCTCAAACAAAATAGGCTACATTACGCATAAGGCACTATTTTAGCATAAGTAGTGTCATAGGCTAACCAAAACTCAACATTTTTATATAAAAAATATATTGTATTTAGACAGTATCACATATTTTACTGGAGGCTGAAATATATTTCACTAAATTAATACCTAAACATGCAGTTATTCGCAAACAAAATACATAACGCATAAGGCAGTATTTTAGCATGATAATCAGTGTCATAAGCTAAGCAAAACTATATATTTAATATACAAATATGTTTAGAGTAATATCACATTTAAAAAGTTTACACGAGCGAATGTTAGGGATATTGTGAGGCAATATTTTCTGTAAGATGTCAAAAGCTAGGCAAAATATAGTCTGAAAATTAATTTGAGCTCTATACGATCAGAAAAGAAATTCTAAAACACTAAACAATTTACTCCGAACTTGTATCCTCGGCGCGGGATCAATTCGTTCTTCAAAATGCAGCCGTTCCTCGTCCGAACGAAAAAACTGTACCTCTCCTTGGTTTCAAACGGATTACATAAACTGGAAATATTAATTTTTTTAATAAATTACTTCATTTAAAAGAAGAGAATACAAGCTTTAAAAAGACACATGTCTCGTGGTTCTGTGATAAGTATTGACTTAGTTACAGTTAATTTTTCGGACGCGTTTCAGAATGGACTTCACTGACAGAGAGAATGCAGAACGCGTATCATGTTTATTTTTCTTTATTAGGCGAAAAGCACAACACTTTCTCTCTTCGAAGGGCAGACGGCAGAGCCCTTGAAGTGGGGACTTTGGAGTGAGCAGGGCACTTGTGTGCCATTATGTAGCCAGCCATTTGGAACGCACTTAATGAAGGGAGCAAAGAAAGACAATGTATTTTCCTTCTTTATTTTTACCTGGGATGTTCCCATGACAATGCAGCACGGTGTCCATCAGCTGAATAGCTGTTATTACCAGAAATATCTTATTATTGCTGTTAACATAACTGTTGCAAATAAATATACATTTTATACAAAAAAGTTTTTAAAATATGCATTATATATCTGCGTGTGAGTGTCTCAACTTTAAAACTTGCCATCTCATCTTTGGACCCTGCATTACCTAACATTTCTTATGAAACTTATTTAAACATAACATGACAACATTTGTACAATGTAACTAATGTATAGATTAACATCTATCCCTCATGTTCTTTTTCTATTTAATTATTTTAGTTTTCAGCTCATTGTTCTTTTCTCATTGGTATTCTGATGACATTGAAAATATTGTTAATACATTTTGTATATTTTATACAAAGTTGTATGTCATAAAAATGTCATCTCTGTATGTTTTGCAAAAAAAAAAAAAAAAGAATTATGAAAATAAAATAAAGTAGACTTTGAGCTGTAAGCACGTCCCAGCTGGGTTCGTCATTATTGGTGTCCCCTGGAAAAATTTCCGTTGTGGTCTATGCTATTTGTAGCGTGTTTCTGTATTTGGTTGTGTTGTGAGTATTTGGAGCACACATGTTTTGTGAACTGATGAAGATGTTTTCTAAATTTGCATGTGTTTTCTTCAGTTGCAGCGCGTTGAGCTCTCTCGGCCACCATATATTAGTCCATTTTCCACATTTGGTTAGACAGATCTGTGTAATTAATGGCTAAATAATCATGTGCCATTCCAATTATTTGTCACAAAGCTGCAGATGGCAGATTATGATATTAAAGTTTAAATTATGGTAGTATTACTTACTTACTATTAGATCATGTTTAATTCAAATTTAGATTACTTCTAATTTATTCTTATGGAGCCTGATTGATTTAGTTTACCCCTAAATGTTAATTAATGCATTAACTATCAAGCATGTACTAACATGTTTAAGGCTGCTGTTATTAATGCATGAATCATTATGACTCCGGACGTAGTTAAGGATCACTTTTCATTGGTTCATGATTAGTTCATATCTTCACTAATCATGAGTTCACGTTGAAGTACCTATTAATTCAGGTATTAGTACATGATTATTTATGCCCTGTTATTTTAAAGTGTTTCCTAATAGTGTCATTATTCAGCTGAAGACAGTTCAGTGTTAATTCAGTTCTGTTTAATAACTGTGTAAAGTTGATCAATTAATAAATACATATTATTAGATAAATAATTTTAAGTTAGCTGTACACAGCTCTACAGAAGACAAAAGTGTCAGTTCAATGTAGATTCAATTCAGTTCAATAACAATGTCGATGTTGCAAAATTCATAAATTATGAAACAAAGTCAAATCAGATATAAAGCAGCTCTGTAGAAAACAGTGAAATCATCCAGCTCAGTTAATTTCAAGTTGTGTTCTGATCCAATAGTGTCAGTGCGGTCAAATCAATAATATAACTAAATAATATATCACCAGATCTGTTTTTTCCCCCCCTAATGGCACTCGCTTCTTGCATGTTATGCGTTGACTTTACAGTGGCACTTTAATTAATTTTCAGAAAACATCAGGCAAACTGTATATGCAATGCTTTAATAAAGTCTTCTGATCTCAACATCTGTCCAAATCATAAGAGATTCAAATCATAAAAAATATATATTTTTTTGCTACCTGTCTGAACAATCTTTGATAGTTGCTCCAATTATAGCAAATTCTAAGTCTGGGCAACTTGACTTTTTAAAGTTCAGACAAGACTTAAATTAAGTAAATAACTCTACAAAATGCCATCTCTTGCCTTTATTTAAGTTCTTTGAACACAATTCCTCCAAGCTGTGACTCCCCAAATACCTATGTGTGTCTAATGTCTCTGTTCTCCGAATGTCTGTGAGCATTCATGAGCCTTCATGTGCCCTGACTACAGTGTCCTTATCCTTAATAACCACAGGCGGTTGGGTGCCTTCATTCGCACCGCAAACACCTTAAGTTATTAAAATCATGTAGGGATACTTGAATGTGCAAAAGTGGACAATGTGATTAAAAGTGGAATTTGATCAAAATAAATAATTTCATGTACAGGTTCTCCAGAAAGGTCAGAGCATTAAGAAGACACAACACCTCAAGCTGTTGCTGTTTATTAATGAGCTTCAGGTACCAGAAGCCAAGATCTGTAAGTTAACTTGGCTTTATAAACCAGTGTTTCTCAACTGGTGGGTCGTGACCCAAAAGTCGCAAGACCGTTCTGAGTGGGTAGCCGAGTATGCAGTCAAAGACCCAACATAAACAAAAAACAACGTAATTCTTAAATTTTTCTGATGGCAGACTTTTATTTTGAAAGACATGCGTAAAGAGTGCCTGAGAAAAAACGTGTTTTCCTGATTTCTGTATCTGCGCTTTTGATTAGATGTTTTCAGGCTGTATGTCAGTGTCATTATTCTATCTTTATTTTCGGATCTTGTTTCGAAATAAAAAATGTCTCACCTTTCAACAAACTTTCCTGTCCTGTCAGATGTTATGTGCTCGACGTGTGCACTCTTCGATTGCACGTGCAAATGTGGAGGCAGGCGATGTATATCACTTCACTATTTATTAGGGCTGCACAATTAATCACAATTAACATGTAATCGGACTTAAACCGATTTATCTTATTGCGATTATGAAATCGCAAAGGCTGCGATTATTTTTTATGCACAGCTTGTCAGTGAAGTACAGCTCTGTGATCAGTAGTAGATGCTGCTCCATCTGAAAGCACTGCGAGTTTGAGTTGCGTATAACGTGCATTTAAAAAGGCAAGATGAGTCAAATATCTTTCCAAACATGAGGAGCATTTAATAGCATGTTTTTACTCCACACTCACTTCATAACAACAGTTGAGCATCCTTCTGTGAGATGATGTGGCTTCATCAACATATTATTTTATGCTATACAGTGATAAAGGCTATGTTGATTAGCATTGAATAATAAATATACTTTATCATCATGAAAATACCTGAGAAAGCTTGAAGAACTCAGATAAACCATATATTGTTGTAGTGTGTTTATTAGACATTTTTAATCAATCAAAGCCTTTCAATCTTCTATTTATTTAGCTACAGTGATAGTATGATGCCCATAGGGATTTCGTTCCTGGAATGAAGTGCGCTAGCTTACTTCTGCAGGGCATATTTGACGTTTCTGTGCAAAAGCGCCCTCTGGCTTTCAGATGTAGCAGCATTTACTGCTGATCACAGACCTGTGCTGCACTGACAAGCTGCACACAAAATAATCGCATCCTTTGGCAAATCGCGCGGGGTTTAATTTCGATGAATCGTGCAGCCCTACTATTTATAAAGAGCAAATTAAATTACGAACATGCGATATACCAAAAAGCACATTATGTAACTGGTGCATCATGTATGATGCTCATTCTACTCATCAGGATCAGTGTCCATATGTTTTATTAACTGTTCATGTTAGTATTGTGTATTTACTTAGCTAACTGTTGTTCCCTTTCGAAGGGAACTCAACAATACGTCATCGACGTTATGGCAGGGAGACGTATTGTCTCGTTCCCTGTTCTCAGGGAACAGAGGTTACATTCGTAACCTGAGACGTTCCCTTTCGAAGGGAACTCAACAATACGTCTCCCTGCCATAACGTCGATGACGTATTGTCTCGTTCCCTGTTCTCAGGGAACAGAGGTTACATTCGTAACCTGAGACGTTTCTGTAACCTTAACCCTAAATACTTATTTTCACTTAGTGTTTTTTCTAGCAGTTTGAGACTGCTATTTAATATCCTTAATTTATACTGTTTAATGAATTGGTGTTAGTGATATTCTTAAGCCCCGTACACACCGGGACGAATATCGGCGTTATTCGTCAGCGTTTTTTAACGCGTTTTTTGTGTTCACACCCAAGCGATTTTCGCTGACGATGAGCCGAGTGAACATGCAAATTCATTCCCTGACATTAAATGGCGCTGAATGTAAACCAGAAATAGGCCTATTTTGTAGTCGCTGTCGCGTTTGTCATAGTTCTTTATGTTCCGACACCAACGAAACCAGCAGCTCTACATTCATCTTGCCTCGCATCTTCCTCGTCTTATTTCTTCCCGGCAATGTAGACCATAGATATCCATAATAAAGGCCATATTTGGCCAGCAGCACGGACGAGACATCTAGCCTTTATTATGGATATCTATGGTGTACTGTAGACGCTACTTGGCGCATCTTCTTCGCCGTTACGTATGTGTGCTCAGCAAGACCGTTTTGTGTTTGAGCGCCCCCAAGTTGTGTTTTACTGTAACTTCAGAAGCTCCAGACACGTGAGCAAAAGCGCCAATCTCATTGGTCGGATATTTTTTGACGCGGCGCGTCAAACCAAAAAAACGAACCCGAGGCGTTTTTTAAAAAATGATGCTTTTACGCATGGCGTTTTTCGCGTCGGTGTGCACACTCACATTGGCGCCCTTTGTTTAGTCACGAGGCGTTAAACGTCGGCGAATATCGCGCGCGAAATTCGTCCCGGTGTGAACAGGCCTTTACAGTTTAAGTGTATGTTAAGTTAAGTGCTTTTATGTGTCAACCATTTTTGAGAAATAATTTCTTGGTTTAAGTTCCTAAAAATTTGGGGTGCAAATTAATGACCATGGGAAAATATGGGTCCCATGGCCACCAGTTGAGAACTGCTATTATAGTGTGTATGAACGTGAAATAACCATGACAATAAGATTTGACCGTTCTGTCATCATGCAACTGTCCTCTGATTGAATCATGACGTCGTACCACAGTGCTTCAGTGGGAAGTTCCATTAAACATCAAACATGTTTTCATCTTTATGCCTGTTTCTTTCTCAGTCTCTCTTTTTCTCTTACTATATGTCTGTCTCTCTCTCTTACTCTAATACCATACTCGTTATCTGAATGTTATTTGAATGAAAAAACATTTATTTAAGCATAAAGATAGTAGATCTGATCTGCATTTCTTGTTTTTCCACACAGCCATTAATTTATGTTCTCCGGCACATCGTGTCAGCGTGGGAGTGAACTGCGCTATGATCATGTTTGCAGAGGCGAACCGTGTTAACACCAAAACTAATTCATGCTAATCAAAATAGCCGTGCTCCAGAGGTCTCGCTCAGAATACCAGTCAAACCATCATATTTCCCTCCATGCAGTTGTTGATGTATAATAAGGTCAAGGAGAAACAAAGCCAACTCCTCCTAATCTTTATAAAGCTGGTCTGAGCTGCCACTGCCATTGCCATCCACATTTATGAGGGGAAAGACTGCAGTTGCCTCACGGCTGTTGGCTTCAATGGCGCTCTCAGAATGTCTTCCTGCAGATGTAGCATGTCATACACACTTATCGTAGCATCTTTCTTAGAGATCTCTGTTGGCCTCAGTTTCATGTCATTATAGATTGGTTATTTTCCTATTTTTATTGGATAAACTGGTTGCTAACTAAGATCATTTTTGCCAAATGCTGTTGAATGAGAAATGTGTATTTTTTTTTCCATGTTGGAATGCTTTCCCCATCCCAGATTAAGATGCAGAGACAGTAATTTGTTGGCTTTGATTTCCTTGGAAAAAGCTCCCTGACCAGCCTGACAACAGCAACTTTGGTTCAGCCTATGGCGTGGGGTTAGGGGCGGGGCTAACTATTGGCCTGACAAGTGACATAGGGTGGGAAACCAAAGTCTTGAGTAACTTTATTTCATGATAATGATATATACTTTATATAACAATAAACAATTGAGTTAGTTTTACTTTAAATAATGTTGTTACTTAATTATGTTTTGACATGTTTCTACCAGTTTATCGTGTCTTGTAGAAGCTTATATCGACAACTGCTATAATGACAAATGAGTAAGAAGAAACACTGGAAGAAACACTTTAAATAAACAGAGATGGAAGAAACTTACTTTGAAAGACAAATTACTGCACTTAAAATCAGAAAGTGTGAAAAACTTGAGAAACGTGTGAACAGTATTTCCTAAAAGCCATAAAGCTGATATCTAAAACCCTTTCTTAAGGGACTATGATGTAGCCCATCTGCTTTTGTCTTTAATTTGTTTCTGTCAGATACCTAGAGGACAGGATTATATCCAAGCTGTGATGGGGAGAGAGTGCCATGATACTCGGGATATCCCCCAAGCCCAGCAAAGAGCGGGGCATGGCAAAAGCTGCTTTTGGTTTTTTTTGGGGTTTTTTTTTTTGAGGAACGAAAATACAGCGAATGTGTTGTATAGGAGAAGCAGATGAAGTCAAAATTCATTCCCTGATTAAAGACTTTGCATAGTAATCAGCGCCTGAAAGAGGTCATCATTTGCATGTCAAATTATCTGACATTTTCACTGGATGCAAACATTGTTCCTGCAGCTGTGTTTCAAATATTAGGGTCTTGTGTATTCATAATGTAGATGTTTATTTTGGTCACAGAGCAGAGCCATTATATCAGCTTTACATAGGAACAAGTCAAAGTCAAATGCTGTTTGTACACAACAGAACGGCAACATGTTATTTCATTTGTATTCACGTGCATTGTGACTGGTTTCACTATTGATCGTGTGACTATTGATCCTTGAAGAAAGAGTGCCCAAGTGTGTGAAATATTAATAATTGTAAATCAATAGAAAGGAGTCATTTTTTGAGAATTATGAGAACCAGGAAGCAACTCTAAACATGCCTTGTTCAGACAGAAATCAAAAATCAAGACATTTCTCCTCAGAATTATTCTGTTCAAAGCACATTTCAACAGCTTTCGGACATATTTGTTGATACCTCGGTTTGCCCAAATTCTACATTTACTTTACATGTATGCATTCAGCAGATGCTTTTATCTGAAACGAAAAGAGAACATTCTAAACAAATTTTAAACTAGAATTGTGTCATGTATCCTTAGTGAAGTCGCCAATCCCAGAATGCATTGCACTGAACTCCAAGATGATAGATGAGGTGAAAGTTGGTTATAAAACTTTTATTTTATTTGAATATTGAAAGTGAAGTATATTCTGTATATTCTATAATGTATCTATATAATTTTTTATTAAGTTTTAGTTTTTAGTTTAACTATTTAGTTTTAGTTACATCAACTGAACAATAAACTGGTTTCTAACTAAGATCATGTTTGCTAAATGCTTTTGAATGAGAAATATGTGATTTTTTTCCATGTTGGAATGCTTTCCCCATCCCAGTTTAGATGCAGACAGCTACACGTAATTTGTTGTCTTTGATTTCCTCGAAAAAGCTTCCTGCTCAGCCTGACAACAGCAACTTTGGTTCAGCCTATAGCGTGGGGTTAGGGGCGGGGCTAAATATTAGCCTGACCATTGACATAAGGTGGGAGATATGTTCAAATTCTTAAATTGTTTTAGTAGGCACCTGCCTATTTTGGCAGTATGCAGCGAGGAAACTCGCTAGGTTTTGGAACAGAGCTCTGCCACTGCTGGTCTTAAGGTTCTTGTGACAGCAATGAAACACAGATTGATTTCCTCTTTCCCAAACTCGCTGTGCTTATCAAACAGACTGGCGACACTGACATGTTTATTGTGCCACAGAAGACAAAAACGATATGTTGTTTTACTGTAATATGACACGTGTCCATGACTGTATGACAAGAATGGAGCCGTAGCATACTGGAAGTATATTTTCAGATGGTAGATGTTTTATCAGCTAACTCCCCTTCCAGAATCACTGGCTCCATGTAATTTAGTCCGTAACCATATGTGTCCACTGGCATGGAGTTGAGCAGGCGTTTTCAATTCATTCTCCATGGGAGTTGAGTGACGGGCTCACGTGGGGGATTGACAGCAAAGCAACCAGTAAGAGCATCAAAAAGTTGAGAAATGTCCAACTGTATTCAGATGGGAAAAGAGAAATAGAGGGTGGCAGCCAGTGAGGTAAAGTCAGTTTGTCAGAAGTTTCAAAATCCACCAATATGTCTGGGTTTTTTTGTGTATTCAGGGTGGCTATATTGAATTCAGATTTTGAAAAATCGTTGCGGCTAGGTTAACAAAAGTTTATTAAATTTACTCTATACTTTGGGCAAACAAGAGTAAAGTTTGCACTGTAATTGTGCATAAATATGATGGCTTTATTGACCACATATTGAAAGCAATCATTACCCATTCTGAAGGCATCCAGACTGCTCTGCATTTTACAGACACAGCCCCAGAGCTGCAGGCCACTAGAGTTTTAAGCAGTATTGAGCGGGTTTCTTCCGCACCAGTGGACACTTGCAGTAAGAGATCATCTGGCTGGAATGAGGCTAATTGTTATCCTTTGTGTTGACTCAGAAATACCACTGGCTTATTGGCAGCAAACCAGTCAGATATGAAACATAATCATATATATATATATATATATATATATATATATATATATATATATATATATATATATATATATATATTACAGATGCTCCGATCGGTCAGTCTCATGTCTTTCCAATTCTGAGCTGATCCATCAGCTGCGCGTTCTCGCTCTCTTCTCTCCGACGGTGAAGTGACACACACCCGCCTCTTCTCACTCACTCGCCTCATTCGCTCCAATTAAATAGTGCCTGTACTAATCGAGCCTGGACTAAACTAATTGAATTAGTTTGAGAAAGAAAACTCATGTTGTGTAACACAGTATATTAGATCCGTGCATAAACTCTTAAAGTGACAGCAGTCTAATATTCCTGCTGCTGTCTGTCATGTTAATCAAAGAACAAAAGACAAAGAAAATCACTCTCTGCATTTTTTGTGCATTTGTACAATAACATATGCACACAAAAAAAGTCCAGAAATCAATTTCAATAGTACATTGAGTTTAATTTATCGACATAGATCTCATGTTTAATGTGATAGTTTCATCCTTGCATCTATAATATAGCTAATATATTGTTAGTCCTGAGAGTCTTTACGTCTTGATGCACTTTTGATGTTCGTGTGTCCTAATGGACTGGTGGTAGAACTTGTGTTAAAGGAGCACTTCAACCATTTGCATTAAGCTTTGTATAGTTAGAAACCCAGTCATATTTTTGAATGGTCGTTCATTATTCCCTCATTTTCCCCTAAGACGGGAGAAATACGGATTTCAGTGTTGCAGTTCCTGCTTATAATGATGTAAAAATCATCATTTTGCGTCATTCTAAGCAGGAAGCCCCATATCTTTGTAGAGGGGTTGAGACTACAAAAATGTTTCCAGAGGGTGGGACCCACTCACACTACAGACCTATTACAGATCAGTGGGTGGGACTTCACTTGCAAGAAACTAAAAGCAATATCCACCATCTTGTTTGGAAGCTAAGCTAACAGGCGCTGTGGAGGCAGATGTGAAATTAAGACAATGGCGGAAGGTGCTCAATATGATATGGAAGAGGAGGATTTCGAAAGTCTGATGCTCGACTCAGATGTTCGTGGCTACCTTTACGAGCCGCAATATAGGGAAGAGCAGCTAAGGCTGATGGAGGAGCAGGAGGTGGCTCCGGAGGCAGAAGACCTGCCTGTCGCCGACGAGGAGCCCGGACTGGCTCGAGCTGGGGCGGACTGGACAGTGACACAGAGATAGAGTCTGTCTGCTGCAAAGAATTTCAACGATGCCAATTTCTCCTGGACAAAATCTCTGATTCAGACGAGGACACAGACGTTTGTGATGTGAACAATCCTAGTTCTGGATTAGTGGGAGTGGCTTGCGGAGCTGTGCAATGTGGTGCATTGTGGGAGTTGTTGTTTTCCATACAAATGCGCCCTAAAGTTACTTTCTGTCTTTCCTCGGTCAAGAAGGCACCAAATTTGAAATTTACGTTACATTTCGACTACATATATGACCAACTTTCAATAAAGATTAATGTTTCCATGGGTGAAATGCTCCTTTAAGCGTGTCAGAGGTTCTGGGTTCAAATCCATCTTAGTGATTGCAGACACTCCCTTCGGACTTTTCTCTCAGCCACCTGCTCTTAGAGATCAATTTATATTATAAAGCTCATTTTGAGGAAAGTTGGGTTGTAGCTCGTTGTCTACGTTACTATGATTGGAAATATGTGTCGTGTGTTTTAACAACGTTTAGCTCACAGGTTATTGATCCGGGAAGTGTGAATCTGTGAATATATTGCCAACTTTAGTGAACTCCTTGAACTAAGCACTGACTGCATATTTGACTATGAACCGCTCCATTGTTAATGTACGGAGCTGTCTGAAACACTGCCAGCGGGACATTAAACAGGAAGTGTTTGTCCGAGCTTACAACAAGTTTTGCAGGGGACACAAATATCTTTGTGAGAGAACACAAAAGTTTTGCGAGGGAACGCAAAAGTTTTGTGAGAGATCGCAAAAGATTTAAAAAATATATATTTTTTTCCCATCCCAAATTTTTTTCCACCACCATGTCCCTTTAGGGGCTCTGTACATTTATTTTATTGGCAGACCCCCCTTGCCATCCCACGTCCCACCCCCTTTTTAAAACTTAAAATGAATATGGACACAGTGTTTTTGCCAAGTAAGTCATGTTCCCAGATCAACATTATTTTCTTGATCCTGAAAAACATTCCTGTCCAAAATTTTGCCCTACCCCTAAACCTACCCATAACTTATCAGAGGGAAATGTGAATAAGTTGAATGTAAATAGGTGAAAGGTGAATAATACTGATGTAGAAGCACATAACCCTGCTAGGATAAATGTCTGTCCTTTCATTATTGAATTCTTTTTTCCTCTAAAACAATTAGTGGTGATGATTTTGTAATAAACTTAACCGTATTAATGCTTCTCTCAGTTGCTGCTGATCATCATAATGAAGTGCTCATCAATGGATTGTTGAAAATCTGATTTTTGTCCTTTTGTTCAACCGAACCAAAACTCTAATATCTGAATCATACACATATTTGGTTTATTTTGTGGTTTTGTTTTGCTAGTGAGTTTATATTCATATTTCATCATCCATTTCATGCCTTACTGAGGATTCCCACATCTCAGCTATGGAAAGCTGAGGTCAAATCTTGGGAATAGACTGCGATATGCCAAGTTATTTCTATTCAATTGCTCCTCCTGTCAACTGAGGATCTCTTTGAAGCTCAGAAATCCGGCATCAAAAGTAAGAGGATGGTACGACTCTATTAAAATGCAATTTAACATGCTTTACCTCATACAGAGGCTGGAGAATCCAATCTGGCGAGACAGACAGACACACGCACACACGCACACACACACACACACATACACACACATCCCCAAATGGCCATGTTTCTTGCTGATTGTGTGAGAGTCTGTGCAATATAAAGGAAGAACATTCATTGTAAGCTCTTTATTGGCTTTGGAAATGGCTTTGAGTTGCATTCCGTCCATCCATATCAGAAATATGGCTCGCAAAGATACACACTATCGTTCCAAGACACAAGTCATAAATGCAGTGATAGAATCATTCCTCACTCTGACTGTCATTGTCATACAGAGGGTCACTGTGCCGTTGTAAACAGTTCTCTTATTAACTTTCATATGGTTCCTTTGGTGACTGTTACAGTTTGTCGATAAACAGAGCTTGTGTGCTGCGGTTTTTGCTGGAATCTGCTGTTAAAGAGCTGTGTGGAGGCTCTAAATAGTGCACAGAGCTTTTTATGCTTGTCTTTTTTAGGATGACTTTAAGCTTGCCATATTTAGAACAGTGAGCAAAACACATTTAACATTCTAGGCTACAGATAATCAAAGTTTTTATCTTTTTTTTTTTCTTTCATTATGGAAGTAATGAATTTCTTCAAAAATCTGCAAATTCAGCAATTATAATTTCCTCATGAATGAAGCTTCCAGTCGTTTAAAATATTTAATAATAATTAATCTCCCTATTGTTTTGTAGTTAATTATTAATGCATTCAGTTCATTTTATTAAAGAAAAGAACAGTAACTTTTTGATATCATTAGGCAATCAGTTTGCCAAGTGTGAAAGCACCCTTCTGCTAAACAAGGTTGCATTTATTTGATCAAACACGACAGAGACAGTAAAATTTTGTGATATAATACTACAATATAAAATAGCGATTTTCTGTTTGAATATATTTTAACATTCATTTATTCCTGTGATGGCAAAGCTGCATTTTCAGCAGTCTTAAGTGTCACATAATCCTTCATAAATCGTTTATAATACGCTGATTTGCTGCTCAAGAATTTTTTTTAATTTTTTTACTATTACCAATAGGTAATATGTATGCTGCTTAATGGGCTCTATGCACGGCGGTATTTCCGGTGAAGGTCTAAGGATGCTGGATTACTTCCGCCGATCGTAGAGTCCAATGCTATACCGAGAATTTATATTGGTTTTTATACTCTATTGCTATACTAAAGAAACGTTAGTCACAAAAACAGACACTCCTCATTTTGTTTATGCTTCTGTGTTTATTATATTAAATAAACATAACTATATATAAAATTACATCTAAACGTATTAAAGTTTCGTTTCAAAGACGAGAGGACAGTAAATTTTGAAGACTCTGCCATAATACCGTTTTCCTCCGCTTTAAATCTCCCCAACCGGAAACGCACGAGCATCCTTGCGTCAAACGCGGAAGTTATGCGTGCATATAGCCCATTGTTTTTTGTTTGTTTCTTTTGCAAACTCTGATATAGTTTTTCTTTGATGAATAGGAAGATCTAAAGGAAGCATTTATTATTTTAGATATGTTTGTTGTAACATAAACAAGTCACTTTTGATCAATGTAATGCATCCTTGCCTAATCATTTTTATTAATTGTATTTAATAATATTTATTTAAGCAGTCTGCTGTATATCTATGAATGAAATGTTCACTAACTTGTTAAACTTTGATGATGATGATGATGATGATGATGATTTAATTTCACTATTGAAAGTTTGCAAATAACATTACTTTTGCTCAACATGGTGTCTGGGTTTGATTTGGATAAACTATAAAGACAATCTGACTCTTGTGATTACTGAGACTGTGCTTTGGTTAGGCGTTGATTTTGTTGTGATGTAGTCTGTTCAAATTTTATTTTGACTTTTGGTGTGTAGATGAGTTTCAAAGCTAATTGACATGGACAAAAAGCCACAAAACTTCAAAAATCTTTAAGGGCTCTCACTGATTTGTCATGAAACAAACAGATTGTTTTCCCTTTATGTTACAAACTGGAGAAAATTGTGAACTTGTCAAAAAAAGATAAAACGATCAGAAAAGACTATGGCTCTCTGTCACTTATGACTGACATTAAATGAATTATTTATAGCGGAGTGTCTCTGGAGGAACATGTCTTCAGTAACTAAAACAGGATAAAACAGTGGTACTGCCTGGCTTTGTTGGTACCAGCTCTGACGGTTACGGCAACCTTTCAATTGCCTCAGCTTTGAAATGCAAAACCAAATCTCTTGACAGAGTACACGTGTCAAAATAACATCTGTATTCAATGGCAGAACATGATATGTCAAACGACACTGGTAGTTTTCTGATCATACCATCGGTGCCACCTATTATTACATTTACTGAGAACATCACTTATAAAGGCTTAATGATAATGCTAATTGTTTAAAGCAGCGTGCTCATACACTGTGTGTTTTGTTTTCACGGAATGAGATATTGTGCGTACACCGCCTGAAGGCATTTGTTGAATTAATTTTCAACAGAAGCATTTCTGCTTAGGCTCGTTGTGGATCTTCATTTACAGTGGAGGGAATTAGTTAATGGCCTCTAAAGGACTTTATTCTACCGTTACGGCAGTCAAGTCAAACATATTTTGCCGGCCATCATCGAGGCAAAAGTGCAGGATCCTCTCCAGAGATTGGAAACATTATACTAAACTGACCTTTAACTTAACTGACCTTTATTTTGCAGGACCATTTTTATAATATGAGCCAAGATTTTGTGAGGAAAGACTTGTAAAGTTCATGGTTCAGTACTTAAAATAGTGTGCGTGAAATCCTCAGGGTGCCTGTGCCAAAAGCAACAGCTGAACGATCTTGATTCTTCTAAGATCCTCCAACAAACTGGATTTGACTTCATTTGAACATCATAATAACCAGAAGGAAAAAGGCTGTCCACACTACTGTTAAAAAGTTTGGGCTTTATAATATTTATTCATGTTTTGAATAAAAAGTATTTTATGCTCATCAAGGCTGTATTTTTTTTTATCAAAAATACAGTAAAACAGTAATATTGTGAAAATATTATAATTTAAATAACTCTTTGTAAATATTTTAAAAAATTTAATTTATTCCTGTGATGGCAAAGCTGAATTGATTATCTTCAGAAAGCAATCTTATGTGCTGATTTGATGATCAAGAAACTTTTCTTATTGTCACAGCTGAAAACAGATTAATATTTTTGTGGAAACCATGGTACACACTTTTAGGATTCTTTATTGAGTGGTTCAAAAGTTCAAAAGAATAGCATTTATTTGAAATAGATTTTTTTTTTTTACATCATAAATGTCTTTTTACTGTTACTTTTGATCAATTTAATGCATCATTACTGAATAAAAGTATTCATTTCTTTTCTTTTTTTTTTTAAACTTACTGACACCAAACTTTTTAATGATAGTGTACATACATTGCAATACAAATAACAAGTGCTTTGGCTAGGGTGTATTCACACCAGGAAAGTCCGATAGTTCACTTGCTTTGGTCCGGACCAAATATTTTTTTTTTTTTTTTTTTTGGTACGGTTCGCTTTCACACTGCTCTTTTTGCAAGTGAACCAAAATTTGTAAACAAAACCACACGTGTGCTAAGGTCGTCCATTCATTGGACAAGGATTCTCAAGTAGGGAAATCAGGAAGTGCAAAAAAGGCTCAGCATGGAGATATTTCGTACTGCAATATTTGTTATTTTACTCATTTTGTGTTATTCAGTACAAACGCAATATGAAGAAACTGCGCAGAAGACGGATAAGGTAAAAAGTTTTCATTCATAGAGAGGGGCTATGTTCACACATTCAAATAATGAGATTCCTATTGTATATAGGCCAGTAAGGCTACTGCTAACTAGTGCTGTCAATGTTAACGCTTGCGATTAAGTTTGTCCAGTTTAAAGCCCCGTTCACACCGCCAGCGACATGCAGCGACAAAGCATAGACAGTAAAAGAAATGGACACAGCGACCCCATAGACTTCAACGGAGAAAAATAAAGTCAATTAGAAGCACTCACTTCCTGATTGCCAAGTGCACTGCGCAGGCTCAAACTGAGCTTGACGACGTAGATGTGACGTGAGCAACTTGTATGTCTTCTAGTAGCTGTGCCAAGAGGAATCTGAATCATTCCCTTCCGAATCTTGCAGAGCCGGAGTTCGTGAGTATTAGCTGTTCATGAGCTATAGCAGCAGGAGCAACTTTATGGCACTCTATGGGCTTCTCCCTTGACTTTATGCCTCCACGTCCCCCCCATTGCACGCAAGCTTCTACTTCTGTCTATACGGTAATTTCTCTACTGTGCGACAGAGAGTCGCGTGTTATGACGCAATCGTTAGCCTATTTTTACAAAAACGGCTTCTACGGGGCCATAACGTAAGATACATGGTAATGGAGCCTTTTATACATTGTCCTGTTTCTTTAGAAATAAACAATGGACAAATGGAGTCTTTGAACGCCTCAGATGTAAAGTTATTCGCTGTCAAAGTGACGCAAAAATGAATGGGAGCCAATGGGATGCTAACAGCAGGTGAAGGCTTGTTAGCCAATGGCGGCGCCCGGGGAGACTTCAGTTTCCGGCTGGTGGATTACCCCCTTGCGACAAAACGACATGATCCCATTCATTTCAATGGAGCGCTGGCGACATCCGGCGACACGAGCGACAGTGACCGTTGGCGACAGAATGTGGGCGTGTCAAGCGACAAGAGACAAGCGACAAAAGTTGAGAAATTTCAACTTTATGCAAATGAGAAGCGATTTTCACGAGCGACAACCAATAGGAAAGAAGACTTTCAGTGGAGCTCACGTCACCGTCTCGAGTGCAGGCAAGACAGAGGAGTTCGAGGGAGATTTCATTTCACTGTTTTATATGATTTGACTGTAACCACATACATGGATATAATAAAATGACGAATGGAAAAGAAACTGTCGACAGTCTCAGTGAGTTTAATTCATATACATTTATAGTTCGAGTGTTGTAATTTTATGATACAAGTTTAGCACTGCTGCTGCAGATCATTTTACAGTTTCCCCTGCATTATGGTGACTATTATTAGGAACAAGAAAATTGATTATTTGTCAAATTCGAATGACGTTTTAGAAATTTATGACAGAATGAGTGAGTTTAATTTGTTGATTGATCGATCGTTAATCTAGTAAATGATTTAATCCACTGAACACTGCTGTGGTAATATAAAAACACTCTCCCAACAGCATACTGTTTCTTTTGAGCCTAATTCCTAGTCAAATTAAAATGATATAGTTGTATATGTCACTTCTGATGGTATTTTGTATAGATATATGGCCAGACGTGCAGTCTACCAATAACATTAGAGCGACAGCACTACGAACGCCCACAAGCGACTTCACAGTACAGAGACAAGCGACATGTAGCGACAAAATCGTTGGCGGTGTGAACGGGGCTTTACGCAGCATCATCCTTGTATATCGTTACATTATATGAACTACAAAAGCTTTTTTTGCATCTATGCGCGATTAGACTAAAGAGAACGCTCTGTATGTGAATGTCCTGATGCACACACTCATTCATTCATTCCATTCCAATGATGCACACACGACGCGCAACAGTATCGTGTGGCCAGACAGCGCGCCGGAATGGAATTCTCTTTCGCACTTGAACAACAATAACACAAACCATTATGCCAAAATCTCTGACTACGGAAGCCTGTTAACTCAAAGGCGCAGTGCTTTCTTGCAATTGGGTCGGTTCATGTTCACACCGTAAACGAACCGTACCAGAGTTCGTTTGGAACCGTACCGAGACCACCTCTTCAGCTGGGTCTCGGTTCGGTTGTTTGGTCCGCACCCGAGTTCGATTGTTGTATTCACACCTGCCCAAAAGGTCCGCACCAAGGGGGGAAACGAACTAGAGTTCGATTCAATCGAACCAAACAAGGCAGGTGTGAATACACCCTAAATCAGTGCTGGAGACTACAAAATAGCGCTAAACATCGTAGAAAAGACACCATGGGCCCTATCTTGCACTCGGCGCAAATGACTTTGTACACTGACGCATGTATCATTCCTATATTGCACCCGCGCAAAGCGGGCTTTTCCCTCCACTGACACACGTCGGTTAACTAAGAAATACACTTGCGCTCCCCGGGGCGGTTCAGCGCAAAGAGGAGGCGTGTTCCGGCGCAAACTTTCCCTCATGCTATTTTGCTGTTCTATAAAACAAATGCGCCACTGACCTGAAAAAACCTAGTCTAAAGTCAGTGGCGCGTTGCGCGTTGTTCATTATGCTATTTTAAGGGCGCATGCTTGGCCATAATCAATGCATACACTTTGATTATCTCATCTAAGCAGCAGTTTTCATTTTTGCAAATCATACATTATTACGATAGATAGATAGATAAATCCGCCGTTATAATAGGAATCCGCTTTAGAACAAGCGCGCCTGCTCTTAAAGGGAATGTGAGATGACGCTCTAATTGGTTTATTTCTAGGGGTGCACGATTCAGAAAATGTCACGATTCGATTCGATACCGATTTTTTGTCTCAAGATTCGATTCAAAATCGATTTTCGATTCAAAAACGATTCTTGATTCAAAAAACGATTCGCAGTATATAAATGTAGTTTACTTTTTCCTGTGATTGATTGCAGTAGACACAATTTAAAAGAAAAAAAACACAACAAATTAAATGTAGTTTGATATTACTTTATATGACTTCATACAAAAATAAAAACTTCTGCAACTTAAAAGTGCGAAGTGCCAAGCTATGGCCAGCTTACATTTAATTCAAGTTTAAAATAAAACTTAAATAGAAGCTTTTACATTTAGCTTTAAAGTGCTGTAGTCAGATCAAACAAACAATTATGCTAAATGTGGTTTAAGGACTACTTCAGCTACCAGGTTGACTGTTGAAATGTGAACTCGACTGGGCACATTGAACTTCCTAAAAATATATACTAATGTCATAGAACCCTTGCGAAATTATTTTAAATAGATTTAAATAAGCGACCGCTACTGGTAACATCTATGGTTTAGATTGATTTGTTTAGATCCAGTGAAGTCGTTCATAGGCGTAATTTGCGGGTATCTCCAGTTAACTAGCAGAGCATTCATTTAGTTTGCTATTAAATAAGAGATCTGTTGTTTTTGAAATCAAGCTGAGCGCTCGTGTCCGCTGCTATCAGTGTCATGGATACAGTGTTCTCTGTGGCTCGCGCAGTCTTCACTCGGACGCGCGCTTCAATCTATCGCCGTTGTGGAGACTCCGGTAAAATCACAAAATAAAATGCTCACAAACGTGAAGAACATATTCGGTTTTGATGAGAGAGAGAAAACACTATACGAGTGCGGTTTAGAACCCGTAACCTCTGACACGCTTGGCAAAAGATCTACAGAACTCAAACATAAGATCTGCGGATCGATGCATTTATTTACGGGTTGAGCAGAGAGGCTGCACAGTTTGACCAGCGGGCGGCAAGAACTTGCAATGTATAACTATTTATCAGACCGGCCCTCGCAGCCTCGAAACACTACCGGACCACCGGTAAAAGTCCCGACTCACCCGATTGCCACTCCACCCGTGCACGCCATTAAAAAAAAATATATGAATCGATTTTTGGAATTCTATGAAACGATTCTGAATCGGTAAAGATTGAATCGCGATTCAAATGTGAATCGATTTTTTTGCACACCCCTATTTATTTCACGTTACGCCCAAACCACACCTATGAATAATGAAGCTACTTCAGACCAACCCCTTTTAGATTTGCGCCAGGCGCAAGAGGCATTTATCCCGCCAGGAAAATAGCAACAGCGCCGGGATCCGCCCACAAAGTTACTTGCGCTCTGCGCTTTGACACTTGCGTTTTAGATCGTTAAAATAGGGCCCAAAATGTGTATATATTGGTAAAATATGCAAATATAAATGGATACTGTATTCAGGTGAATGCAGCTGTTCGCAATTGTTTTTGACTTATATTTCAATGTGAATTATGGTGTGTTCTCCATTTTAGTTTTATATAGTATGTAATCTAAATTGATCAAATGTAATGCTTTCACCTTAATTGAGATGTTGATTCAAAAGCTGCTTTATATTAGTAGTAGCGTATAGCTTAGCATTCTTTTCAAGTTTTAAAGTAGTTTCCTTGACAACTTTTTTTAAATCTAACACCAAAAAACAAAACAAACAAAACATTTGAGTGTTTTTGAGTGTTGAGTGAAACACTCTTTGAGTGTTCTAGTAAATGTTTAACACTCCTTTTTAAAAATAGGCCATAATTTGTTCTCCTGAAGGGAGGATGTCGACACCCTTTATCACCATTCCCAGTAGGGTAACTAAATAAAGTATTTGTAACATCTTTAGTTTTGCTGAGTTGTATATTTTCTTTAGATCTGCAAGGCCCTCATAAAGGCCTGAATTGTGGCTTGCTCTGCAGTCTGTTTAAATTGTGTTCAAAGTGCAAAGGCAATCAATAAATCAACCTTGTGTAATGTGTCTAGTTTGCAATTTCTCTTCACCAGAAAGAAATGGTACCCATCAAATATGTTACAGAGCTTTTCTGTAATATTTATTGTACATTTTTGAACAATCAAAATGTCAAGCCCCACCAAAAAAATTAAAACCCACCAAAACATGTAACGTTTTGAAGAGAGATCACTGTTTAAATAAATGATGTATGATTTTAAAAAAAATTTGCTTGAACATACCTTGAATGTAAGTTATCAGTGTTACATTTATTAAATGTTACATTTACGTTTGCATGCTCTGTGGAAAAGACAATTGATTTCTGAATTATGGCAGTCTATATTCTTGATAAAGAGTATTGTGTATCATTACTAACGTTCACTATTGTAACACATTTTTTTGGTATAATAACTTTTCAAATAACTTTCAATATTTCAATAGTCCGCTTTAGACATTTTACTAACTATACGTCACTTTTCAACAGTATGTGAACTAACAATCAGAGTATTAAACTGTCTGCTCACACTATTTTTTGATGCTCCCCCAAAAGATATTTTACTGACTGTATGTAACTTGCAAGTTCAAGTCAACTTATTCTACTAATCCTAACCCTAAACTAACAGTCTACAAATTCTCTGAGTGTGAGTTGACATGTAGTTGCAAAGTTACTCATAGATAGTTAGTAGAATGTCTAAAGTGGACATTCGAAATTGGGCTATTAACGTAACTTTGCTTTTTGTTTCACAGTTCCTCCAAAGATTGTGAACCTTTCAAAGGATCTTGTGGTGAACGAAGGCTCCAACGTCACTCTGATGTGCCTGGCTAACGGAAAACCAGAACCTGCCATCGTCTGGAGAATAATATCACCTGCAGGTACGATGCATATCATGAAAATATTTAACATAATCTCTGAAAAGTAAGCAAATCTCTAGTCAATAGTTTTTGCCTTCAAAATGAAACCACAATCCTCAATATTGGCCCAGTACTGCTGATGTGTTTTCCCATTACCAGAACAGTGCACTTTTTTCCTTGATGATTTAGCAAAATACCGCATCCCACTGACATATTAAGCATGAGTTAGATAATATATCAGGTGTCTTTATTCCAAGCTGTATTCGTTTGTGTGTGTGTGTGTGTGTGTGTGTTTGTGTATCCACGGTACAAGCTGAGTGGTCCATTTTGCTTATCTTCAGGCCACATGAACAAATCAGCTCCATTTGGGCCTGTCTACAGCTCTGTTCTGCTGTGCACCATTTCACTTAATCAGGGAAAAAACTGCATTTTAATGCGCTATGATTCATGGGGTGCAATTGGACTGCCGTACCTGCTCATGCACGCCGCACACCCCCCCTTTTCTTCCTTTGTGTTGTTACATGGATCAGGTAATTGAAATGTTAATGTGACACAGAAGTGACTGCTCCTTTTTCTTTTCTTTTTTTTGAGATAAGTGAAAGAGTTTGAGATAGGATTCCATTATGATACCGTACAGGTATCTGCTAAGAGCTTCAGCTGCTTTTAGGGATAAAAGATCAGCTGTCAGAATGGATGCAGTCAAGTCAGGGCCTTGTTGGACCACAGGATCGACCTATTTACTCCTCACATCATTTAGCAGGTGGACGCTATGTTTATATACTTCCATTGTCTCCAGATTTCGATCTGGGATAGTTCACTCGAAAATGTATACTCTGACATTGGTTACTCACTCTTATGTCTTTCCAAACTGATGTGACTTTCTTTTTTCTGAAGATATTTTTAGAAATGTATACAATTATCCTTGTATATACCACTATTGTTTTGGACCCCACTGACTTTCATTGTATGGCCAAAACCCAATGAACCATTCTTCAAAACATCCTCTTTTGTGTTCCACTGATGAAAGTAAGCAATGTTGGTTTAGAACCAGAACAATAGGGGGGAATAAATGGGAGCCATACACCAGAATGGAGTTTCTGTAGACCGTATGCAAATTTACTAAAACAATTCCCAATAGCTTGGCCAAAATTGTTTTAATTAAATATTAGGCAGACAAACATTTGAAACATGCACTGATGAATTGTTCACAATAAGACCAAAAAGATGCATTAAGGAAGTAAATAGGGTTATTTTGGATTTTATGGTGATTCAAAAACTTGCAGACGTGGCTCAAATTAGTCTCTGAAATAGTGGGGCTTGTTGGCATTGCTAACATTACACCACTTATAAACACCATGCTTTTGTGCCATTAGATCAATTTAACACTTTGTTGGCTCTCAGATCTGATTTGCTTTTGTAAAAGCATGCCATGTAATCTCCAAAGAGCTGGCAACCAGGAATCTTGATGGGGCCGGAATCAGTGGGAAGCTATCCAAACGATGTGTGAAACTTAATTAAGACACAGACCCCCCTGCGATAAGATCTTAATATCTCGATAGCACCAGGATTTGTTTCTTGTCAGAGATTTGTTTCTTTGAAAAATTTGTATTAGACAGACGAGAGCCTGTTGATTTGAAGCACACCTGCTCCCTCGAGCATTCACCGTACTACAGTCATTTAGATTTACCGCAGCGTTTCCACATTGTTTCAATAAAGGGCTGAAATAAGTCTGCCAGTCACACTTAGTTCTGTAAGTACACATCTCCGACCTTTAAATGGCACTTCGCTCTAAGCCGCACGGCTCTTTCGCCGGACTCTGTATAAACCCGAGAGATTTTGTGATCCCGTGCCGTATCTTCAGTCTCGCATCACTCGCTTGTACGTTTTTTTTTTCTAGATTACGATCATACCGTGTCCTTTTCTTATCTAGATCTCAATCTAAAGAGGGCAGCTAGGCCCGCTATCATCCATTCTCATTAAAGAAACATGCAACAATGTTATTTGTGCTTTAATGACTTTCTAGAGTTCACCTTCATGTGTAGAACTCTGTAGTGAACACTAACAGTGAAATAGCATGCGATTGTCATAGAGAAGGTTGATAGATCATTAAGCATGTTGTTTAGATGGAATTTGTGGAAAAAATGCATGTACATAAAATGCACTGAAATGTGATTTGTGCTATACTTTCATGCATTATCAGATTAGCCAAAATATTCTCACTAGGGTCAGGGGATGTGAATAACTTTGTGATCGGCAGACGTTCCAATTGTATGGAAATTTGCAGAGTTCTGCAGGCACAAATTCTAAGATTCAGTGCTGGTCTGGCTATTAGCAATTTGAATTATTGATAAAGCCCAACGTCTTAAACAACCAAGAACTGAAACTTAGTATATGACCAGTTGTTTTTGGTGAAATCATGAATATTAGAGTGAGCTCTATTATTTTGCTTGAAGAGTATGTTCTTTTCCCAGAAACTTTGAGCAAACTTTACCCTTCACAGTATCAGTTTATTTATGTTGCAGCTCTAGAGATCTAGAAGATTTTTTTACTCTTATTAATTTTCTTTAGTTTTCTTTGGTTTTTTATTTTTGTATTTGCAAACTGTAAATGCTTATTTGTTTTTATGTTGCAATGATAATTTTCATTTATTTAAACCCATTAAATAAGATAAATTTAAAATAGTAAGACTTGAATTAAGTTTTATTTTTCTTACCACATTGTGTGTTCTTGTTTTAAGCATATATTTAAAGGTTTTATGCTTAACAATTTGCCAATGAGGTATGAAAAATAAACTTAATTTAAAATGTATTCTCTGAAAATGAGTTATAAATGCATCTTACTTTAAAGATAAATGTATGTATTTTTACTAAAAAATAAATAAATAACACTGGTTAACCCTAGAATGCATAAAGGGGGTCAAATTGATCCGGCATTAATTACTTTTTTAAAAATGTATCAATAAAAACATTGAATTGTTTGATATTCCATTAGTTCATCAAAATACTTGTTTCTGACCCTCATCAATGGCATTTTCATATTTCATATTTGGGGGGAAAAGGTTATCACTACCCTAAGAATGTATAAAGGTGGTAAAATTAACCAGTACATTATTAATTTCCTATGGATTTTTGACTCAACACAGTATTTTTGGATAAAAAATTTTTAACAATAAAACTGAATTAACATTTACAGGGACGCAAACTTTTTTGTATTTTTTGATAAATGCTGAAATGTACAATATGGTCATTTTGACAGCATCTAAAATATGAACATTATTACATATTTACATCTATAGAAGTGTAAGATATTTACAAATCATTAATAACAAATATGGTGGTGCAATTACAAATATACATGTTTGATATATTAAAATGTGTGTGTATCATCAGTTATTTTAATTATTTAGTTATTAGCACACATATTATTTAAAGAAAGTATTAATTCCAAAACGAGTCATTTTGATCCCCTTTATATTTATTTTTTGGTCAGTGCATTCTAGGGTTAAGAAAATATTTTAGTTGCATTGCACTAATTGCCTTTCTTGAACTATTTACTAGTCGGCATTTGTGGAGGATGTGTATAACTGCGTGTTCTGCCTTCCACATGCAAAGAAACGGATCGTTTATGCTTAAAAGATATTATAAATAGAAAATATGAATGTTATTATCCCCTGATACTGTTTAATAGACATATTACACACTTGAGTTAATTTGCAGGGCTGTGCGTGGTCTCTCTTTCATGTGATCAGAGCAAAACCCTGTGGTGGGAAGGGTTGTTTACTTATTTTTTTTATCTTCAAAAAGGGATATTCATCCCATATTTCTCTTTCTGTGTAAAATCCAATTCAGACCAAGCAGCGTTTAAGTTGCATTGTGGGTATGGGAAGAGTAAACATGTTGTTGTGCTGCTGCATTGTTTTACCTTTGGGTGAGGAACAGGGTCAATAATGTCGCTAATTTATCATTGCTACTGTTTAATCGACTTGAATAAACATTGTTTTTAATGAGCGTCTGTGTCCCAGGAGCTAACACTCCTATTACATCAGCGTGAATTAGGGTTTTGGCTCAGTGAAGAGCACATTGTGTGGAGCACATTGCTTGAGGTTTTTATTGAGCTGTGATTGCATTAATCCTGTTTATAACCATCTATGTAATGAGGCTGCTGTGTGTTTGGGTTCGGCAGCTCATTTCAGGAACCAAATGATCCTCTGAGCGCTAGCCCTAACTGCTAATACAGTTCTACTCTGCCGATCTCGCTCTCTATTTTTCTTTTGCCCTCCCCTCCTCGGATATATGCTGACTCCAGTTATTTTCCAGAGTTTTTTGGGGGGATGACAGAAACACAGAGTGAAATGAATGCATTTGGAGTGGGGTTATAGATTGATATTACTCTGGTCGGGTCTGGTTTATGGTGTTTCTCTCTCCTGAGCAATGGCCTCAGGGGTTTAGAAAGATGTGGATCTGTGAACTACTTTGTGGAACCGCAAACTACCCCATGCTAATGCACTCTGCTGTGTGTTTATCTTTTCATTCTTACTCAAGCTTGTATTGTCTCTCTCTCCAATCAAATACAACACGCTGTTCCATCTCGTCTCCATTCAAGAGCCGAATTTACCAAAACACCCATTTTTGCACATGCATTTAAGCTGAAAAGAATAACAACGACCTAATTAAGATATTTCAGCACATTTAGGAGGTGATTAAACTGGATTGTGGGCGTTGTTTGTATGCCACATACAAATGTACCGCAAACACATTTGCACTCGCTCGCACAAACAAAAGCATATTTCAGCATTAGTAACAGATGTGGCTTTCACTTTGCATTTTTAAGTCAAACAAAGAATCAAGGACTAGATGATATTTGATGGCTGGAATCAAAGCAAGCCTGTCTAACTGCATTATCTTTGCTGACAAGAATCACAGCTGAATAAAGCCAATAAATATCCGCAGGGCATATGTGTGACTCACTCTATCCATGTTTGTTTTTTCAAGTAGATAAGGTTTTGTGCTAGTCAAGTCTGTATTTTTTTTTTGTGTGTGTCAGTTAATAGACCTTTTGTTTCCTAAATTATTTAGCAGCTAAATCTTCTATAACTGAGAATGTGCATGTCACTCACCTGGAAAACGATATGGATACAAATTGTCATAGCAAGGTGTATCGTCACGTGCACCAAAAGTGGGTAACGGGATATCATCTGACCTCTGATTTAAGCAAATCTGTTGTTTGGTTCACATTTAGAAGACAAGCTAAGGAAATCAGATGGTGCGGTAATGGCGTTCCTGCCCTGCTGTCTGGAGGGATCAGACAGAGAACCTGTCCCTCGTAAGATGACACATTCAGCTGTGCCTGGATTGATTCAGCACCTTGCCCAACTCTGCTTTCCTTCTCTCTGGGGTTTTGTGTGTGTGTGTGTGCAACAGCTCTGCAGTATTGGTGGCTTGCTCTCTACTTTGCTGCAGTACTTTACACTCATACTGGGCTGAGCTACTTCAGCTAGAGGTCTAGGACATTCCAATAGTTGTAAACTGTGATTTTAAGACAGTGTTGTGTAGATTAGAGATTAGATTTACCTGGGCTGTTTACACCTGGCCACTTCATGCGTTTTCTGTGATCGGATAGCTATCCGATCGTGAAAAGGCCAGGTGTAAATGCCCTCCGAAACGCATTCGAGACGGATTTGAATCCGATCGCTCAAACCACATCAGGAGGAGGTCTGGGCCGTGTAAATGCAAATGCATGTGGTTGTTGAAACCACATATGTAAATTTTACTCCTCCCAAAAATGCGAAAAAATAAACGTGAGAGCGTGCAGGCTGTATGTCATGTTATAGTCAGATATGACGACGCTACTGCAACACGCATTACCGCAGATGAGCAGCTGAGTGTCTATTCTTCAAGCCAACGTGCAAACTATCGCAAATCAAAGTGAAAGTAAGTCGTAGACGCTTAACACACAATCATCTTCATTAAAAGTAAAGAAAGGAAATGATCTTACCAGGGCTGTTGCCGCTCTCTCTTATTGCTCTCTTTGATTTTGAAATTAGCTGATGATCAATAAAATGCAGCTCATATCTGTTGCTTTCGGTGACGTGCACTCCATTAAATCTGCATATAGCACGGGAATTGATGATCGGATTTATATCCGTTTTGCAAAAACACATTTATGTGACCAGGTGTAAATGGAATCGTTTTGATAAATCAGATAGCTATCCGATCCGAGAAACGCATGAAGTGAAGTGAAATGAAACATTACCAGGCACAGGTCACTTTGTTTTTACTTGCAATTTCACGACGGTGTTATCTCGAACAATTGATACAACTATAACAAATTGTCATGGAAAAAACTCTGCTAAGCAGCCTAGACATTTGGCATTGTTGATAGAATATCTGTCTGCTCAAATGTATTAAAGGGATAGTTCGCCAAGAAATGAACATTGTCATAATTTACTCACCATCATGTTGTTCAACGCAAAATAAGATGAACGTGTTTGTTGAACACCAAAAAATAAATTTGTGGGTGGGAGTCAAGTATTGGTTTTGGATCCTTTGACTTGCATTATAGAGGGTATGCATTGACGTCACTTCTCCTCCAGAACAGGCCCCCTCAGCTGGACTGAGTGGCAAAAGAGCTTGCTGCATGACTGGATTTAATATTGCAAACTGCGAAAACTAAAAACAAACGATTATATCAGTTTAAACTAACATTTAGACTTGATAGTGTTCCTTACAACTTACCAAAGATCCAGGGTTGCATGGATATTGACATGCAGCCAGAAATTCAGTTTCCTAACATTTATAAGTGCCTGATTTCAACACCGGGGAAATGCATACTAAAGTAAATATGCCTGTGAACTCTTTATAAAAATACAATATAGGGAAGTCTAAATCCGGGTGATCACTTATATCAATGTTATATATATATATATATATATATATATATACACACACACATATATATATATATATACACATATATATATATACACACATATATATATATATATATCGTCATATCGGCCAGCCTTAAACATTTTATAGTTTTTGTCAGTTTAAAAAAAAAAGTCCAATTATGCAGAATAAAATATATAATATTTAATTGATGAGTTGTCAATACAATATATAGTGTGTGATTTTACCCCAAAATTCAACACATTTACACAAAATGATAACTGCAAATTGGAGTCCAGTTGTTTCTGTGAATTGCAGTGATCCATTAGCTTCTCTTTTCTAGCTGTGTAAAATATACCTCCGATTTCTTGTCAAATCTATTTGTACAGTCAATCTCAAAGCTTTTTCCCGTTATAGTGTTTTGTGTGTTTTTCACGGCATTCACGCAGAAAACCAATGTTGCCACTCAGTCTTTTTGCCACTCAGTGGGCATAACAACACACGCTCGAACCTACTTCGAGTGCATATCTAAGTGCACTCTAAGTGCATATAAGAGAGGCATATCTACTACTAGTGCATATCCTTTATATTGACAAAAAATTATGAACTATACCTTTAAGTAGGCTACATATTGTTTAATAACTCAAAATCGAATTCTGTCTTTGGATATCTGCTTTAATTTGCTACTAAGTACTATGTAGCGATTGCACAAGTGATACAGGTGACTGCTCTACTAAATGCTCAAGAAAGCATCCTGATTCTTTTATTCCCTTTATTTGTAATTCTGCTAGAGTGTGCCTGTTGTATTTTTCACCCCACTCTCTTTAGTGTATGTGGAGAGTGCAGGGTTCATCTGAAGCTATAAAGATTACCAACTCTGTCGTCTATCGTATTCTTTTTACTGTTATTTTTGTCATCTGGGCACTCCTAAAACACTCTGGTCGACGTTACAAACTGGTGATTCATTTTTGTGCAGTATTCTTCAGTGAGTAAGCTATCTGAGGATGTGACTGTGGAGGCCAGTCTGTTTAACTTCTGTGTTTAACTATTAATAGAGTTGTTTGGTGCTTGTTCGATTTTTGATGACACCCAGGACGATCGTTGTACCACATCAGCTCAAGAGGCATTTGATTTCATTTTTAACTACTGATAATATCGAGCCCGTTCTCATCCTTTGGCGTCATATAGGTGACGCCATATGACATTTCGTTGAAATACTACACACATGGCACCCTTTAGCGTGAATATAACACGCAGAACCCAAGGCGTCATACACGTTACTGGCATCCTTTAGCGTCAATATGAGACGCAGACCCTACCCCAGACCTAAACCTACCCATAACAGTGCGTGTTATATTCACGCTAAAGGGTGCCATGTGCGTAGTATTTCAACGAAATGTCATATGGCGTCACCTATATGACGCCAAAGGATGAGAATGTGTTGTAATATCGCACATCAAACCCTGGGCATACTATTGACTGAGGCTTATAATGCCATTAGAGGCCATGAATATACAAAAGCGGTTGCATTATATAAGAAATGCATAATGAATGTGCTTCAGGAGTGTATTGATGAAGAAAAAAGCCTGAGATGTCAGTCTTCAAGTACTTCGCGTTGATACAATCCTCCATGGCAGCCGTGAAACCCAGAGCCCCTGATGGAAATAAACGGTCCCATTTTGTCAATCTTCCCTTTGATGGAAGACAGTCCACAATGCACCTGATGCCAAAGCACCACATTTACTTTCTGCTGGACCGGGTATCAAAGTCGATGGTTTGCTTTCCCAGTCCTTTGCAGCTGGGAAACATCAAAATGAGCATCTTGAATGAAGATTAAACTATACCTGTGCTCATTTGTGGCTTGTTCCATTTAAAAGTTTGGGTTTAATTGGCTCATTTTGAAGTAGTTGAGTGTTTGAATTTAAAATCAAATACTTTTAAACAATAAAACAATACAATTATACAAGACCCTTTTTGAGCAGACTCCAAGCTGCTCTTCAGTGCAACGAGGTGTGTACCGTGTTGAACGGTAATGAGCTTCTTTCTCCAGAGCGCTCGGTTGACACTCCTCATCAGGTTAAAGGAAGTGCCTCTTTCTTTCTCGTTAACAGCCTCTCCCAGGTGTAAGACATTGTCTTTCAGAACATACTTAAGTGAATGCGGTGTGTTATTTTGCTGTCAGAAACTACATTGGGGACGATATTTATTTATTTAAGCCAACCACATATTACTGTTTGACGTTGAGAACTGCATCGCAAGGATCCCTTTCCACTAGCGTTTTTTTCCCCAGTCTGGATTTCATGAACATGAAAAGGTGGCGTGTGTTTTTAGCAGTTTGACTCCAGTGTGTATGTGAACACTTCAAAGCAGCTGCACAGAGACAGAGATTCGTATTTGAATCGAATTTCATATCTCTGGTGTCTTCTCTCCCACAACAGGACACAAATGACTATAAATACATCAGAGCATCAGTATTTCAGGGAAGATGAGGTTTGAATTTGCATAGAAGGGCATCAACATGCTCTACAGTGTGGCATATTGTACCCAAGAAAAGTATGGATGTGACAATACTTAAAAAATGAGAAATATTCCAGCTCTTCAGTGAAAATGAGACGCATGCAATGTGATGTGACTTTGCCAAGTAACACTTTGTTGTTCCAGTATTAACACTCCAACCACAGTCATTAGTTTTTGTTGTAGTTGTCTTTTAAGAAAACATGAGTAAAGCTGGACAACCCTTCTCTTTTTTTTTTGAGAGCTTTAATAAGATTATACCACAGATCATACAGGGATGCAAACTTGTCACCTTTCGGCGAAATTCGCCGTTTTGAATCCAATATAGGTAATTATTGTGATTCGTCTAGATCCGATGAGTTTTTGAAAAAAAAAATAGCCTACCATTTTGCCAACGAATACAACTTTAGTTGAGGTCTACTATACTATACTGTCATAACCACAGCGTAATTAAACAGTTTACTTTTACACTTTTACTGGTTTTTGCAGTTTGCTTGTTTCATAATATCACAGGGTTTGAGATGAACATACAGCGGCAAATGTGGGTAAAATGTGGAGGGTAACGATGTCAAATCACAAGGAAATTTGGCGGGTAATATTTCACAAGTTATATTGACTCAATTTGCTGGATAAATGATTTAATATGCGCAGATTTAGCGAACATACTGAACTCTCATGAGTCAATGTGAATAATAATTATAGTCGAATTGCGCAGCACTTGCGCATTTCTGGCTTACTTCGACACAACGTCCCTAAGCAACAAATAAAGGTGCGCTGGTGTGTTTGCTTTGAAGGGAATAGCGCAGACCCAAGAAACATAATAATGTGGGGTAATCCCAGTGTAAAAAAAAGAACCACCTAGCAACGAAGAAGCACATCTGCTAATTTTTCTATCCTGTCTATTTGTCCTTTTTATGAGACGACAGGTTTGTTTGGTTCAGGTGGTGTTTGATTTTCTTTGAATTTATTTGTCCACCTAAATTGTATTTTTAGTGCATAGAAGGATGCCTGTCAATAAATAACTTTATATATAAACTGTGACTTTGATATGGCTAGTAAAAGTTCTGAATTGCCGGTACACATACAAAAAAATGACATGAAAACATTGGTTTTAACATTACTTCAACTCATCAAAATAAATTAGAAATAAGTTAGGCCATTTTTAAGCTTTTAAATTATACAAGATTCAATTATTCTTTTTAAGTCAGTTTAATGTAATGTAAGTTGTGATCCATTTTTCATGACCCACACAGCCAAGTTGATTGTACTTAAAAATGTAAGGCAGCAGTGTGACTGAAAAGTCTAGTAGCCAAATTGGCTTGTAAGTAAAAGTTCTTCCAAACCCTGGTGGCAATGTTTGTGATTTACTTTAACTACAGTATGTGAATTGAATGTGTAATGGTTCCATTTCAGAATGAGAGAATAAGGGGAAATAAGCTAAATCTCTCTCTCTCTCTCTCTCTCTCTCTCTCTCTCTCTCTCTCTCTCTCTCTCTCTCTCTCTCTCTCTCTCTCTCTCTCTCTCTCTCTCTCTCTCTCTCTCTCTCTCTCTCTCTCTCTCTCTCTCTCTTTTTCACCCATGATGAGTTTGCATCCCTGATCATAACATCATATTTGAAATTTTTCTTGTTTAGATGACAGCCTAAGCTCAGACAATGAGGTTCTGGAGATTCCCTTCATCAGCAGATATAGAGCAGGAGTGTACGAATGCACCGCAGCGAACGACATTGCAGTGGACACACAGACTGTTGAGCTCACAGTCAATTGTAAGTGTCTCATGAATTTATATCAACATATTCTACACGTATGCAACATACATGCAGCATACAACATATGCCCAAAAGACTTAATGAATTGATTGATTTGTTGATTTATTTAATCCTATAAATAAACAGAAACTTTTAGGATTTTATTAAATAAATATAAAATGATAATATAGTTTGTAATGAAATGTCTTGAAATGCAAACTAAAAACATCTTGCGTGGGCGATATACCGGTAGACACGATTTATTAAATAACACGAGTTATTTTTGCCACCTTATTGGGCCTGAATGGTTATACCTACTTATGCGTTGTTGACTGTCTTTGCGAGTATCCTTGTAATCATATTAATTTATGAATTAAGTGAACATAAAAAAGTAGAGAAAGAAAATATATCAGTATATTGGATCCTTGCGTTCAGTCTTAAAGTGACAGCAGCCTAATAAACCTGCTGCCATCTGTCATTATGTTAATCCAACAACAAAAGATAGAAAATCTCTCACTGCTTTTGACTGAATTACTTGTGTAACTTTAATAAGAAAAGGATGTATTTTTTTATTCACACAGTGAACTCTATGCAGATCATAACTTGTTCTACGACTTCTGAATGTACTTTATTTATTTAAGTAATTGCCTTGTCAGTAAATAATCTTGTTAATCTCAAGTTCACTAACTTTCTTGTGGTTTTGTGTGTCTAGTCCCTCCCAGTATTTCAGATGGCAGAGATGTTGGCGTGACCCTGGGTCAGAGAGGTGTCCTGCTTTGTGAGGCAGATGCTGTACCCGAGGCAGATTTTGAGTGGTACAGAGATGACAGGAGGTATGGCATATCACTTCAGGATATTCTGCTTCATCTGTTCCTTTCTTTAGGATAAACCCGTAACCTACAAGTTTATGGAATCATGGTTACAATAACAAAACTGAATTTCGATCCCACTAAATGTCTTGACCTACACATTGCACTTATATTTAAAAAAAATACCTGCATGTAATTACATCTGAAATTAATTTCTGTAGTCACATCTATAATTATATAAACAATATATATACAATTATTATAATGTTAACCCTTTCCTTACACCTTTTCAATACAATAAGTACATTGTACCCAAAAGTTGTTTGATGTAAGTACATAGTAGTTAAAGACACCTAATATAGATTGGGCCCCCGTTTTTTTACTACAGCTGATATGTACAGTAACAGCTAGTTACTAGAGTTTATTGTATTTCCTGTACACTATGTCTGTCAGATTTATAATATTGATAGTGACACTAAGAGGTGAAGGACAAATGTATTTCAGTAGCTGTACATGTCTGACTAGATGTGCTGTCATAAATTCACTGTTTTCAACGGGAAAATACTTCACATTTGAGTGCCTTTGGCTGGATGTGTCTCAGTTGGTTCTCTCAAACTGTCTTTGATGTCAAGTGAAGAATAAGTTGTCACAATGTTGTATCATAATTAAATGTGCATAAGAGAGAGTGTGCATGTCCCTCTGCATGCCGCTGCCAGTAATTCAATCCTGCAGTTCTGCCTCCTTTGAATGTATCCAGGCCCGACGCAATCTGCGTCCGAAAACGTTGATGTTGTCATAAATGTAACCTCAAGCTTCAAAGGAGGCTCTGATGTAGCGTAAACAAGGCCGGGCTGATTCAAGTCTCCCCATTTGCTGACTGTTTCCCAGGATCTTCAATGGCTTTGATGGCATTGAGATCGAGAATGACGGAGCACTTTCAAAGCTGACTTTCTTCAACGTGTCCGAGGCAGACTATGGCAATTACTCCTGCGTCGCTGTCAACAAACTTGGGAGCGCTAACACCAGCATCGTCCTATACGGTAAGTATCGGTAGTTGATGGTTTTAATCAAGTTTTAAAACGGTTTGGAGCCTCTTCACAATTCTTCGATTACTTTAATGTACAAACGGTGGTTCGGAAGATAGTTATGTTTCATTTTTTGCTTAAACTATTGTTCAAAAAAGCTAAACGAAAGTTCCAGCTGATAACGTTCCTGTAAACAATATGAATTTACACTTGGTAGTTTCTGACCCGTGCAACTAGACTTGTCAAAAGTCGGTACTGAAATTTTACAAATGTGATACCAGCATTTCCCTCTAGCATTTTGAGCGCTGTTGAGCGGATTCTTAAACGCCTCTGATTGGCCATTGTGTTGACACGCTCACAATATACGTATATTGTTGATCATTGTAGCCAATAACAGACATTTATGGTCACAAACATATACAATGGCCAATCAGAGACATATATTTTGAGCGTGTGAACACAATGGCCAATCAGAGGTGTTTAAGAATCCGGTCAACAGCGCTCAAATTGCTAGAGGAAAATGCTGGTATCGTCACATTTTTAAATTTCAGTACCAACTTGGTACCGAAATCGGTACTTTTTGACAACTCTATGTGCGACTATTAATCTTTGAGATTTCCATCTCAGGATTCTCCTTCATTTGCTTTTGATACATGTTTTTATCTATGTTTTTGTTGATGTAGAAATAATTGAACCCACTAGTTCAACGCTATTGCAAGGTTAGTAGTGTGCATGGGAATGTGGCGTCCTGATCACCTCCTAAAGCATGTTACAGTGCGTTTAATACACAAAGAAGATGCAAACATGGTTATTTTCACATCAACCGCAATGTGACGAAGCCAAGTTGTTGATATGGCACTCAAGTTTATCGGCGAGGTTGACGCACATATTTTCCCTGATTTGAACAGGGTAATATAATTGTCGTGCCTCGTCTGACAGAATGTGATTGTCCGATTTTAAATTGGCCACTAGCTATTCCTATTAAGGGGTTATTAGCTTAAAATCCCATTTTGTAATGTCAATAATATATTCAGCACATTGAGTGACAGTCTCAATTGCCGCTCTGGGATTGGCGGGGTACTGACATGCCTCATTCTGCTTTCAGTCACTGTGGGTTGATGAATGAGTCTCTGTTTTCTGTAGCCTAAACATGTTTCTCTTTCTCTTGTTTCACTTTCTTTCCTGTCTAACCTTCCTCCACCATGGCATGGCTTCATTATGTCAATGCATGCTCTCATCCGCCGTTTGTAAGTACATGTTTGCATCATATGATGTCTTTTGATGTTTGTGGAATTGTGAGTGCTTCATTATTACTCAGTTGATGAGAAATGTACTTAAAGGAAAATGGTCATCATTTACTTGCACTCATACTTTGTTCCACAGAACAGGAAAATAAAATGAAATGCCGTTCTCTAGCCCATGCAATTACAATGGGCAGGGACTGGAGCTTTCAAGCTTCAAAAAGGATGCAAACCACCATGACAATATCATAAAAGTGCTGTTGTCCAGGACTTCTGAAGTCAAACCATAGTTTGAGAGCATTAGTAATGCCCAGATCATGAAAGAATCATTCTTTTGAGTTTGATTTTCAGTGGATTCGATCCACCAAATCAGCCTGAATGATACATTTGAATTGGACTGATTCGGTCCTCAAGATGAACTCAGTGACACAATGGTCGGTTAACTGCTCACTGGAGGTGAATATTATCAGTTCAGTTTCAGTCTGTTTCTCACGCAGATCTATCGTTTGATTTCAGAACACATGCACCATGATACTTTTATGGTACTTTTGCATTCTTTTTGAAACCTGAAGCTTCAGTCCATGTTCATTATAGTAGCATGGAAAAGAACGACCAGTGTATTATCACAGAAGAAAGAAAGTCATATACCGTAGGTTTGGAACGAGGTGAGGGTGAAATGATGACAGAATCTTTATTTTTTGGGTGAACTATTCCTTTAAATGTACATTTGCCCCTTACAAAAAGTGTTATGGACTTACCTGGTCATAATAACCACGTTAATACACAATGGTTTATGACACATAAATCATACAGTACCATATATAACAACTCAATATACCATGGTACTGCCACAATAGGAGAAACCACGTGGCAAGTTATTTATTTATTTATTTATTTATTTATTTTTCTCAGACTACTAAAATTGTTCTGTCTTTTGGTATAAAAACTATGAATGTGTCAACAGTAATACTACCATTAATTCACTTAAGTTGAGAATTATCATATTGATTTTATGTTAAAATTGCAGTTATAACAACACACATTGAGATAAACCAATAAATCTAAATGTGCCATTGATTTAATACTTAATATAGTTTTTGAATAGTTTGTTGCATATTGTATGTTGGATAATATGATTAAAGCAACAGTCAAAGTGAGAGCTACATTATTTGAGATATTTTTTTTACTAAAATATACTTCTTATCTGCCAATTCAAGAACAACCTTCACCCAGACAGAAACAATGTTCATTAAATTTTTTAAAGATTAAAAGATTTTAAACCTTTTAATTCAGTCAGACAGGTTTTCATAAGAAGGTTTACTCGATTGCATAGTTGGGATAAAATGTGAAAATGAGCAAAATATTTGCATGTATTAACTTACAGTCTGTCAATAAAATAATTATAAAAACTCCTCTAAAACCTCAACATATTTGTATTTTTCTGTCAAACTATTGCTCATTTCTGTGGCATTGAGAGTCTTTACTGAGCATATGCTGAATAAATATCACTCGAAATTGTTTGTGATTGAAGACATCTAGTGTGTTATATTTGACTCTGGTCTTTCCTACTTTTTTTGTAAGGGGTCTTTCCTCGCCTGCATATGTTGTTGATGGTTGTTACTGATTTGTCCTTGTATTGTCCTTTATTCTTTCTTCTCTGCCAAGAATAGAAATCTTGTCCTGGCCAACTTTTCTCCACTGTCTGACCTAAAAAAAAAAAAGCGTGGGATTGGTAACCATGTCCTCTCCGGAGATTCATTAATTGCATTGAATTTGATTGTGAGAACCTCACATTAGTATAATTACACTTGTGCAGGATTTACTCTAAGCTGTGGCTGCAGAATAATTGGATAGCTGTCCCTAAAGAAAGTACCGTACTTCCCCTAAATCCAGGGGAAATTAGACTTCAGTCTAAACGGCCCATCAAAGAGAAGGATTTAATAGACAGCCATACTAATGCCATGACACAACGATTGTTTTGTTGGGACTGGATATTAGTGCTCTCTGATCTTTCACACCAAACGTGAAACAAAAAAGGGAAAGAAATCTACAGCGCTCCTAGAGGAACATGGTGATGGTTAAAAAAAATAACATGGGAGGAAAAATAATATAGCTTTTGCAGCATTGACATACCTGTAGCATTACCAGCTTTTGCGTTCCTGCGAGAAACTTTGCGTTCACTCGCAAAACTTTTGAGTTCTTTGCGAGCTAACGCAAAAGCATTGAAATATAACTTTTCCTCTCATCTCATATGTTTTCCCCCTGACTACTTTTTTTTAATTGACTTGTTGGCCAGAACTAGTCAGTTGTGTTGTGCATTATGTACAATAGCAATCAGCCACATGCAATCAGCGAGTCCAAATCTATCCTGGCTAACACCATATCTACACCGTAGAAACAACATAGATGTCTTTTATTTGAATAAGTCAAGTTTTCTACACTCAGGGGCGGACTTAACCATTAGGCAAAGGTCGGCAATTGCCTTGGGCCCCGAGCTACCTAGGGGCCCCTAAAATGCCCCATTAAATTATGCTTAAGTTGTTTTTTTGTGTGTTTTTTTTCCGCAAATTATATATTTCTAAAAAAACATTTGCGAAAAAAGGCATCAAATCATTAGTGTCGCAGACAGAAGGGGCCCCCCCCACCTCACCTCACTACATTGGACTATTCCATTATCTCACTTTCTGCGTGCGAAAGTGACAAGGCTGTAATGCGCCAAAAAAACTGACGGAGAAAAAGAAGTGATTAACAGACAGTGTACAGAGTGACAGACAGAGTGTACAGAGTAGTAGATAGAGTAAAAATGAAGCAAAGCTACCCAAGCGGTGCTGAAAACGCAGGAAGCGGGAGGAAAGCAAAACGTTTTTAGCAAAATTGCAGAAGGTAACAAACTTTTTTGTGATGCCCGCTGACAATGACAACAATGATAACGTTATTATTACCGGTAATTTGTTTTGTTTTTCTTGTTTTTCGTAGCAATATCTGCCAACATTTTACTGTCGGCATTAATAAAAAAAAAGAAGACGGCTCATGCTGTTTAGTTACCCTTTCACAAAGTCATCATAAAAACATTAATTAAAGCAGTGTTTCTCAACTAGCAATCTATTCAGTCAGCATATTTGTGTTTTGATCTGTGTGAATTACAGAAATATAAGACTTGCTAGACCTACTTTTTTCTATATTTCTTTGCACAAAACTCTCCAGAAAGTGCCATTTAATGGTTTATTTTTCAAAAAAAAAATTATTACTTTTTTCGTTCTCTTTTAAAGATCGGATGGGGGAACCCATACTAACCTCGCCTTGGGCCCCCAATTTGCTAAATCCGCCACTGTCTACACTGTGTGATGTGCAATGTCTATGCTGTGTAGACATTCAATAACAGGAATATATCCCATGGCGCTGAGATGATGTGTGGAGTATCTCCACCTCACACAGCTTCTGGAAAGTGTTCAGCGCAATGTGTGTAGGATTACCATGGTAGACAATACTTGAAACATTATTTTATGTGCATAATTTGCACATGAAGTTACAGTCTGTGACTGCCAATTTTTTTCAGTGGTCTTGGTTCCGGAAGTGTTCATCCCAGTCATTCTCTTGACTGACTACTGGGAATGCTCTGACTATAGGTTGAATTAATACAATTTCTTTGCATGAAACATTGACATCTGCAAAAACCCAAATCCTTCACTAAAAATTCAGTCTTTCATAGACAACCTAGGAGGTCTGGGAATCTCTTGTTTATTAAGTTTCGTTACAAGATGTTCACACATTGGCAGTAAAAAAGTGATTACATACATGAAAATTCTTACATATATTTCAATAGTTTTAAGTATAAAATTCTATGTACTTTTTTCAATAAATACTTTTTTGAGTGTAGTCATTAAGTCATTCGCAATGCTTCATGGAAGTGGGTGGTTATTAATGAGATCTTTTGCCATGGATCTAATTTCCATGGTAACCATACTTTCTTATGGTTAGATCCAAGGAGGATTGTGAGTAATATAGTTCTTCATTGGGAAATTGCCTATAAAGCATGATTTTATTAATATTATTATTATGTTTTTAAATGAAGCTGAATCACACTGCTGTGTTTGCCTTCACTGATACATATTTCATCACTTAACAACCATGGAGTGATTGGTAGGTCTGGCTTGAATGGTTTAAATGAAAAATAATAATAATCTCCCTATGGAGAAAATGAATGGGATTTTTTACCTGTGGAACTTGACTGTTGCACTCTATTGAGCAAATGCAGCTGACGTCTGAGTAGTTGACTAGTCGGTGCAGCCCCTAAATATAAATATACACACATACAGTACATTTCAACACTGAACATGTTTAAAGATGGAAACTGGAGGTCAGAAACAGTATGTTTTGCACGTTAGTCGTTGTTACCATATGTTTGACTGTCCCTAAGACTAAAACTTACCCTGATGACAAGCTAACAAACCAAAGACTAGAACTAGCAACACGTCTCCTGCTAAACCGTTATACAGAGCTGAATCTCACATAACCATATTAATCCAGGTCAGATTATACCATAAAATCAAGCCTGTTTTCAAACCATTGAGATCTATATACTACTGTTCAACAGTTTGGGGTTGGTATGCTTTTTTAATGTTTTTAATGTTTTCTCACCAAGGCTGCATTTACTTAATAAAAAACACAACAACAACTGTAATATATAATGTAAAAAGTTTGCTTTAATATATGTAATGTATTCCAATGGTGTAAAAGTTGAATTTTTAGCAGCCATTTCTCCAGTCTTTCAGTGTCACATGATCCTTTTTGAAATCATTCTAATATGCTGATTTGCTAGTCGAGTAACGTGTATTATTATCAATGTTGAAAACTGTTGTGCTGCTTAACTATTGTGGAATCCTTTTTTCCTGGATTCTCTGATGATTGTAAATTTAAAAAGAACAGCAGTTAATTTATATATATATATATATATTTGTAACAATGTGAAAGTCTTTTGATCAATTTAATACATACTTGCAGAATCAAAGTGTTAATTTCATTTCCCCCCCAAATCTTACTGACCACAGACTTTTGAATGGTTATTAACAAAAATAATAATATTTATTTTAAAAATGTATTGTTTGCTTAATTTTATATTAAAAAAAAAAGATCTTTTGATTTTATTATGATGAAATATGATCCAGACAAGTTCTTGACAGGTTTCATGAGATTCACCCCTATAACTTTTGATTTTTACTGATCAATCTGTTGGCATGATTACAGTCATGATCAAAAGTTTACACACACCTTGCAGAATCTGCAAAATGTTAATTATTTTAACAAAATAAGAGGGATCATACAAAATGCTTGTTATTTTTTATTTAGTACTGTCCTGAATAAGATATTTTACATGAAATATGTTTACATGTAGTCCACAAGACAAAAAAAAAAGCTGAGTTTATAAAAACTACCCCGTTCTAAAGTTTACATACCCTTAATTCCTAATACTGTGTGTTGTTACCTGGATGACCTGGTTTTGTTTGTTTGTTTTGTGTTTGTTTGTTTTAAACTGCCCAATGTTCTTCAGAAAAATCCTTCAGGTCCTGCAAATTCTTCAGTTTTCCAGCATCTTTTGCGTATTTGAACCCTTTCCAGCAGGATTTTTCTGAAGAACATTGGGCAGTTTAACTGCTCAGGACAAACAAGGGACTCATGAACAACTATCACAGAATACACAAACACAGTATTAAGAATCAAGGGCATGTAAACTTTTGAATGGGGCCCTTTTTATAAATTCAGCTTTTTTTTTTTTTCTTGTGGACATGTAAACATATTTCATGTAAAATATATTATTCAGGACAGTACTAAATAAAAAACAACATGCATTTTGTATGATCCCTCTTATTTTGTCAAAATAATGAACATTTTACAGATTCTACAAGGTGTATGTAAACTTTTGATCATGACTGTATGTGAATATTTTATCATCTCAGAATACGAGTGCAATAGTTTTTAATCAGACCAGCGCAGTTCAGTCATTCTTTCTCCTTCCCTTTTTTATACTAAGACAATCACACAGTTGTCCGTGCACTTGTTTTACTCATCTGCCCTTAGTAATCTGGTTAAACTGCGCCTTCAGTGATTAGTTTGTTTATAAGCGACCGCAAGTACGGCTGACCTCAGTGGTTGACTGGTCAATAAAGGGTAATAACTCTGTGAGCGCAGGGAGACAAGATGTACTGGTTTGAAATGAGGAGAACAGATGTTCCTACTATACAAATGTAACCACTAAAGACCCTCGCTTAGATGTTCATCTGCCAACCTGGAGCGCTTTCGTCCCAGTTAGATGACCCGGCACCACAGCACAACCACGCCAGAATACTCTAGTTTGACTTGATGAATATTTGTAGGCAAAAACATCTCACTTGGACTAAAATAATTGCCTAATAGCACCAATGGAAATGATTTACTTAATCATATTGTATGTTCTGTATTCCTATAAAGTGTTTTATGTCATCTTTCTTTTAGTGGAGACGGCTTCTGTTTTAGAAATGACTTCATCCGATTTAGAGCACACAGCCTTTGAAAACAATGATTTGTTGCAAGGTTTGTGATACACAAGCTACTAAATACAGTACTGGACTACTAATCACTACAAACTCATCAACAAAGAGGAGTTGCTATAATATACTAACATAGATTTGAACAAGAGTCGCTTGACTAGAAAATAACGGTTTAGTGCAGTAAACCTAGAAAATGCTGACAGCTGACACCTTTCGGAAATAAGAAAAGATAATATTGAGGAAGTAAGATAGAATCAGAAGTGCAGATGCGTAGGTGAGAGTTCAGCGACGTTACAGACAGTCTCAAGAATAAAAGCGAGGCAGTTTACAGCACAGTTGGAGACCGGAGCTGTTTTTCCTGACACGTGTGACTCTTTTCAATGCTTTAGGACCCGGAGCAGTTCAGGATGGAAACAGCGGCACGTCTACGGTCTTCACACCCACCTGTCTACTTCTCATCGTACTTCTACATCTCTTGCTCAAGTTTTGATGCCGAAGATGTTTTCAGTGGAGAAAAAATCACTGTTTGTGTGACATCGCTCTCATCCTGGAGTCACAAATCGTGCATGGGTTACCAAAAATGCCTGGAAATGTGCATGGGGTACCCAAGTACTTTCTTTTAATGAAGTAATCATGCATTTCTTTGGTTTATAATAGAGTTTAATAATGTAACTTCTCTTACATTGCTAATCATCACACTGTTTTGCCCCAAGCGAATACAGTTTTGTATTCCGTAAAAGCAAAAGACAGAGAGGCATGTCTAATTTGAAATATTAAATTGTATTTATTTTTGTGACTGTCATTTTAATTTAACTCTGTAACTTCTTAAGAATTCATATAGAATACAGTGTGATAGGGGAATAATTCAAGTCAAAGGCATGCGATAAGAAAGGGCATATCTCTCATTTTTTATTTTGAATTGTCACTATGTTTTTACTATACAGCAAAATCAAAATAAGCAGCAAAAAAGACACAAACACACGTTTTTGCTCTGTAATAATCACATCATGTTTCGTTTTGAGAACTTCTAATCTGCATTTTAGCATTTAACACTCACAACCGAAAACAATGCGATATATGTTTTATTTTGATTATGTTTTGACGACCAGAATGGCACAGTTGGACTATGCAGAACCAAAAGCTCTATAATTCTCTTTGTTTACACCACAAAGGAATAAATCAGATGTTGGAGTAATGTTAGTATATATGGGATGACATGTATGAATCAAGGTTGAAAAATGTTACATTTGGAGCTTTGTGTAACTCCAAGTTATTGGATCCATTATGAGAGCCCAAAGAGCAATCTGCTAATACCTGTCGATTTTTAGGTGTAATGTTGTTTTTCCAGACAAACTTGACATCAAATGTTATTTTTATTACAATGGCAGTTTTTTTTCAAATGGCTTTTTGTTGAATTTCGTCCAGATTTTGAGTTGTACAAACCAAACCGGGCGCTTAAATGCTCTTTATTTAAACACGTCTCGTAATCGTTCCTGCTAACTTCTCTGTGTGTATATGCATATATCTAACTTGTACAAAGGGAAAATATGCACACTTGTTTTTACTAAAATTGTGAACCTGTTTAATACAATGCAACGTTTTCTATTTTTTTGTTATTCCCTTTTTCAGAAGCTGTGTAATTTATTTCTCAAAGGGTATTATAGTAGATACAAGCTCATTGTGAAACCTGATGTCTAAATATTGTGCTTTTGTAAAAAGCAGATGAGACTCATTTGTCCGTCATCATTTCATCATGAGCAGATGTCCTGTTACCATTCACATTCTGGAGGGGGAAAAAGAAAAAAAGTGAGATTTGATTTGAATAGTTTCTGAAACTTACCATCGCAGTATTAAGGGGTTGATTGAATAAGATTTTCTTCTCTTTTGTTGGAATGTTTGATAGGATTTATGCCTAATGTTTTCATTTGATCTCCAATCTGGTTAAAGGAATAGTTCAGCCAAAGATGAAAATTGTCATCATTAATTCACCCTCAAATAAAACAATAAAAATTCTGATATTGACCAATCATAACTATTCCTTATTTAGCCACTAACAACTTAAATGTTGTTCTGCAAATTAAGCTATCATTTGTCCTCAGATGACTTGAAACCATTTTTATGAATTTTTCTTTTTCTTTTCATTTTTGGAGCTCAAAAGCATCTGTCCTCATTCACTTTCGTTGTAGTCTAGACATTATTTAGCGATTTATGGAAATGATGCAGGTTTGGAATGAGTAAAGGATGACAGTTTACATTTTTGGATGAATTATCCCTTTAAATATCATATTTTTAAAACCACATATCAGATACAAATCAGTGGATTTTAAGCACAAGGTGTATGTTAATGAAAGGGAATGTCATGAATGTGCAAAGTTTAATGGGTGACAGTGTGTGTTCTTGCCCTAAAGGTGTATTATTATTATTCAATATTATGATTTCAATTTTCATTTTATCTTTTTTTTTTTTTAAGATATAGGGAACACAACCAGACTAAGAACAGTCAACATATTTCTTATATAAACAGATTAGTGAGACTAACCTAACAACTATTTAAATTTGAAAGCACCTCCTGATAAATAATGTCTGTGATTTCCTCTGGGGAAGACAACGTTTGGATCAATGCACTGTATTAACAGAAACACAGGGCTTGTCTGTGCATGGCTGTAATGCAATTCATATGTCCAACTTGGTGCAAAGAATTGACTTTTTTTTTTTTAACCATTAAAACAACCAGCCTGGATAAGTTCACTTTGTTCCGCTGATCTCTATGGTTCCCTAGAGAGGAACAAATTAAGTATTTTAACTCCTTGTACTGTAAAGAAATTGTTTCGTCATATGTTTTTCCTTTAATGGCGATGGTGTGTTCATATTTAAGACTTACAATAATAAAATGTTGTATCTAAATAGAATTGGTCTGCAGTCTAATTGTGCTTCTTAAAGAATCACATATATGTCATCTCTCTCTATATTTAAGAAAACATTTTATTTGTAGGCCTATACACTACCATTAAAAAATTTGGGGTCAATGTTTTTTTGTAAAAAAAAAGAAAAAAGAATACTTATATTCAGCATTAAAATGAATAAATGTGACGGTAAAAAAAAGAAAATCACTGTTTCCACACAAATGTTAAGCAGCACAACTCAACACTGACAATTCTTGAGCACCAAATCATCATATTAAAATGATTTCTGGAGGATCATATGACACTGACGACTGGAGTAATGATGCTCAAAATTCAGCTTTGATCTCAGAAAATAGAAAACAGTTATTTTAAACTTTAATATTGTTCCTGTGATCAAAGCTGATTTTTTAGCATCATTACTCCAGTCTTCACTGTCACATGATCCTTCAGAAATCATTCCATAATTGACTGTATTTTTGATAAATGCAGCCTTGGTGAGCATAAGACGTTAAAAATCTTACCGACCCCAAACTTTTGAACGGTAGTCAGTGTATGAATATTTCTGATTCTTGCCTAAACGTATGTCCTATATGTTCACTTGTTTATCCACTTGAAAAAATGAAAACTGGTTGAAACTAAAGCAAATCCACACCACGGCAGGCTGATTCCAAATCAATAATTCAAAGCCCAGATTCGGAGAGCACTTAAGCACCGTCTCGATCCTGCACTTGTGTCCTGGTTAAGGAAGGAGGTGTCAGTAGTGTAAGTGTTTTAAAGGGATTTGACAGACAGTCTGTGGGAGTGATGATGCACATGAGCTCTAAGTGCTGAGGTTGAGAATGAAGCTGTGAGATCCATTCTGAAAGTGACGCGAGAGCTGTCTCTAATTGAATTTAAGAAAGGCTTCGGTGAAGACTCTTAATTAAAGACTCACATTTCCATCTTTCTTTCTTTTTTTCCTTGCTTGATTGTTCATTGTGAATGACTGTCTGTAGTGTCGCTCGCTGCTGCTTGTTAGAGAGGCACCAGGTGACAAACACTGCAGTATGGAAGACTATTAGCATGGCGCTGAGAGACAGCTGAAAATGTGGGTAAACAGCCGGATCAGCTTTACATATCTGAAAGAGAATGACGGACACAAATATGAAGCTGGATGGATGAATGCATTGAGTTTTTATTTAGGAGAGACCGGGGCTAGTTATCACAAGAGTTTCTACTGTGAGTAACTATGAAGAATTTCAAATGAAAAATGTGTTCTAAGGACAAGGGTTTGTTTGTTTGTTTGTTTGTTTGTTTGTTTGTTTGTTGTGTGTGTGTGTATACACTGCCTTTCAAAAGTCTCTTATGGTCACCAAGGCTGCATTTATTTGATTAACAATAAAAAAAAAACAGTAATATCGTGAAATAGTATTACAATTTAAAATAACTGTTTTCTAAATGAATATATTTTAAAATGTAATTTATTGCTGTGATGCAAAGCTGAATTTTCAGCATCATTACTCCAGTCTTCAGTGTCACATGATCCTTCAGAAATCATTCTAATATGCTGATTTACTGCTCAAGAAACATTTATTATTATTATTATTATCAATGTTATTATTATCAATGTTGAAGATAGTTATGTACAAAATATATATATACATACATATGTGTATGTAACCTACATATTATATGGTTTGATAGATTGTAGCTATTTCGGTAACGCTTCCTTTTACAGTCCTGTTACCCATGTACTTATTATAGTAATTATAATTACTGGGTAATAACTAGGTACTAACCCTGAACCTACCCCTAACCCATGTACTTACCTTATATTAGCCAGTACTTTCTAGGTAAGTACACTGTAAGTACTGTACTGTAAAAGGAAGCGTTACCGCTATTTCAAATTTGTTGTTTCATAATAGTTTTATTATTTATATTTGGCTGAAAATACATTGCAGTGTCTATAAGAGGAGGTTATTAAATGGCAGGTTCCCATTGTGACAACTTACCCCATATAATGTGAAGACATTCTCTGCTCTTGGGACATGTTGTCATAAAAATTATTATTTTTTTAACAATGAAACTGTTTTTAACAATACTTTAATGTATGTGCCTATACAGAAATGACCATAATTCATGAGAATGTAGATATGGATATACGAAGAATTAACTTGCATTTCAAGAAAAATGGTGGGAAGATGTCACAAGTAGAATTTGGCTTTCGACAAACAAACGGCAGATGTTGAAATTGAATATTCATCGAGTTTTAAAACGGGGGTAGAGGAGGTGAGAAAAATGTTATGTAACTTGACGATTTCTTGCCAATCCTTTGTCTACAAGCTATCAATGTTCGACATGAAAACAAAAGATGGAAGCCCGGGAATGATCACCTTTTATGCTTGGAGGTGAAGGTACAATCACATCCCTTGAAGCAAACAAAAGCCTGCTAAGTTTCTGCCTTCTGTACTCCTGGTGGACGTCTTTATCTGAGTGCCCAGGAGCGCCCCTCCGGAACATGCCATGAGAGCTGCTTATTTGGAAAGACAAATATGTGAATAAATAAGCATTTCTACAGACCACATTAACTTGACATGACATTTCTTGGCTGCATTATCTTTAGGATGGCAGCCAAACCGTGAGCGTATCGTCAATAGAGCAGGGCCAGTGTGGGGAGAGATGTGCGAGGTAAACTGTCTTTATAAAACATGCAGCATGTCAACACTGGGAAACTTGTTAAATGTGCTCTGTGGAATATTGAACCACATGAGTTAGGGTACAACGGTTAATAAATGACTTTTTACATTCGGATTAGACTTCAATAATAATTTTGCTGCTGCTGGATTAAGTCAACTAAATCACTGCCCAACAGAGCTCACTTTTCAGCAGCTGGGTCTTCCAGACAGGGATAGCATTTAATAAAATCAAGTTTAAATGAAAATATGTGTCCTTAATAAATAAAAAAAAGCAATTAGACACTCAAGGTTGTGCTGTATCGGTAAATCGTGAATATATACACAATATATTATGACCTCTTCGACCTTTATAGTGTGCAACAATGTTTGGAACAAAACCACTTTGTTCCGTAAGTATTTTGTCCATTCATTTCTCTCATAGGAATTTAAAAAAAAAGCGGTATAAGCCATGAACCAAGGCAACTGGCTACAAGGTGAATCATAACATTACAAACTTTGATTTGAAGCAAAAAAGTATTAAAAATCAGACAAAACTACAAAGATTGTGTACTTATCAGCTTTAGTGATAGAAAGAAACAATCCCATAAAGCATTGTATATGCATTTTTATTGAAATATTTAAGTATTTTGAGAGTGTATGGAGACCGACTCAATTACGTCAGAGCTTACATTCTTTCAATTCTCTGATTGGTGGAATTTCCTGCACAGCATCATGGGTAATGTAGTTTTCTGCTGTGGAACGATTATTTTAAAAATATAAATAAGGGCTGATGGCTTCAACAGAAGCAAGCAATTTTTGATTAACAACCTCATAGCTCACAGTAGATCTGTCTTTTTAAAGGTTTATAAGTTATCGTTAAAAGTCATTACCCCTATGTATAAATTGCATGGAGGTTTTCCAGAACCCAGCTTTTGCACTCTATTAAAAGTAGGGATGGAGTGATATTTAAATTTTGACTTACAAATGCTGATCTAAATCAATATTTATTTTCATGTTATTGCTGATAAAGCAATACAAATGCCAATGCTAAAATTCAATACTATTTTATAACTATATTAAAACACTAACAATCTAAACTCAATAATTTTACATGCTGCAAGTGAATTTAGGCATAACAATATTATAATGTACAATGTGAAAAATGGATTTCATTTGCTACATTTGTAAGTGTTTTTAAATATGAACTAAGTGAGCAATAGATGACAAAGGTAATCAGATAACACTTTATTTTAGTGTCCTTGTTACATGTTACATTTACTTACTGTAGTAATAACAGTAACCCTATTCCTGACCCTAACCCTATAGTAAGTACATGTTAGTTGTTATTATTACTCAGCACTAAAATGTATAATTACACTTTAACAAGGACACCTTAAAAATAAAGGGTAACCTAATAAAAATGTAGGAGAAATGAGAATGCACAATTAAATAATATCAATATGGTGCCGATATATCGTGCATCCCTATATTTCAAAGATTCCATGACAGTACGTTAGATAACTAACAACTCCAAACTAGAAGAAAATATTCTTAACTTTATTACACAGAACACATACAACAGTCTTGTACTCATTTTCCAATAGTAAAAAAAAGAAAAATACAACTACGGCTGTACATGCACATTGAGAGAGCTGTGTGCTGCAAATGTTAAGGTATCATACACTTTACAATCGTAACTAGATAGAGACAGTCAGAAAAATAAATACAAACATACAATACAGTTTTGCAAGGGAGGGCAAAATATTTGTTTGCCAAGTGATTTTGGGTGAAACACTGTTGCTATGATTAGATGTACCATTTATACTTGCAGCAGTTTTAAAATAACGATGATCAGGTCAGCAAAAATCCAGAGTGCTAATTATTGAATGTTTGCCATTTTGTTCCCTTCAGATGACAATATATAAATACATAAATAAAAAAAGAAAAACAATTACATTCTGTTTGTAACTTAAATGGGTTTGCAATGCCATTTCAGATACTGTACTGTATGTACACACTCCTGCTGATCACTGATAAGGTTGTGGCATTCATCCCAGCAGTTAAAACGACATCGCTGTCTTCACCGTCACGATATAAGCGTTTTAAAAAGTCAACCAACATACCAAAATTATACTCTAATAATCTACAGTAAAACCTATTCATGTACTTTAACCTGTTACAAAACTCACCAGAAATCATTGGGCAATTTCACTCGAAACACATTTGAGAGACCGATGTTTAATGATACTTATCAAAAGATGATTTTACGTTTTTCCGCAACATTGAAACAACCCAATTAAATGAGTAAAACCAAGCCGGCTGTTTACAAAAATGCATCCCAAGCGGAAGTTTCCAGGGCCGATACCGAGTCTATACGATTGCACTACCACATGATATTTTTTTGAATGCACGCAAGGCACAACGCTAACAAGGAAAAGGTGTGTTGATCTCCGCAATTACACCGTCCTTATATTTAACAATCAAATAAATCCAGGATAAATATTCATTTGCATATATATATATGTTTTTTTGTTCACATACAGCATTTTTAACACACTGCATGGTTAAGAACAGTGTCGTACTTAACTTAAGAGCTCATGAATGTCATGATCACAATGAGGTCCAATTCATATTTCAACTCAGCGTTCACATGACATGATCTGGTATCCATGAGAGCGATATTGCACGCAAACCTTTTGCAAGAGTCCGCCATGCTAACGTCAGTCACAAAAACCCTTCAGTCGGTCACAGAGCAGCATCCTTCTAATTGGAGTGCAGGGAATCTCACTTTGAAATCAACTGAAAGGGCATTTACAATCTATTTTCTCAATGATGTGGCAAACCTTGGACTTGAAGCATTCGTCTGCAGTGTGTTTGTTTAGCGCTCACTGAAGCTGAATGCAGACAGCTCACGGACAAGGTCTCATATTAGCGCTGTGGAGTTAGTCGTGTGGGTTGACTGTCTGTATTTCCTTACTGGCTCTTTTAGGCTCTCGTACATTGCTAGCTTCTAATAAGTGAACGTTTCTGGTAGGTATCCGAAATCATTCACGAGTGTGTTGACGGGTCGGCCTTCGTGGAGTAACGAGTGCTAAATCTGCAGACTTATGAAAGGAAAGATATGGAATATGAAATAGATGGAAACCGAGATTACCATTTTCTGTCACCTGCTCAGACATGCACAATTTGACATTTATATGACATTATATTAGTGTGGAAATTAGTGCTAAAGATCACGGATAAATTGATGGTTATCACCCACAGATATATGCAACGAAATGTGTCTCTTACTGGAATTGATTTATTTTTATTTTTTGTCCTCAGAAGTTATTAAATATCATCTTTTAAATTATATCATTTGCGATAACAGTTTTGGCTTCTGTCAAAGACTCAAGAATACAAAATCATACACACTTAAAAGAAACTCAGCACCAAAAACCTGAGAAAGAAGTTTAAACACTCCAGTAGAGTCATCCAAAGCAAATTCAATCCGTTTTAAATAATGCAAATGTATCTGGAAAGGGATTTACAACAAAATATACAAATGACTGATATTATTTGGTTGTATGAAATTTGACCTGTGGATAAATCACCCTTTGGACTTTATAGAGGAAATGTTCCTCTGTCCCATTTGGTACGTTTATGATCAACCTAAAGGGTCTTTATATGAGGAACAGATTTTGTGTAGCTTACATTAGGGCATACTGTCTGTGTCTACGCTAAAAACATATCTAAGAGCAGCGTAAAACGTATTCGACCAGGTAAGGAGTCTATCCTACTGCTTGTAACTATGTCAGCTCAGTACAAGTACACGTGCAGGTTATCTTTGTGATTCCTTTATCATTTGAACACCATTAATGGCAGATGAGCATTGATAGATGTTTATAGGAATTGTGTGCTATATTATATTGAACACATAGGTCGTGTGTGTGTGTGTGTGTGTGTGTGTGTGTGTGTGTGTGTGTACAGTATTTGCATACATCTGTACATGTACAGTAAATCAAATAATCACATACAGCCTCCCCAAAAAGTATTTGGACATTTGGGCCTAAATTAGAGTGTGTAATTGCATTAGATAACAAAACATTGGATCATATAAATAAATTATTATTTTCACTGAATAATGGCTGCTGGGAATTCAGCTTTGCCACTACATGAATAAATTACATATTAAAAAAAAATGTTAATTTTTTTTATATTATAGAACAGTTTATGTGCTGAACTACACTGGAGGACAACACGAGACTTCATACATCCTCTAAAAAAAACAAGTTTAAAGAAATGTAGGATAGAAGAGGATAATGGAAATGCAAGAAAAGTGGAGTTAGTTTTATAAGAAAGGGATAATTTGCTTGTAAATGCCACTTGGTTTAATGACATTCATAAATTTTTAAGTGTGACTTAAGTGTCCAAATACTTTCTGGGCGCACTGAAGCATTTTTAAATCTCTTTGTTTCTTTCTCTTTTTTGCTGTTTGTCATTTTTAGCAATTATTTTTAAAAAAAAGAGAAAGAAAATCATGTTATTTTACAGGAAAACAGGACACACCATTAACCTCAATTCACACTGTTCAATACTGAGCAAAAAACCATTCAGTTATTCACAATTACATGAATTTCTGCTTCTCTTTTCACATACAAAAGGTTGGAGAGACACATACAGTGATTCTATTATTATTTCTACCCAGCTAACAAACTGACTCCATTCACAGTCCAGTTCACTGTTTCAAAACACGGTTAAATCCCAAAGCATCTTACTACAGACCCATAAACCCACACTGACACTTCCCTTCAGAAATAAAACATAAGGAAAACCCTATTTAAATGGTGATGATGATGATAAGAACCGATAAAGTACTCTCCTTCTCTGAGTGTGGGACTGTGAGTCTGTGTTTGGATGGAGAAGCGGACGCGCTGCTTTAGCATCAAAACTTGCTGAGGACCGAGAGAGTTAAAACCAGAGTTAGAAGCAAGAATGAGCTGGTTGGCGATAAGGCTGCGTTGTTCATATCGTGTATCGCTCCAGGGCCTGCGGGAATAGAAACCCCACATGTTAACAACCTCCCAAACATCCAACGTGTGTATCATCATGCATTACGCTGTTCAAAGAAATTGCTGCGAATACACCTCTCAAACATTGTCAGAGTTAGTGGATGCCTCAAGGTGACAAGATGAGAGCTGATGTAATTGCATTAGGCAAACATTTGACACATTGCGACGCTCGTTGGTTGTGCCAAGTTATACTTGACACAGGTTTTATGCATAAATTAACAGGCATTTAGTTATTAGAAGGAGCCTCTTACCGTACAAAATAATGCTGGCGTTTGTTATTCCCAGCGTGTTCATGGCCACACAAGTGTAGTTCCCATAATCCTCTTCGGAGACGTTAAAGAATGTTAGCATGGACTGTTTACCCTTGTTTTCAATCTTGACCCCATTGAATCCATTGAGGAGTCTGGAAAATTTGAGGTCAAGTTAGAAGCGTGTTAAGATGAGACGTTATTAAATCTATGTAAGCGGACGGGTGACGGCACAAATTAGCATACCGCTCTCTCAGTCTTTCTCTCAGCAAATACAGTTTTTTTTTTTTTAACAAGCTCTGCCTGAACCATGGCTTAGCGCAGGATTGTCCAAGGCCACTGTCCTGCAGAGTTTAGCTCCATCTTGCCTCAATACACTCGCTTGGAAGTTCCTAGTATGCCTAGCAGTGTTGTCCCGATACTGGAATTTCCAACTTAAATACGATACCTTTAAAAAATATCGATATTCGATACCATTTTCTAGGCCTGGGTATTGACACAAATTTCACAATTCGATTCGAGTTTATGGTACCATATGGTTTTTCTGAGGTAAATGTGACGTTACATGACATTGTTTACAAGTTGTTTTACTGACGTCTTTCCACGGTTGAAACACTGATTGAGCGATTCCATGTGACATGATACGGATTTCGATAAGTTGTACTCTATCTTTTAACACACTTTCAGATGCTCATTCATGTTTATTTCGCGCTGTAACTGGTATTATTAAGGCAGAAGAGGAGATCATGTGCGCTCCGCACTGCTGCTTCTCTTGAGCTGAGCTGAGCCAGAGCGATCTCACGCCACAGCGCCAAAACGGTATTTATAATTTATAATTTCGTAAGAAAATGGACGTAATTTGAAATTTGAGACTTTATTTAGTATCAATAGTAACAAAGCACGAAGATTATTGCGATTTTTTTGGCTGGGATGCGCGCTACAATGTTCCATTCATTCATCAAATGAAAACAGGATGACTAATCGATTCTTGAGATTTAAGACTCGATATCGGTTCATAAAAATGAGAATCGATTAATATTGATCTTACATGACAGATCTATTAGGCTGCTGTCACTTTAAGAGTTTATGCACGGATCCAATATACTGTTACACAACATGTGTTATCTCAACTATTTCCGCTCCAAACTGACTGCATTTACCTGAATAATCTGCAGGATGGACATTTTGACATAATTCCGTATGCATTTGACCGTTTAAGTGCAATAAGCCATGAAAAGGAAGTCACTTTGGTACTCTCAAGCTGTTTGAGAGGCAGCTTTATGAGGGCACCACTTATATGTGGTGCACACACTTTTGGTGTGAGCACGAAACCTTCGGGAAGAGTAAAATTATGCACAATACAATCACTATTCAACCGGAGCAAATGAGACGAGTAAGTGACAGGAGGCGGGTGTGTGTCACTTCGCCGCCTGAGAGAAGAGAGCAAGACCACACAGCCTGTAACGGTGTATCGTAACTGCCAAAAAGGAGTATTAGAACCGTTTAGATATTTCAGTATCGATACATATAGACATATCTGTATTTTTGACAACACTAATGCTTAGTAAGATCTTGATTAGGTGTGTTTAATTGGGGTTGGAGCTAAACTCTGCAGGACAGTGGCCTTCAAGGAGCAGGACTGGACACCCCTGAACTAGCAATTTGTTGAGCCTTGGGACATGTTGGTTCCAATCCCATTTTCTCCTCTCTCTACCTAAATATTTCCTGCTTGACTTTCACTGTCAAAAAAAATTCAAATAATAAACTACTAGCCTTACCTGCGCTCCCCCTTATACCAATGAAAATCCGCCAGAGGAACCGCAGACGCCTCGCACCACATAACTCCTTTCTGGCCGACGGCCGTTCCTGTGCTCTGAGCTCGTGAAATGACAGGTGGGTCTGTGAAATGAATCACGTGTAATTGAGGAATTCATAAAAAAAAAAAACATATGATAAATGGATGGCATTAACAGCAATTTGCTTAGGGTGAATGAGATACTCACAGTTTACAGTAACCTGAACAGTCCTCACGTCTGGAGGCGAGATGTCGTTCGAGGTGATGCAGTCGTACGAGCCGGACATGTCTTTGGTGATTCCAGTCATTTCCACATATTCACCCTCGGTAATGATTCTGTTACCTGTATCAATACACATGAGGTTAAAGTAATATTAACATACACAAATTCATATTATGAAACCAATGCATTATAAAATGACTCTGGGTAAAAGGCCTGAGGGGCTACAGTGGTATAGTGGAGATATAGGGATGTACGTTTGCTAAAAGGAACATCTGTCACGGTACGCAGATACTTTTGATATATATATATATACATATATTGTACCCGTATACCATATGGCCACAAGCATTCTGCATCCCATTTATACATTCATAACTCAATCTCAAGCAGCTGAAAGTATCATAGTAGTGTCATAATACCACAATCATTCTTGCTTAAATGAATTTCCAACATGAGAAATGTATTTTCTCAAGCAATGAGAAAATACAGAGTTTGAGCCACTGTTCAGGAATCCTAAAGCAGGCGCACTTATTCTGCTATGATCTGTCTAAAACGAACAGCATTTATTTTACATAATCTCAATCTGAAGGAAAAAAAAAGGTTGGTGAATGTCAATAAGACAAATATGTTACGCTTGGCTGACCTGGACTGACCCTCTGTTGTTGTTTTTTTCCGATCATTACCCAAAACCCACCTGTATCTCCAGTTCTATTATCAAGCAAAGAAATGATTATGTCCTCTGAGGGAATGGAATAAAGTTCCACCCTCAGGTTCAGACAGCCAGTTAGTGCAAATGCCACTCACCGCACAAACGGCACATTATGGCATCTCATTAAAACAGCCTCAGTCCTTCATTTAGTGAAAAGGTTGAGGAGTGGACTTAGGTTGTTATTTTGTTTCTAATAACATGGCCTTGGGGATTGTAGGAGAAGATGGTAATTATGCATATCTCCTTATATGACTCAGCCTTGCAATGCTTAAAAAGTTTGAGCAAACATTGAGAGGATGGTTCACCCCAGATTACGCTCAACATGAGCCAAAGCCTGAAAATTACATCCCCTAATTTTAAACAGTACTATTCATAATATACGAATCTGTCAATGTGAGAAGAGACTAAATATTTTAAATATAAACTGGCCATTAAGTGTGAACCATATGATACAGCTGTTTTCTGCACAGTAAAGTATTCCTGTCATCATTTACTCACCCTCGTATGGAAGCTTGTTTATGCCATGGAATAAAAAAGTTAACTGTGCCTTTTTATCTTCACAATTTCTTGCAATTGCGAGTTTATAACTCAAAGCTTTATAACTCAGAATTGCAAGTTATAAAATGTCACAATTAAGCTTCCATACAATCAGAACTTGACTTTTTTTCCCTCTGTGGAATACAAAAGAGGATATTTTGAACAAAGTTTGTCCATACAACATTGTTTTGGACCCCTGACTTTCACTGTATAAAACCTCAAAATATATTTTATGTTCCACAGAAGAAAATCTACTTCCTTTATGATTTTGGAAATGATCAACGGGCTCAGGTGTTCAAGCCAAAATGTATTTAGATGCAAATAATAATGCATTATTATTTACAAAAGCCTCAGAAAAAAAGAAGTTTCAGCCAGAAATAATCAGAGCAATTTAGACATTTCAAATGATGGTTTCTAACAATCTCACTCCCAGCAACCTTTTGGTTTTCTTGTATAAAATTTATGTTTTATAAGATACTGTATGCATGTTCAAACCACCACTAAAAGACTGAAAATTACAAGCGAAGGTCATAGTGTTTCTCACTTTACAAATTCTTATCCATGGTAAAGTACAGCCAAAAGGATTTTCCTCCAATTTTTCACAGACAACACTTATTGAATCAACTGCAGTTGTACATTTGACCCTGCTGTTCTTTTACATTCACCACGAAGAAGTGTGCTTCTAACTGTTACAGCGCGAGTTTTTATTCAAACAGGGAATTGATTTTATTCAAAGGCAAAAAAAAAAAAGCACTTATTATGTTTCGGTAGTTATGAATTGGACAAAGAAGAACAGTAACACGTGTAGCTCGGATAGTGATGCAACATTTGATTTATTCTCATGTAGTTTTCATTTATATTTAGCTATTAAAGTGGTCAGTTTGATTTTGGAATGGAGATGGGGTTAGTGTAGATAGCCACAGTGAACAGCAATGATTTATAATGTTTACTTAGGAGACAGAAAGCAAACACCGGGCCCATAGCAATTACATCCAGCACTGAGTAATAATCCTGCCGCTGTCATGAGACTGTCTTTCTGAACAGAGCAGAAGATTATTAGAATGTAAAGGAGAATGACAGTGTAAACAGGAAGGAATAAATAAAACGGTCTGTGCTGTCTGCGTACAGTCAGGGGGAAAAGAAGCGAGTGAGAAATGCTCCTATAACTAAATTTAGAAGATTAGGATCAAGGGGAAAGACTCGCTCTCATGTTACAGTCGGAGAGTAAAGTAGTTTATACAGATCACGCCACTGAAGCAGACGGGACAACATTAAGATAAGGCTTTATTTAGGAGATGTCTGACTTCATTATGGTTGTATTATTGAATATCAGCACATAAGTGAATTAAGCTGACTCATCTTTGTACCTTTTTTCTTTTCCTATTATACATGGCTATCAGAGGGAGAGAGAAAGAGAGAAAAAGATTTTATATTTCCCAGACACATTGAATTTTCAGTCTCAGTTTTAATGAATGTCATTGAAAACTTTTTTAGACCTTGACTAATCCTTATCCGTATCCATCAGGAATAATTTTCCCATAAACCTGTATTCATGTTTTATGCACCCTATATACTGCAATCAGAGACAGAGTTGGGTGTAATGCATTACTAATAGGGCTGTAACAATATATCGTGTCACAATATATCGCAATACAAAAATGCAACAATATGTATCGTGGATAGTGACAATCTGTATTGTGTATAGTTCACCCAAAATGAAAACTGTCCCAAAATGTCAAATGTCTTATGTTACCAGTAACATAAGTGGCCTAGATTATTTTAAATATATCTAGTCAGTGACAGAGTGCAAGCATATTCGTCTGAAATAATTCAGTATTTTCAGCTTCAGAATCATGAATATTTTTATTCTGGTGTCACCATTGTCCTGTGAATTGGGTTACCAGCACCAAGTCCAAGCCTATTCATTTACACCCACAATGTACCAAATTTAGCATTTTAATTTGTTGTTAACCTTTTACCAAATGTCTTGGAGAATGGCAATAATATCGTATCGTGAGTTCAGTATCGTGATATGTATCGAATCGTGACATGAGGGTATCGTAACACCCCTGATTACTAAGTAATTAATTACTGTAATTTAATTAATTTTCCCTTGATAAGGTAAAGTAAGGGCTTGTTTCAAACTTTTGAGCTGTAGTATGTGTGTGTGTACAACTTTTCTGAGAGAGTTTTACCATGTTGATAGTTTCAGAACATTAAAGCGCACCATATCAGCATACCGTAACCTTCTCATCACTCATACCCTTACATCACAGGAAAAACAAAACTAGTTAGCCTCGCTAATCTAGAAGACTAGTCAACAATCCTTAACTGTAATAGCATGCTTTTAAAGTCCGTTGGCCCCCAAAGCAGGGGATCCATGTATCAAAGTGAAATGGAATCAGAAAATTTCCAGACTCTGAGGCATCCACGAAATACACTGAAGTGGGTCAATCGCTTCATGCATTAAAACGGGTCATTCAATATCTCCGGTAATGCGACGTGAAGCTAGCTAAGCCAATGACTGAGCTTCAAATGCTGTCCTACTGCTTCATTCTATCATCATGTGAGCATGTGCTTTAACACTCCACAGCAGGCATTCTGGGCTCCTTCATCAACTAATAAACACATTATGGAATGATATTACACATATAATGAGATTTCAGTGTGCTAATGATTTCGTAATAAGCCACTGACCGTCATTACTGTTTGTCAACATACCTAATTGCGTTTTGCAATCGTCCCTAAATGGACTACCTCCTTAATAGAAATTCAAATGATGATTACTTCAGATTGTAAAGCAATGACTAAGCTAATTACAGGAAGTCGTAATGTTTATAACTGGGAAAATGAGGATGTCACAAGAACTTGCTTTCATTACATGCAGCAAATTTCGGATAAACAGGTTTCAAAAAAACGAAAACCAGGCTGGGAGGCTAAATCCACCCTCAAAAACCGCCCATGGACCTGAGGTAGCTTCACGGATTTGATATTTTTCCTTTTCTATTATCACTTTGTTGTTGGCTATTGTTAAAAACACTAGTGCTTTATCTCGCCTTAACCCGTTCAATCTGACCTGGGCTCTGGGAAAGCTGCAAGGCAGAAAGGTCTGACATTTGGACGAGAGAGCAAGAAAGAAAGAGGAAACAAGGTAAAAAGAGAGTCCAAATTTAAAGGGACAGTACACCAAAAATTAAAACTGTCATTATTTACTCACCCTCAGATTGGCAAATTTACTTGAAGCCACATTTGACAATGGAGGGTGGATGGTATGTACCGGTATGGAACCGGTCATAAACATTTCTTAGCAGCCCTAAAACTGCATTAATTCTCTTTCTTTTTAAATTATATATATATGACAGCTGGGCCAAAAATTATATCTGCACAATTTCCCACCTTTTTAATTGCATTATCACAGATCAAACAATTGACTCCAAACTCTATGCATTATGTTTGCAAAATGTTACATTTTTAAATATTTAAATGGGTGAAGTGTGTGTTTGTGTGTGCGTGTGTAGCTACAGTGTAGATCTTTTTTATACAAAGCCCAAATGATTTGTCTTTTTCTTTGGAACACAAAATGAGTTTTCATACAAAGGGTGCTCTACATTCCATGTCTTCTAAAGCTAAATGATAGCTTTGTGTGAGAAACATAATGATGAAATCAATGATGAAATGTCATTATTCCTAAATCTTGCTTTATTACTTCACTGTTCCACTGGAATAAAACCTTACAAAATATACATACTTGAGAGACATTTGTAGCGAGCCGATATTTCATTATTGAACAAAGGTTGTTTTCAAAAATAGGAAAGGAATGTTCGAGGATATCAATGCATCTTTGTATGAATACCTGCACTGCCTGCAGACTGAAAGAAAAGCAGTACTTGAACCCCAGCTGTTGAGAGAACGCCGTCTGTATTTTGCTGTCATCTCTCAAGCAGAGTGTCTAAATCCTCCAATCATGCCCCGGTAGGCAGCAGGTCACCATGGTTACACAGTTCAGTGAAACTGATCATTGCTGGCCCTCCACTCCTGAATGACCTTTCTCTCTTTTTTTTCACTCTCTCTCTGCTTCTTTTTTACTCTTGCACATTTAAACAAGTGCCTCCAAACAAATAACTCACTACAGAATAATTTATATACGAACGCATCTTCATTAAGCCAGTCAAAGTCAAGCCACACTAATTAAAACAGAGATTTCGTTTCTAACTGCCAATCAATTACTGTCTAGTAATGTGGCCCCTTGAGAGGGAAGAGGCCATTACGGCTCGGTGGGATGTCGTTTTTACAACGAATGGATCTGCTCTCTTGGTTGTCATTCTGCATTGCCTCTTGACGCAGTGATGGTGAAGTTAAGATGAGAGTGATAAGCTCCTATGATTGATCATATCCTTTGGTTGGCACATACATCTATTTAACATTATTACATACTCTATTTTCCGTTGGTCTTGTTTAACCCTCAGAGACCCAAGTAGTGATCCTTATTATGCATTTTCTTTGATTCTCTTTGAAAGTGTTTTTAGGAAGCCAGTGATTTTGAAAATCATGATTTATATGCATAAACATAAAAAGACTTTGGACTGTGGTCCAAAGTCACTTTTTTTGTAGTTTACAAAGCCTGGGGCTGTCTAGAGACCGGTCAGACCTCTTCTCCATTTAAGAACAGTGAGAACTGTTTGGTAATAGGGGTTATTTTATTTTCCATTGCATAAAAAATGCTTATTAAAAGTATATAGACATGCATGCTTTTACTTTGAAGCCTTCACAATCAGCTAGAAGGCAGAAACTTCAGTATGTTTAACATACAAACCCACTGACGCTCTGTAAAGTTTTATGATCCTGGAATATTTGTAGACCTTACACCTAAATGCATATTAATATTCAAGTACAGAAACTGCTATTTCATTCATTTTACATTTAAATAATTACTAGTTTGTCTATGATTTACTGGATTTGACTGGTTTGCTTTAATAACATGGCAAAAAATGCTGCCTGCCAATGCCAACTGTTGCATTTTGTGCAACATTCGAATGTATTCACACACATATATATATATATATATATATATATATATATATATATTTTTATGATGTTGACACTTTTCTATCACTACATATGTTGGGAGCATACGGTGTCAGCAGGCTGTGACATTAGTACTCTAGGACATTCAAATTGTAAATATTTTTGTCTGAGTAGCTGATGAGCTATGTACAGTCAGCAACCCGATCTCAAAGAAGATTTGGTACAAAGTGAATCATATGAAAATGTATGATTTTTAGAAAAAAGTAAGCATGAATGTCCATCCCAACACATAACCTTCACTGTACGTTTCGAATTTACAAAAACTTACATTGTACGAATTGGCCACCTTTGCCAAAACATAAAACAGCCTTGTTTATAGTCTTGTTCATCTTGTTAAACGGGTTAATTATACAATAAATAATTAGATAAATTGAAAGACAAGGTTTTTTTTAGAAGAAAGGGTAACACTTTATAATAACTGCACGCTATTAATCATTAAGTAAGCATGAGTAAACAGTTAATTCCTCATTTATAAAGCATTAATAGACATTAATAAGCAGTTTGTAAATACAGCTATAAATGCTTTTTTCTTGATTTATAAGCATATCTATAATGTGTTTAATAATTGTATTTTCATACTTTGTTAATGATTAATGAATAATTTCTAAATTAAGTATAGTATTATTTACAAACCAGTTATTTAAGAGTTGTCAGTGGTTCATAAGATCACTTAGAAAGTGTAAGTAAATGGAGTAAATTCAGGTAGTTATAAAGCATTTAGTAGTGGCCAGTTAACTATTTTTGTGAGCTCATCTAAAGTGAGGACTAGTTATGCCTTGTAAAGCATTTATAAAGAAGATTTAAAGACTCAGTTTTCTTCTAAACAGAAAAATGAAACAAACACAACACAGTGATACAGAACACAGAAATTATTAACAGCATTTAAATCTCCTTTGTAAATGCTTTATAAGGCATAAATAGTCCTCACTTTAGATGAGCTCACAAAAATAGTTAACTGACCACTGCTACATGCTTTATAACTACCCGAATTAACCCTGAATTACAGTGAAAATACATGTTAATAAAGCATTTATTAACACACTAAGTAACTATGACTATATGTCTGAATAATAAGATGTATGAATGTGCATTTAAATAGTTTATTAATCATTTACTTACACTTTCTAAGTAATGTTATGAACCACTGACAACTTTTAAATAACTGGTTTATAAATAATGCAATAATTCATTTAGAAATGATAAATTGATCATTAATAAAGTATGAAAATACAATTATTAAACACACTATAGATATGCTTTTAAATCAAGAATAAAGCATTTATAGCTGTATTTATAAAGTGCTTATTAATGTCTGTTAATGCTTTATAAATGATGAATTAACTGTTTACTAATCATTAACTAATGATTAATAGCGTGCAGTTATTATAAAGTGTTACCGAAGAAAGATATCACAAAATGCTATAAGAGTCATGAAACCAGCAGAATTCTGAAGCGGACCAATCAGAATCAAGTATTCTAAAGAGTTGTAAACAATTATTGCAGTTCTCTTACGAGAGGTTCTCTCGTATTGCGTAAGCTAGCTTACGCTGCGGGAAAGATTCATCTTTGCTGAGATATTGAAGCCAAAAAATTATTTCATAATTTTGTATCCATACACAACGCAGTTCCTCTGCGGCAGACCTAGAGCGGGCTAGCTAGCAGCTCATTGGTTCGCTCAGAGAGAACTGCTTAAGCCTATGGGAGAGCGGGGCTGAACCCGCTTCCAATGAGAGGCGCCCGCGCGCTCATTGCGTCATGACCCGCCAGAATGGGCGTGGCCATGGTGTATATAAGGCGCTCTCCCAGGCTTATATGTTGATTCATTTCATCTTCAGCAAGCTGCACGCTTCTGCTGTTCCTGAGAAAAGCCATCGCCGTCGAAGAAGGCATCCTCTAGCGAGCTCAAGGACCCTGAAGAAGCCGGCCGTCTTCGCCACCTTCAGCCGCCCAGCAAGCTAGGCCATCCGACGATTGTATCCTTTCTCTATTTCTAAAAGAGCCGAGCGTCTTTTTAAAGATGTCTCGTTTTTCCTGCGGCTCTTGCCGCGCTCGTCTCGAGGACGGAGACCGCCATGTCATCTGCGCTCTCTGCTTGGGACTCGAGCATGCAGAACTCGCCCTCGCTGATGGAGGATGCGACCTCTGTGAAAGCCTGCCGTTATCGTCCCTGCGGGCACGACTTCTGGCAGTGAAAACCGCTCCCGCGCCGCCTATTCTCTCGCCGCGTAAAAAGAAACGCCGCTCTCAAAGGCCGCCGGAGCCCCCAGCGGAAACATGCGGGCCGCCGCCGCCGCCTCCCGCTTCCCGCTCTCCCTCCCCGCCCCTGCCGGACATTCAGTTGCCGCCGAGTGGCCGCTCTGTTGTTTCCGATGACGCCGCGGAGGAGAAGGACTCCTGTTCACTGCTCGCTTCTGACAGTGAAGACTGGTCATCTCTCGGATCCGCGAGAGAGTCGACGGGGACCCGCGCCGGGATAGAAGAGGAGCTGATGCGCCTCCTCTCACAGGCCGTCGAACGCCTCGGTCTCGAGTGGTCTCCTCCACCCGAGCAGGCCCCGAACCGAATGGACGGTAGCTTTTTTCATCGGCGCTCGACCCCCGCGTGCACCCGGGCCGCTCCATTCCTGCCTGAACTTCACGCAGAGCTGACAAAATCCTGGAATGCACCGCTCTCGGCTAGAAATCGCTCCGATGTATCCGCCTCGCTGCGCTCGGTGGACGGAGCCGCCGAGAAAGGCTATGCAGCCATGCCGCCCGTCGAGGACTTGGTCGCCACACACCTCTGCCCGCCCTCCGCTAGATGGCGTTCTTCACCCACGCTTCCTTCGAAGGCTTGCAGAGCGACCTCGAGCTTTCATGCTCGCGCTTACGCCGCCGCCGGTCAGGCCGCCGCTGCGCTTCACTCTATGTCTGTCCTCCAAGTGTTACAGAGCGATATTCTCCGTGAATGGGCCGAAGGCGGTAGAAAACCCCCCCCCGCCGTCACGGATTTGAGAAGTGCTACGGATCTCGCCCTTCGCGCCACTAAAGCCGCCGCACAAGCTCTGGGGAAATGCATGGCCAGCCTTTGTGTTGCTGAGAGACACTTATGGCTCACGCTCGCCGACATGGGAGATTCTGAGCGCGCCGCGTTTCTCAACGCGCCCCTCTCCCCGACGGGCCTGTTTGGATCTGCCGTCACGGGAATTGTCGATCGCTTTTCTGAAGTACAGAAAGCTTCTCAGGCGATGAACTTGTTTCTACCCCGCCGCGCTAGCTCTTCAGCGGGCCGCTCTCACGAGCCCTCCGCCAGAGCCCCATCACAGCGCCCCCCTCCGCAGACTCAAACAACTCAGCGCAGTCAGAGCGGCCGCCCTCGCCCTCGCTCTCGCTCTGACAGCCGCCGCAGACCGCCGCCCCCCCGTGGCCCGCGACCCAAGATCACGCTGAAGCCTGATCATCAGAAGTCTGCCTAACAATGTCAAGAAAACGACGGTGCTCTCCCGCCGCGGCCGGACCGCCGTCAAAGCTTCGCCCTCTGCCAGTCCCCGTTATTTCGCCGACTGCTGTAGTGTTGACCGCCACAAACAAGCCGGTGTCCCAGCCCGCTTGCGAGCGACAAAAAGCCGTTTTTACGGCTACCCAGAGAAATCTCAAAAAGAGAAATTTTGCCAGTTGTGTAGAAAATGTGCCCACAATCAGGTGTTCACCCATACACACAAGCATAACATATCCCGTGTCTCTATCAGAGCCCCATCACATGAAACGGGCACAGCCCGCTCTAATATCAGAGAACATAAACACGCCCACGAGCTCGTGCACGTGTCCCCTCTCTGCTCGCTCTGTGTCACGGCCCATAGACTCCTCTCTGAGTGCAAATCCCGTTGCCACACACATTCAAAGCGCGCCCACACACTGTGTCCAGCCCGCTATGTGCAGCAATCAGGGCAATACAGCCATTCGGCCACTAGCCGCATGCTCCAAAGCGTGGGAAGCCATTCCAGGCATTTCCCCGTGGGTGTTAAGCATTATAAAGAACGGCTACCTGCTACAGTTTCGCCGCCGCCCGCCTCGTGCGCGCGCGCAGCTCGAATCTTCTGTCAGCCCGCTGGCCGCCGGCACGCTCCGCTCAGAAATTGCGACGCTGTTGCAAAAGGGCGCGATAGAGAGAGTCCCGCCATCTATGACCGAGTCGGGGTTTTACGGCCGTTATTTTCTGGTTCCCAAGAAAGACGGCGGCCTCAGACCGATCTTAGATCTCAGGTCTTTGAACAAAGCGCTCATGAAGAGACCGTTCAAGATGCTCACTACCAGGAAACTCCTCGCGCAGGTGCGCCAAGGGGACTGGTTCATATCTCTAGACCTGAAAGACGCCTATTTTCAGATCCAGATAAATCCCCGTCACAGGCCATTCTTACGTTTCGCCTTCGAGGGTCTTGTTTATCAATACGCCGTTCTCCCGTTCGGCTTATCTCTGGCGCCCCGTACATTCACGAAGTGCATGGATACGGCGCTCGCCCCCCTGCGAAGCCAGGGGCTGCGCATTCTGAATTATCTGGACGACTGGCTGATTTTGGCCCAATCACAGACGGAGCTTCTGTCGCACCGCGCAGTTCTCCTCGACCATTTGGAAACGCTGGGCCTCTCTGTCAACTGGACAAAGAGCTCCCTTCATCCCAGTCAATCGATTTCCTTCCTAGGAATAGATTTGGACTCGGTCACGATGACGGCTCGCCTGTCTACACAGCGCGCGCGCAGTGTTCAGCGTCTAGCCGCCTCGTTCCAGACGGGCACCCGCAGGCCTCTGAAAACTTTTCAGAGGATGCTGGGTTACATGGCCTCAGCCTCCGCTGTACTTCAGCTGGGCCTTCTGCACATGCGCCCGCTTCAGTTCTGGTTGAACAGCCGTGTACCCCACCGCGCGTGGAACACGGGTCGCCAGCTGATCAGGGTTACGCAAACGTGTCTCACGGCGCTGCAGCCATGGACAGTAGCAGAATGGTTTCGTCTAGGCGTCACGATGGGGACCTTTTCCTGCCGAAAAGTCATCTCGACAGATGCATCCAACACGGGTTGGGGCGCAGTCTGCGAGGGCTCACCGGCCTTCGGCCACTGGTCGATTCAGGAAAGCCCATTACATATAAACTGTCTGGAAATGCTGGCGGTCGAGAACGCGCTCTCGCACTTTCTCCCGCGCATCCAGGGACACCACGTCCTGATCCGTTCGGACAATATGGCCGTGGTCTCCTATCTCAACCGTCAGGGCGGTGTCAGATCCAGAAATCTCTGTCGACTGACGCACCGCATTCTAGTTTGGTCTCAGAGCCGCCTGCTCTCGCTCAGAGCGACGCACGTGCCGGGCCATCTGAACGACGGTCCAGACATACTGTCCAGGAACCTCATCTCCACAGGAGAATGGTCCCTGAACTCACAGACGGTCCAGTTACTGTGGCGACTATTCGGCAGAGCAGAAGTAGACCTCTTCGCGTCAGAAGAGAACGCTCACTGCCCAATATATTTCTCGAAGAGCGAGGACGCGCTAGCCCAGGAATGGCCTCGCCGCCCGCTCTATGCATTCCCTCCGATCGCTCTGTTACCACAGGTAATTCAGAGGATCAGGGACACACGCCACTCGGTGCTCCTCATAGCCCCGCGTTGGGAGAGTCAGAATTGGGTTCCGGAGCTCACGCAGCTGTCACAGACAGCCCCGTGGCCCATCCCAGTCAGAGCAGATCTCCTCTCTCAAGCTCGCGGCACGATCTGGCACCCCCATCCACAGCGCTGGGCGCTGCATGCATGGGTGATCAACGACTATTCGTTGATTTGCCAGAGGGAGTAAGAAACACTGTCATACAGGCTAGAGCACCTTCCACGAGAAGGCTCTATGCGTCTAAATGGTCTGTGTTCTCAAAATGGTGCACCGACAAACAGCTGGACCCACGGTCGTGCGAGGTGCCGTCTTTGCTTGTTTTCCTTCAAGAGATGCTGGACAAGGGCAGGTCCCCCTCCACTCTCAAGGTTTATGTGGCAGCCGTCGCGGCGTTCGCGGAACCCCGACGCGCTCAGTCATTGGGCAAAGACGAGTTAGTCATCCGCTTCCTCAGGGGAGCTAAGAGGATGAACCCTCCGCGGCCCCCGTCGGTTCCGGTTTGGGATCTTTCTATAGTCCTTGAAGCTATGAAAGCACCCCCGTTCGAACCGCTCGAGTCTGTGGATCTGAAATACCTCTCGCTCAAAACCGTTTTCCTGACGGCTCTGTCCTCAGTTAAACGCGTTGGGGATCTTCACGCGCTCTCATCCAGCGCCGCGTGTCTTGAGTTTGGACCGAATGATTCGATTGTCATTCTCAAACCTAGGCATGGCTATGTCCCGAAGGCGATTGGTACCCCGTTCAGGGCTCAGATTATCTCCCTATCGGCTCTGCCTTCATCCGATAGTGAGCGCGATGCCAATCTCCTTTGTCCGGTGCGGGCTCTGAGATTGTACACTACGCGCGCTGCCGCGTTCAGACGCGCTGAGCAGCTTTTCGTGTCGTTTGGGGGGCGCACCAAGGGTCTGGCCGCCTCAAAACAGACACTGTCTAGATGGATAGTGGACGCTATCGCCTCTGCTTACGCATCTAAATGCCTGCCCTGCCCTCTGGGCATCAGGGCGCACTCCACTAGAGGCATGGCCTCATCGTGGGCATGGTCCTGTGGAATTTCCATTCATGACATTTGTGTGGCCGCGGGATGGGCCTCCCCGTCCACTTTTGTCAGGTTTTATAACTTGGAAGTTCCCGCCTTGCAGGCAAAATTACTAGCTGTCTGACGAACAGCTCTCTAAGAAGCTGCATTTCTGGAGGTCCCTCACAACCGGTTCGCCCCTTGTGCTCTCCTGTAATGCTTATACACTTCATGTGCCCGCTCTGCTGGCCCCATACATGCTTATGTGTACACTTCATGAGCCCGCTCTGCGGCCTCTTTGTACATTCACTCCACGTTAAGAAATTCCCCCGGTATATCCCTGGGTTTTTCATGAGTGGATTCGTAGCGCGCACGGCGTTGGCCAGGTGTTCCCGCAGCGTAAGCTAGCTTACGCAATACGAGAGAACCTCTCGTAAGAGAACGAATCGGTTACCTAACGTAACCTCGGTTCTCTCTAGAAGAGGGAACGAGTATTGCGTTCCCGGCCGTGCTTGCGCTACTAGCGTTTCGCTTCACGCTGAAATAAATCAACATATAAGCCTGGGAGAGCGCCTTATATACACCATGGCCACGCCCATTCTGGCGGGTCATGACGCAATGAGCGCGCGGGCGCCTCTCATTGGAAGCGGGTTCAGCCCCGCTCTCCCATAGGCTTAAGCAGTTCTCTCTGAGCGAACCAATGAGCTGCTAGCTAGCCCGCTCTAGGTCTGCCGCAGAGGAACTGCGTTGTGTATGGATACAAAATTATGAAATAATTTTTTGGCTTCAATATCTCAGCAAAGATGAATCTTTCCCGCAGCGTAAGCTAGCTTACGCAATACTCGTTCCCTCTTCTAGAGAGAACCGAGGTTACGTTAGGTAACCGATTCGTTTTACTACAGTGTGAGCTAAAGCCTTCGTTTGATGAAATATGATACATAAATATTCTCTGCTTTGAACCTATGCCACTGTAACCGGCCCTACTCGACCCGCTCCGAGCGGGATTCGAATCGGGGTCTCTGGCGTGGGAGGCGGGCGCGCTAACAAGGACGCTAAAGACCGCAGCCTCTAGCGTCAGTCGCTAGTGCTCCTACTAAGGCCAGGGGACTGAGGTTTACACACACAGCTCTTACTGGCCTACGTCCCTTACACCACCACGTTTCCATTGATGCATGTGTAACATATTAGCTTCACCTGTGTGTACAGTGTAACAATGAATTGCTCTTGTCAACAGATTCCGCCAGAAAAAAAATCATCCGGCCACCCTAAAAAACCTTTGGCAAATTTGTCCCATAAATCAGTGCAGCCAAAAACAAGTCAAGCTCTGTGCGTTCATCAGAGTGTTAATTCTGTCAGATAGAAATAAATAATGATTTATCACCACGGCCTCCCAGCTTCAGCTGCCCCCTCCTTCGTTCTTTCTCCTGGCTGGCGTGACGGGGAAGCATGACGCCGTCCCCTCGGCCCCATAAGACACATGTGTGAGTTCGTAATGGAAAGATAAGAGGGCAGGAATGCATCCAGGGAATACGCGTTCTATTCAGGCTTCATTGACTATGTGACTGGTTTAATAAGATGGAGAAGAGGTTGATTGTGCTTGAAACACATGAGCATGGCTTGATAACACTGGTTTTGGGATAGGGAATATGAACCAGTTAGTATGTGACCCGAGGGAGGGATGGCACAGTCACTGATGTAACGCTAGAGCAAATTAGCAAATGTGTAATTTCACGGAAAGAAAATCTAAATTCTGTTTGTTCTACGTTTACACGCTGTATAGTGATTAATCATGTACTTAGAGTATGTAACCTTTGTCACATCAGTGCACAAACATACAACACAAATTATGATTTATTACAGATAATTAATTATCTGTGTTTCTTTTATCATGAGTGGCAAGTTGATATATTTCTGATATACATTTGTTTTCTGCGGAACACACAAAAAAAGATAGTTTGATTTCTTTTTTTTTTTTCAAACAATAACAGTCAATGTGGTCCCATGTTGTTTTGAATCCCATCGAGTTTCATTGTACGAAAAAGAAACAAATTATAAATATCTTCTTTTGTTTTCCACAGAATAAAGAATGGCATACATTGGAATGACATGAGGAATTTTTCTTTTTAGGTGAACTGTCCTTTTAAGCCGTTACTTGTGTTCTTTTGTCTTTAACTGACCATAAGCAGCTCTGTCAAGTGTAACCAGAGAGTATAAAAGCAGAAGAGAGAAGGAGAGGAAGAAATGACAGTGGCAGTGAGATGGAGAGAGAGAAGCATGACAGAGGAGCGCTTGAGAGAGAGAGAATGATGTGAAAACTGTCATGGTTCCAGGACTAAACAAAGCCCTCTCACAGCAAAATGGAGATGCCCACATCAGCCTGATTCCTCTCGATGTTTACAATCCCAGTTTCATCACATCACAAAGGACAGCAGCAGTTTAAATGAGAGACATCTGAATCTACAGGGAACATGCAGAAAGAAAAACCTCAAGGTCGTATTTTAGACTGTTAAGTGTGTTTAGACTAAGATATTCATCATTTAAGCCAGTTATACTATCAAGATACTTTAAAACACCTTGCTGGAAAGAAATATAAGCTTATTAACTCTTAGCTGGTCTCTCTGTGTTTCTGGTCTTAGAAGGATTTTGACCATGCTTGGAGACCAGCTAGGCTAAACCAGCTAAAACCAGTTAATCTAAGCAGTTTTCATTTCTGTAGAGTAGTTAGTAATACAAAAATGTAAAATTAACCCATTATATAAATAATTATAAATATTATATAAGCATAAAAAAGTACACTTATTATGTATTAGCTATTACTTAAAGGTGCTATATGTATTTTTTAGCGGCCTCTATCGGTGATGTTTCAGATTGCAACCAAGTTTTACAAGAGCGCTCGTGCTCTTGCGCGTGCTCGAACACAAGAGCGAGCACTCATGGTACCGGCCACACTGAGACTTTCAACTGACCGGAGAAAGCATCACACAACATGCTGGAAACTCATGTAAACTCCCACTGCAACGTTACAATAATAGACTACTTTTATCAGCTTGACGTTGAACTAATGCTCCATGCTCGTACCATGATAACGTTACATTGACTGCATTTACCCGGCATGTGGTGTTACAGCGCAGTCTCATCCCAAGACGTCATATAACTGACGTCTTGGGACGTCTTTTGACCATACGTCAATATCCGCCTTTTTAGGGTACCCTTAAACGTCGGTTAGATGACGTTATCGGATCCTAACTCTACCCCAGACCTAAACCTACCCCTAAACCTACCCCGTCACCTAACTGACGTTAAAGGTAAAGCGTCAGTTGTATGACGTCCCAGGATCGTCATAAACCGACGTTTAAGGGTACCCTAAAAAGGCGGATATTGACGTATGGTCAAAAGACGTCCCAAGACGTCAGTTATATGACTTCTTGGGATGAGACTGTGTTAGGTGTTAGCATAAGGCATTTCACTACCTATTAGTGTATCTTTCACAATCAGCAATGTCAACATAGGTGAATATATAATAATGATAACGAAAACAGTTAGTGACTAGACTGAACAATTTCAGTGTAACAGTAAGATCGTAGGAGGTAACATTACTGTACTGAACGTGTCTGGAAATGTGTATTATAAACAATATGATAGTAGTGGGATGAGTGACGTTAGACAGTAGATCTAGTACATAAAATAAAAGTTACATCCTAAAGCACTTACTTTTTGTTATCCTGGAACAGTCTTTTGTATTAATTTCATATCTCATGTATGTTGTAGTTTACCTTGCCATTTCATTACAGTTTACCATTATTTATTTCAGCATATCTGAAAACTTGTAATTTATCACAATAAAAATAGCGGATGTCTCTCCATAATTCAAACGCTCTGCCGATGTTGATCCGTGTTTTAGTACTAAGTCGATCCGATTCACGTTTGGCCTGACGAACTTCAGCAGATACATTTTTGTTTTGTTTTTTATATTAATGTGGAGTTTGTGTTGGAGTGTGTGTTGTGCTGGAGGCAGGTCGTTTTTTGGTGTTATCAGACTCCATGTCGTCAGCTGCAGTGCCGTCGCATAGACTGTATATAAAAAAGGAGAGAAGCTCGGGAGCGTGCGTGCACGTCACATCCGATGGATTTTGCAGAAAATCCGACCCGGAGACCTCACATAGAAATAGGAATACTGGCCTTCAGAAGTAATAGCAAAACCTGACAAGTGGATCATTGTAATGTGTGATTACAACCCCTTCACACACAGGCAATAAAAAAAGGATTCATTTTAGAAGAAAAGTTACATTTAGCACCTTTAAATGTATAGCTTTAAAAATGCTTATATAAAAATGTGTAGACACTATGTGTAGAAGTCTCTTCTACTCACCAAGGTTGCATTTATTGGACCAAAAATACAGTAAAAACAGTTTTGAAATATTTGATGTTTTGAAATATTATTACAATATAAAATAAATGTTCTATTTTAATATATTTTAAATGCATTCCTGAGCAAAGCTGAATTTTCAGCATTATTACCCTAGTCTTTAGTGCCACATGATCCTTAAGAAATCATTCTAATATGCTGATTTGCTGCTCAAGAAACATTTCTTATCATTATCAATCTTTAAAAAACTATTCAATATTTTTGTTTAAACTGTGATAATATTTTTCAGGATTATTTGATGAACAGCATTTATTTGAAAGTAGCATCAATGACTTAACTGTCACGTTTGATTAATTTAATGCATCCTTGCTGAATAAATATATTAATTTATTTTTTTAAAAACGACTAAATCAACAAATATACCAGAAATTCTATTCAGGGAGTCATTTTAACTACTGTCACGAAATTGAGAAAAAAAAAATTGTAGTTAAGTTAGTAGCATTGCTACTTCGTTACTCCCCAATGCTACAGCTGGGTTGTGAAATACTCACTCCGTTTTCCTCACTCCGTGGGAAGAGAGAAGAGCCTGTGTGAAAGCATTATTCAAAATGTTCATCGTTAGCAAATAATGAAACAGTCAGATAATGCCATCTCCATCAGATGTTTCACATAAAAACCCAAGCACACAGGGAGGGTTGCTCATTGCATGAATGAATAATGTAACAAATAATGTACACTGCAATTGTACTTGCAATATCATTTTGCATTTGAAACAATATCCAGGCAATGTGCTGTAAATTATGCTGGCGCTAAAGGAAGCTGCTGTGGAAATGTGCACTTACTGACAAAATGATTCTCAACACAATAGTAGAGAGAAAATATCTACTGTAAAGGCTTTCAAACAGTCTCTTAGTGACCGCACTTATTCTCGTCCCATCAGAGTAAAACTACAGTGGATTAGTCAGGCTTGTCCTGACAGCTCTGCATTGATCCCACTGTTAATCTGACAGATAGCTGATAACCAGGCCAGCTCTGCTCTATGGGGTCACATCTCTACATATATCGGGGCAGCATAACTTCTTACAAGACTAACTTTGAGTATAATCTTATATGTGTGTAGGTTATATAATATGTGGATATAACTAGGCCTGCAATTCTGCCAAAGCTCAGCAGATTTCTGCAGAATATAAACTCCCATCATTCACATGCATTCCTCCCCTTGTCTGTTTTTTATACGTTTTCCCTCATTATAATTGCATTTTGAATAAATGTTGTTTCTAAAACTAGATTTGCATACCCAGAAGGAAATTCCCTTGCTTGGAAGGCAGCAAAAGAGCGATTCTAAAGTTTTAGGTTAAATGATAGTTAGGAAAGTTAGATATCCAAATGCAAAGGAGGGAGAGATAGCGGGATTCATAGAAGCATTTTCTGTAATTAATCGCAATTAATACAACCTTATATTAAAGTTTTTAATATATTTTTACATTGTAATAATTTCACATTTAATCTCCAACTGAATGTTGAATCAACATAAAGACAGTAGTCTGTATTATAAGTATTTGTTTAATTATATATTTTTATGAATAAAAGGCATCACTGATCACCAATACCGCTACTGATGTCTATGAAATTTGTTTCCCCTCAATTTTTGCCGTTAATTCAAAGCATTCAGCATTACAGTATAATTGAAAGTTATCTTTTGTTACATGTACGAGGCTTTAAAGGGGTCATATAATGGTACATGCACTTTTACAAGTTGATTGTACTGAAATGTGTGTTGGCAGTGCCTGTACACAACCATCATAAAATTATACAAATCCATCCAGTGTTTTTGTTTTAATCTCCTTAAATGGTTTCCCCTGCCTCAAATTGAGCAGTTCGATTTTGTGACGTCACACGCTCGGAAGCCCCTCCCACGATTGTTGATTGACAGCATCGTTTCAACACAGACCCGCCCTCGCTCGTGAGGGAACTGTCAATCATAGTCTGCGCGGACCGGCGCGGTCATTGTTGTTGATATGCTGGAGCACTGTCTATGAGCAGAATGGCGTCTAAGCGATTGTGGTGTTCTGTTCTTGGGTGTAATAACGAACACAGCAGTCATTTTAACCCTCTGGGGACCAAGAACGCGCCCGCGCGTTTTGCTGTTTTTTTTTCACATAGCAGCAACATAGACTTAAAATACTCCGTCATTTATGGTCATATAAATAAAATCAATACATGATTATAAACTATAGAGGGTCTTCTTTTTTTGTGTACACTCACATTAACATCAAAACCTTGTGTTTTTTTTTAAATAAATAAAATAAACAGGGTGCGCTTTCAGCTCACTCTGTCTCCGCAAAAATCTTTCTGAAACATGTCTGGAAAATGAACGGAAACTCCGCTAATACTTATCACACAAACATGAAACATACGTCTAAAGAACGCTTTAAATTTCTACTTTTAAATAAAACAATTCACATTTAAAACAAATATTCTCCTGCAATGTAATCTGTCTGAAACTAAAGAGAAGTACAGTTTCTCCTGTCTCAGCTCATTATCGTTAATTTGTTCACACCCACTCGCAGAGCGCGCTATTCATAAGATAATGTGTTGAGGCCATTTGCAAAATAGATAAACGCCCCCAGGCAAATGCTGTAAACACACAATATTTTTTAGTCAGATTAAGATTCGTCTTGCGCGGCTATGAGGAATAATCCTGGGACATTTACCACAGAACAAGTGCTGGTTTCACTTCGAGGAGGAGCAACAGATTCAGCTGAGAAGTGTAAGTGTTTTGTGCTTTGTTCTAATCGCGATATAGAATAACGTTAGTGTCTGTAAACGGAAAAATAGCATAGCCTACTGTTTTGTGAATCATGTTTCTGTGTGTGTGTGTGAATGAATGAACGCACAGATACGCACTTACAGACGAAATAAAATAACATTTCTTTGACTAGTTTTGGATAAAGTTTTTCAAATCAAATAAGCATCAAATAAGCTTAAAATAAGCTTCAAAATAAAGACATCAAATAAGCTTATGTTTTGTCAATAAACTAATCAACTAAGATGTTTGTTCCAATGCAAGCTATATGAAAATAATTAATCCTCAACTTTGAAATATGTATGATCAAACTAAGACATTTATGGAAAAAGACTATTTTCTTTTCAAGATGTTTCCAACTCTAACTTTGAACTGAAATAAAACCATGTCTATATGGTGAAGGGTGTGTGCTAGAAGTGTCCAGACGTATGCACCCTGTATTTTAAAGGGGTCATATAATGCCATTTTTGTACAAGCTAATATGATTCTTTAGGGGCTAAATTAAAAGTTTGTAATATACTTTAATTAAAAATTCTCATTAATATTGTAAGAAAACACTTATTTTACCTGGTCAAAAACAGCTCTGTTTTCAGCACGCCGTTTCAGTGCATATGCCTTTAAATGATCATGAGCTGCGCTCACTCCGCCCCTCTGTTCTGTGCATACACCGTTTGTAACACAATAACAAAATAACCATAACGCGTTGTTCAGTATAAACGTGGAATTATGAATTATATTGAGAACGTCATACATAGAAAACATGCCGTAATGTACCCTGAGTGTAAACCTTAGACGCATTCATTGTGAAGCGTGCAGCTAGCGATTTGCAAAGATTAATATATTAATATAAAGTTTAATAAAACGTTTCACTCACTTCCGTTCTTCTGGAGGTTCAGCAGGAACACGAATATCTGGTACCGATCCTTTTTAGCAAAGCTTCTTAGCAAATCCAGCTTTATACTGACCCTCGTTTATAAAGCAGTCTGGTGTGTGAAATGATTCGCGCAAACATGAAAGCATTGACGTTGCTCGTGTGGAATATTCCCTTCGAAAACAAAACTCAGCCACTGCGTCTTCAGCGGTTCGGATTCAGGAACATTAAAAATGACTGTGTTTGTTATTACACCCAAGAACAGAACACCACAATCGCTTAGACGCCATTCTGCTCATAGACAGTGCTCCAGCATATCAACAACAATGACCGCGCCGGTCCGGTCCGCGCCGCGCAGACTATGATTGACAGCTACCTCATGTGCGAGGGCGGGTCTGTGTTGAAACGCTCCCGTCAATCAACAGTCGTGGGAGGGGCGTCCGTTTTATTGACGTCACAAAAACGAACGGCTTGATTTGAGGCAGGGGGAAACATATAAGGAGATTAAAACAAAACCACTGGATGGATTTTTATCATTATATGATGTTTGTGTACAGGCACTGCCAACACACATTTCAGTACAATCAACTTGTAAAAGTGCATGTACCATTATATGACCCCTTTAAAGAAGAACATTTAATTATTTGTGATACATTATTCATTCACAAAGAATTCAGGGACATTATTCATTTCCCTAAAGGTTGGAGTTTTCCACATTTTTTAAATTAAGGCATTAAGATTTTTTATTCCTCTTTTTAGTCAACTTTAGCATGGGTGTTTTCACTTATTCTAAGCAGTGTGTGTGTATATATATATAATTAAAAAGCAATTTTAACCAGAAACCAGTCCTTTGTTGTGTATCTTTGGATTATGTTGTGTTGTAAATAAATCCAAACAATCTAAAAGCCATTCTTTTTTAAATCTCCTCATTCTTTGTGCAAGGCTCCTCCTAATGATAGGGCCTGATAGCACCTAATAGGGCCATTATGGGAGGGTCTTTGTCTTTCTCAGGTGTGAAATGCCATACATATTAATGAGAGATCACGCCTCCCCGCATAAAGCTTTCTCACACTAAACACGTCATTACAAATGTAAAAGACTTTATTGACTTATCTGAATGAGTAGTCAGGATGATTCTCACATAGTTTTGGAGCAAATATTCTAGACTATGTGATACAATTTTCAAAAGTCTTGTGAAGAAATAATCAATATGTGTTTTGTGGCTTTATTTCAGAAACTTTTATTTTTAAGTTTTTCAATAACCATGCATAAATAATATTCTCTCAAAAATACAAACATGTAAATACATGTTGCTCAAAGATTATGGTAGCCCCGTTTGTGCTATATAGAGTGAATTTACACCTTTGCCATTAACATGTTTATAAATAACTGAAAAAAGCACAAATGTCAGTGCATGTCAAAACATCCCAAGGGCCTCAAAAAACCCTTGGTCCCCAGAGGGTTAATGTTCCTAAATCCGAACCACTGAAGACGCAGTGGCTGAGTTTGTTTTCGAAGGGAATATTCCCCGCGAGCAACGTCAATGCTTTATAAATGAGGGTCAGTGTAAAGCTGGTTTTGCTAAGAAGCTGCTCATGAAAAAAGGATCGGTACCAGCTATTCGTGTTCCTGCTGAACCTCTAGAACAACTGAAGTGAGTGTAACGTTTTATTAAACTTTATATTAATATTTATCTTAATCTTTGCAAATCGCTAGCTGCACGCTTCACAATGAATGCGTCTAAGGTTTACACTCAGGGTACATTACAGCATGTTTTCTATGTATGATGTTCTCAATATAATTCATAATCCCACGTTTATACTGAACAACGCGTTATGGTTATTGTGTTACAAACGGTGTATGCGCAGAACAGAGGGGCGGGGTGAGCAAAGCTCATTATCATTTAAAGTCATATGCACTGAAACGGCGTGCTGAAAACAGAGCTGTTTTTGACCAAGTAAAATAAGTGTTTTCTTACAATACTAATGAGAATTTTTAATTAAAGTATATTACAAACTTTTAATTTAGACCCTAAAGAATCATATAGCTTGTACAAAAATGCCATTATATGACCCCTTTAAATTGTAACATGCCTGGTCTTTCCTGTTTTCATTGTGTTTTTAGTTCTGCCCAAAGCTTCCCTGATGTTGATTAGTTCAGGGGTTTTCAAACTGGGGGCCGCCAGGGGGCGCCAAGGGGGCCGCAGCAAGTTGGAAGAAAAGTAAAAAAAAAAAAGTAAAAAAAAAAAAAAGTAAAAATATTTATATTTATATTATTATGAGTATTGTAATGAAATAGCATTATAATAATTTGTGCATAGCCTATCTGAACATTATACTTGTAATGCTAATCTTTTAGAGATGCACCGATTGATTGGCTGGTGACCGGAATTGGACGATTTTCATGTGATTGTCGACCGGCCGATCAGTCTGACATGCTGATTTTATGCCGGTCTAATGCACTCGGGCGCCGCATTAACATCGCGCAACATCAGCATCCCACATGCACACGGAACGCACATGTAGGAAACCTCTTGAATTACGGCCGTTTCAGATCTCAAGCGCGAGAGGCGCGTATTTTTTCGGCGTACATGTTTTCAATGCGCGAGCTTCATTCACAGCGCGAGCAGGAGCGCAAACTATTTTTGCTGCGCAGCTCACACTCAATTAAAGTGAAAGCACACTTTTGATGGACAAAATAAATATGATTTCACACAAAAAGTGCCTAAAATGCACATAATTTGCATGTGTAGTGTGTTTTAACAAGAACTGGAGTAGGCTATGTCAGAAAAGAAAATGAAGACTCAAAAATATTTATAGAAAATTTACCCATTTAAACTTAAACTTGTCTTAATTATTCAGTTTGGGTAAAACTATATGATGTTATATATATATATATATATATATATATATATATATTATTTATATATGCTACATATATATATATATATATATATATATATACATATATATATATATATATATATATATATATATAGAGAGAGAGAGAGAGAGAGAGAGAGAGAGAGAGAGAGAGAGAGAGAGAGAGAGAGAGAGAGAGAGAGAGAGAGAGAGAGAGAAAGAAAGAAAGAAAGAAAGAAAAAAATATTTGTGTGTGTTGTAAAGTGGTTAGAAAAAAGGAAATCAGGTCGGCTAAAATCTGTATCGGCAGGTCAAACTCAATGAAAAATTGTAATCAGCCTAGAAAATTGTAATAGGTGCATCTCTATAATCTTTCTGATAGGCTGGTATCAAACACCATCACATAATCTGATGTTCACCTAGAGGTTTTATTTATTTCTACATTTGCTGTAGTAGTGTCGATGGGTTCAATAACACATCCTGCAGAAGGGGGGCCTTGGCCAGAAGCTAGTGGTATTTGGGGGGCCTTGGCATGGAAAAGTTTGGGAACCCCTGGATTAGTTAATTCGTCTCCACCTGTGTTCATTAATTATTTCATCAAGCTCCTTTGTTAGCTCCATGTATTTAGCCCCTGTGTTCACCCTCAGTCTTCGTCAGTTCTCGTCAATGTATGTGTGGTTTTTCACCTGCGTTTATCCAGTATTTGATATTAAAGCCTGTCTACTTGAAGTATTCCTCGTCATGAGAGTTTCTATTATCTATGTTATGTCACATAAATAATATAACAACTTTTAATTTAAGGGAATTTAAACAATCTTCACATAAACCCATTATAATAAATGTCACGTTTACCTGTGCCCTTCAATCAAGGCTCATTTTCTTCTATTGGCCCAGTCAGATTATAAATTCAATTATAAATTCAATATAGATTAATATTCTTCTTAAAGCTACAACAGTTATTCAGTCAAAAGCAGTTAGTGATTTTCTCTGTCTTTTGTTATTTGATTAACATTAATCACAGACATCACGCAGCAGGTTTAATAGGCTGTTGTCACTTAACCCTCTGGGGTCTGCAATCACGCCGGCGTGATCTGCTCGCTTTTTTTCTTATCAGTGCAAAAGAGGATCAAATAACTCAGTCGATTTTTGTCATACAGGCAAATGTTATACATCAATCGATCCTGTTAAGTTTCTATTTTTTTTGTGGATACTCACAATAAAAACAAAGTGTTGTGCTTTTCACCAAATAAAGAAAAACAAACATGATGCGAGTTCTGCGTTCTCTCTGTCAGTGAAGTCCATTCTGAAACGCGTCCTAAGATTAACTGAAACTCCGCAATTACTTGTCATACAGGCACGAGAGATTTTTCTTTATGAAGCTTGAATTCTCTTCTTTTAAATGAAGTAATTTATATAAAAAACAAATATTCTCAGTTTATGCAATCTGTATGAAAAGAGAGTGCTGTCAGTATTTTTTTCCCCAGCTCATTACACTTCATTACGCGTTAATCTGACACGCCCACGGAGGACGCGCGCTATTCAAACGCAAATGTCGGCAAGCCATGACAATGCCCACATCAGCCGTTCCACCGCGGCGGTAAAATGTGTGGTGTATTTGCTGCCTTTTACCGCTAAGAGGCGCTACAATCATAGACTATGAAAAGTGTTCGTTTATTCCGGTTTATTCTCTCTAATGCGTAATCTGCTGCCGCACCGCGCTGATTCAGAGCGATTGAAAGCTGGCAGCAGATGAATTCAACAAGTGAAACGTGGTTAAAATAATTCATAATCACAATACTGAAATTAGGCTACTGAAATGTAATTGAATAAATAATGGAAACATTTCAACATAAAACATTGCAATAAAAACATTTAGGCTACATCAATGAGGCTTTACAATTTAAACAGCGTACAGACGGTAGCTCAATGATCAACGCGTCAACACGAGCTTCGAGGAGCTTCAATAGACCCGAGATCGAATCTCAATGTAGCATACATGTTGTTAATCGATGCTGCCCTACAGCGTTTATATTTTACCACCTTGATGCTTAAATAGCTAACTGTTTATAACTGTTTACTTATTTAAAGTCAAGAGTTTTGTTTAATTATCATTACAACATAAATTTGCTACATTCCTGTAGAACCGCAGCCGCTGCACAAACGACATAAACTGATGAAGGAAGATTGTCAGCCGATTGCGTCAGAAAATGAAAATGAAGAAGCTCGTCTTTAGTCTGCTAAATTATTGTGTAATGTAAAAGAACACTAAAATTACTTAAGTTTGAAACCAAGTTCGAACATTTCAAGGTTTAAATAAAGTGTCGGGACAGTTTTTTTTATTTAAAACAGGGTTGCATCGGGTTTAGAGTTTATTTCTTTTGCGATGCAAAATAAGAAACACTAGGCTAATCTTATTATTGCGACATTTTAAATTTGTATTGCCAAAGAAATTACAGCTAAATTAAACAATTAAAACAGTACAAAACGAAAATTGTCCAAAGAAACATAATTAAATTAAAAACATGCGTTTTTCTTTGCCTCTCTCGCGCTGGAACTCTTTTTAACAAATTTATTTAGTCTCCCTCGCTGCGCATGCATGATATGATCAATGCATGATAATTATTTAGCCTTTAATTGTTGCTTCAAAGACACAGCATGCCTTGTTGAATTCACCTTACAATAACTTCAATTGAAATTTTGTGTGAAAAAAAAATTAAAATAGGCTACAATAAATAAACTACAATATTTATAATTTAATAAGATATGCATTTGGACACAGATTTATCCTTACAATAATTTTGCCTGCTCATCAGGCTGGCTATCCGACACTCTCCATATGAAAGAGGAACATTAACACCTTTGTCCAGCAAATGTCCCTCCAACCCCCCACAGGCTATCGGAGTCTGAGGCTGACTTAACACAAAGAGAGGTCGCAATTCACACTTAAATCGCTATTCTAGACAGTGTTGATAATGAAGGAATTAAATGATTTAAGTTACATGTAGCCTAGTGATATTTCTGTCATAAAAGTTTATTACTAAATATTTCATTATTTCAATAATTAATGAAATAAAACTGGTTTGGGGCAGCTTTTTCCGAGCAAAACTAAATATAATCTGAAAAAACGCTTGTTAATTTGTTGTCATGAACAAAATGTTCAACTTAATATTAAAGTCTACAGGGATCTTTGGATCCTTACAACCAGGCATGCAATTTGTGAATTAAGTTTTTATTTTATTTTGTATTCAAATAAATATCGAAACACGGTGCTTCGTGGTAATGCTGCTAAATTAAATAACATTTATAGAATAAATATGAACTTAAATGAAACAATATCGCAACATTTCGACAAATACATTATTATGTTTTTACATTTTAATTCAGGGCGATTTAGCCTGCTACATTTAATTAGAGCGAGATTTTCACCCTTGTCTTGTCATTTTCTCATTGGGAAGCGCATGTTTGAGTAGACCCTCTGTACCTCTCGTTTTCATATGGATTAGCCTACATAATCAGATAACAGTTATTAGCCTAAATATTTAGACATTTAAATTCTTTAGACATAGCCGATTTCTTATCGTGATTGAGCTGAAGTGGCTTTCGGTTCATTTTTGTGACGCGCAGTTCCCGGAGACAGAGAGGCCAGATATACTGTTTTTGTCGTTAGCCTAATATGAATACAAGTTTACAGTTTTGAACGATGTAAGCTACTCTACTCTTATCTGTATGACCAAAAAATTACGGAGTCGCCTATTAAGTTATTTTAGCTGTAATAATGAGATAAATAAATTAATCTAAATGAACACGCCGCCGCGTTTGTCGAACACTAACTCACGATGCCAGAATAAAACCCGACTTTAGAAAAATGCATATATAGGGCCACTCGGCGTGGTGTGCCAAAACACTTAATTATAAACTTCAATATTTCATTCAAAATAATCTCAACACGCTTTGTGAAATTTTGAAAAACCGTGCATGCATTCAGGCCACTGGAACTAATGAACAACTGAAACGCTGGCTTTGATTTTATTGTTTGTCGTTTAAACGTGCCTGTTGCATATCTCTATTTTATATATTTGATATTGGTGAAGTAGCCTATAGCATTGATTAGCTGTGGAGGGAGGGGTGTGGGGTTTAAAATAATTCAGCAGAAGTAGGGATGTTTAGACCAGAAGGAAATCCCAGTCCCCCCTGGCAAATCACACTTTACTTAAAACCATGTTTTTAAAAACTCTAGGTTGTAGGGAACAGACCTCTCTGCCATGCGCGCGCACGGTTTGGAGCACAATATCTGTCTTGCATGCACGCTCGCTCTAGATAGATTACGGGATATTTTAACTAATTCGCGGTATAACTAGTCGATCACGAGTGGCTCAACAGGTAGATCTATAGATAAACTATATCTTTCAGGAATTTGACCGACCGGGTTGACACTTCAGCGTGAGAAATCGGGGGTGTGGCGTGAGAGCCTGGAATAAAAAAATATATATATATATATAGCCTATATAAAAAAAAACTGTATGGTGTAACAGAGTTTTAGAGCTAGACAAATCTCTCTGCAATAATAAATATAAAATTTACAGCAGACCATGTATGTGTGGGATTTGAACCTGTGTCATCTTGATGATGAACCGTAAGTTCTACCGCTCGGCTATGAATTGTGTTACTGAGAAATATCCAAACGTTTGATTCTCACATGAGCGAGAAAACGTTTTGTCTTTAGCCTGTGAGTGTAGGCCTACTTTAGCCTTTTACAGTTTTAAAAGATTATATCTTATCTGTATGACCAACAATTTGTATAGGCTTATTTGGAAATTACCATAACTTGTAGTATTTCATCCTTAGGCTACTGTTAATAGACATTAGCCCCACTTACGTTTTGCTAAATGTCCCTTTGCGCCACCTGGCGGTCATTTCGCGTACGACTTTGAAATGAGACTGGTTTATTTTTACCGCGGTGGATGGCTAAAAATGGTATGTGGATGGCTAAAAGGTGTGACTAAAAATGTGCTTTTGGCTTTCATTTATATTTTGATTGTTTGTATATATATATATATATATATATGTATATATATATATATATATACTAATGAGCCTTTCATTCAGGGGTGTCACACAAGAAAGAATGCAAGGACAATATATATATAAATAAATAAATATTTATATACACACACACATATATATATATATATATATATAGATATGTGTGTGTGTGTGTGTGTGTGTGTCTGTATATAAATATTTATTTATTTATATATATATTGTCCTTGCATTCTTTCTTGTGTGACACCCCTGAATGAAAGGCTCATTAGTATGCAGTCTGCTCAGGTGACAACTGCCTAATTATTCATGAGGGGGTTGGGCCGATCCGCCCATCCGCATATTGCCTTTGCAAACAAAAAAATGTTTTTCACAATTTAAAACAATCTATTGTTTTATGTGAATGATTAGGCAGAATGATTTTCAGATCAATTTGAAGCAAATACTCTAGGCGACAACATCCACTAGTCAAAAGTCTTGTGGACAGATATTTAGTTTGTTATTTGTGGCCTTATATTAGAAACTTTATTTTTTATTTTTTTCAATAACCACGCATAAACAATATTCTCTCAAAAATACAAACATGTACATACATGTTGCTCACATATTATGGTAGCCCTGTGTGTGCTATATAGAGTGTAATTTCACCTGTGCCATTAATATGTTTATAAGCAACTGAAAAAAGCACAAATGTCAGAGCATGCCAAAACATCTCAAGGACCCCGAAAACACCTCAGACCCCAGAGGGTTAAAGACAAAAAAATATATTAATGCGACAATTTTGACAGCACTAATATATATATATACTACAATCAATAATACTACTGAATGCAAATAACTGCAAATATAATACCTGTCACGGGTTATGGTGCAGGATGAAGAAGAGGCTGAGACAGAAATCTCCAATTCCAACATTTACTAAGATCTCCCAAAACAACAAACAGGTACAGGCAGGTTGACAGGCAAAAGGTAACTCTCACATTAACACGTAACAAACACGTAACATGTTCAACGACCGACAAGGACAGACTGAACAGAAGCAACCTAAATACAAGCATGAATCAGACATAACAAGGTGAAAACAGGTGACACTGATGATGATAACGAGGGACAGGCTGGTAAGTGAGGGAGTGAATACAGGTGTGGAGACGAGGAGGATTCTGGGAAGTGTAGTGAAGATGACTAAGACAGACAGGTGCAGACGAAGACTGTGACAGAACGCCCCCCTTCAACAAGGCGCGACCTCGCGCCGTAGAACATCAATGGGGTGTGGGGTGGGGGGCGGGCGCCCTGAAGGCTGGCCAGGGCGTGGCCAAACTGGAACGGGAAGCCTCCAGGGCGGATCAGGAAGTGCTGGCGGCCAGGGCGGAGCAGGACGTGAAGGCGGCCAGGGCGGAGCAGGACGTGGCCAGGGCGGAGCAGGACATGGGCGTGGCCAGGGCGGTGGAGACCCTTCGGGCGGCCATGGCGGTGCGGATCCTTCGGGCGGCCATGGCGGTGCGGACCCTTCGGGTGGCCATGGCGATGGAGGCCCCTCGGGCGGCCATGGCGGAGCCCTATGGCCCCCCCCAAAAAATTTAATGGGGAGAGTGACAGAGTCATTACTAGTCTCTGGGCTGGACGGAACCAGCGGTGAAGGGGTCTCTGGGCTGGACGGAACCAGCGGTGAAGGGGTCTCTGGGCTGGACGGAACCAGCGGCGAAGGGGTCTCTGGGCTGGACGGAACCAGCGGCGAAGGGGTCTCTGGGCTGGACGGAACCAGCGGCGAAGGGGTCTCTGGGCTGGACGGAACCAGCGGCGAAGGGGTCTCTGGGCTGGACGGAACCAGCGGCGAAGGAAGCTCAGGGCTGGACGGGACCAGCGGGCAGGAAGCTCAGGGCTGGACGGGACCAGCGGCGAAGGAAGCTCAGGGCTGGACGGGACCAGCGGCGAAGGAAGCTCAGGGCTGGACGGGACCAGCGGCGAAGGAAGCTCTGGGCTGGACGGGACCAGCGGCGAAGGCTTGATGCAGGACGGATCTGTCTCAGGCTGGGCAGGCATGACATGAATCATCTCAGGCTGGGCAGGCTGGACGTGAACCGTCTCTGGCTGGGCAGGCTGGACGTGAATCGTCTCTGGCTGGGCAGGCTGGACGTGAATCATCTCTGGCGCAGGATCAGCGGGCTCTGGCGCAGGATCAGCGGGCTCTGGCGCAGGATCAGCGGGCTCTGGCGCAGGATCAGCGGGCTCTGGCGCAGGATCAGCGGGCTCTGGCGCAGGATCAGCGGGCTCTGGCGCAGGATCAGCGGGCTCTGGCGCAGGATCAGCGGGCTCTGGCGCAGGATCAGCGGGCTCTGGCGCAGGATCAGCGGGCTCTGGCGCAGGATCAGCGGGCTCTGGCGCAGGATCAGCGGGCTCTGGCGCAGGATCAGCGGGCTCTGGCGCAGGATCAGCGGGCTCTGGCGCAGGATCAGCGGGCTCTGGCGCAGGATCAGCGGGCTCTGGCGCAGGATCAGCGGGCTTTGCTGGATCCTGGGTGAGGATGGACGACGTGGCGAAGATGGCTGGAGCCATCACTGGGGTGATGGTGATGCGGAGACCTCTCTCAAACAGGATCCTGATGAGGTAGTCTGTTAGGGTATGGCCCGCCGAGTCCATCTTTTGTTTGGTCGGTCGTTCTGTCACGGGTTATGGTGCAGGATGAAGAAGAGGCTGAGACAGAAATCTCCAATTCCAACATTTACTAGGATCTCCCAAAACAACAAACAGGTACAGGCAGGTTGACAGGCAAAAGGTAACTCTCACATTAACACGTAACATAAACACGTAACATGTTCAACGACCGACAAGGACAGACTGAACAGAAGCAACCTAAATACAAGCATGAATCAGACATAACAAGGTGAAAACAGGTGACACTGATGATGATAACGAGGGACAGGCTGGTAAGTGAGGGAGTGAATACAGGTGTGGAGACGAGGAGGATTCTGGGAAGTGTAGTGAAGATGACTAAGACAGACAGGTGCAGACGAAGACTGTGACAATACCATTTGCAATATGCAAATATAATGGTGATGTCATGTGTATGGGTCTACATATAGGAGACCAGGGCAAGCTGACATACTTTTAGGTTTATTTTTAAATAATCCATTTCTATAGGCATACACCTTAAAGTCTTGGCTAAAAGAAAAAAGCTACTGAATATTTACACCATTATTGCCCAAGAAAAATATATACAGTCCACTGAACAATAGCCTCTAGGACAGAGGGCATGTTGTCACACTGAGTTTTATTTTATTTTGGCATATTGTAAACTGAGGTTTTATATATGAATTCAAAATATGAATTCACCTGACCAAAGTTTTTATGCATGACCTACATGAAACAACTTGATGACCAAGACTTCACCGACGACCTCGCACTTCTCTCCCACAGCCAGCAACAGATGCAAGAGAAGACCAGTGTGTTGGCAGACACATCAGCTCAAGTTGGACTCATTATTCACAAAGAGAAGACCAAGATTTTTAAAACGAACTACAGTAACACCAACCCAATCACACTGAGCGGAAGTCCTCTGAAGGAGGTGCAGTCATTCACCTACCTGGGCAGCATCATTGACCAACATGGTGGAACAGAAGCAGATGTCAAGGCAAGGATAGGAAAAACAAGAGGCGCCTTCATCCAGCTCAAGAACATCTGGGCTTCCAGAGAGCTGACCTTGACTACCAAGATCAGACTGTTCAACTCCAACGTGAAATCAGTACTGCTGTACGGCGCTGAAACCTGGAGAACAACCAAAGCCACCAACAGTAAAATCCAAACCTTCATTAACACCTGTCTCAGAAGGATTCTCCACATCCGTTGGCCCGACACTATCAGTAACACCAATCTATGGGAAAGGACATGCCAACTTCCAATAGAGGTAGAAATCAGGAAGAGAAGATGGGGTTGGATAGGGCACACCCTTCGCAAACCGCCAACAAACATCACCAGGCAGGCTCTCAGGTGGAACCCTCAAGGCAAGCGGAAGCGAGGCCGCCCAAAAAGCACATGGCGACGTGAACTCGACGCAGACGTCACAAGGATGGGCTACAACTGGAGTCAACTAGAAAGAATGGCCCAGGACAGAAATCTCTGGAAGTCTATTTTTGGCGGCCCATACCTCGGGAGGGGTGGAGGGCATAACTAACTAAACTTTTTATGAGAAAAGAAAAAACAGGACATGTCATTTTTCCAATAAAGACATTTTAACTAAGGAGTGCCTCGGTCATCAGAGATTTCTTTTCTCTACACTGTCTCTAAAGATGTTCTACCTTGGACCGAAGAGCACCCAAATTAAACTTAAAAGGAATTGAGCACGCCATTCATCCTGAATCTAAAAAGAAAAAACAACTTTTGGTTACAATCTACCTTAATTATATGGCTTTCTCTTTTCTGAAGGTATGCCAGTGTTTGTTATGCAGTTCATTTGTTTACCCAAGAGCTGAAGCAAAACTGATGATACTGCTATTTTATTTTGGAGGATGCAATTCACAAAATTATCCTTATTTAAAATGGCTGCTCGAAACTATACAAAACCACTGCTAGAGAAAAAAAAACACTTGTGTAATTGGGCTTTTGATTTAAACCTTATAGTTATTAAGATCCAACGATTAAGGTTTGAAGACATTTATGTTCTATGTTTGCTTACGTTTGGAAGCATTTATATTTTATCTCTCTTAGTTACCAACTGACCAGTGAAACTTACATTCGGTTGTTTTCTGTATTTGCAGTGTTGATCCTCTCAGTGTTGTGGCATGTAAAATGAGGCCGTATTATGCTAAATCTCTTTGGCGAATACAAAGCCCTGTAAGAACACAGTGAGAATTATGGAGATATAAAAGTAATCCAAATGATTTCTCTTTAAACCAATTTGCTACAGCAGTCGTACCTGGTAGGCAGAAACGTGCCGTTAAAGCGCTTAAATGAAATCTCATTGAATTCGGAGTTGTAGCTGTAAAGGGAGTGTTTACTTAATGAGCCTGTAAGAGAATAATGCTAATAATGCTGACTGAAAAAGGACAGATAATGCGATACAGAAACAATATGACAACTGTGAAAACACAGTACTTGAGATTAGAGCTCTACCACTGCCTGGCCCACATATAACCCACTCATATATATATATATATATATATATATATATATATAAGAGAGAGTAAATGCATACATGAACATGCACACAACCACCCACACGCATGCACACACACACACACACACACACACACACACACACACACACACGCGCACACACACACACACACACACACACACACACACACACACACACACACACACACACACACACACACACACACACACACACACACACAGGCAGCAATGAAGGTAAACAAGCCTCTTCTGCTCCTTCTAGTGCCTCTACTTTAAAGACTACATCTGCTTGGTTTCATACTCGCATTTGACCCACATCCGGTTTCAAAGAGGAAAAAAAGGCATGAAAATATTTTTTTGAGCCTGGAAACTACTTCCACTTTCCTGGCTGGGCTTTCTAGACACAGACAGAATGGGGACAGTTTAATTTGATGTATGGTGATACTATCACACCTTCTCAGCAGAGCAGAAAGAAAGGTTATGAGGAAAAATGATAACGCTTTATTTTACAATGCCCTAATTACCACAAAATAACTACACAATTATCCTGGGGCCGCTCACCGGAGGTCACTTTGCGCCTGGAGCAATGGTGCAAAAAGAAACTACAATAATTATGACGCAAACCTGAGAAAACACCTTCACCTGCATCTGATAGTTATCAAATTCTCTTGAAGCAAAGCTGTTCTTCTGCTTAGCCAATATGGTGTTGAGTTTAGCCATTTCACAGATAACGAAATGAAAGAGAGAGTTGGGTGGAAAGTGTGGGGGAGATGGTGTAATAGTAGTAGTAGTTGCACCTGGTGCTTTTAAAGAGTGCTGCTGGTGTTCTTTTACATATCATTATTGTCTATTGCAAAATATGTATGAAGATCCTTTTTTATTTTGTGTTTACAATGTTGCTCCTAAAAGCTACTTTGTAAATGATCACTAATCAGTTAAATTCCTAAAAGATGAAGTGTATAATTTATGTACCACTAGCACTAAACAAAAAAGAATGGCAAAAATAAATGACAAAGATAATTAAATAAATAAAAACTAAAAAAACGATTTAATGTTTTGTAACAAACTTAAAAAAACATCCCTTTCTGGCATTGGTCAGGCAAACAGGTAGTCCAGTCCCAAACTCAAGCCATTGGTCGAGCCAATGTTATTATTTCTGTCATGACAACTTTTGGATTGTTTGGCATGGTAATGGATATGACAATGTTGATGTATTTGGTCTTGGCAGAATACATCTGCTGCTGCTGCTGCTGCTGCTGCTGCTGGTTATTGTTGCTGCTGCTGCAGAGCAGGTACGGGACTTACTACTGCCAATACATACATGATACACTGCTGTGAGCAAGTAAAACATACTTCTGCTGCTGTACAATATAGCACACATGAATTACCCATAGCAGATCTATACAGGTGGAGCTGGGGAAGGTGGAGGGTTTCTGAAAGTGTACTGCACTGCTACAGCAAATGCTGAACAAGTATTTGAAGGTTGAGCAGCGAGCTCATTGTATTTCCAGCACAGTCTGGAAATACATTTCAAGTATGAAAAGCCCTATATGGAAATGTGATGCATCAAAATGTTTTAGTTTAAAATCATACACAATAGAAGTGTTTTGATGCCAAAACATAATATTGTGCAAATAACTGCATGGAAATCTCTTTATTAATTGATAATCTGCCTCTGTAATCATAATTTGAGTGAAAAGGAATAAAAGTTGTAAGCATATGTTTTTGGAGTTTTGAAAAAATGTTGGCAGAGACATGTTTTCTATGTTAGATATTAAACACTTCATACTCAGTGAAGAAAGGTGTCTAGGTGAGATCCAAAGATTAGAGCCTCTTGTCCAATGATAATTGATCTTAACTCCATTAAAATCAATGGTATCTGCCATAGACTCCTACTGAAGTGTTATATAGACTGTATATATTGAATTGTGTATATTCATGCAGATTAAAGCGATCACAGAGAGCATTGATTGTGTTGTGTTATTATTTGCACTATAGATAGATAGATAGATAGATAGATAGACAGACAGACAGACAGACAGACAGACAGACAGACAGACAGACAGACAGACAGACAGACAGACAGACAGACAGACAGACATGTATGTACAAACTGCAATATGGCTCATATGGTAGCTTAAAAGTGGCCTGCAATGTGTTCACTGAGCAGCGTGAAATGACATCAGAGGACAAAATGACTGCAACCTCCCAATCTCGCAGCTCACCCTGAGAGGCCTCCAACACCTCAAATCATGCAGTCATTTATTTCAGCCTCCTCTACCTTTAATGATGGACTTTGGTGCCGCCACATTGATCAACCTACACTTCTCTGACTCATCCCTGACTACTCCCCCTGTTAGCATCAAAACTTAATCTGAGATCTGACATCAGCTCTCACATCCACTCTAATTTAGATGTATGACCTTTCCCGAAAACAATGACCAATCAATAAGCAGCTTTGCTTCCTCAAAGTCTAATTAAAACAAGCACGGGGTGACTCAAAGGGCAGAGGGAGCTGGGAGAAAATAGCATGAACAGTATATAGTACATGACTGCTTCATATGTAAACATGACATTTACATGGAGCATTTGGGGTGTTTGTCCTCTGAGTTTCAGAATTATCCATCCCTAAACCTTCAGGAAAATAACTTAACTATGGTTGGTTACTGTACATGTAGGTCAAATGGCCTCTTGCAGTCTGAATAGAAGGCGCTTGGCTAGAATAAGCTGCAATATGGACCAGAATTGAGTTAAAAACCTGACTAAGCAATTGATAAAAATGCAGTTGACATTAAGTCAGTACTATTAGAAACAAAATAGTAGCAATGTTTACATTAAATTTGACATTTAAACTTAAAAAAAATCTGGTGGAAAATGCTAAATCCTTCACTGCATTCAACAATTAATGTCTTATATTAATAAGCAACTCAAACAATAAACACAGATGTTACTATTTTGGCATGTAGTTTTCTTTAGGAAAGTTTTTTCCAGGTGCAATGTGACAAATTTCCTGTGACAAGCAATTTATCTGTCTATATTTAACACAATCCTGCTAGGTAGAAGATATCTGAGGTTTAATGTACATTTCTGCGGAGTGTAACTTTGCACCAATGACATTTTAAGATGAGCAAGCATACTTAGCTTGATGCTCCAGAAGTTATAGACAAAATGTCTTGCAAAAGATAAACAGAATTTTTTTTTTTCTTGAACTTGAAATGGTACTATATACATACAGGTGAAACTCGAAAAATTTGAATATCGTGCAAAGTTAATTTATTTCAGTAATTCAACTTAAAAGGTGAAACTAATATATTATGTAGACTCCTTACATGTAAAGTGAGATATTTCAAGCCTTTATTTGTTATCATTTTGATTATTATGGCTTACAGCTTATGAAAACCCCAAATTCAAAATTAGAATATTGTGAAAAGGTTTTCATAGCTGTAAGCCAAAATCATCAAAATGATAACAAAAAAAGGCTTGAAATATCTCACTTTGCATGTAATGAGTCTATATAATATATTAGTTTCACCTTTTAAGTTGAATTACTGAAATAAATTAACTTTGCACGATATTCTAATTTTTCGAGTTTCACCTGTATGTATAAATAAAATATATAATGTGTGTTTAAATGTACAACAGGGCATCTCTTGAAATACAATTACAGTAAAAAGATGTCTAACGACTAAGAAAGCATAATTTGCTGCAATTATATTTGTCACACACTAATTTTCAGATACCCTGGGTTCACTTTCCATATAAAAACTGTCAGCAGAGCTCAAAAAGAATTTCCTGGTAAATTAAAACATCTCTTTTCATTGTGCTCTATATGACATTGCATGATTTGAAATTACAAACACTACGACTGATCTGATTTTGAATAGATGTTGTTTTAGGTTCATTTTCATTCTGCAAGCAATAATGGGAGTTACCAAGCAGTACATGATAATTCTGTCAACAATACTCATTTTAGGTAAAACTGTAATGTTTCTCACATTAAAAGTCGCTAATCTCCAAATCTCTCTCAGCTTGCAGTAGGCAGTCACAGAAGAGAAAAACAGATTGACGAGCCTCATATCTTGCCACAGAAACTCTTCTGTTTGTTGCAGTGTCAGAATCAAAAGCCCGTGAAGGGATTTTAACAGGCTTTACAAAGGGACACGCAATGATGAATTAGCTATGTTTAAAAATTAGTCAGAGTCGGACTCATAGGAGCACAATGACACATTATTAAGCTGTTATGAAGCACTCGCATTGCCGAGTTTCCAGGCTGACGCTCCATCCAACTGCTTCACAGGGGGGCTGCCACACGGAGAAACCCACCGAGACCAATCATGTCAGGCAAAATGAGATTCCATCGCCTCCACGCAAAATACACTCCAGACACAGGCAGCGGCCGTTTCACCACCTCTGAATTATTAATGATCAAAGTTCAGGTGGAATGAGCCGAGTTTGTTGGGTTGGTGATTTAGGTGGCCGAGCACAGAAAGCATGGAGTGGAGGTCTCGCACACCTGTCCGCTTCTCAGCTGAAAAACGGTCGCTGGTTTGACGTGCCTTTGAGAAACATTGGCACTGCGTGTAAGCTAATTTCTCCCCTTGACCCCCATTTCCTCTTCAGGCACTGGCTTCTCATTTTTCTCCGAGCCATTACGCGTGGCCGCTGGGAAGCAGAGCTAAGCCTGCATTACCTCAGACAACCTCATCTGCAGACAACAAGCCTTATTTGACATCGCCACTGACGCATGGCTAGTTTCTTGCTGAATATTTGGATGCAACACACGCAAGGAAAAGCAAAATGAAGCACCTTCTTTTGCGGCTATAAAATAATGAGATCCCCCCCCCCCCTTCCTGAGAAAACAACGTAACATGTTTAAAGGGCAATCCAACAATGCTGGTAGAAAATCTCTGAAAATCAGCATGAAGAATACTTTAATAGTATTTGGTTCAATATATATGTGATCCAAGAACTGCAATAAAAAATTTCAACCCAATATGTAAGGGTAAGATGATTACTCATTGAAATAAGGTTGAAACCACAAAAGCCATTGTTCATGAGCAATGGCTTTTATGGTTTCAATCTTACCAATGCAAACAGAGATAGAACATCTAAGAGAAAATCTTTGTTTAACATAAAAAGTCACAATGTGAGATATAAAGTTGCAGTTGTGATGATGTTAAGTCGTAATGTGATTATATAAGGTAAGATTTGTGATATATTATGTTGCAATTGAGACGTAATCACATTTGCGAGATATAAAGTCACAACTGTAATATATAAAGTAAGATTTATAAGATATAAAGTCACAAGTTGTGAGATATAAAGTTGAAAATGTGAGATCTAGTCACACTTGTGAGATATCAAGTCGCTTTTGTGACATAAGGTCACAATTGTTATATAAAATCGCAATTGTAAGAAATAAAGTTGCATTTGTTAGATATAAAATCATAATTGTAAGATATTAAGTTGCAACTATGAGACAAAGTCACATTTTTTAGATATAAAGTCACAACTGTGATATATAAATTCAGATTTGTGAGATTTAAAGTCATTAACTTTTTTACTTTCTTACTCTGAGGCAGAAACGACATTCCAGACTGATCAACTATAATGTTCAAGTGGGCATGAAAGCAAGTTCATGTTGTCAGCATTTCAAACTTTAGCCTTAAGGTAAAAAATATATATATGCTTATTCCGTGCAGCTCCGGACCTTGTTTATGCCTGTAAATGCTGTTGTACAATGTTGTGTAAATTCTAAACCTCAATAGAACACAAATTATTCAGTACTTATATTAGTCACACATGTGCAACTGTCTAAAATTGTACATTTCCTTCAAAGAGCTCACTGGTTTTCTAGAGTTCTGTGTGAGTGTGTGAGAACCCGCCAAGTTAAACAGGAGCCCTCAGAATTAAACCCATTAGAGTGGGATATTCCCACTGACACCGGCAGCCTGTGGGTGCTCGCAAACTGCGCATGATGAGTGCAAATCCATTTTCTAAAGTGCCAAATGGTGCAATGTCATCTGTAGGGGACAAATCCTGTCTGCCATATGCTGCAAATGAAGAACCGGAAAACAACTACAACAGCTGGCCACTTGAAAACACAATTTTCATTGCTGCATCGTGTAACTGCAGATCCGTCTAATTCAATTATCATTAAAGCCGTAAAAATATTGCTCTTGTACAAATGCATGGCATGCATGCATTTAGACACCCTGCTACAAAGTATTACGAGACAAGTTTACTCATCTAAGTGATGATATATCCGTATGCTCATCGCACAAGCACAGTAGAAAAATAACAGCGACATTTTCACATCCCAACTTTTTCATACAATGCTTTCTTTGTTGCCCGTGACAGCTCTACCTCTGCAAATGGTATGCACTGCAATAACAGTATGATTGCCATTCAACAAGAACACCACAATATCAGACCGCGGTGCTACCAGCATGCCAATCAAATCTTGACAATGCCAAATTAAAGGCCTTGAACTTTCCACTGCACGTTGAGGAAAAAAATCAGTTATCTTCAATGTCAGTGCAGTGCACTCAAAAGACATTCTTCAAACAATTTGATAAGCACTTTTCTAAATGCATTTGTTTCCAAAAAAGTATTACATACTCTGAAGAATGCAACTGCCTTTCATGTACTGACATCTTTTCATGCCAATGTTTGTCAATAGCAATTTTCAGTGGTTGAATTTCTCTTGCCAACATAACAGGTTATGGAATCAGTTCAAACTAAGAATTAAATGGCCCACAAAAAATGATGAAATATGCAATATGTGTTATGGCAACATTTCCTATTTAAATGCTAATTCATGAGATTAGTTAAATAAGTGTTACACCATTATGTGTATTTAATGCAATTAAAACATTTATCAAATTTGACATTAAAACTGATTAATTCTTTTCTGCCTTTCAAAGCTGGTCAGAAAACAGCGCACGTGCTCATGCTGTAGCCAAGCTCTTGTTTATTCTGCTGTAAATGAGAAAGACCTTCTAAATGTCAATTTTATTTATTAATCAATCAAATTATTCATGATTCATTCTGTCAAAATTGACATGGTTCCATGTAGAACCTTTAAGATCCATGGAACGATCCCAATGTACAAAAGGCTTTTCACTCTTAAAAATAAAGGTTCCAAAATAGGGTTTTCTCAGCGATGCCAGGCATAGAATAACCATTTTTGGTTCTCCAAAGTAATTGTAATTATCTAAGTGTGTGTTTACACTTGGCATGTTTGCTTCGATTAAAACGAACCCTGCTGCGATTGCTCTGTTAGTGCGGTTTATTCAGTGGTGGAGGAAGTACTGAATCTCAGTACTTAAGTAAAAGTACAAATAACCAGAGACATATTTACTTTAGTAAATGTAGAAGTACCACAATGACAACCCTACTTAAGTAAAAAGTACCTGATTTTAAATGTACTTAAAAGTAAAAGTACTTGCATAACAATTTATTCTCTTAATGTCTATATTCTAATGATTAATAAAACAGTTCATCCTAACTCATTCAACCTAATACTCATATAATGATGTTCAATATGATGGAAAAGCAGTTATATTTTAAGTTTTTGTCACCATTTCTGAACAAGCTTGCCATTAGGCAATATACACATCAAGCTTACTATATACGGTATATATATACAGTATATATATAAATACACATATTATGTTAAAACGCCGTATATGACGGCGTTTGGCTGTAAACACGATTTATTTATGGCGTAATTCTGAACCTCTTGGCTTGCCATACTAATCCTAACCAAACGTATAATACACACGCACCCCACATCACTTACAAACCTACCAATGCGTTTCCTATGCATGTAAAAACTAATTTTCGCGTATAAATTGCACGATAAACACACTGCATGCTATAGAGACGCATGCCTTTAGTGTGACCGGGTTGATATATCTACTATGGCAACCAAACTTCACTGGTGAGACAGAAACGTGCGATGAACGGACGGTCAGGATGACGTTTTGGCAGGGGAAAAACTGATCAGAAAATTTAAGGAAAATGTAACAGAACGTTGTAGAAATGTAGTGGAGTAGAAAGTATAATAATTGCTGCAAAATGTAACAAAGTAAAAGTAAAAAGTATGCACTATTGATTCTACTTAAGTAAAGTACAGATACGTGAAAAATTTACTTAAAGGAGCTGTATGTAAGATTGTGGCCAAAATTGATACTGCAATCACTTTCAAATTACTGTAGAGCTGTGTATCCCCTCCCCCTCCCCCCTGACTCGAGGTTGCCAGATAGGCTGCAGGATCCAGCAGGAACGTGACGAGCTGCAGCTGTGGTAACTAGAGCAGAGCTGGCAACCCAGATGCCGAAACACTACTGACTTCGTGATTGGTAGATAGGTGGAGGGTGGGGCTTCAGGCCAAAACACAAGATGACAACATCAACATCAGTTGAGGGCTGCAACTTCACTTTTTAAATGACAATATCGTGGCCGTACTCCTGTTGTCAGTGATATAAGTATTTGAAATGAACATGATTTCTTAATGTCTAGAGACACATCAGGGCCATTGTATGATTAATTGAAATACATTTCTTACATACAGCTCCTTTAAGTAAAGTAACGAAGTATTTGTACTTCGTTAAATTCCACCACTGGGTTTATTTGAATAAGTGTGAACGCTGTCATCCGAACCCTGGTGCGCACCAAACAAGCGGACCGAGACCGCTGAAAAGATGGGTCTCGGTCCGCTTCCAAACGGTCCGCTTCTGGTGCGGTTCGAATAATATATGAATGCAACATGGACCAAAGCATGAAAACAAACCAAAAACAGGAAGATGAGACCCTAAAAAGGACATATATAAAGGACATAATGCTCAAGCATTATCGTTTTTTTATCGTCATTGTCACGATGTTGCCCATCACAGTTCAGTTCAGGCTTTAGAACTGTCTCCTCGCAGCAGATCTTCGTTTGTGTGTATGACGAAGGGATTCCTGATCCTGTTTTGACTCCATTACACATTTTAGTTCTCAGCTGGTCAAAATACTATCATATGCAGGCTACGCACATACAACGCGCGCAGTCCTGATTTATTGTGTTTTGCTTTGCACTGACCCTCGAGATAATTCTAGTGCTAATGTGTCTGTTAGGATTGTTCTAGTCTTTCCACTGATGCACTGAGAATACATCTCTGGGCCGACCCATCACAATATGAGTGGTATATGCACATAATACAAACTATTGTCTGCTCTGCAATCTTAATGACATATATTGATTTTCACTGTACCTTGATATGCATTAGATGTTTTACATTGAAAAGGCAGAACATTTAAATTGCACAATGAGTTAAAAAATCATCAGTGATATAAAATGTTTATGGTGGTCTGGATTCAAATCCCCGATGATTACATTTTCCTTTTACTGTAGATGGGAAATCATCTCTCAGTCTCCTTCCTGCTACTTCTGATTGGTGCATTTGGATAGTCAAGTCAAGTCATCTTCATTTATATAGCGCTTTTAACAATGGATTGTTTCAAAGCAGCTTTACAGAGATAAACATATAATTTAAGGTAACAGATTGTTTTGGCGTTATAGCGGTTCTTGAATAATGTTACTTCCAGCTAAAGTTAAAATACATACATAATAAAGGGGTTTTTACAGTGATACCATGAAGAACCATTTTTGGTTCCCCAAAGTTCTTAAAAGAACCATTTTTTTCTTATTGTGAAAAACATTTGATTATTCTTAAGAATCCTTTTCCACTTTAAACTTTGTGTGCAGTCGAAAGGTTCCAAAGGTTCTCCATAGAACCATCAATAGCAATAAAGTGCCTTTATTTTTAAGAGTGTATAACTGCTGGTCTAGGACCAGTTTGTACCCAAATCCTAACCTTAACTATAAGTTGGATGGAAAAAGCTGACTCTAGATCAGTGGCTGCAGAAAACTGTCTCAATCTCAAATGAGCCATTGTGCAATTCGTGGAATGAAAAGATTCTATTTATTTAGATTCTCAAATCTCAGTTTATCTTTGGGATTCTGTGATTGAAGAAGATCAACATTTAGCTATGTCAACAGAGCCGCTGAACAATCCAGAAAAATGAATATTAAGTTTTTCACTTCAGCTGTAAAAGTTGACAGAAAAGAGAAAGAAACATCCCTCACATCTTATTCCTTTCATTAGGCCTTACACATAAATGTCAACACAGATAACGTCTTATTCCTGCAAGCTGGCTGACATTAAATGACACCCCGTGCGCAGACTTTTATATTGCTGTCTCTGCAAAGTGATTTTGCCGGCTGAATCTTTTCTTTTCTTGCCTGACACGTGTACAGCTATGGTTTCCATTATAACAGACGAATTAAAATGCAGCCAGTGTCCTGGAAGTCGGGTAGTGGAGGAAGACATGAATACATAGTAAACGTGAGGGATTTACTCAGCTGTGCTGAGACTGCTTGACATTATTTGATGCCAGATCCAAAACCCCTTCAAAACATTGCCCTAGTTTTACTTTCTTCAACTAAAATTTTACATGTTTCTAAATATCTAATTGAAAGGAAAGTATAAAGGTTGATGTGTGGAGCTGCAACCTACTGATGAATAGAAAATGAGATATTAAAATAAAAACTTTTGCATACCAAAATTAGGTAATCAAGAAACAAGATATAATTCAGCCCTATGAATTCAGTCCACGACCATCTTAAATATAGAATCTTTTTTTTACCTTCATGTCATTACAAACCTGTATGTCTTTCTTTCTTTATTCCGTGTGGATCACAAAAGGAGAAATTTTGAATAATAATTTGAGTTGAAATTAAAGTCCATGTAGAGGTCAGCTATCCCTTTAAGAAATATAATTGCCAAGATGATTACCAATGCTATATTTTCTATAAACAGCACTGCAACATGAAGAAAGACTTCTGCAAATAAAATAAGCAGGATTAGTCTTTACGAGTTAATTTAAAGTCAAACATTACCTTTTGAAGAACGGAATTTCCACAAAATGGTGGGTTCAGGTCTTCCGATGGCCAGACACACAAGGCTTACATTACTGCCCTCGTTCACTGAAACATCTGTGGATATGTTTACAATCCTGGCAGGAACTGCAAAAGAAAAACATATCGCAACATTGTAATCACACATTTGATAAAACTTCTGCGTGGCTCTTAAGTGATTAGTTATCAATGAGCAAAAAAATCATGACATCATCAGTTACCCAGAGGATGTTTTCGATTTATTGTTGAAGTCACTTTGATCAGGAGTGTATTTTTCACTATTCCGTCCTATCGGGAGGATTAAATAGATGTGTAAGGCTAAACTGTGTTCACTTATGCAACTTGCAAGCAGCAGATGCAAGTTACATCCACGTTTTCTGTGTTCCCTAGAAAATTCTTATGCAAAAGTCTTGCAACAATATTCCAGGGCATGCTGTTATTCATATTTTATTGGGTTGTATGATTTTATAAAGAGAAACAAACAAAATACAAGCAGTGTACAAAGCAACAGAAAAACGAACAATAATGCAAAATAAGCTGGCAGGGAAAAAGTTAAACACCGACTGTATACACTGACTGAGGTCAACTGGAAAAGACCCGGTCGGTTTGATCATGATCAATCGTAACAATCAAATTACATTCATAATCGGCCTGGCAGTCATGTAGTGTGTTCTCAGCTTTATGCTCACCTATAGGCTGCATTTATTTGATCAAAAAAGTATTAAAGTATAAAAGTATTATATATATAATTTTTTTCTGCCATCCATAGAGACTGGTGTATGATATATGATTTTAAGATACTGGAATCCAATGCCTGTTCTTTCCAAAGATTCGGACAACATTTCAATTCGGTGGTTATCCTCTAACATTCTTTTGATGTAAAGTGTTACCCCACCTTGAGTTTTGAAATCCTTCCCATTTTAGAACCATACAGTATTTGAATTGATTGTTCATTTCTTACTTCATATTGTCAATCAAATGGTTCTTTAAACTTAGATAAATCTTCATTAGAACAACGCATTAGTGCCTCAGTATTACATGCTGTCGCTTGATTGACGTGATGAGATGAGCAGGTCATGCTCTGTTAAGGTAATGTTGTTTATAACTTGACTGAAACTGGAAGTGGTACCCAGACAGTCTGTCAGTTTCCTTGACTGTGTTCCATGTTTTAGTCTGAATAAACCAGCCAGCCAGCCAGTATTTCAGAGAGATATTATTTAGTTGGCGTCCTATCAGGCCTGCCTCACACGGGAGCGCCTGCTATCTATGTTTGCTGGAAAAGTAAATATTTTATGGTAAATTCTGTTTACTGAAGTTTTAGTGAAGCATCCACCAGAATTTTCTTAAGGGATGGCACGTGCGCACACACACGCGCACGCACGCATAAACACACACACGCAGGTACACCAACCATGCACATACACACACTCCAATATGACTGAATAATTGACCAGCAAAAGAGGCCTGGACCACAACACATCTGCTAATACAGATACTGAGGTCAGAGACTTCCAGTAAGTTTCTGCAATTTTTCTGCTGATTTGCTCACATGACATTAAATATTTAGCATATTAATGGCAATGATTCAGACAAATGTGTAATGGAAAACATAAATTAATTTTGTTTTAAATAAATCCAGTTATCCACGTAAGCCACCAGTGTATGACAAAATTGTGTCTTATCTATCAAATCATAACAGCAGGAGGAAAGTCCTGATGGGACTAATTAATTTTTACTGCAGAACAATCATTTCCTGCCTGTAATAAAATTGAAAATACTTCAAAAGACCAAGTTTTATGAGTTACTACAGCTTTGGTGAGTTTGTGTGTTTGTGTGTGTGGCACAAGGTCAAAGGATCAAAACTGGCAAAAATTAATCATCATTCAAAAGCGTATGTGTGTATGTGCGTGTCTGAATTAGTCTGCATTTTCTATACATATTCTATACAACAATATATACAATATAGAATACAATATAGAATACAGTATATTCTATATTTTCTATTCAACAGTGTTAAAACTGTAAAATAAAAAAATGTATTGTACAAAAAAAAAAATATATATATATATATACACACACACTTACCTAAAGGATTATTAGGAACACCATACTAATACTGTGTTTGACCCCCTTTCGCCTTCAGAACTGCCTTAATTCTATGTGGCATTGATTCAACAAGGTGCTGAAAGCATTCTTTAGAAATGTTGGCCCATATTGATAGGATAGCCAGTGTTGTTACTTAAAAAAAGTAATTAGTTATAGTTACTAGTTACTTCTCACAAATAGTAACTGAGTTAGTAACTGAGTTATATCCTTATAAAAGTAACTAATTACCAGAGAAAGTAACTATTGTGTTACTAGTAGACATACTAGTAGACATACTGTAGCCTAAGTATTTTCTTCCTCACAAAAGTAAACTGTTTAACAAGAAGTGCTCTCTCAATATAATACTGCACAATTTAATTTACCCAAAAAATTATTATAATAATAAAACATAATATTTTTGGGGTTTATTTTTATAACCTACGGAGAACGTCATCATCAGAGGTTATTTAAGCCAAATTCTAGGCATGTTTGCCGCACGTGTTTACAGCCGGTCAAACAAACATGTTTTTTGGGAATGTTCCCTGCAGGTTATTTTCGGGTTTTATTTTATAACCTAAAGAGAACGTTGCCAGAACGTTCCCTATTATTTTTAGGTTTTATTTTCATAACCTTCCCAGAACGTTCCCTGCAGGTTATTTTTTAGATTTTATTTGTATAACCATGTAAATTAATTAAAACGTTGCAGATGATACCAATAGGCTATAGAGATTATTCTAATGCTGAAATTTGTCATTTATTTATAAACAAACTATATAATGCTCGGACACCCTCTGTCTCTCTTGCGCAACTGTTGAGCGCGCTCTCGGACACACTCGGTCTCTCTCGAGCATTGTTGCAGTGTTGAGCACACTCGCGGCGTTCGCTTCGCTTTTGTCCACTCCCGCGCCTCATAAACACACACACACACACACCAGAGAAAAAACTTTGCAGGTCCTATGGCGGAGAGAGAGCCTACTCGGATGAAAACCGCTTCAGTGAGTTCAATTATAGTAACGCCACATTATTTTGTCAGTAACGGTAACTGCATTGTAACGGGGGAAACAGTAATTCGTTTGATTACTCGTTACTGAAAAAGATAACGCCGTTAGTAACGCCGTTTATTTATAACGCCGTTATTCCCATCACTGAGGATAGCATCTTGCAGTTGATGGAGATTTGTGGGATGCACATCCAGGGCACGAAGCTCCCGTTCCACCACATCCCAAAGATGCTCTATTGGGTTGAGATCTGGTGACTGTGGGGGCCATTTTAGTACAGTGAACTCATTGTCATGTTCAAGAAACCAATTTGACATGATTCCAGCTTTGTGACATGGTGCATTATCCTGCTGGAAGTAGCCATCAGAGGATGGGTACATGGTGGCCATAAAGGGATGGACATGGTCAGAAACAATCCTCAGGTAGGCCGTGGCATTTAAACGATGCCCAATTGGCACTAAGGGGCCTACGGTGTGCCAAGAAAACATCCCCCACACCATTACACCACCACCACCAGCCTGCACAGTTAGACTAGACGGATTTCAGAAAAATGGCCTTCTATAAGAAGTGAGGAGCATTTATGGGTACAAGTCGGGAACCGGCCTACTTTACATATTTCAAGGGTGCTGAGTCCCAAAAAAATGGTACCCAAGCGAAATTTTGAGTTTTTTACCTTCTAATTTGCATATCAAAATGGCCGCCAAATTGCCTATCTTGCTCAGTCGTTGGACCATTTTCCCCTAGTTTTTTTGTAAGTAGGCAATCAAGATGAGGAAATTAAGTTTCTAGATCGATAGTCAAGGGTCAGAGCAAAGATATAATGGAGGCAACTCATGATTGGCCACTCTCTAGCAACCAGACAGAGTACCCTAGCAACCATTTTGCAAAACCTATATCTCTGCATCAGAACATCGTATAGAGATGGGGGTTGGTTTATATCATTCACACTGACAAGCAGCCTTTGGAGTTTCATGATTGGCAGCTGTTAAGCCACTCCCTTGCAACCAAACAGAGTACCATAGCAACCATTTTGCAAGACCTATATCTCTGCATCAGAACATCATATAGAGATAGGGGTTGGGTTATATCATTCATACTGACAAGCAGCCTTTGGTGTTTCATGATTAGCCACTCCCTAGCAACCAAACAGAGTACCCTAGCAACCATTTTGCAAGACCTATATCTCTGCATCAGAACATCGTATAGAGTTGGGGGTTGGTTTATATCATTCACACTGACAAGCAGCCTTTGGAGATTCATCATTGGCAGCTTCCAAGCCACTCCCTAGCAACCAAACAGAGTACCCTAGCAACCATTTTGCAAGACCTATATCTCTGCATCAGAACATCATATAGAGATAGGGGTTGGTTTATATAATTCACACTGAAATGCAGCCTTTGGCATTTCATGATTATCCACTCCCTAGCAACCAAACAGAGTACCCTAGCAACCATTTTGAAAGACCTACACTCACCTAAAGGATTATTAGGAACACCATACTAATACTGTGTTTGACCCCCTTTCGCCTTCAGAACTGCCTTAATTCTACGTGGCATTGATTCAACAAGGTGCTTAAAGCATTCTTTAGAAATGTTGGCCCATATTGATAGGATAGCATCTTGCAGTTGATGGAGACTTGTGGGATGCACATCCAGGACACGAAGCTCCCGTTCCACCACATCCCAAAGATGCTCTATTGGGTTGAGATGTGGTGGGGGCCATTTTAGTACAGTGAACTCATTGTCATGTTCAAGAAACCCATTTGAAATGGTTCGAGCTTTGTGACATGGTGCATTATCCTGCTGGAAGTAGCCATCAGAGGATGGAGTCAATGTTTGACGGACCTGCTCACATAGTAACGGTTGCTATGATGTGTGATTGGACAATGGCCGTTTTGGGGGAGGGGCCGGCGAGAGGTCAATTGAACAGGTGTTCCTAATAATCCTTTAGGTGAGTGTATATCTCTGCATCAGAACATCATAGAGAAATGAGGGTTGGCTCTTTTGACTCATGCTAGCAAAGAGGACTTCCAACATGCTACACATGCTAGCTGTGAATAGCTACATGCTATTAGTGATTAGGTAAGTGCTAAATCATGCCTAGAACATGCTAAGAACTCTATAAAAACTCCATAGTAACCATCTGTGACAACTACCAACCACCTGGTAACACCATAGCAACCACCCATAACACCCTAGCAACCACCCATAACACCCTAGCAACCACCCAGAATACCTTAGCAACCGCCTAGCAACACCTTAGCAACCACCCAGAACACCCTGGGAACACCATATCAACCACCCAGAACACCCTAGCAACATGCTAGCAACCACCCAGAATACCCTAGCAACCACCCAGAATACCCTAGCAACTGCCTATCAACACCATAGCAACCACCTAGAACACCCTAGCAACTGCCTAGTAACGCCCTAGCAACCACCCAGAATACCCTAGAAACCGCCTAGAAACACCATAGCAACCACCCAGAACACCCTAGCAACTGCCTAGCAACCACCTGAACAACATGAATAAGCCATATCTCAGCACCAGAACATCGTACAGACATGTTTGTTGGCTCGTATGCAATTTTGCCACTGCAAGCACCACTTCACATTTTCTTCAGGAAATGTACAGTCTAGGGAATGCTTTGTTTGCATAAAAAAAATGAAATCTCAGACAACTTGCAATGGTGTTTTTCTTAGTTATTATGTAATATGGAATACATCACATATCATATATACACTGGGAACATTTAAGAGTGATATTGATTGAATATTTATGTCGGCCTTAAAAAATGACACAAATAATACCTAATTTCACCTTAAAAGTTGGTATTTTGCATATATACTGTACATAGAAAAGACAGTGATCCTCCATTATATCTTTGCTCTGACCCTTGACTATCGATCTAGAAACTTAATTTCCTCATCTTGATTGCCTACTTACAAAAAAACTAGTGGAAAATGGTCCAACGACTGAGCAAGATAGGCAATTTGGCGGCCATTTTGATATGCAAATTAGAAGGTCAAAAACTCACAATTTCGCTTGGGTACCAGTTTTTTTGGATTCAGCACCCTTGAAATATGTAAAGTAGGCCGGTTCCCGACTTGTACCCACAAATGCTCCTCACTTTCACTTTTTGGGTACATCCCATCTAGACTAAGTGGTAACAAGGCATGATGGATCCATGTTCTCATTCTGTTTACACCAAATTCTGACTCTACCATCTGAATGTCTCAACAGAAATCGAGACTCATCAGACCAGGCAACATTTTTCCAGTCTTCAACTGTCCAATTTTGGTGAGCTCTTGCAAATTGTAGCCTCTTTTTCCTATTTGTAGTGGATATGAGAGGTACCCGGTGGGGTCTTCTGCTGTTGTAGCCCATCCGCCTCAAGGTAGTGCATGTTGTGGCTTCACAAATGCTTTGCTGCATACCTCGGTTGTAACGAGTGGTTATTTCAGTCAAAGTTGCTCTTCTATCAGCTTGAATCAGTCGGCCCATTCTCCTCTGACCTCTAGCATCAACAAGCCATTTTCGCCCACAGGACTGCCGCATACTGGATGTTTTTCCCTTTTCACATCGTTCTTTGTAAACCCTAGAAATGGTTGTGTGTGAAAATCCCAGTAACTGAGCAGATTGTGAAATACTCAGACCGGCCTGTCTGGCACCAACAACCATGCCACGCTCAAAATTGCTTAACCTGTTAACCGTCACCAGTGCGTGGGCGCTCTGAAGCGTTTTTTTTTTTAAATAGTTCAAAGTTACTATCATATTTAATGTGATTAACTTGACAAACTATACATCATTAAAACGATATAAGACTCAAGTTTCAGTATTTGACCACTATTGTATTCTGTGAAACTTATAGTGACAGTTATGTCTTAATTTGTGTCAGGAGTTATGAAATAAAAAAATGAGTCGTTACCTTTAATATGAATTATGAGCGTCAGCCGGTCTCATTCAGAAAAAAACTCCCGTGCGATCGTCATGACAGCGATTCACAAAACAACGTCCCTCAGGGCTTTTAGCTCAAACATGTGCAGATTTGGAGAAATATTGATAGATTCTCATAGGTTTACATCAGACTTCTATAGACAGGAATAATATTTATTGAATTTATACCCAAATGCGTCGATGTAATCATTTTGAGCGCTGTATACTCTGATTTACTGTGTTATCCATTCATACTGAAGTCTGGGGCGCTGTTGCACAGTAAAGTCCATATATGGATCACATGAAGAAGAGCCATAATCATGTGACATTCAGGAAGTCGTGATTCATAAACAAAGCTATCCGAGATCGCTGTAAAGTGCAGATAAAGATGTTTTGAAGACAATAAACATGATTGCAATGATATTTGATTTACCTGTGTTCTTCGAGTCATGTCAGGTATTTTCATAATAATAGATTATATGTATAATGTAATGCTAATCGAGATAGACTTTCAAATTGTGCAGAATACAATAAAATAATATATTTTCTATCTGATTTTTTTATCTGAAGCCAAATCAGATTACAGAAAGTTATTTAAAACACTCGACTTGCGCTATAAAGTAAGTTGGAGCACAAACATAGTTTTATTCTCATAAATTGTCGTGTATTGAGGGTGTGCTAAGCTAACATGCTAGCTAGTACTGAGCACCTGCTACCTAACTTCGATGTAATTTTTATGATTTTTTTTCTAAATAAGAATGCTTACTGAAATGTTTCGTTTTTCAAAAAGGGCATTTGATACAGTTTCACTGTGAAGTGAGAACTTTTATAAAATAAATGAGGGATTGAAACAGTGTGAATTGCTAGTCGTTAGTGATTATAATGCAGACAAAAGAAAAGCATATTTAGAGCAATAAACAGGCTGGAGAGGTGTGAATATGTGCAGGGGAGACTGACACTGAATGGGACTCGTTTTTGCATCACAAAACAATAGAGGCAATAGACTGAATAGATGCTTATAAGATGACAATAAACACCAGTCTAATCAAAATAAAGTCATATGACATGATCTTGAAAAACATTGAACTAAATACAGAGTTTTAGACTTATCATCTTCAGATTTTAAATATAACATGGTTAGACATGTGGCTTTAGCTGCAGTGCATTTCTAGATTGCTACAATGCCAACTTCAATTTTATTTTCATGAAGATGTTTCATAAAAATAAATGTATAATAACTTTACAAAACTTTGAAGCTATTTATAACTATTTTTTTTCATTATGACAATAATTAATTCTACATTTACAATAAACTTCCAGGTGTCAGCTTTCAAATGAGATCTTACTTGTGCTTTTAGTACAAAGGGTTCATGAACTGTATCTGTTTCAGTTTGGGAATGCCATATCTGGGGATTTTTCAAAAATGGGCTTGAAGCTTAACAGGTTTAAATCACCTTTCTTTCCCATTCTGACATTCAGTTTGGAGTTCAGGAGATTGTCTTGACCAGGACCACACCCCTAAATGCATTGAAGCAACTGCATTTGATTGGTTGATTAGATAATTGCATTAATGATAAATTGAACAGGTGTTCCTAATAATCCTTTAGGTGAGTATACTGTATGTATATATATATATATATCAACGCTATCTCATTGACCAATTTGTACAAATTCATACGAATGATTTAAAAGGTGGCTAATTCGTACGAATTCGTACGACCTCACTCGTACGAATTGCTGTGAGATCGAGTTGATATATATATATATATATATATATACATACAGTATATATATATATATACACAAACCCATACGTATTGGTTATAACATTTTTTATCTCAGGTTGACAGCATTAAGCATAGTAATAAACTATATACAACTTCACTAAATAATTGTAAAAAAAAAAAACAATTCCGACACACTTTTGAGGTGTTTTGCCAACGCACTGGGTCAGCTGGCCAATCAGAGCACTCTGAGCTTTTCAGAATGAGGGGCTTTGTAGAAATCATCGTGTTTCAGACAGACTGGGAATAGAGGAGCTGCAATAATGTATTGTACAGTATGTGAAACAAAAAAACAAAAAAACATTGCACATTAAAACATGTTAACCAATTCTATTACCTCCAATAATCAAAATAATTTACTTTTAAAATATCATCATATGACTCCTTTAAGTTAAGAAAACATTAAATTACACATTTAAATCAAATCTTCTGCTTGGATATTACAGTAGTAAAAAGCAAACAGGGATTAGTTTTGATTTAAAGAAACAGCCACTGAAAAGTGAAACCCCAACAGATGTACAGTATATGTGCGTATGTGTTTGTATATAGTGAGGGTAACCACATTGACCATACCTCTGCAATATTCCAGAGACCACAATCACAGTAAAAGATGTGTAAGAAAGCCCTCCGCTTCTCTCTGGTGAATATTTCATCCTGTGACGAGCACTTTCTTTGAGTCACTGTGCTTTTCACCATCCCACATTCCTTGTGTTCTCACCACTTCCCTCCCTTACATCAAAGGTATTGTTTCATCCTTGTATCTCAATCTATAATGGATGGCTTCGGCTTTCTAACCATGAATCCCAAATTCAGGCCACTGTTTCAAACAGGCCAGTTTGAGCTTCTCAAAAATGAGAGAGGACAGAGTTCAGAGCATGAACAGGAAAAAGACTATGCTAACATTTTCCAAACAGACACACAAGTCGAGTTATATAACTCAAGTTACCTCTCCCCATGACTGTGTGTTTGTGGTAAACTGTTGAAAATCAATCCATCACTTCTCTGCCAAATGACAAGGCTCAAACATCCCTCAAGTTCATGATGGAGTATCTTACACTGTCCAAATTCCCTCCATCTCTGAGCAATACCTGTATTTATAATTGGACATGCATTGGACTAAAATAACTGCACAAGGCAGGAAACCCACAGAAATCAGTGGGAGAAAAACTAATTCTTAAGCTGCCTCTGGTGATATAGCTGCGGCTAATGTTCCACGCGGGCAAATTGCACTGGCTTCGGCTCTACATTTATATTCTCATAACCCTACTGAATCTTTCCAATGGCTCATTACTGCTCTTTAAAATGAGAAAAAGAGCTGCCTCCTGATGCAATGCTGAAAACTAAAGCAAACTATATAGAAAACAGCAACAAGGGACTAGAAAAGCAGCAGCCTTCAAAATATTGTTACAAACAAATACATTTTTTTGTAGTAAGCTTATATGAAAGACAAAAATGCACAATAATTCCATAGTTTGAGTTTTGCATTAAAATAAAAATGTTATCTTCCAATTAGGGGTGTAACGATACCCTCATGACACGAATCGATACATATCACGATACTGAACTCACGATACGATATTATTGCGATACTCCAAGACATTTGGTAAAAGGTTAACAACAAATGTACTGTTGATTAAAATGCTAAATTTGGTACATTGTGGGTGTCAATGAATAGGATTGGACTTGGTGCTGGTAACCCAATTCACAGGACAATGGTGACACCAGAATAAAAATATTCAGGATTCTGAAGCTGAAAATACTGAATTATTTCAGACGAATATTCTTGCACTCTGTCACTGACTAGATATATTTAAAATAATGTAGGCCTCTTTTTACTGGTAACAAGACATTATCAGGACCCAAAAATATTCCCCCATTGCATTATTATACATTATATTCAACATTATATATAGCAGTTTAATGTAGTACTGACAGTAAAACTCTGGAAACTTTCATTTTTTCCTCACACAGAAATGTTATTTTGGGTGAACTATACACAATACATATTGTCACTATCCACGATATCGTTGCATTTTTGTATTGTGATACATTGTTACACCCCTACTTCCAATTAGTCTTTCTGAAAGTGAAAGATTATCAAAGTAAGGTCATATTTGTTTAATTAAATTCTTTATTATTGCGGGGTTTTTTAAAGCAAGAATGTTAACACTTGACAATGAGCAATTTCTTTGTTACAGTATTTATTCATCTTTGTCAACGCCAAATGTGCATAGTTCGTTCATGTTAGCTAAGGTCCAATAAATAATGTTAAAAGACACAACTTTTTATTTTGATAATGTAATAATGTTTTAGTAAATGTTGAAATTAACATAAAAGCGTCACTGTTAGTTTTTGTAGTTAACTGATGATAACTGATGTATCAGATGTATTGTAAAGTGTTACCAAACAAGCAAACTATAGAAACTTCAAAATATATTTTGCAACTGCTAATAAGTCTCTATAATGGAGGCCAGTACAAAGCAATATGACAAAAAAGTTTTTGCCACTGACACAGAGCAGTCAACCAAGATGCTTGTGTTTTCCTTTGAGATCTCTTAAAGGATAAAGACTGGCAGCAATCAATTTCCATATGGCTTCCTATTCTGAAATGACACGGCCTATATCCTTGGAGAATTCATTGGTCAAAAAGCTGTCAATCATCTAAAATAGTTTTTTCATCCGTCACTATGGAGTGACAGCGTCAATCATTGTAGACTATGCTGTAAAACTACAGCGATGAAAATACCACCAAAAGCCTACAGTACGTCTCAATGTCTAAAAGATTGCAATGTCGAATCGCTTATGCCTGTGGGTTTTACATATTGTCAGGAATGTTTCAGAGCATTTAGCATATCATTCACCTTGTTCTTATGCATGAGAAAAGCTTTTAATATATCTCTCAGGAAAAGGCAAGACAGCCAGAGAAACCTGTAATTTTTTTTTTTTTAAATATCTAAATGTCTTTTAGATGCTCCATTAGAAAGTCCATAAATAAGAAAAACCTGTAAATCATATTTAGACCAATGTGCATTACATATTACATGACTACCCTTGTCTGCCTGCATGGATTTATTTATTATTTTTAATATTGGTGGTTTGTTCTTAGCTCAATGGGGAAATCAAACAACTAGGGTGTTTTCATATAACACATGCTGAGTGAACATTATGGTGTGTTTTGTGCAGTGATTGCCTCTTCACTCCTTTCTAATAACAATACTAATGAGTCGCATTGTGCCATCAGACCAAGCTACAGGTCTCTCGCTTCTGAAGAGAGCAGCTCGTTTAGCCGCTTTCAGTTATTACAGTTGTGGAGAAAAGCAATCACAGCACTGCAATCCCATCTCTATCACATCTGACTGGCACTGCTGCGGCTGAACCAGCTCAAAACACTCACAATGACACTGTTTCCAGGTTGATAATAAGCAGTATCAACTGTGCCTCATTATCGACAGTTATTCATTAGGCTGGTGTTTTAATATTGGCATAAAGTCTGGTCCATTTTGCAGCCTATTGTGGCCATGAACCACCTACTAAGAGAGGAAAGGTCTGTCTGACCAATCAAAGCTCATTACACAATACTGATTTAACAGTCAGTACTACACTGTAAAAAAAATCCCGTTGTTTTTACGGAAAAAAACTGGCAGCTGTGGTTACCAGAACTTTACCGTCAAAAATACGGTATCAACGTTTTTGGTTTTACAGACTTAACGTAAAATTTACAGTATTAAACCGTAATTCATTATCTGATATAATGATAAATTACCAACCTATTGAAGTATTAATATCTGTTTTGTACCATTGTAATACACTGACAACCAACAATCATCACAGCAGTGATCAGTCACATGATAAATCAAAGCTCATCACAAGCAATCATCCACAAGAAAGTTAATACTATTATATTGAAGCTGCACAGTGTTATTCGCACAAACATTAAACACCATCATGGTAACACACATGAAATTTTAAAAATGAAATAAACATTAATTTAACAACATTAAATGTAACATAAAACCCTAATGTACATAACTGATTAGAAACGAATTAAGAAAACTAAGAAGAAACAGTTATTTCAACAAAAATAAATCAAATGTGAAGTGTCATGCAGGGAATTGTGGGAATGTCAATTTACGGTTTTTCACTGTAAATTATACAATGAGTTGTTCTTTTCACTTTCAAAAACTGTAAATTTAACGGTATTTTACAGTAAAATTACATTAAATGTACCGTTAGATCTATCACAGTTATTTACCGTATATAGTAAGGAAACTTTCTGTTAACCAATTAACAGTTTTGCACTGTAGCATTTTTACAGTCTTTTACCGTTAAAATCACGATAATTTTTTACAGTGTAGTACAGTACTACCGTATCAGTAGATAGATAGAACATTCTAAATGTCCACCAAACAGAACCAAAACCTAACATAACCCTTACATATAAAACATAAACCAGGTCTCTGCTATTTGAGTTGTTAAAATATTATACTGTAAGTAACTCTCTGGTGGCTAATATTTAGAGATGTTTGAATGTTTAAACAAAACATGCAGATGCAGATTCGAATACCAAGCCTCAAGAGTACTATTTTAGCTATACGATAGCGGAACATTTCTTAATGTGGTATGTTTCCTGCCTCATGTGTCCAAACTCCCACAGTCTCCCACAAAACCTGTATTTTCACTTGTATATTCAAACTCGCAGAGGGTTAAAATAACTGAAGCAGAAGGCAGGGCACCCACAGAACTCAGTGGGTGAAAAGCAGATCCCGCACTGCCTCTGGTGATATAGCTGCTGCTAATGTGTCACCCTGGCAAATTGCACTGGTTTTGTCCTCCCATTTATATTCTCATAACCGTACTGAATCTTTCCAATGGCTCATTACTGCTTTAAAATGAGGCAAAGAGCTACTCCTCAATCCAGTAACAAGAGGCGAAGCTTATTACACAAATGTGCAGTGAATTGAGAGGCCGTCTTATCCTTCTCCCCATGGAAGGAGAAAGTTCGAGACTAATCTAAAACAGAGACACATCATTACACTTGAGCAAACGAAAGACGATAATCCCGCTTGTTGTTTGCGCGGCCATCTAATTAAATTGCCACGCTTTTGCCCTGTGATACATAATAGTCTTTATGACATCCTGCTCATCAGGTAATACATGTTTGAACGACTTTAATGAAATAGTGCAACAAAGGCGTTTTGATTTGGATGAACATGCAAAAGCTCCAAAACCTAGTGAGCTCCCTGCCTACCTAAAGAGCATCCTAAATCAATTCAAATCAAGCCAACTTATGTTTTATAGTGCTTTATGCAACAAAAATCATAACAGCTTCGCAGTATTAACAGAATCAATGATGCAAACTTCATCAAATATGAGAGAGATTCAAATTCTGCTGTAAGGCAGCTGTAGCAAGACAATAGTGTCATTATTCAGCTCAGCTCAGTTCAGTGTTGATTCAATTCAGTTCAATAATTGTGTAAATGAAACCAGTTCAATTCAGCAATAAGCAGACAGCAATGTCAAAACCTCATAAGCGACACAAATAGCGCTAACGAAAACTAACTAGGTTTTGGAATGCAGCTGAGGTGTTCTTCGCAAAACACCACATTTGTTTTATTTGCTGCTCCACCTCAAATAACTGTAAACTCCAATGCAAGCTAAACTTCTGATGATCCTCTTCGCCTCCTGCAAAGACCTCCAGCTAATAGAACATATGGAGTGTGATCATCACCTTTGATGCACTACCAGCTCTGAGCAGAATTTTTCCTTCCCCTTTTCCCACTTGAGTCGCACTTTGCTTCTTATCCTCACCGTTTCTTCGCTTGCTAACAGTCTTGGACTTCCCGCATGGCCTACATATGCCTCTGCTTACCTGCACTGGCATCTCATCCTCTACTTTGGCTTGCACACTGAGGAAGGTGAAGGACGTTTTTTTTTTTTTTTTTTTTTTTTTTTTTACATCTGCTTAGGAAAAATCTGCATAAAAAAAATACATTCTGAATTATTTATTTATTTCAATTTCATTATTATTAATAAAAAATAAACAAATTATTAACAAAATATAAAAATTAATATTAATAAATAATTATGAATACATAAACAAATACACTATTTAAATCTAAACTAAATTATTGTAAATAAATAAATTGTAAAAAAAAATTTTTTTACCAACTAACCATTTAATTGACCATAATTAGAATAATAAACAGACTTATTAACTTATTAAAGGGCACTTTTAACTTTTATGCTTGACGTTAATCTTTGTATGTTGAATCAATCTTTAATTAATTAGCAGGGTTCCTATTCATTTTCCATTTCTAAATTCCATTCTTTTCCAGGCTCAAATTTCCAAACCTCTGTAGAATTTTTCAGACCATATTTAACATAAATGTTTCATCCAGCATAATATTTGGTATACATATTTTTTTCTCAAGTTTTTTCCCCCATTGGTTTTCTCAAAGTGCTAACATGCGCTAACAGGGATTAGAAGAACCTAAGACGCATTATAACCTGCATATATTCACCTCTGACACATCAGTTTGATGCTGTAAGCGTGGTTGGATGTTGCACGACCACCAAACAGAAAAGCACTGTAAGAATTGAATGATCGTTTCGTTTGCTCCTTTATCTGTTGCTGGTTTGAGTAGCAAGTTCAAAAGAGACTCACTCATGGTAAAGACAAACAGACTTCCGACAATCACAAAATGATCACAAAACTTTTGCCATGAAATCACTCTGCTTGTATGATACATTTATTTTAGAGATTCTTAATTTCATATTTTAGAAAACTGAATAGGGGAGTCTGGAATATTTTTTCATACACTTTTCTTTTTCCATACTTTTCCAAACTGCATAGGAATCCTGAATTTGTTACTTGGTAGAAACTAACCAAATTAAGATATGACTACATTCTCAAAAAACAAATCCAACAAGTATATGGTAAATATTTATTGAAGGATAAAGAAGGTCTTGTCGACCACAATCTTTTTTAAATGGGTTGTGTGACTTATTGTCTGCAGAGAGTTTTTCACTGTAATATCAACAAAAAATGTACATGTAATTATCAAATTATATTAAACATTTTGGTAATACTTTACAATAAGGTTTCATTAGTTAATGTATGAACTAACATGAACTAACCATAAGCAATACATTTTTTACTGCATTTGTTAATGTTTGTTAACGTTAGATCCCTTTCAAGGGAACTCGAGCTGTGTCGAGACGCTGTGGGAATGCCCCTGCGTGATTGCGTAGTGAAGCACGTGTATAATCGGTCCAATGGTGTGACGAGATGTCATAGGCGGGTGACATCATAGACCAGGAAACTATAAATCACACCTGAAAACAGACCGCGTTAGCTTCTGTGCCTTCAGCAAGCGCTCTCTTTATACTGTCTCTGTCTATTTGGTTTTGTCTGTCATTTCAAGTACAATATTCACACAGTTATATATATATATATATATATACATATATATTAGGGCTGTCAGTTAAACACGTTATTAACGGCGTTAACGCAAACCCATTTTAACGCGATTCATTTTTTTATCGCGAGATTAACGGTCTTTTTGGCCTAGCAAACTTTGTAGGTTTTTTTTCACATGCTTTTGCAACAGGACGCGGCATGCGCTAGGACGTATTGTTGCTTCGTCGACCAAAGCACAAGAGCAGCGGCGTGGTCAAAATTCAAAATAGTTCAACTTTTGCCGCTGTGACGATTACCAGCGCGGCCAATAGAAACTTTTTGGCATCCAAAAAGTTTTGAAAACTGGCGTAGCGCCGCGCATTCCGCGTCCTGTCTGAAAGCACCGGATCTAGCTAGACCGGAAACACACTTGTTGCGAGCCGGCCAAATAGTAGGTTAACGTTATGTTTTGAGTGGATGACTTTTTTCCTTTTTCTTTTTATTCTTTTTTCCGGACCTCCACACTGAGGTGTCGTCTCATATCGTGTTTTTAATCCACAAACATCGAACTACAACAATGTTATTGGTATTAAAGATGAAGGTTATGTGACGATGCCTCAGGCTGAAGAGACGCTCACAAGCTATCTCTCTCCTGATTCAGCATCGTCATTGAAAGCCCCGACGTTACCCACCAAGCCACTAAAATCCACTTCAGCGCTAGTGGGTAAAGCGTATTCGGCAGCGGGTCAGGTTGAGAGACTGGTTCCCTTAGTAGAATTTCTGGCAGCGTGGAAGCTACTGCCAAATATATCTCATTGGGTCCTGCATACAATAGAAAAGGGTTACAGAATTCGGTTAAGATGGTTCTCGTCTGCTCAGATTTCTAGGGGTCCTCCCTTCGGTGGTGGACCCCGAGCAGGCTCTGGTTATGGAGCAGGAAGTACAGACTCTTCTACGAAAGGGGGCTATAGAAAGGGTTCCTCCTCCCAGCAGGGAGTCAGGGTTTTACAACCGGTACTTAATTGTTCCAAAAAAGGATGGGGGGTTGTGTCCTATTATAGATCTGCGCAAACTAAACCGCAGGGTTCAGAAACTCAAGTTCAAGCTGCTTACACTCAAACAGATCATGTCACAGATTCAGCCCGAGGACTGGTTTGTCACGATAGATTTGAAGGACACTTACTTCCATGTATCCATCCATCCCCATCACAGGAAGTTCCTGAGGTTCGCTGTCAGGGGCGAAGCGACCAATATCAGGTTCTTCCGTTCGGCCTAGGTTTATCACCCCGCACTTTTGATGCAGCTCTGGCTCCACTGAGACTCCAGGGCATCCGGGTGTTGAATTACATCGACGATTGGTTGATTTTAGCTCAGTCCGAGCAGATAGCGGTTCGGCATTGAGATGTCGTTCTGTCTCACATAAAGAAGCTGGGTTTGAGGCTCAACGCCAAGAAGAGTGTGCTCCTCCCGTCTCAGAGGACCACTTTTCTAGGTGTGGTATGGGATTCGCCAACGATGCAGGCACAATTGTTACCTGCACGTATTACTTCGATTCTCTCAGCCAGAAACGGGGTAAAACTAGGTCACTCACTGTGAAACAGTTTTAGAGACTGTTGGGTCTCATGGCAGCTGCGTCCAACGTAATAGCTTTTGGCCTCCTGTACATGAGACCCCTGCAGTGGTGGCTCAGGACCAAGGGGTTTTCTCCGAGGGGAAATCCGTTTCGCATGATCAAGGTCTCGCGTCGATGCCTATTTGCCTTTGTCATGTGGAACAAACCTTGGTTCTTCGCCAAAGGCCCTGTGCTGGGGGCTTCTTGTCGTTGCGTAATGCTAACGATGGATGCTTCCCTCACAGATTGGGGGGGGGGGGGGGGGGGGGGATCTTGAGTGGTCGATCGGCGAAAGGTCTATGGCAGGACCATCTTCTTTCTTTGAACATAAATCGTCTAGAAATGATGGAGGTGTTTCGAGCTCTCAAGCACTTCCTGCCAGACCTGAGAGGTCACCATGTGCTTGTACGCACGGACAACACATTGGTGGTCTCTTATATCAACCATCAGGGGGATCTGAGGTCACATCACATATGCAAACAGGCTCATCAGATCCTCCTATGGGACCAAGGGAAATTACTGTCTCTCAGGGCAGTACATATTCCGGGGATTGAAATCAGGGAGCGGATATCCTGTCGAGGCAGGGGCTGAGGCCCGGGGAATGGAGACTTCACCCCGAGGTGGTGAAGCTCCTTTGGGAGAATTTCGGTCAAGCTCAAGTCGACCTTTTCGCATTGTCAGATACAACGCATTGTCCCATGTGGTTCTCTCTCACGCACCCAGCTCCTCTTGGGCTGGATGCGATGGTTCAGGTGTGGCCGAAGCTACACCTGTACACTTTTCCTCCGATAACCATGCTTCCGGGAGTTCTGGAGAGGGTTCGCCGGGAAGGGGCCCGTCTGTTACTAGTAGCCCCGTACTGGCTGGCCCGAGTTTGGTTCTCGGACCTGGTGTCCCTTCTAGACGGCTCTCCGATGGAGATTCCGATCAGGAGGGACCTATTGTCCCAAGCAGGGGGCACGATTTATCACCCTCGCCCGGAGTTGTGGAAACTGTGGGCTTGGCCCCCGCCACGAGAAGACTGCTTGGTGTGGAGAACGCCAACTGAATCCTGTTAACTGCCCTGTTGCTACAGTACTCGATTATCTGCAAGAGCGTTTCTCTCTGGGGTTATCTCCTTCCACCTTAAAGGTATATGTGGCGGATATATCTGCTTACCACACTCCTCTGGGTGGTGCATCAGTGGGGAAAGATCCTCTTATTTCACATTTTCTTCGTGGCACCCTGAGGCTGAGGCCTGCACTGTGCACTAGAGCACCGGCTTGGGATTTGGATGTTGAATTGGAAGGGTTGGCTTTTGCTCCCTTCGAGCCCATTGACGAGGTTTCAGAAAAGTTCCTTACACTAAAAACTGTATTTCTTCTTGCTATTTCTTCCACCAAGAGAATTGGAGATTTGCAAGCCTTGTCAGTTACTCCTTCGTATCTATAATTTGCACCTGGTATGGTGAAAGCATTTCTGCACCCTAGGCCGGGTTATATTAAGGTCCCTACTAATGTTGCGGGCCCAATAGTTCTGTCCTCCACCTTTTAATACACCAGATCAGGAAAAAAATTAATTTGCTGTGCCCTGTGCGGGCTTTGGATGCCTACGTACACAGAGCTGCCCTGTGGCGTAAATCGGATCAACTATTCGTCTGGGAGACTATTCGTCCTATTATTGGGGGTTTTCCTTCATGACATCTGTAATGTGCCAGGCTGGTCATCACCGCATACATCTGTTAGATTTTATGACTTGGATCTAGGCTCCACTCCAGGGTCTAGGGTGCTTGCTTCTTAGTGTGCGCAATGATTTCACACAGAACAGGCATTTGCTATTATGGTGTCGTGGGTATAGTGTTCCCACAGTGTCTCGATGCAGCTCAAGTTCCCTTGAAAGGGAACGTCTCAGGTTACGTATGTAACCCTGGTTCCCTGAAGAGGGAACCCTGGTTCGCCCTGCAATACTCCCTGCATGCCTGTGATCGACTTCCTTCGGCCTATCAGAAGCTAACGCGGTCTGTTTTCAGAAGTGATTTATAGTTTCCTGGTCTATGACGTCACCCGCCTATGACGTCTCGTCACACCATTGGACTGATTATACATGTGCAGGGGCGTTCCCACAGCATCTCAATGCAGCGTCTCGATCCCTCTTCAGGGAACCAGGGGTTACATACGTAACCTGAGATGTTAATAAACATCTAATAAAAGTTCTAATTGTGTTCATTGTTTGTTCATGTTAGTTCACAGTGCATTAACAAATAAAACTTTTGATTTTAATAATGTATGAAAATGTTGAAATTAACATTAACAAAGATTAATAAATGCTGTACAAGTGCAGATCATTATTAGTTCATGTAAATAATGTAGTTAACTAATGTTAACTAATGAAACCTTTTTGTAAAGTGTTACCAATATTAAATGTGGAAAAGTAAATATGAATAAATTACGATACAAATTCCCATGTTTCATTTTTAGCACATTTTTGTATTATTCTGCATATGAAAAAAAAATACATTTAAAAAAAAAAATCTCTATTGGGCTGCCATTTGATGCCCAATCAACCCTGGAGAAAAAACAGGTGAGAACTAACAAATGTATACCATGTTCTGTTTATCAAAATCAAACTTCAAGCAGATGGAGAAACATCTTGAAAACTGGGATTGGCAGGTGAAAAAAGAAAAGAAAAAAAAGAATATTTGCAAAAATCTGAAATTAACACCACTTCTCTCATTAGTTTAGATGGTAATTTGTAGTGAGGATTCATAATTTCATCTGGCATCAAAGCATCACTCAAATGTGTTTGCTCAAGTCTGTGCTTTTGTGTTTGTCTGAACAAATCCTCGGTGCAATGACGTCTTGGGAATCGTCTCACTGTTTCTTTGTTTCTGTACTTGTTTTCATTGTTATTCGGGGAAAAAAGCAAAGAGGTTTTGTTGATATAACAACAAGGACAATAGTGCTCCATTTAACATCATCAACGACCATCATTGTCACGACCTTGGTTGCTCTAAAACGTTTCTCTTTCAAGAATCAGGAGATGGCCTTTACGTCATATTCTGCATATAGGCCACCCATATAACACTGCTCTATGAAACACAAATGATATGCAACAATGAAATCGTTCATTTTGAGCTGGCCGGTACAATTATGATTACCTGGGTTCTAAAACAAAGCATATACTGTTTTTAATGATCATTAGAGGACACTGGTGAAGAAGTGATAGACCAAACACTGGAGATATTCTTCAATGAGAATACAGGGCCAAATTGGCTGTGAGTTCATTTCAACAGCCCCATTCTAGCCAGCTTCAGTCTACACACCACCTGTGTATGCCTGTTCTTTTGATGCTAGCTGAGAGAGACAAAACACAATTTTGTGAGCTCATCCATTACAGATCTCACTACCCTGTGACCTTGAAACAAGCTAATGTGCTGTACCTACCACGAATATGCAAATCATGGACTCATCTCATATTAGCCTGCTTACCTTACCTTAACTTAGACATTTTGATATTCATTTAAAAGACACTTTAGTTGAGTGCAGGGTTTGGGTTAGAGTTACCTGAAATAAAATTACACTGAGCTGTATTTCTCGGTTCATAAACTAAAAATATTGTATTTATCTTTTTGAATTTTTGTGCACTGTGCTTCAGTAAACATACGTCTGAGAGATAAAAACAGACAGATTTATTATATCACAAAAATATGTTGAAACTGAAGCTGGATATCATATTTAGTCACATACGATCGCTTTTTTTTTACCAAAAACAATGCTGATGGATATTTTGTCTCTGCTGAGTCGCAAATGTAATAACTAAAATAGCTATTGCTTTTTGTTTCAACAAACCTACATGCTATCAAAATGATTTTTCTCTTCAGAAGTGTTACTTTAAAATGAATCTACAAATCTACAAACAAGTTAGATGGTTTGCCGCCAGCTTTTCCCACAAGACTTAACTAGCATAACCAGCCAGATAAAAAAAAAAAGGAAAAGCACCAGCGCTAACAAGAATAAACCAGTAGTCTAAGCAGTTTTTTTTTCAGCAGCAATGTTCCTCTAAATGCAAGTACATAAAATAAGAATATTTTTTCCTTCCTAGACTATAATGACCTTCATTTGTCTTCTCCATGTAGTGGTTTTATAAGAATAATGTTTTGTGTACCTCAGAGAAGGATATCAGAGGAAAACCTCAGGTTTCGAATTGCGCTGGACGCTAACGCGTCGCATGTCTCCTCTCGCGTTTCATCTAATCGATGCATCCGATCGATACCGCGGAAGACGATGAGGCTATTTACAGAGACACATACCTCCAGCTGCAGTCATCAACCACATAAATAGATGTAGCGCTGATATGCTACAGGACGGCAAATGCAAAATCGAATGGAACACTGTCCCGTTCGTGAAATGCTAATGAATGACCTAAAACAGGAACGAGAGCAAGTGTGAAATATGTTAGGACACTTAAAAACAAGCACGCACATGTCAAGCGAGATATGTGAGAACGCTACCGTAGGCACACTTTGATTTTTTAGCAGAGATGAGGCAATAACAAGCTTCAGAGGCTAAGGGTTTAAGAGAAATAGAGCCACACTTGATGACAGGAATAGACAGGACGCTACAGTTTGTGTAGGCAGACTTTAGCTGAGCGCGGCAAGATTTAACAAAGCTGAGACAAAGCATTACAGTAAAGACACACCGAGGCCCCATCTGTTCAGAAAGCTCTCAGATCCATTCTCAAGAACACTAGGCGGAAATTGTAGACCACTCAGCATGCAACCATAGGGTGCAAGGGAAAAGGAGCGCTGCAAACAATTCAATATCTTAAGTGCACTTTTGAGTGCCACAACACAGACTCCAGCATGTTTATGTTGTGCCACGTAGATGCAGAGTGTTGAACTGCACGATAAAACAAGGAAGGCAAATGATTGATTCATTAAAACTGGGATGAAGACTTAATAATCAATTGAATTGCAGGTTAAGCGGGAACTGAACAGGCGAGTCAAACTCCAATTTACGCTTTGTGTTTCTAATCAGAAAAAAAATAAGCTGTTTGTTCAGTTATTTAAGCCTGCAGTGATTAGTGTCAGGGCAAAGTACTAAAGGTTAATGAGCATTTGATAAGGCGCCATTTTATTAACCAAAACACTTTTTTTCCCCTCGCTGAAACAAAAAATCTGACACTTTTTCTGACTCCACAGATGGTCTGAGAAACGTGATGAAAAATGGTGTTTGCCACACTTCAGAATTGTGTACCCCAAGCCGGGATAGATTTGGCCATATGCGACATTAATCACTTTTTGCTTACAGATATGAAGGCGATCGACTGCACTGTAAATCATGACAAAGGTCTGAGTATCGACGCTTGATTTAGTGAGGAGAAAACAAAGCATCTGCTCTTTTTTTCTGTTGCTCTCTGGGCTGCACGTCTTCAATCAATATCCATCAACGATTTTGAAATTACACCCAGATTAAATCCCAATTTCATCACCAGGAGTCACATCTGCTGAGTTTCATTTAATTACATCAGCCTAGAAAAGGAGAATCAAAGTTGTTTGTCAACCGTTATTTACACACCGAAATGTCCACAAAATCCCAAACCAACGCGAAGCTGGTTTTTGACAGGGTTTCCTCATCCACCCATCACATGATGTAAAGATTTCACTTTATAAGACATGAATAAAATCCCCTTAAGATTTACCTTGTACAATGAGGTGCACTTTTGTCGATTCTGGTTTCTTGTTCGTGAGGATAGAACATACGTACGGTCCCTCGTCGTATAAGTTCACGTTTAGGATTTTTATACTGTATTCAGTGGCTGCTGTGTTTAGTAGGACCACCCGGGGGTCCAACGACCATTTTTCATTCCCTGTGAAGAGAATAGTGGTTCGGTTGAGCCATGCCACCCGTGATACTTTGTTGTCAACATTGCACCTGTTGAACGACACAAACAGAAGAAAAAAACATGATTATTTGCTGTACGTTACATTTTAAAAAATAAGATCCGCAGTCGTACACAAGAAGGCATCATTACGCAATTTAACAACTCAGTTTGAAATGATTCAGATATATTTTGAGGAACTATAATGAATGTCAAAGTGTTATAGTTTAAATGAAGAAGTCATATTGGGACAGCATGTTCAATTATGTGCTACACTTTTCTTAACGTCTTTTTAACAGTAGGAAAAGGTCAAGTTAACTTCTATAAGAAAGCTAAGAAAACAATTATTTATATTCTAGAAGCAACCCTGGAGTCCAAACCCAGGGTCCAACCTTCAATTCTAAAGACTTTACTGGAGAAATATCATAATGCATAATTCCTTGGAAGGCAAAAGAAACAACATGTGACAAGGCAACAGGTAATATAAATATGTATAACTGTCCTTTTTCTTTCCTTTTCTATTACATATCTTGAAAACCAGTTGGAAAATGACAATAGCTTTTCATTTTATCCATTTCAAATAGCCATGAGGAAAAATTAGAGCAATTCTGGGCAATAGCCACCTTTCAGTTAAGAAGAATCTGGATATGACACTACATTTGTCTCCTTCACAGGAAAGGACATTTCTTAAAACTGCAGAAAAAGACCTAGAGGCGTTCACTATACTTATCTTTTTTACCCTTTTCTAAACTTTTGATTGACGGCTCTAAAGGTTAGGACTAATTGAAAGTCAGAGCTACATATTAAAAAACGGAGGCCATAATCGCATGCACAGAAATGTACTTTCTCAAAAGGAACACACTGTTTTCATGGTTTTATTTGTCATTTGCTATCTGGCATTTGGTTTACTTGTCAATAGTTATTTTATACAGGCTTAACAATGGCACAAAATGTGCTGTGTTGACATGGTTTTCATCAATGACATCAATGAATTTTCAAAACACCATTGCCAAACCGTTCACGTCAGCATGCCAAAACACTGCAGTAATTCATATTAGTCTTTAAGAGGGCTTCACGCTCAAGGTCAATATCAGTAAATGGATTATCAGACCCTTTACTGGTGAATTTCCCGGCTCTGAAAATTAGTCAACAAGAGAGCGCTCTTTTGGCAAATCTGGAGGGCAACAATTGCAAGTGTGAAGTGAATGCTTTCTCAGGATATTCTTCAAAGGGAAAAGCTCATTCAGACTCTGTTAATCTATGCAGAGTGCTGGAGCGCAAGAGAGCTTGCAGAGGATTTGAACCATTGAAAACCACAAGATTAAGCTCCGGTCTATAATCATGCATGCTCTGCAGTTTTTGCTTGGGAATCACTGTGTACATTCAAACAATAGAATGGATTTTTAAAAAAGTTTCGGTCTAAAAATAACCCCATAGTCGCTCTAAGCTTGGCCTTAACACCTTAAAGTGTTGCAAAATCTACTGTTCATATTTTAACATCTTGGTGCTGTGGGCCGTAATATCCCTCAACTTAAATCTTGCTTTCCCCTCCATACCAAAAAAATCGTATAACTACCAGAAAAACGTCCCGCAAAATGTTATTATGCACATTAATTCTGTATGCAGCACCCTCCATCTTCCAAAACGGCACTGTTCATCATGTCCCAATATGTGTCTAGTAGATAAGTGTATGAATTTATACCCTTATTCTGGCTGAAAGCGACAAACTAAGCCTGAAACACCAATATAATGACATTAGGATGATGGAGGCTGCAGCAAAAGTTAATTTTCTGTTCAAAAGTTACATTTTAAGTGGCTTATTGGTGAAAGCCTTGCACTGTGAATTGGAAGGTCATGGTTCCAATCCCACCGTGGGCACCTTCTCTGGCCGTTCTGAGCAGGACGGTTCACACCTCATCTGCTCCAGGGGTGCTGTGGGACAGATGATTGCGTGCTCTGAATTTCTGCATCTGCCTGTGACAGATTAGATTAGCAATATGCAAGATAACGACTTTGCATAGTGGCTGGTTGAAAAGTCCTACAAAATAAGGCAAAAAAATTGCTGTGATTTTCATACAAACTTAGCGTTGGAGGTGATTATACATTTCTAAAACAATTAGGTCCAGGACTTGATTTGAATCTTCAAATATACAAATATGTATGTTTATGCAATAGCAGGTCAAACAGAACACTGCAATGTCATCACGCAGTATATGCTTCACATCAAACTGCATGCATACATTTATAATGATCCATTTCAAACAGCCGCCGCACACATTTACATATGCATATCAACCAATGGATCCATTATAAATGCAATATGCTAAAAAGACCACCCTCACTGTGCTCGAATTGACTGTCACTTAAATTTAAGGCAGAGGGAAAAGCATATAGATTTTTCCACTCAGTGCTAAAAAGTAAGAGGTGTTTCTTGGAAGGCAGAGCCTCCATTATCCAGCATTGACAGGGTGAGATCAGGCCTCATTCAGTGAACTAATGACTCTGTCACACCAGTCCCTTGCACTTCAGCCTAATGGACTGTCAGCCACATTGGTGCGAGATCGTTTATATAAAGAAATATCTTCTCAACTCAAGCATGTTCTAAAATACATAGATTGATTACCAATATTTTCCACAACAGTCTTATTCAGAGAGAAAAAATGCTATGTTGGTTGAATAAAGCTTATTTTTTACTTTATGTATTGGAGGAATGTATTCTTTAAATATAAAAAAATAGTCTTGCAGACTTATGATGTGTCACATGGATAGATGTAATAAAAAAAATAATCTGACTGGTCCAATGTTTCTTGGCAATACAAAAAACAATAACATAGTAGTATATAAATTGTGCAAATACATAATTGTATATGACCCACTAGATGTACACTGTAACATTAAACAATATTCCATGTGAGTGTACCTGATTTTAAACATATTTAGGTACTATTCATTGCCGTGTTTTAATGAGGAAAAAAAATACTGACGGCACCTTTATTTAACAGAACACTTTCTGTTTAAAACGATCTGACAGTTAATTACCAGATTTACATACACTCTAAATCCTAAACATTGAAAAAATATCTGTTAAATGTCATTCTAACATTCATTAATATTCCACATGAAAATTGACAATCTGGGGGGGTATGCTGGTTTTAGAGGGGAAACCCAGTTAGATGACTAGCTAAACTAGCTGAGCACCAACTCAGAAATCAAACAGGGAAATCATCTAGGCCAGGGCTAGGCAAGTCCGGTCCTAGAGAGCCGCTGTCCTGCAGAGTTTGGCTCCAACCCTGAAAAAACAACAACTCACCTGCCTGTTTCCACACTGAATTAAAAAAAGGTTTTTTTTTTATCAAAATTGCGTATTACGATATAAACTCACAATGCAAGTTATAAAGTCAGAGTTGTGTGATATACAGTCGCAATTACATGTTATAAATTCAGAATTGTGGGATAAAGCAGTTATGTAAATAAGACATTCATTGTGCATCAGCTTAACCGATTATAATGGAACTTTGTGAGATCGCGATGAAGTTGTTTAACTGCTTTTTAATGATAATAAAAAAGGGGAAGTGCATATCCTCATGGTGTTGGTTCACCAAAAGATTTAACACTCTTAACTCTCTTCCTAAATCAAGAAAAAATTGATGGCCTTTATAGGGGTTAAACCGGTGACAAACATAGGGCACAACAATTTTTATTGTTTTGGCGATGAGAACAAGAGGCCATTTCATATAATGACACCTGCCATATTTTTCATATCACTGCTATGCCTTTTTTAAGATATGAGTAGGTCAGTGAGACTGTGCTGTGGGGATTCGGTGCTTGCAGATCATTGTCGGCAGACGGCCATGTGGTCTCAGGGTGAGATTAATGACAGGCAGGCTTTATGTGATGGGAGACTGATGAAGGCCATTACACCAGGGGCAATGAATGGTGGCCACTCTGTTTTGGGCTTTCAGATAGAGGGGCAACAGGAATGATTTCCCCAACCAGACACAGACGGCAGTGTCGAGAGTTACATATTGGGATTAGCAGAATGTGGGATATATAAAAAGTCACAAATATTGTCACACAGACAATCATATTTTAAGATATTGAATTCACATAACCCTTCAGCAAGACCTTTCTGCTTTCTGAGTTGAGCTCTCCAAAATGGTTAATGTGAGAAAAAGATTTTTTTTATATAGAAAGTTCAAAAGAACAGCATTTATCTGAAATAGAAAGCTTTTGTAATATTATATACTAACGTTTGAAGTCAGTAAAAACATTTTTTTCAAAGATATTATTACTTTTATTCAGCAGGGATGCATTAAATTGATCAAAAGTGACAGTAAAGACATTTATACTGTTACAAAAGATGTTATTCAAAAAATTGTACACAACTTTTTCAACAATGATAATAATAAGAAATGTTTTTTGAGCAGCAAATCATCATATTAGAATTATTTTTGAAGGATCATGTGACACTGAAGTCTGAAGTAGTGATGCTGAAAATTCAGCTTTGATCACAGAAATATATTACATAAAATATATTCAAATCAAAAACATAATTTTAAATTGAAATGATATTTTATTTCACAATATATTTTTTGTATTTTAAGCATAAGATACTTCTTTAAAAACATTTAAAACATTGTACGATCCGAAACTTTTGAACAGCACTGTCATTATATAAAAAATGTTTTTTTGCCTGAAAAATGGTGGTTATGGTATGTTCCATAAGGTGCAGACTGCATGCCAAAGCTAAGGTGTCTAGAAAAATGTAATTGAGAAAGTTTTATTATGTCAGTGTGATTTAAATATAATACCAAAAAGTAATACCATTACTTTGTAATTCTAAATTTATATTTCAACTAAATGCCGTTCTTTTGAATCAAAAAATCCTGAAAAAAAATATTATCACACTTTCCACAAAGGTTTGGTTTCTTGACAACCAAATCAGCATATTAGAATGATTGATTTATGAAGGATCATGTGACACTAAAGACTGGAGTAATGATGCTGAACATTACAGGGGGGAAAAAAATACATTTTAAGATATTTTGAAATAGAAAACGTCTCGGTTACGTATGGTAACCCTCGTTCCCCGAGTAGGGAACAGAGACGTGAGTCAGAAGTGATTCTGACGAATGGGGATCGCTTGCGAGAGCCTATCTACTTCGAGTGAAATAAAACGAGCCAATGCACATTGGCATGCGATAATTGCACCAGCTGCTGTGCATCGCGGTGCGAGCATTTAACAAGCAGCAGGTGCGTTCGCATCTTTGTTTTTCCGCTGAGGAGCCGGACCTGTGACTCGGCCGTACAACGGAAGCTCAGCAACTGTGTCAAGGGGACTCACATCTCCGTTCCCTACTCGGGGAACGAGGGTTACCATACGTAACCGAGACGTTCCCCTTCGTCAGATCACTACAACGTGAGTCAGAAGTGATTCTGACGAATGGGGATATCTACCAAAACACCACGGCTTCTGGCCCTTCCAGCGCTCCGCTTGAGCCTCCTGGCCTGACCGAGTGTTGGGCAGAAGTAGGAGCTCTAAGCAGAGAAGGTCAGTCACTGCTGTTCCGCAAGACCCACTCAGTGTGACTTATTGGATAACACTGGGAAAGCATGCCCTTGGGGAAGGGAACGCTGCGGAAGCCACATCCTACCCCGGAGGGAGGCACTGTGACGGATACACATATGGCCTAGCCAAGCAGGGTAGTACAACATATGGCAGTCTCTGGGGTGGTTCCAGCCTAATTATAGGGGGGAAAGAACACCAGCAGAGATGACAGAGCAGGCTCTGTCGAGGGAAAGACACGGGCTCGTCCGCAGAGGAGCTGATCGTGGAGGAATACACATATGGGGTCGCCGCAGGGACCACTACACATGGACACCCAGCCATACACAGGTTCCACAAGCATACGAGTGTAGGCCTGGCGTCAGACGCTCCGCAACGTCTGACTGCCGGAGGGGTGACGGAGGAACTCACAGGGTTAGCCATTTCGGGGGAACACTACTGGAGCAAAAAGACGCAGGTTTCCCATGGGGACGGGAGTGGTGTTGCAAGCCGACACTAAGAACTGGTCCCTCGCGCTACTGGCCACTGGGGGCGAGTATAGGGGAAGATACCGGCTCTACCCGGAGGCTATAGAATCTAGCGAACGTGTTAGGTGTCGCCCAGCCCGCAGCTCTACATATATCTGTCAGCGAGGCACCTTGAGCCAGCGCCCAGGAAGAAGCAACACTTCTAGTTGAGTGTGCTCGCAACCCAAACGGGCAAGGCATGCCTTGGGCTTCGTAAGCCAAGGCGATGGCATCCACTATCCAGTGGGCCATCCTCTCCTTGGAGACAGCCTTTCCCTTCTGCTGGCCTCCGTAACAGACAAAGAGCTGATCTGAGGTCCTGAAGCTTTGCATTCTGTCCACGTAAAACCACAAGGAGCGGACGGGACAGAGAAAAGCCAGGGCTAGGTCTGCCTCCTCCGAAGGCAGCGCTTGCAGGTTCACTACCTGGTCCCTAAAGGGAGTGGTAGGAACCTTGGGCACATATCCAAGCTGGGGTCTCAAGACAACGTGAGAGTTAGCCGGCCCGAATTCTAGGCACGATTTGTCGACCGAAAATGCTTGCAGGTCCCCTACCCTCTTGATGGAAGCCAGAGCAGTCAGGAGCACTGTCTTTAGTGACAGGATCTTTAACTCAGCTGACTGCAGTGGTTCAAAAGGAGGTCTCTGCAATGCGCTGAGCACCAGAGACAGGTCCCAAGAGGGTATAGAGGGGGGTTGAGGCTGATTCAGTCTCCTCGCTCCCCTCAGGAACCTGATGATCAGGTCATGCTTTCCCAACGACTTACCTTCAACTGCATCATGATGTGCGGCGATAGCGGCAACATACACTTTGAGGGTGGAGGGAGACAGCCTTCGCTCCAACCCATCTTGCAAGAAGGAAAGCATGACTCTGATCGGACATCTTCGGTTGGGAAGAACACCATTCAACGAACAGGTTCCACTTCAGAGCATAGAGGCGCCTCGTTGAGGGGGCTCTAGCAGAAGTGATGGTGTCTACCACCGCTTGGGGTAGGTCACCTAGAACCTCCGCGTCCCATCCAGTTTCCAGAGGTCTGGACGCGGGTGCCATAGAGTGCCCCATCTCTGAGAAAGTAGGTCCTTCCTCAGAGGGCCAAGGAGGTGCTGTCGCGAGGAGCATGCGTTCTGGGAACCAGGTCCGGTTGGGCCAATATGGCGCAACTAACAAGACCTGCTCCTCGTCCTCCCTGACTTTGCACAGTGTCTGTCCAAGAAGGCTCACTGGGGGAAACGCATACTTGCACAGGCCCCGGGGCCAGCTGTGTGCCAGCGCATCTGTGCCGAGGGTTCCGTCGGACAGGGAGTAAAACAACTGGCAATGGGACGAGTCCGGAGAGGCAAACAGATCTATCTATGTGGCTCCGAAGAAGTCCCATATCAGCTGGACCGCCTGGGGATGGAGACGCTACTCTCCCGGAAGCGTAGGCTGTCGTGAGAGCTCGTCGGCTGCACGATTGAGCACGCCAGGGAGCGTAGACCACCTTGCGCGACCTCAGATGCTTCTGAGTCCATAGGAGGAGATGGCGGGCGAGTTGCGACATGCGATATGCGAGCGTAGACCACCTTGGTGGTTGATGTCCGGTGGCAGAGGCATCCGTGAAGACCACAGCATGCCTGGACATTTGTTCTAGGGGAACACCTGCCCATAGAATTCAATTCAATTCAATTCACCTTTATTTATATAGCGCTTTTTACAATACAGATTGTATCAAAGCGCTTCACAGTGATAACATGAAAACAATATAACAAAAACAATATAACAATATAACAAAGTTTGTTTCTAAAAGAAAATTGCGTCACCATCCACCTAAGTAAGGCAGATCAATAATATTATTGAATATTAAATGTCCCCAACTAAGCAAGCCAAAAGCCAAGGCAACAGTGGCAAGGAACCAAAACTCCATCAGGTGACAGAATGGAGAAAAAAACCTTGGTAGAAACCAGACTCAGTCAGGGGCCAGTACTCCTCTGACCAACGAAGGAACAGTGCATGAATCGGAACATTTAGAGTATTTGTCCATTTCCATCTTTTGGAAGTCCAAGTAATCACGCCGGTATTAAGACGAGTTGTTGAGGATCAGTGCCGTCCATCATAGAGAGTCCATATTGCCCGTGCTGAGTCGTCACTTCACAGGCTTTGTGATTGGAGCATCTGAAGTCTCCGTGAGAGGCTGGATACAGTCTGGGGCTGACGAACGCCATTTTCTCGGGACTCGCGTCCCGAGATAACAGCAGAAAAGCAAAAATGGAAAATAATTAGCGTAGCTGCTGTTCATAGTGATGATTTCCATAACACAGTCATAAATTATAAAACATGAAGACAGTGACTCCTGCGTCCCAAAATCACCCCCCTCCGTCCCCCACTCAACTCAGCCCAGCTTACTGACCTCTACGTCCCTCCTGCTGCTGAGACCTAACCACAATCTCACAATCTCTCCGCAACCCAACCATACGCGCCAACCCGTTGACTAAGGCTGTCGAGCCCCACTGGTGCGTGAATAGGCAGTTTCAGTGGACAACGGTTCCGTATGGCATACTACCTACCGCAACACAATATCTGCCCAACCACCCGTCATTCACGCAATATATACAGGAACGTAATGACTGTAAATGAAGGGTCCGACCACGGGCTGAAGGTTTGGAGGCAGTGCGGGGTGACATGCACCCGGTACGTGCCGCTCTGCCACCCCCATCGCGGGACTCGGCCGTGAAGCCAGTGCTGAAGTGCTCTCATATGAAGCAACCCGAGCGGCGTTACTGCGGCTGCGGATGCCATATACCCCAGGAGCCTCTGAAAAAGTTTCAGTGGGACCGCTGTTCTGCTCTTGATTGTACTCAAGCAGTTCAACACTGATCGGACACGCTCTTCTGTGAGTCGCGCTGTCTGGTTGACCGAGTCCAACTTCATACCGAGATAAGAGATCCTCTGTACAGTTGAGAGCTTGCCCCAGTTGACCCGAAGGCCCAACAGGCTGAGGTGACGGAGCACCATGTCCCTGTGTTCGCACAACTGATCCCGAGACTGAGCCAGAATCAGCCAGTCATCGAGATAGTTGAGAATACGAACACCCCTTTCTCGGAGTGGAACAATGGCTGCCTCCGAGACTTTCGTGAAGACACGGGTAGGGATGCACCGATCCGATACTCAGTATCGGTATCGGCTCCGATACTGCCATTTTTGCCGGATCGGGTATCGATCAGACGAGGCCGATCCAAATCCGATATTGTGCGTATACTATTCTGTGTTATTGTTAAGCCCCACAAAAGGCACAAAAACATTCTAAAATACCATAAAGTTTTCGTGCACTCTATTATAAGTGTTCTGAAGCCATTATGTGAGATAGAAATTAATATTCAAGTCATTAAATTCCAGATCACGTAAACTTTTCCCTCCGCTGCGGCTGTCAGTCATTGTCCATTCACATGAAACAGTGCGTCGCGTTCGGTTACAGTCAGGCCAGCTGACAGTCTTGCCTGGGCCCGGGACAAGATAATCTTAGATGGGGCCCCCCCACGATTTTTTTTATTTTTATAAAAAACCATATACTTTTACCTAAACTGAATAATAAAAACACGTTGAAATGGGTACATTTTCTATAAATGTCCTCATTTTCTTTTCTGACATAGCCTACTGCAGTTCTTGTTAAAACACACTAGATATGCAAAATCTGTGCATTTTGGGCACTTTTTGTGTGAAATCATATTTATTTTTTGTCCATCAAAAGTGTGCTTTCACTTTTAATTAAGTATGAGCAGCGCAGCAAAAATAGACTCGGATCTGGCCCATTATCTGTTCACCGATGCCGACAGTGACGCATTTCAGCCGGCTTTTATTTCTCATCTCCATAAATATATCTAGTAGTAAAGCTAATGCAAGGGTTAGAAATCAATGGATTCTTTGCTAATACTTCCTCGTCATCATGGAGAGCGCAGTTCGCATCGCTTTCTCCTTTCCAAGCGCGTGATCTCCCGTGGCGTCTGTCGTTGCTATGCAACAATGAACTTAGGCGCGCCTGTAAAAACGAGCGCGCCGCGTCGCTATTATGAGCTAATATCCAAAATATTTCCATATGTGGCTCTTTCCTCCTTTCTTATCAACAAGTGGATTTACAGCCACCACATCAGCAGCACCGCCGGTCGCAATGTCTCAGCACTTTTATGAAGAGGACGCAAATGCACGCGCTTCGGGCATGCACGCGCATCAAGTACCGGGTTTGAGAAAACCTGGTACCGTGGCGTGACGTTTAAAAAAAAATTAGTGCCGACTTGGTACCGAAGTACCGGGTCTTTGACAACACTCATAGACGTTGGCAGCGTTGGTTTCTTACCTTGCTCTACGTTGACTTTATTAACGTTAGTTCCTATGGAGGGATTATTGGGTCAGATTGAAAACTAAAAGTCTAAAACTAAAAGTCTTAAACGAAAACCAAAAGTCTAAGTTTGAAACTAAAAGTCTAAGTCGAAAACTAAAGTCTAAGTCGAAAATGAATTTGGTATTTAGGATTGGGCATTTGGTATTTAGGATAGGGCATTTGGTATTTAGGATTGGGCATTTGGTCATTTAGCCATTTAGGATTTAGGATTGGGCATTTAGGGATTTAGGATTGGGCATTTAATCATTTAGCCATTTAGGATTGGGCATTTGAGGATTGAGGAGTGTATGCAAATAAGGAGGCGTGGCCCAAATACTGGAGGCTGGGTTTGAAATGGCAGGTGCAGATGCACCTTATGGACAGCAGAGGGAGCTCCAGTCAGTCCAGTGCTAAGGAGCACACTGTAATGAAACCAAACAGAGCGAGTGAGCAGGTCTGGAGCGAGGACTGTACTTTATAATGTGATAACTTCAACTTAATGACAGCGTTGTATAGGGGTACTGGAACGGTACATGTATTCCTATTGAACCGAACCGGTAGCCTACGGGCGTCACGGTTCGGTGCACGAATTTACACGGAGAATACACGGTATAAAAATAAATAAAACTCTAAATAGCGATACATTTCGCTCTATTCGCGTTTGGTGTGAACGCAGCATAATAAACAGGCTGCGATATCAAGATTGCAATGCTGGAGTGTGTGTGTGCGCGCGAGAGAGAGAGGGGGAGGCGTGGGCGCGAACGAACTAGGTGTGTGTGTGTGTGTGTGTGTGTGTGAGAGAGAGAGAGAGAGAGAGAGAGAGAGAGAGAGAGTGTGTGTGTGTGTGTGTGATTTTGGTTGGGTGACAGTTGTAGGTTACAGTTTGACAAGATTTTAGAGTGTGACAAAAGCACAATGTTGTATTTTATTGCGAGTGTACACAAATATACACACTTTGCAGTTTGAACTTTGCAGCACACACTCCAACATTGCAACCTTGACGTCGCAGCCTGTTTATTATGCTGCGTTCACACCAAACGCGAATAGAGCGAAATGTATCGCTATTTAGAGTTTTATTTATTTTTATACCGTGTATTCTCCGTGTAAATTCGTGCACCGAACCGTGACGCCCGTAAGCTACCAGTTCGGTTCAATAGGAATACATGTACCGTTCCAGTACCCCTATACAACGCTGTCATAAGTTGAAGTTATCACATTATAAAGTACAGTCCTCGCTCCAGACCTGCTCACTCGCTCTGTTTGGTTTCATTACAGTGTGCTCCTTAGCACTGGACTGACTGGAGCTCCCTCTGCTGTCCATAAGGTGCATCTGCACCAGCCATTTCAAACCCAGCCTCCGGTATTTGGGCCACGCCTCCTTATTTGCATACACTCCTCAATCCTCAATCCTCAAATGCCCAATCCTAAATGGCTAAATGATTAAATGCCCAATCCTAAATCCCTAAATGCCCAATCCTAAATCCTAAATGGCTAAATGACCAAATGCCCAATCCTAAATACGAAATGCCCTATCCTAAATACCAAATGCCCAATCCTAAATACCAAATGCCCAATCCTAAATACCAAATGCCCAATCCTAAATACCAAATGCCCAATCCTAAATACCAAATGCCCAATCCTAAATACCAAATGCCCTATCCTAAATACCAAATGCCCAATCCTAAATACCAAATTCATTTTTGACTTAGACTTTTAGTTTTCGACTTAGACTTTTAGTTTCAAACTTAGACTTTTGGTTTTCGTTTAAGACTTTTAGTTTTAGACTTTTAGTTTTCAATCTGTCCCAATAATCCCTCCATAAGTTCCAGCTTCACCGTCACCACCTTTTTAAAAATATTTGTTTAGAACATCTCGAAGGCCTCTATTTTCTTCTCTTTTCTTTTCTTTTCTTTTCTTTTCTTTTCTTTTCTTTTCTTTTCTTTTCTGAGCACCGGACTTCTGCTGACCGGACATTTTGAGCGTAACGTTAGCCTACTGAACTTCAAATCAAATGACAACATCATATTTTGATCAGTGGCCAAACCATTTTTGTTTTGGGGGTGGAGGGGTTCTTGACCACTATTTCAAGGACAATTAGGAAGAAAACAAATAAAAAGCTTTTATGTAACTCAAATATTAGATTTTTTTCCACAAATATGCCTATTTAATTTTTTTTTATTTTTTTTTATTATTCCATAATTTAATGAGGGCCCAGTTCTGGGCCCCCCTCCCTACCCTGGGCCCGGGACAACAGACCCGTTTGTCCCCCCCTGTCGGCGGGCCTGGTTACAGTCAACGATGAAACTCTCTTTAAGATGATTAAATGTTAGTATTATTATACTTGATCTGTAGATAAAGGTCTATGGTTTCGCATTAAACAACTTTATCTTGCTGGACTTTATTGCTGTAACTTAGGCTAATCATGTTACTTTCTACCGGGTGTCGGTTGTATCACAACAGTAGGCTACAGTCAGAGAACTATAACTGTTCTTCACGCGCACAGTAACTGAAATTTAAAACTGTTAAAAGAAAAGGCCCAATAAACTATTGCATAGATAGATGCTGTATAATACACTTCGCATCAATATGTATTTCTTTTGTGCTTTGAAATTTTCAATGCGGACTCGACGCGCTGTGACTCCGTGTTGCTTCAAGCGCCTCATTCTGCGCTCGGGATGCGCATAAGCGCTGTGTGCCGCACTGTATCTGAGCCTTTCCTATCATAATACAGTGACGCAATGAAATATTATTAATAGCCTTTCTTGTTCTGTCCTATCTATCATATGTTGCTGCCTCATTAAACAGCTGTGCTATACATTTAAAATACGTGTCAATAGTAGCCTAGCTATATCTAAAATGATTTATCATTTGATTTTTGTTATCTTGTTTTTCATGAATGTATTTTACAACAATACAAAGAGCAATGTGTATTATCCACTAATCTAGTTTATAATAGCATTTTTGTCATAGATTATGATCATATATTTTTTTGATTTGTTGTTTTTCTTTATAATGAAGTCGTCTTGTCTGTATAAGTAGATTGTGTTTAACACACAAAAGAGTGATTATCAGTTCAACAGACAGAGTTATAAAAATTCTACTTGATTTAAAAAAAAAAACTACGCTGGTATCGGATCGGTATCTGTATCGGTCGATACTCAGAATTTTTGGTATCGGATCGGATCGATTCTGAAAAATATTGTATTGGTGCATCCCTAGACACGGGGCGACAGGGACAGCCCGAAGGGCAGCACTTTGTACTGATATGCCCGTCCCTCGAACGCAAACCGCAGGAACGGTCTGTGTCGAGGATGAATCGAGACATGAAAGTACGCGTCCTTCAGGTCGATCGCTGCAAACCAATCTTGGGGACGGATGCAGTCGAAAATGCGTTTCTGCGTGAGCATCTTGAACGGGAGCTTGTGCAGGGCCCGATTCAAAGCTGAAAAAAGCTGTTTTTGCTCTCAACTGTTGACACGGAGAGATCGCGACCACCGTTGTTCGCGCCGTCACACCAACACCACACACAGAGGCTTCCTCGCAGAGACTCGATAAACACCGTGCAGAAATCTTGCAGGAGACAAAAAGACAAAGATGCGAACGCACCTGCTGCTTCTTATATGCTCGCGCCGCGATGCACAGCAGCTGGTGCAATTATCGCATGCCAATGTGCATTGGCTCATTTTATTTCACTCGAAGTAGATAGGCTCTCGCAAGCGATCCCCATTCGTCAGAATCACTTCTGACTCACGTTGTAGTGATCTGACGAAGGGGAACATACTTTTTAAATTGTAATAATATTTCAAAATATTACTGTTAAATAAAGCTAAATAAAAATAAATACAAGCAAATCATAAATAAATATATTTAAAAAGTATGGAGTCGAGTGGAGTCGAGCTAGAATTGACTTATGTTGGGGAAGTACATAATAGTATTCTTGCTAAACAAGATGTCATATTTTTACTGAGAATGACTCTTAACATGGTTTCTAACCAGGATGCTTCTATGTCCCACGGATGTTTCAAAAATGTTCCCACTGCAGAAGCAAAAGCATTTTCTTTTCTGTACCCCATTCAAGTCTCCTGAGTGAGCCGTGGTCCTCGTTTGAATTGAAATAACAGTACAATAGTATGGGGCGCCACTTGTGATTGCCACTTTTGTCACTGCTTTCAAGGTGGATGCACTAACATTCTATTTGTGTCAGTCCTCAGAGAATTCGTCTGAAGGCCTCAGCCCACCTCTATAGCTAACTAGTCATGTGGATGAATGGCCTGCAGAAGTATGAAGAGAAACTGCCATTTTTGGCCCATCACTCAAGAACACGAGAGACAGACAAGCCCGAGAAATGCAGCCGTTTGCTTTGTCCCACACAGTAGTATCTCCACATCGAAGACCAGAAGCTTCACCAGACACAGTGGTGGAAAATGTGACATTGGGAATGAAAATAATACAGAAAACAAAACACATCGCCAATAATGGTAACACTTTACAATAAGGTCTCATTTGTTAACACTAACATGAGGAATACATGTGTTACAGTATTTATACATCTTTGTTAATGTTAATAAAAATACAAAAAAATGTTCATGTTAGTTCACAGTGCATTAACTAATGTTAACAAATACAACTTTTGATTTTAGTAATGTATTAGTAAATGTTAAAATAAACATGAACTAAGATTAATAATGCTGTAGAATTATTGTTAATTCTTAGTTCATGTTAACTTAACTAATGTTAACTAATGAAAACTTATTGTAAAGTGGTACCTTATTATTCTTATTTTATAGAGCATATGTGATTTTTTTTTGTGACACACACACACACACACACACACACACACACACACACACACACACACACACACACTGTATGTCTGGTTCGCTATCTTTGTGGGGACTCTCCATTGATATAATGGTTTTTATACTGTACAAACTGTATATTTTATCCACTTACACTAACCCTACCCCTAAACCAACCCATTATAGAAAACGTTCTGCTTTTTTACATTTTCAAAAAAACCTCATTCTCTATGATTTATAAGCTTGTTTCCTCATGGGGACCTCAATTTAGGTCACACACACACACACATATATATATATATATCAAAATAAAAGCCACTTATATAAGTATAAAATAAGTGGTACTTTATTTTCAAGTTTTTGCGTTCAAGTCTTACCTTGAGATGTGTATTCAACCTCAAGCAACATCACATCCAGTGTACACACGTGTAGGATTATATATGCGACAGACTGTCGTTTTGGTACAAATGTTCTTGATAAACCTTGAAGGACATACTGCTAAGCGGGAGTATATTCGCTGTATCTATATTGTGCACTGAATGCCACATTACAACAGAACAGAGAGCAAATGCACCATAAAAGGATAAAACAGTAGAAAGACATGAAGGAGAGAAAAACTAGATGTTGAATATGCCTTGGAGGAAGGTCAAGTCACTGAAAATGCACCAAGTGAACAACATCTCTTAAACAAGGCATATACCAGACATAATCCATCAGTCGGAAGGGTTTACGAAAGGATGAAGTTGGTCAGAGAACCGTACTTTAATACTGTTCAAATTTATATTGAAAACTGAAATGTAAAAAACTAAAGCTAAAAAAAAGCTTGAATAACTGAGACCCACCAAGCAAGCTATATGTGAAAGTTTAAAAAAAAATTTTTTTTTGGAGAAAATGTACCTTGAATCCCGTCAATCCGAATCCTCCAAACCCCCCATAACCACCTTTTGATTTACATAATTGATTTAAATAAAATGCCTGGTCTACAGCTCAGAATTTAATTTTCTATGTATGTGATCTTGCGGTCCAGTACACATGAACTCGGAGAGAACTTTTATTTCTTCTCCAAACTTAGTGAACTTTTGGTTGGACTTTACATCTATGAAGATTGCACTCTGGAAAATGCATGAGCTGAATGGTTCATTTGTCTTACTGTAAAAATACGATTCGAACAAATCTCATAAAGATGCTGTACAAATACGCAAGGCATCTCACTTTCATGGTATGGTATGGTATGGTATGGGATGGATGGATGGATCGATATTGTTTTCCTCTTTCCTTCTGGTGTGATTTTTCTATCATTGTGTACTTCAGAAATTTGCATCTTTCCCAACCATTTCTTGCGGGCACTGTGCATTTCTCTGTCTACAACTGACAGCTTAAAATGTCTTCCAGATACGCATGACTGGGGCAGAATGACTGCCGGCAACGCCAATGAATAGAAACAAGTCCCCACAGCGTGAGAGTGAGAATGTAGATAACTGATAAAGCCAAGATACACCTACTGCCTATCATCAGCCTGATTCAATTCTGCTTTAGCTGCAATGATACGATTCTGATACCTGATAATACAGCGGGTGCAGCACTCTGGGCTTTACTTTTTTCTTTTTCTTTTTAAATAAAGTGAAAGGTAAGAACATGGAGAGAGAGAATGCAAGAATGAAAGAGAAAAAAAAGTCAGCTGTGTGGAATGGGAGTTCATATGAGGTAAATTATTCTAATAGTACGGAAAAGCAAATATGCTTATTTGCACGACTAACATTTGCACTAGGTGCGTAAGGGAATTTAACTCTTATGTGAGAAAGTAGGATTGACAGAAATTCAAAATGTGTTACAAGCTCTATTGAAATCCTGTGAGAAACTTACAGCAAGCCAATATTACTCTAGCAAAAACAACATGCAAGCTTTTCCTTTTTGTTTCAATACAGTACAGAGACCGATTCTCTCTGCTGAAATCTAGACCAAGCTGGGTAATCGGCACATCAACAAAATATCATCTTTTATCTAAGTGCAAAATCTCTGAGCGATATAGCCTCCACAACATAATCATTAGCTCCAAATGCATGAAACACATGAGGAATCATGGGAGGTTATTATGCCAATCAAAAGCCAAAGCAAGTGCTGCTAATAAAATCTGTACAGGTGGTCTGGAAAATTTCAAAGTCATCGTTGTTCTGATTGGTGGAGAGCAGCGTGGCGTGTCTGGCGGGCACAGAATGTAGGCCGTCGGGAGGCCTGATTAATCTTCATTTTCCTGCTCTGTCATTTTTAACTGTGATTCACCAATCAGCCACTGCGACAAAGACATGTTGTGCTAAGAAACACTTGGAAATAATTACCAGACTTTGCAAAGTAGAAAACAAAAAACAGTGAAAACTAGCACGGAATATGTGCGAAGATCTGCTGATATAGACCTATAGGGTTTAGATAAGCCACTGCAATGTTGTTTGTCGTGGATGCATCTATAGCATTCTAAAAATACATATTTGATCTTTAAGATCAGATAATTCCCACTGTCTGCAATGACTTAGGAAGATTCTGTTTTCTAGAAATATTCTGCAAATGCTCAGGGAAGGTTTGCAAGTGAGAGAGACTGTGCGCGCGCACACACACACACACACAATGTGCCAGGTGAAATGATAAATGGCAACCAGTGAGTGTGAAGTCTGAACCTCCACCAGGGGTAGTACAAAGCAAATCAGCAACAAATCAACAAAACAATATGAAATGTTTTGTAAGACCCCAGGAACGCAGCTTCTGCATTAGAAAGAAGCACTGACTCCTGATCAGAGAGAACAAACTCTATCCTTCTCTCCTCTCCTTCCATGAAAATCAATTTCTCCCTCTTCAGGCAAACTCGTCCTGAGAAGACTTACAGACAGAAGTGTTTACGTATTAAAGCCAAGTCAAAAGCCTTGCCATTAAAAATAAAGGCAGTGAAGGACAGAATCGAGCCGAGTGAGAGAGGCGATGCTTCACAGTCGACTCCAATAACACCAATCTGTTTCATTCCGTTTCACCTCCAAAAAGCAGGGTCAGGATAATGTTTTTATTCTTAAAGTAATTGTGTAAAAATGTCTGAAAACATTTATGTGGAAAGAACATTCATTCAAGAACGTTCAAGAACATTTAAAGAAAGACTGGTGAAAAAAAGTAAAAGTTAAAAAGAATAGCTGCCTAAATGCAATATATATATATATTATCATATCCAAATAGAAATGATTTGCAAAAAATATACACAACTATTCAAAAGATTTTTTTTAATTGTTTTTGAAAGAAGACTCTTAAGCTCACCAAGGCTGCATTCATTCAATCAAAAATACACTAAAAACAGAGCTGTTTTATATTTTAATAGAGTTTAACATGTAATGTATTCCTGTGATGGAAAAGCTGAATTTTCAGCATCATTACTGCAGTCTTCAGTGTCACATGATCCTTCAGAAATCATTCTATGCTGATTTGGTGCTCAAGAAACTTTTCTTATTACACTCATTACACAACCCAAATGCTGGGTTGTTTCAACCCAAATTCAAATATGGACAAACCCAACCGTTGGGTTAAAAAATAATCAACCAGTTGGGCTTGTCCATGTTTGGCCCAAATTTGGGTTGAAACAACCCAGCATTTGTTAGTGTATAAATGTTGAAAACAGCTGTACTGCTTAATGTTTTTGTGGAAACCGTGATACATTTTCCCCCAGGATTCTTTAATAAATAGAAAGTACAGCAATAACAGCATTTATTTGAAATATTGATATTTGAAAGATTATGATCAATTGAATGCATCCTTGCATAATTCAATTATTAATTTATATTAAAAAAGCTAACTGAATTAAACTTTTGAATGGCAGTGTTAAAAAAATATCACCTTTGTAAATACAATCTTATTTACTAGGTGTACACTTAATGAATATTTCCACAATAAAAATCTGGTATGATAGACATTAGTAATAGTTACATTTGTCTGGTTTGAAAAAATAATTTACAATGCCTAAAATATGCCAGTACACAAGTTTTGTAAGGACAGAAGTTCAGTGGTGAACTGGTAACACTTTACAATGTTACAAGGTTTTCGTTTGTTAACATTAGTTAAATACATTAGCTAACATGCACTAAGAATGAACAATACTTGTACAGCATTTATTAATTTTATAGTTAATGTTTATCTCAACATTTTCAAATACATTATTAAGATCAAATGTTGCATCTGTTAACGTCTCGGTTACATATGGTAACCCTCGTTCCCTGAGGGAGGGAACGGAGACGTAGGTCAGACTGACCAATAGGAATCTCGCTAGAGAGGCCAATCTACTTCGAGTGAAACTAAAACAAGCCAATGCACATTGGCATGCAATCATTTGCATCAGCTGCGCGTCCTCGTCAGCGCGGGTATTTAACAGCAGCTGTTATGATTGCACGCTAGTTTTTTGCTGAGGAGCCAAACCTGAAAAAGCTGGCCGCCCCAGCGGGCGGCAGCAGATGTGGCGACGGGACCTACGTCTCCGTTCCCTCCCTCAGGGAACGAGGGTTACCATATGTAACCGAGACGTTCCCTATCGGTCAGTCACTACAACGTAGGTCAGACTGACCAATAGGAATCCCTACCAAAGCGCCACAGCTGCTGCACCCCATCCAGCGCCCCATGCAAGCCTCTACACCTTCTTGCCTAGAAGGACGATAGGAGGAGGCTACACACAGAGTGTATCTGTCACTGTTGTTCCGTAATAACCCATACAGTGAGATTATTGGATAACACTGGGAAAGCGTGCCCCTCAGTTAGGAAGGAGGACGCTGCGGAAGCCACTTACTTCAAGGAGTTATGTGGGGAATACATATGGACTAGCCCGAAGGCTGTACTACATATGAGATAGTGGGTGACTTAGCCCAAGGGAAAGACACGGGCTTCCGTTAGGAGCAGCCGTGGAAAATATACACATATGGGATCCCCGTAGGGTCACACATATGGAACCCAGCCCAGATCCGGTTCTCAAGGATTCAGCGGATAAAGGCCTGGCACCTGGACGCTCCGCCATGTCCGGGCCGAGGGGTTTTTGGAGGACTCAACAGGTTTTTCACTCTGGAGCAATAAGGGTGCACAGTAGGGTGCAGCAAGCCGACAGAGCCGGGCCTCTCGGTGCTTCTACCCGTTTAGGGTGAGAACACGGGAGGAGACCGGCTCTACACGTAGGCTATAATATCTAGCGAACGTGTTAGGTGTCGCCCAGCCCGCAGCTCTACAGATATCTGTTAGCGAGGAGCCACGTGCCAGCGCCCAGGAGGATGCAACGCCTCTCGTGGAGTGTGCATGCAACCTGAGCGGGCAGGGCACGCCTTGAGCTTGGTAAGCCAAGGCGATGGCATCCACTATCCAGTGGGCCATCCTCTGCTTGGAGACAGCCTTTCCCCTCTGCTGGCCTCCGTAACAGACAAAGAGCTGGTCTGAGGTCCTGATGCTTTGAGTTCTGTCCACGTACATACGCAGAGCGCGAACGGGACAGAGCAAAGCCAGGGCTGGGTCTGCCTCCTCCAAAGGCAGCGCTTGCAGGTTCACTACCTGGTCTTTGAAGGGAGTGGTAGGAACCTTGGGCACATAGCCAGGCCGGGGTCTTAGTACCACATGGTTGTCACCCGGCCCGAACTCTAGGCACGATTCGTCGACCGAAAATGCGTGCAGGTCTCCTACCCTCTTGACAGAGGCCAGTGCAACCAGTAGCAAAGTCTTCATGGAAAGAAGCTTTAAGTCTACTGACTGCAGAGGCTCAAAGGGAACATCCTGAAGTGCTCGAAGCACCAGGGAAAGATCCCAAGAGGGTATGGAGGGGGGTCGAGGAGGATTTAATCGTCTCGCCCCCCTAAGAAACCTGACGACCAGGTCGTGCTTCCCCACTGTTTTGCCATCTATGTGGTCGTGATAAGCTGAAATAGCGGCAGCATGTACTTTGAGGGTGGAGGGAGACAGCCTTCGCTCCAACCCTTGCTGCAAGAAGGAAAGCACAGACCCTATCGAACATCTCCGGGGGTCTTCTCGGCGAGAAGAACACCACTCGACGAACAGGTTCCACTTCAGGGCGTAAACACGTCTCGTGGACGGCGCCCGTGCTGAAGTGATGGTGTTAAGTACCTCAGGGGGTAAGTCACCTAGAACCTCCGCGTCCCGTCCAGGGACCAGACATGGAGTTTCCAGAGGTCTGGACGCGGGTGCCATAGGGTGCCCCGTCTCTGAGTCAGAAGATCCTTCCTCAGAGGAATGGGCCAGGGAGGGACTGTCCCAAGGAGCATGAGTTCTGGGAACCAAGTCCGGGTGGGCCAATAGGGAGCCACCAGAAGGACCTGCTCCTCGTCCTCCCTGACTTTGCACAGTGTCTGTGCAAGTAGGCTCACTGGGGGAAACGCATATTTGCGGAGGCCCCGGGGCCAGCTGTGTGCCAGTGCGTCCGAGCCGAGTGTTCCCTCGGTCAGGGAGTAAAACAGCTGGCAATGGGAGGTCTCTGAAGAGGCAAACAGGTCTACCTGAGCCTCTCCGAACTCTCTCCAGATCAGCTGAACCACCTGGGGGTGGAGTCGCCATTCTCCCGGAAGCACAGCTCGTGATAGCTCGTCGGCCACACGGTTGAGCACGCCAGGGACATACATGGCTCGAAGCGACCTCAGATGCTTCTGACTCCAGAGGAGGAGATGGCGGGCGAGTTGCGACATGCGACGGGAGCGTAGACCACCTTGTCGGTTGATGTACGCCACGGTCGCAGTGTTGTCCGTACGGACCAGCACGTCCCTGCCCCGTAGCGGCCTTTTCAGGCGGCTCAGAGCGAGATGTACTGCTAGCAACTCGAGGCAATTGATGTGCCAATGCAGTTGGGGAGCCGTCCACACCCCTGACACTGCATGCCCGTTGTACGTGGCACCCCAGCCGGTGGCAGAGGCATCTGTGAAAACCACAGCATGCCTGGAGACCTGTTCCAAGGGGACTCCTGCCCGAAGGAACGAGAGGTCTGACCACGGGCTGAAGGTCTGGCGGCAGGCCGGTGTGATTGCCACCCGGTGAGTGCCATGATGCCACGCCCATCTCGGGACTCGGCCGTGAAGCCAGTGCTGAAGCGGTCTCATATGAAGCAAGCCGAGCGGAGTTACCGCTGCTGCCGCTGCCATATGCCCCAGGAGCCTCTGAAAAAATTTCAGTGGGACCGCTGTCCTGCCTTTGAACGTGTTCAAGCAGTTCAGCACCGACTGAGCGCGCTGCTCTGTGAGGCGCGCTGTCTGTGCGACCGAATCCAACTCCATACCGAGAAAAGAGATCCTCTGCACAGGGGCGAGTTTGCTCTTTTCCCAGTTGACCTGAAGGCCCAACTGGCTGAGGTGCGTGAGCACGAGGTCCCTGTGTTCGCATAACTGATCTCGAGAGTGTGCTAGTATAAGCCAGTCGTCGAGATAGTTGAGGAGGCGAACGCCCTGTTCTCTCATGGGAACAAGGGCCCCCTCCGTGACTTTCGTGAAGACACGGGGAGACAGGGACAGCCCGAAGGGCAGGACCTTGTACTGATATGCTCGACCCTCGAACGCAAAGCGCAGAAACGGCCTGTGTCGAGGAAGAATCGAGACATGAAAGTACGCGTCCTTCAGGTCGATCGCTGCAAACCAATCTTGGGGACGGATGCATCCGAAAATGCGTCTCTGCGTGAGCATTTTGAACGGTAGCTTGTAGAGGCTCCGATTCAAAACTCGCAGATCCAAGATCGGTCGTAACCCACCACCTTTCTTGGGTACAATGAAGTAGGGACTGTAGTGCCCTGACCCCATATCGGCTGGAGGGACCGGCTCTATCGCGTCCTTCGCCAGTAGGACTGCGATCTCCGCACGCAAGACATGGGCATCGGCTGCTCTCACTGTAGTGGAGTGGATGGCCCGAAACTTGGGGGGACGCCGGGCGAACTGAATCGCAAAGCCGAGCCTGATGGTCCGAATGAGCCAGCGAGACGGACTGGGGAGCGCTAACCAGGCTCTCAGAGACCGTGCAAGCGGGACCAAAGGGACTGTAGGCGTACCCGGAGTGGGGCAGCGAGGTGGAACACAGGGACGTGGCTCGGGAGGCTCTCTCTGGGAGGCGGCCCGTAGCAGGGTCTGTGTGTGCTGTGCAGCACTTACCTGGTTCCACGGGGCAGGAGGTGCAGGAGGCGGCTCGGTGGCGTTCTCGAACTGCACACTGCTGCTCACTGGCGACAGAGGAGGCGGATGAGAGTGGTGAGGATTCTGTCCCCCCACTGCTCTCCGGGTCCTCTTCGGACCCAGAGATGGCAGAAACTGCTCTTTTATTGAAAATTTGGGTACCGCTGGTTTTAAGGCCAGCGGCGGAACAAAACGAAACACAGGATTTTCCACCCGGCCCTCTTCCGGGGGAAGGAGCGATGCGGTCATCGTCTCCTGGAGAGCAGTCCCTTCCATCTCCGGGTCGCCCGTCCTGGGGCCGCTTACCTCTGGCTTTGCCACCCTTCTTGGCGGGGGCCTGGACGGGCGGGGCGGCCTGCCTGCGACTGGCTCCACGGCGCCGTTTAGGTGGAGGCTGCTGCTGCAGCGCGGGAGCAGGGGCAGACGCAGGAGGACGCCCCCGGCGACGAGCAGACTGAGGAGCCGCAGGCGGTGGGTTGGAGGCAGCAGCTGACCGCCGCGGCAGGATATGCTTGATGGCCTCAGTCTGCTTTTGTACAGCCGAGAACTGCTGGGCGAAGTTCTCGACCGCGTCGCCGAAGAGGCCGGTCTGGGACACGGGGGAGTTGAGGAACCGGAGCTTCTCAGCCTCACTCATGTCTGCCAGACACAGCCAGAGATGGCGCTCCTGGACCACCAAGGTGGACATCGCATGACCCACTGACCGCGCGGTGACCTTCGTCGCACGAAGCGCGAGGTCCGTTGCGGCACGAAGTTCCTGGAGAACTTGTGGATCATGACCACCCTCGTGCAGGTCCTTCAGTGCCTTGGCCTGATGGACCTGCAGCAACGCCATGGCGTGCATGGCAGAGGCAGCTTCCCCACAGGCCTTGTAAGCCTCGTCGAATAGGTCCGACGAGTACCTACAGGCCCGGGAAGGAAGACACGGTTCTCCGCGCCGAGTGGAGTTAGGGCACAGCTGCATTGCAGCGGCCCGCTCCACTGGCGGGATGCGCGTGTATCCCTTAGCTGCCCCGCCATCAAGGGTGGTGAGGGAGGAGGAGCCACCGGAACGGTTTCTGGCAGTAAAAGGTGCCGTCCACGTTCCCGTAAGCTCCTCATGCACTTCCGGGAAGAAAGGCACTGGGGTGGGTTGCTGAGAACCAGCGCGCGCCACCCCGAGATACCAATCATCCAACCTCGAGGGTTCGGGACACGGTGGAGGATTCCACACGAGCCCGACCCCGTTGGCGGCCCGGGAGAGCATGGCCATCATCTCCGGGTCCGTCTCAGGCACCGCTGGCACCCCCGAAGGAGGCAGCGGTGCCGAGTCGTCGTCCGCAGAGAAGTCTGACCCACCCTCCGATGCAGCGATCGACATCTGGTCACTGGGAGCCCCAAAGGAGACAACCGGTACACACCTCGAGGATGGTCCAGCTTTCTCCAATGGAAGCTCAACTGGCTGCGGAGCATGAGAGGGGTGAGGGCTCCTAGGGGGTTGGTTCCCCGAAGGAGACGCGCTCACCGTGATCCTCAGGTCACCCGCGCCCCCGCCCGAAGCAACCCTCTGAGGAGGATTGGAACGAGGCAGAGGCACGGGGACTCCGCCCCTTTGCAGGAACAGGAGTCTCGACCGTAGCTCCGCGATGGTCATCTTCCCACAATGGGTACATGACTCATCCACAAACGCTGCCTCAGCGTGTTCAATGCCCAGACACACGAGGCAGCGTTTGTGACCATCCTGTGAGCCCAGGTAACGACCGCATCCAGAAACACACAAATAGAAAGTCATCTTTTTCTTTTTAAAAGACGCTCTCTATTTGTGTAAGCTCTTTTAGGGACTGCTCTCACTGGTGCTGAAACACGCAGGGGAACAGTCACTGCGAACACAGACAGGAATGTGCACCTGTCTGTGCGCGATCTCTCTCTCTCTCTCTCGCTGTCTTACCAGCTGTGAAAACAGCTTTTGAGCGCTCGTACGGCGCACCTTACCAGCTGTTACAACAGCTTTTTGGTTTGCTCAACACCACAGACAGGAGAGAGAAAAAGACGACTGTTCGCGCTGCCGTGCTGTAACGCCCGCACCGGGAAGGAGAGGTCCAAAGAAGAGGCTCGCTTAGTAACACTCTGTAGGTTTAACATGAAGCGTTTGGCTCCGAAGCAAAAAGCTAGCGTGCAATCATAACAGCTGCTGTTAAATACCCGCGCTGACGAGGACGCGCAGCTGATGCAAATGATTGCATGCCAATGTGCATTGGCTTGTTTTAGTTTCACTCGAAGTAGATTGGCCTCTCTAGCGAGATTCCTATTGGTCAGTCTGACCTACGTTGTAGTGACTGACCGATAGGGAACATTAGTTATTGCACTGTGAATTAACATTGACAAGAACATTTTATTACCTATAACATTAACAACGGTTAATAATTGCTGTAAAAATATATTGCTGATTGCATTAATTAATGCTAACAAATGAGACTTATAGAACTGGCACAGAATAGAATAGAATAGAATAGAATAGAATAGAATAGAATAGAATAGAATAGAATAGAATAGAATAGAATAGAATAGGAAAGAAAATAAGAGTAGTGTCTGAAAGTCACACACATTTTTTTTCAGATGGATGTTCTAATTGGCAAAAATAAATAGAATAATAATAGAAATGTTCTTTTCTACTCTTAGAAAAAATACACATTTTTTTGGGATTCCAACAATCCATTTCCCCTAAATCCATGAGACTTTTTTGACAGCTGCATATACATTAAATAAAATCTATCCAGCCCACTCAAACACTACCCAAATGAAAATTGAGGCAGTCGTACAGAGAGGAAGTCAGAACCCATTTCAGTTTAATTACAGCACATTGTATTCCTAGGAAAAACAATACCCCCTTCAAGCTGCCTGTGAGGTTTCACCTCAAGATGATTTAGCTCTCAAGATGTCAAACTCTCTGTCAAGCAAATACATGGGTTGTAGTCGCCTAATAGTTAAGATTCTGAAACGCAGACACAAAGGTTCAGCCCCGAGCAGGAGTGGGACAGGAACTGGGGACTTACTAATATCACAGTCCTGCTCTATCACCACTGTGCCCTTGAGCTGAGCACTTAACCTCAGATCTCTCCACCAGACGTGAGCTTGCAATTAATCCACAGACAGTCAGTTCGAATAAAAAGCACAATATGTGGTAAGTTAATAAGTTACTGTAAATGCAAGACTTTCAAGACTTCAATGCAGATTATTCTGGCCAAAATCCACCCAGTCAGGAAGTGACAAGTAAGATGACCAACTTTTAAAACTCATTATTAATGTAGCTAGTCAGATCAGATGTGTGCAATAAGCATCAGACGGTCAGCGAACTGACTGGTTGGACAGTGGATGTGCCGTATGAGACTGGGACTACGCATTACATAACAGCCAGGGCATGAAACTGCAATAAAAGTCATTGATTATGAGTGTCATCAGATAGTCTCCCGCTTTATGAAAGTCTCCTAATGTTTTTGATAGCACAAGATCTCCAGTGCTTGACTTGACAGTACTTTAGGCTTTTGTTGATGATGCTCTTTGGAGACCCTAATACAATCAAGTCCACTTTTACTGCAGAACTCTACCTAATTACCAGACCATTGTCTTCAAAGGAAATCCTGACGCACACTAATCTAAAACCGCACCGCAATCTTTTATAAAACACCTGAGAGCCAATTCGTGTTCCTTTTGGAAGCCCTGGCACTTCATCAGTTCTCACGCACACACACTCATACCACAGACAGCGCTGAAAGCAAAAAGATTGTATTTGCACCTCTAAGGAAATGAGGGCACAAGCAGAGGTTTGCGCTGCCAGGCAGTCATACGTTATGCTCTGTACATGCAGTATATGAAGATCCAGTCTTGTGAGGAAACAATTGCTATTCCATTTAAATTGCATTTGAGTTTCTTTTGTTCCTGTTCTGCTTCATAGTGAAATTACAGACGCCATGAAATCTGTATTAAAAGGTCACCTGAAAAGGGGTGTGCATACTGTTCATTTTTCCTTTGTTCCAGTGCAAACCTTTAATTTTCTACAAAACAAATGCATATTTGTACATTGATTAATCTCCTTTTGCACATGTCTACAGAACCCCCCAAGAGAGGTCACTCTATTAAACTCCGAAATGTCGTTAGTGTGAGTGGCATCTAAATTAGAGACTGCCACTTCATCTTGCCCAGTTTTGGCTATCATCTCAAAGGAAACATTGTCATCCAAAGACTCTTTCTGCAGTTAAATCGTTAAACCAGTAGGTGGTATAGTTACTATCTTTATGAGTAAGTCACTAACCGTAATCACACATTTTACCAATTTGTTCAAAACAGCGGATTTATTAAGGAACAAAACAAGCAACAGTGTTTATGAGTGAGTCATTGAATCATTCATTCAACTAATTAGTTCAAAACCCTGATTCATTCAGGAACGAAGTGACACAAGTGACTGTCTTTGTAAGTGAGTCATGGAATGTTTTTTTTTTTTTTTTTTTTTTTTAAAGGCTGATTCATTCAAACGAAACACCGCTACTGTGTTGCTATTTTCGTTGACGGAACAAAAACAGACAAAGTAACTGTCAATTCTGAAAATAATGGTTGCTACTTTCAAACTAGCAATTTTGGACTTTTGTTTAAGAAAGTAATTCCACACAAAAGAGGGTTTTTGTGACACTCGTTGTTTTTTCCTTACTTGTTTACATACTTGTCTTTTGAACTATTATATAAAAGCAATACACAAATGAGGTATCTTATGTGTATATTCTCTCCACTGGGAAAAAAATCTATGTTTTATTTATTCATAACATACAATCCATCAAGTATTTTCCCTCAGGTTTTTCCAAACTCATATGACTTTATTTCTTCGCAGTCAAACAACAACAGTGCATGTTGACCTCAAAATCAACAAAAACACCTTTAAAAAGCCCAAATTCTTATTTGGACATAAAAGCAATCTTCATTTTTTTTCACCTATTGTGTTCCATGTTAAAGGAAATAACAGCAGGTTTTGAACAATATGGAGTTTTGGGTGAACTATCCCTTTTATATATGTAAGCTGTGGGAAAAAAAAAGAAGATAAAAGCACAATGTACACAGATATTTACTGGTACATGTCCAAAAATAAACACTTCAACAAACAAAACCTTCTGAGAGTTGGGCCGTTTTTTGTCCACCTACAACAGCTGACATATAGACAGATGGGCCAGCAGTTAGTATTTCCTCTCTCTATCTTCCTGTTGCCCCTGGTCAATCAAAGATCCATTCGGGCTTAAAGAAAGAATTAAGAGGAGGCCAAGATTCAGGTAAAACTGACAGGGTCTGAAGGATCTATGCCTGAATAATTGCACAGACTGGCCTCGCTACTTTCTGCTTTTATCAGAACTTCAGGCATGAGCTGAAGCGAACCGTTAAAATGTTCAGCAATCCAGCTGAGGGTATGCATATCACGATTACTTAAAGGGTCACTCCACCCATTTCAACATTAATCTTTATTGAAAGTGGGTTATATATGTAGTCGAAATGTAAAAGGAATTTTGAATTTGGTGCCCTCTTGACCGAGAAAAGACAGAAAATAACTTTGGGGCGCATTTGTATGTAAGACAACAACTCCCACAATGCACCACGTTGCACAGCTCCGCAAGCCACTCCCACTACGTTAATCCAGAACAGCGCAAACATCAGAGAAATCACTCTTCCGTCTACAAGAAGGCTAGCTGCCAAATGAGTTTGAAATTCATTTCACAAAAAATGTCTAGTTAGTTGGCTGTGGCGAGCAGGACGAGGGCGAGGGACGTGAGAGGACGACGCGAGTGATAATGAATGACACCTGTGCAGCGGTCTCATATCTCTCACGGAGGAGCGGAAGCACAAAAGGAACAGGCCTGATTTTATGTTTTGTTTCTGTTGTGTGTGGCCAGCTGGCTTATACTTTTGTTTTGTATTTGTTTATTTTACTATTAAAATGTTTAAATGTTCGCCGGTTCCAGCCTCCTTCTTCCCACAACAACGAACCCCGTTACATTGGCAAACTCATTAGTGAATTACTCGTTTGTATTTCTTTCTATATGGTGAATTATTGCATGTTACCTGGATGTTCAGTCAGGCGAAACTAGGATGGTTCACATCACAACACAAACGTCCGTGTGGTCGTCTGATTCAGAGATTTCGTCCAGGAGAAATTGCGATCGTTGAAATTCTCTGCAGCAGACGGACTCTATCTGTGTCCGTAGCGCACAGCGAGAGCACACGCACCAGCAGCCCGCCTCAGCTCGACCCAGTCCGGGCTTCTTGTCCGCGAAAGGCAGCCGCCTCCTGATCCTCCATCAGCCTCAGCTGCTCTTCACTATATTGCGGCTCGTAAAGATAGCCACGAACAGCGGATTCGAGCAGCAGAATTTCAAAATCCTCTACTTCCATATCATGTTTAGTTTCTTCCGTCATTGTCGTAACTTCCTATATCCACAGCGCTTGTTAGCTTAGCTTATAAACAAGATGGCTGATATTGCTTTCAGTATCTGCAAGTGAAGTCCCAGCCACTGATCTGTGATAGCTCTGTTAGCGCATTGGCACAACCCCCTATGGGCGGGTTTGAAAGGGTGGGAATTTGTGCTTGTAGTCTATACAGAAATCCCCCCTTTTTACACTTCCTCCTACAATGACGTCAAATGACGATTTTTGCGTCATTGTAGGAGGAAGTGAAAAAGGTAAATAGTAGATTTCTCTCGTCTCAGGGGAAAATGAAAGAATGTTGCACGACCATTCAATAGTATGACTGGTTGTCTAACAATGGACCTCTTAATGCAAATGGGTGGAGTGACCCTTTAAGACAAATCGAGTCTGAGGGCTATTGAAATTTTTCAATTGAAAACATTTTACAAGCTATTATTTTCCTGATTCAGCCTCCAAAGCATGACAATGAAAAAAAACAAAAAAAATCCACTTCCTGTTAAACAAATGCACATTTATCCTATAACGCACAAGTGTCCAAAATATATTAAATCATATGTACAGCTGTTACATTGTTGTTTCCAAGCCAACTTAAAAATATGATAAAATATTTCTTTCTATTTCTTTATTCCCTTATTATCTAATCCTAAGCCAGTTGGATACATACGAAATAGAATATACAGTATATATTAACATTCTTTGCACAATGAGGGTAGCCTATGATAAATACAGCTTCAAATATTGCGAAAACATCAAAAAGTAAGAAAAAAGGCACCCTTCACATTCATACCATTATAATTTATTTATGCAGAGAATGCTTTATCATTGTGCATTATATAAAGCATGCACAGAAGCAAAAATAGGCAGGCCAAACTGGGGAAAGTCAGCAAAACTTTGACTACAAACTGTGACTACTAATGCAGGCTATTAAATCAATGCTAAAGAAGACCAATTTAAGGCTTTTTACTTTCAGGGGATTGCATCAGAAATATCAGACAGTATATTTAAGAGATAATCAAAGTGTGAATGCTTTTAATGTCCCTAAAGGCAACGCAAGCCTTCGACAGCATAGCTATTCTCTCAGCCTGTCAATATTGGTCAATGCTGAGCTGCAGGCTTCAGTGCACATCAAAGTGCATCTGCTGTCTTTATACGTACTTTAGTCACTTACAGTAAACTGTGCAGAGAAAGCTTGGGTGAATGTCAAATAAAAAAATAAAAAACACACAAGCTATCAGGCAGTTCCCAGGACACATTACTGAGAGTAATTTCTAATGTAGAGTGTAATGAGACGCTGAGTGATAAAGAATACTAAAGTAATATAATCTTTGCTTTTCTATTTGCAAATCAGCATTTGATAAAACAATGTTAAAAGCCAAGTTGGGAAAAAAATCTTGTATTGCACTTTTTTTTGTGTAGGATTTACTTGAAACAATTTTCACTCAGAAATTGCTAGTACATTTCACAAATCATTGCAAAGAAACAAATAACACATTGAATTAAAACATGAAATTTAAGTACTGTAGAAAGACAGAAATAGGATTTTCTTGAAAACACAATTCACTAATCTCTGTTTTATTTACAACTTCGAAAAATAGTTTTTTTTACAGCGTATGCTAACGATACAAATAAATCAGACAGAGTGAACCTACATGACTATGAAAATGTGAAAATGTCTCAGCCTGTTTTTGTTCCAAGTGATAAAACTGCAAATGAGTTTTATAAACTGACTTTAGGTTCTCTCGCACATCACAAACACGTGACTGCAAAGCATCATATTTCAGAATATTGCTTAAGCAAAATGTTAAGAATAATCTGAAAGGAGTACAGAGATATCAAAACTGTCACAATGCAATACATCAATCATAAAAGAGCTTACGGTGAAAAGTCATGTTAGATTGTTGTTGTTTTAGTGTAGCAAGTTTAATCTTGCCACATCTTCTGAAAAAATTGCAAAAGCATTAATATTTGATTTGCTCAGCAACAACTGAGAATGGAGAATCACAGTGGATGGACTGTCTGTTCCAGAGAGGGAGTAACGCAAATCACATAAGATATCTGCAAGGTTTTGATTTATATCAATGAGCAAAAGATGGAACAGGCCAGTGACCTCTCAGACACAAGTAAACCCTACAAGAGGAGTTACAACTACTTCTATTTCCCATTTACCACAAATCAGAATATATAAACTCACCTAAAGGATTATTAGGAACACCTGTTCAATTTCTCATTAATACAATTGTCTAATCAACCAATCACATGGCAGTTGCTTCAATGCATTTAGGGGTGTGGTCCTGGTCAAGACAATCTCCTGAACTCCAAACTGAATGTCAGAATGGGAAAGAAAGGTGATTTAAGCAATTTTGAGCGTGGCATGGTTGTTGGTGCCAGACGGGCCGGTCTGAGTATTTCACAATCTGCTCAGTTACTGGGATTTTCACGCACAACCATTTCTAGGGTTTACAAAGAATGGTGTGAAAAGGGAAAAACATCCAGTATGCGGCAGTTCTGTGGGCGAAAATGCCTTGTTGAAGCTAGAGGTCAGAGGAGAATGGGCCGACTTATTCAAGCTGATAGAAGAGCAACTTTGACTGAAATAACCACTCGTTACAACCGAGGTATGCAGCAAAGCATTTGTGAAGCCACAACACGCACAACCTTGAGGCGGATGGGCTACAACAGCAGAAGACCCCACCGGGTACCACTCATCTCCACTACAAATAGGAAAAAAAGGCTACAATTTGCAAGAGCTCACCAAAATTGTACAGTTGAAGACTGGAAAAATTTTGCCTGGTCTGATGAGTCTCAATTTCTGTTGAGACATTCAGATGGTAGAGTCAGAATTTGGCGTAAACAGAATGAGAACATGGATCCATCATGCCTTGTTACCACTGTACAGGCTGGTGGTGGTGGTGTAATGGTGTGGGGGATGTTTTCTTGGCACACTGTAGGCCCCTTAGTGCCAATTGGGCATCGTTTAAATGCCACGGCCTACCTGAGCATTGTTTCTGACCATGTCCATCCCTTTATGGCCACCATGTACCCATCCTCTGATGGCTACTTCCAGCAGGATAATGCACCATGTCACAAAGCTGGAATCATTTCAAATTGGTTTCTTGAACATGACAATGAGTTCACTGTACTAAAATGGCCCCCACAGTCACCAGATCTCAACCCAATAGAGCATCTTTGGGATGTGGTGGAACGGGAGCTTCGTGCCCTGGATGTGCATCCCACAAATCTCCATCAACTGCAAGATGCTATTCTATCAATATGGGCCAACATTTCTAAAGAATGCTTTCAGCACCTTGTTGAATCAATGCCACATAGAATTAAGGCAGTTCTGAAGGCGAAAGGGGGTCAAACACAGTATTAGTATGGTGTTCCTAATAATCCTTTAGGTGAGTGTATTTAGTTCAGTCATAAACTCTAAAGGGTGCAGACTAATACGTCCTTTACATGCAGCATGCAAGCAATCATTACTGCATGGCACAAGATGATTGGCCTCTGCTGATCCTGCAGCCAATAAGATTGCTTGCTCAACATTTAAATAGTCTTGTTCATTGTTTGCTGTTAGCTAGTCCTGCATTGTGCTATGAGAGTTAGGGCCCTATTTTAATGATCTAAGCACATGGTCTAAAGCGCAGGGCGCAAGTTCACTTAGGGCCTGTCCGAATCCACTTTTGCTAGTTTAACGACGGGAAAAATGGTCGGCGCGCCTGGTGCATGGTCTAAAAGGGTTGTCCCTATTCTCTTAATGAGTAATGGGTGTGTTTTGGGATTTACGTGTGTTAAACCAATCAGAGTCTCATCTCCCATTCCCTTTAAATGCCAGTTGCACTCGCGCCATGGCGGATTTGCTATTTACATGACGGAATTTGTTAGTGGAAAGACCGAACGCGTCTCCAGAGCGCAAATGGAACTGCTCGTGCGCAAGCAGATCATCTACGGGACAAGCCGGATTCCACCATATCTTTATGTACACAATAATAATCTTTTACATTGTAATCCTTTTATTTTAAATATTTGGCATGTTTGTGTGCTGCTGTGTGTTTAATAAGCAGAGTGTACGCGCGCTGTGGACCCGCCTATAGGCGCACATTACTAACGCGCTATTTCTATTTACAAAGAAAAACTATTAAAAAGCATAATACTGTAAACAGTGCTGAGTATTCACGTCATCTCATATGAACTTGGCCCAAAGTAGACTTCTTACGTCAGCGAGTTCTGACCTTGCATGTGATCATACCGGTAATCTTCATTCCGCATTCACACAGAGCACATTACCGGTAAATTACTGGTAATGTTACAACTCCCCTTACCGGTAAATTGCCGGAACCAATTTACCGGTATTTTTTAAAAGGTCCTGTTCACACACGATCTATTACCAGTAATTTACCAGTAATTTACCAGTAAAGACTGTATCTGTGAAAGGGGCTATTGTCACCAAAACACAACCATATGTTGCCACACTTTTCTAAGACCTGTGTTTGGTGGGGAAAAGACCTGTCTATAAATATACAACTTCACTGTCCCTGAAACCCTAGAGAATGAACCTTTCGCAAGTATAAAAATGTAATGTCTGAATAGGAAAGATCCTCATGTCCATACCAAACATCTGGAAAATGCAGAATTCCTATTGTGACTACAGTATATATCATTTTATGACCGTGATACTGCAGTATCGTTACTTGTGCATTCATTTATTCAAGAATTCATGAAATTATGTTTTTACTGTAATACCAAGCAGTGATGTTAACAATCTGTGAAATATTTTTTATATATATATATAAAATCTGAAATTTAAATCTGAAATTAGCTCAGAAAAAGAATGTTTTGAACTAGGATTGTCAGTAAAACTGCTTATTGGACCTGTTAAGTAATAACTAGAACAGTTCAGATCATTAGTGTGCAAATCATTAGAAGCATTACCTTAAACTTGCACCCATAAGACAGTGACTGGTGGAGCATTACAGAGACAGTATGGCCTGCCCTTGCTCCTGTGCTAATTTTATAATACGAGTACCCTAAGGCTCACAAATGAGAGCTGTGCACTCCACAAAGAATAACATCAATGACAGCTCACATCCCATGACAATAGAGTCCCTTTTAGAATGTTTGCTAAAATACATAATTTAACAGCAGAGTGGCATCATCACATCACTTATTGATAATCTCTATATATTAATTTATTAATGATAGTGAATTCTGATTTGCTGCCTTAGAAATGTTGGTTGGGACCACATATTGGGGTATACAAATTATTACACTGATGAGCCAAAACATTATGACCAGTCACAGGTGAAGCAAATATTGTTGATCATCTCCAAACAAGGCCACATATTAAGGCCTGGGCAGATTAGATGGTAAGCAAACAATCAGTTCTCGTAATCAACATGTTGAATGCTGGAGAAATGGGCATCTTCGCCTTGACTGGGTCAGATTATCTCTAAGCCAATGTTTTGGCTTATATCATATTATTTTATTTTATATTATATTATATTATATTACAAAAAAAATAACAATTCTTAAAAATCATTTGTCTGGAGTGTGTGCATGGGATGTGAACAGCACAGCAGCTTGATGTTTGTATGAACCCAATTAGCAATAAATCTATTTGAAATGTGTTTTTTTTTTTAAACACAAATATTCATACTGTATGGAGAGGACACACCTACACAACCTAGACTTAACTTTACTGCCTATGGTGGTGACTCAGGTTTGATAAAGGCACCCTCTCCCAGCATATCTGCCTCATCCAAAGATTCATGCCTGAAAAAGTATGAACAAATATCATGCCTCAAATCTCAAAGTGGGTGGACTTGGAATAGAATAGGGAAAAATATAAGAAATACTTGCTTATTTCACACCGTCTAACGATTAAATTGTGCTGAGGGCAGGAGTACAGTTCCCAGCATGTCCTGGGGCATGAATAAATCATGCTAACATACTGCTTTACTGTTCACTTTTTACTGTTTATTACAATATTTAGACTGGTTACAATTAAAGGTTCTTTATTGGCATCGATGGTTCAATGAAGAATGTTTTCTTTCATTACACAAAAGGTTCTTTATAGAAAAATAAATAGGTTCTTTTTTTTTTGAGAAACCCAAAATAGTTCTTCAATGGCATCACTGTGAAAGCAAACTTTTATTTTTAAGACTCTATGTATTATTAAAATTGTCTTCACACTAAAAAGAAATAGGTTCTTTTTTTTTTTGAGGAGCCCAAAATAGTTCTTCAATGGCATCACTGCGAAAGCAAACTTTTATTTTTAAGAGTGTATGGGCCAGATTTACTAACAGCTTGCACCAGAGTAATCCCTCTTTTGGCATTAAAAAACAACTGTAAGGATTTACTGAAGACACGCACTGAAAAATTAGCGCTAAAAAGTCATGGGCACAGTTATTTTTGCGGCTGACCTTATTGCATATGCATTTGTTGGAGTTTCCCTTTCAGACGCAAATTTTATGGGAGGAGAGTATTAAAATGAATCATGCACTGTGATTAACTATGGTTTGCGCTAGTCAATTTAGAGGTAATTGTGCACATTATAGTACGTCTTAAACCAGACGCTACCTGGTAGATTGTGTTGGTCATAATGGAAATGATGATGTTCATTAATTTGCGTGTCGCCAGCAGATCACGCGGAGAACTGCGCTTTTTTAGAATTGCGCTTTCGTGCTAATTTGCCCTGTTTAGTAAATCTGGCCCTATGTTTTTTTGTTACATAAGTTACTGTATGTTTCATGTGTTGTTAACTGAATCTATGTTCTTAAATATTTGATTGTTGAGTCTCAACCTCATTGTGATTTGTGCACTTTATGTAAAAGAGGTTCCCCCAAAAATTAAAAACTCACCGTCATGTTGCATGAAACCTGTATGATTTTATTTCTTATGCAGTACAAAAAAAGAAGATATTTTGAAGAATGTCTCAGCATTTATACAATTTAAATAAATAGGGCCCAGTAATGCTTTAGACGCTATATTCACTTTTTACACAGTTATTCACAGTCATAATAAATTCATAAAGGTTTGGAACATGAGGGTACGTAAATGATGACCGAATTTTTTTTTTCTTTTTGGGTGAACTAGTCTTTAAAATACCCTGCAGATTAAAACAAATACTTGAGTTCAAGTGCCATTATGAAGAGTGTTGTTCCACAAAATTACTGACCCAGGCAAAAATTACATGAAGTACAAACAGAAAACACCACTAACGAACCATCAACCTTCCCACTGTCTACAACAGTTTCAATTCAGCACAATCATATCAAAATGTTCCTGTTCGAAATAATATAAGCTAACTGTGTGAAGCGACTGTTGTGTATTTGCTAGAAACACTATGCTGAAATCCCTAGTGCTGTAATGTTGATAAGGAAGATCACCATTGTGAGAAGCTTTCAACCATCTGTCACTTTGACAGTCGGGTCAGGGGGCGTCCACTTAAGACTTCATCCTCCAGCTTGCTTCAGAGAAGGACCCTCATTTCAATTAATAACATGTTGTAGTGCTTTGTTTGATACCCATCAGTGGTGCTGGTACTTGTTCAGGGCTTTTACATTTTACAGCAGTTAGAGATATACAATTCTCTAATATACAATTGTTTATTTACTAGAGGTAGTTTTTTTTGTGGCCACTTTCCTTGTGTGTGGGTGCTTGTTACTCTATTTGATTTAATCAAACCAGAGGTTTAATAAACTGAATAAGAAAGGACAGGCAATTAAGCTTCTCTGGTAGCCAAACACCTCAGGTTATGATCAATGAGTTTACTAATAAGAGTGATATTGAATTCTTGACTTAGGATTCTCTGATTGACAGCTCTTTTTCCTCTCTTTTAATAAAGTACAAACAAATAACTCCTACACTGGCATTAACATTATTTTTACGGTCATAAAAGTGTTTCCTGGGGATGAACATAATTGGTTGTTTATAAATAAAACCTAGAAATACCATTAAACTGCTTGGATGTGTCACTGGAGAGATCAGGGTAAACAACCTGTTTTTCATTGTACATATTGCTCATTGTGACAACACAGAGATATTGGAAACCACATTAAATAATCTGAAAAAGTAGATTATCCATATTTTTGTTTGAATCAATCTACTTTGTTATAATGGCTATACCTTAACATTTACTAGAGAAGGTTTGCTTTCAGCTTTCCCAAATGTGAGATAGATAGATAGATAGATTGTGGATGGATGGTGGATGGATGGATGGATGGATGGATGGATGGATGGATGGATGGATGGATGGATGGATGGATCTTTTGCCACAAGATGATGAATAAGCTCATTACTTCTATTAATTACTCACTTAATATTCATCAAGCCAACAACAACAATAAAAATGTAAGTGTCATCAGTTGGTATTCAAATAATTTGTTGACATCAATACATTGTCAATCAATCTACCACTGCTTATGTATTTTTAAAACACTATCAGAATGCAACAGCTTACAGCTTCACACTACACCGATAAGTCAGACTTTTTTTTTTTTTCAGTGCATCAAAAAAGTGACAACCTTTCACATGTGGTTAGAGTGAACAGGCTCTGCCACAATGTTGTGTTTTTCCTTCAAAAACAAAAGAGGAAAAATGCTACCTTAGAAATGTCTAGGTTTTTTTTCCAAGTAGAAACCATGGCTTCTGGCTTGGCTAAAGTCTGCCACCCTTCATTTGCTTTGGCTGAGTTGAAATGGCTTTTCTTTGGGGGATAGATAAATCACCACACATCTCCAGGTGTGCACAGGCACACAGCAACAGTCGCCATTTGAATCAGTGCTACAGAGGAGTTGGGGCACGCAAGAGCGTTCTGCCATCACTGTGACAGTGTTTGTGACAGGTTGTCTCAACAGTTCTTCATTATGGGGAAGCTGAACTCATGATCAAAAGTAAAATACATGACTGGCGGCAATCAGTACCAAAAAAGATGTGCTTTGCCAGACATCAATACAATCATGACCTTAAAATATATAATGTTGCTATATGGAAATGTACTAATTTCCTGTTCTTACAAGGAGATTGTTCATGTCTGAGCTTAATGCAAATGTGAATAAAAAGTGGAAGAACCAAAACAAAGTGTGCCACATAGCTGAGAAAATATAAATGTATTTGAATGGCTAAATTAAGAGAGAGGGAGGGGGTAAAGCAGCACTCTGGGTTGACAGATGGTATGACACATTTAATTCTCAAGTGGAAGGACTTCAAGTGGAAAAAAAGGACTAAGAAATGAGGTCCAGAGATTCTCTTGTGTCTTTTAGACATGATTCTAACACAGTTCACAGATCGGAAAGTCAAAAGTCAACACTTGCAGCATTCAATATTGCTAACGAAATTAATAACTTGCGTACCTTCTGACAAATATGTGGCTTGTTTGTTATTAACAGTTGACAGTGAGATGTTGATGTTGATGTCAGTAAGAGTAACGGCATCCTATTATTAACTACTTTTATCCACAAGCAATTATTACATTTCAGTCTTTGTTTCCTCAAGAAAATTAAGGGTTATCAACAGGTTTATTAAACCACAAGTATTTTTATAATTTAGCCCAACACCAAACATTTCAGCCAACAATGGAAAGACTAAACGAATAAATGAGCAACGCTTAGTTCCTCTTTACACACATATGGAGGTTTATGAAGTTCTCATCCACTATATTTCCTATTTCACCTTTTGATTGGTGGAATAAAGTGTCAATCAGACATGCAATCCCTCTATCCATTCATACATACATATACATTTATTTATTAGAGCTGCACGGTTAATCATTAAAAGTTCGCAATGTCGATTTAAACACCCATGTTCTTATTTCTAAATGACAACAATTTGCCCAGATCTCTATTTAACCTTTGACAAGTACGATCACAGTGAAACATTCAAATCTGCGTTGCTAATTCAAATATCACATAAGTACTGGAATAAAGGTTTATGGTTCAGATATAAACACTGATGTCTATGGTAGCGATCAAAGTAGAGTAAATCACCTATTGAAAGTAACTTGACAATTCAAATAAAGATTGTAACAATTACATCGCTACGCCAGTAAGTACTGTAGCAAGAAGTGACTGTTTAAAAATGGCTGTGCCTGAAAGCTTAAAAATTTTGCCTTCAGACGATGCGTTCCAACTAAGGTATGAAGGCATCGAATTTTTAAAGGCAGCATAGATGTATCCTTCGCTACCTTTGATATCCCACAATCCTGTGTTCCATTCTATGAAACTAAACTATAAAGATGGCGTTTGACTGAAGTTGCGGTTGATGGTCAGTTTGTGTGTAAATGTATGTTTTTGACCAGTGTTTTCCACTTTTGATGTCATTTCTAGCAAGAAATTACTATTGTAGTAATTAAATATTCGCATATCTATCACCAAAGCTCTCTCTATTTTGTTGTAGATCTTTAAACCATTATGCTGACTCAAAAGCCTATCCAAAATCAGTTTTGTGAGGTACCTTTGAGCGCTAACACTGCCTACAAAAGTCATTGCCTGATAGAGCAGTGAGGCAACAAGTCAAGTGGCATTCAGAAGCAGCCAATGTATTTGTCATTGAACCATTCATTCAAGAAATTTGTAAAAAAAAAAAAAATTAAAAAAAAAAGATTCATCCAGTAATGAAGCAAGTCTTTCTGGGTGAGTCATTGAATCAATCATTAAAAAAAGAATTCATTCTAATTAATGTGATCCTTTTTAAATAGACTGCCCCAATAGTGATCTTTATTTTATACAAAAAAAATGGTGATTCTCAATTTATCCAGAATTGTGCATCTATCTATCTATCTATCTATCTATCTATCTATCTATCTATCTATCTATCTATCTATCTATCTATCTATCTATCTAGCTATCTATCTAGCTATCTATCTAGCTATCTATCCCTATTCCCAACATGCATTTATGCATATTTAGCATAAAACAAGGGAGATTCTGCACATGAATGACTCTTTATTCAAGAGGTTTATTCATGCATCAAACTTCCCTATAATGATCTATACAGATCGACGGAGTTTTGACGTCATCAGTAAGTGTTGTTTTGCAGCTTTGTTCCAAACGTTCTTTTGGAAAGAGGTTCTGGAGCCAAAGGACACGCGCACAGGCCACTGTCTCATGCTACTCAAAACGTTCCCTGCTGCGTCTGGTACCACGCGCAGAGCAAAGGCGAAAACGAAGGAGAGACATAGGCTACTTTACTCCAATTCCCCCTGCAGGAATAACGACTGCCTGTTCACCCACGTTTATATAACTTCCCAGAATAAGCATTAGAGGAAAAGTAAGAAAACAATGATGCTACTGTAAGTGCATGTGGGCGTCCACAAATGAGTGTGTGTGACTGAGACAGAGAGGAAGGGGGGATGAAAAAGCAGGGATGAGCGAGAATCACTGAAAGAGAGGGGATAGAGAATTGAGTCGAAGTAAATGTTTATTTGTTGATGAACTACTTATCTAAATAGGCCACCAAAACTGATTGCATAGACGAGACTGCATGCTGATTGCATTACCAGACAGATCGCATCTCACCACGGATTCCCAAAACAACTCCAGCAGAAAAAAATAATAATTAGCTGTGCAAACACAGCCAGATTAATAACAATATTTATATTTCAATAAAAAGTAAAGACGAAAACTTAAAGCTGTTACTAATTTGAAACTGGAATGCTTGAAGTTTAACCTTCTAATCACATCATTGATTACACAAATTAACAATCGTGTATTTGCAAGACGATCCAAAAAGCATGTAATTTGAAAAGGAACAACATGAAACATACACTTCTCATAATGTAAATAAATTATATAATCATTGACTTACTTCAAGACAGCACTGTCTCCCTGTCTGACAGTGATGTTGTCCTTTAAATAAGAGTCTCCGCTTCTCGCTGGCACTCCTGCGGGCACAAGGAACAGCAGTCTTAGAGCCACAATAACCAGGCATTTCCACTGCAGCTCAAAATAACCAGTTATGCCCATTTTTCGTCAGAAAACTCAGAAACTTCCGTCCGCACAGAAGAACCGTATAACTGAAGGAGCGTAAATGCAATCCCCTCGGAACGCAGCGTTCACTTCGTATTCCGTCCGTTAAATATCTCCAAAAGTACGAGTATTACTTAGTGTTACTGACAGAAAATCCACTCAAATGCTCATAAATATTCCTTTAAAGTTTTCAGCGTTCGGGTGAAACGTTTTTTCAAGCGTTTTTCAGACACACAGAGGTGCTATACCGAGTCTTCAGAGGCAGCACATATGTTGCTCGCGCTCTCAGGGAGATGCGCGCGCTCTTAAAGATGCTTCAGCCTCGTTCTGATCCTTGTCGTTTTCAAAATCACTTTAATAGGACCCGCACAAACTGATCGCAACTGCGAGTGGATGTTCAGTGCGTAAACAGCTCCGGGGTTGACTGTGTGTGTGCTGTGTGGGAAAAGGCAGAAACACCCCTGGAAACAGAGAGAACGCGCTCGACGCGCGGTCTGTGGTGCTCTCGCGCTCGGATAGGTGAGGAAACTGACTGCACATCAGTTCCTGTCTCTCCCTAACTAGAGCTGAACTCGGGTGAACGCATGCGGAGAAGACAGACAGTGCACGGCACGCGCTGAGGTCAACACAGAGCATGAGGAAAATATTTACTTTATCTATCTATCTATCTATCTATCTATCTATCTATCTATCTATCTATCTATCTATCTATCTATCTATCTATCTATCATAATGGTATTGACGTACAATTTAAAAAACGTACCGTTTTTTTTAAGCAGCATTTCCTTACATTAAAGATATATAGGCTAGTCCTGATATATAACTACCAAACATCCTGTGCTTTTTCAAATTATTCATGTTATATATTTCATATAGGCCTATACCACACACCATAGGCTACTAAATTGTTTTTTAGCTGGTTTAGATGGTCAGAAAGCCTGTCTCCCACCAAGACAACATGAAAAGTGTCCCTCCAAAACCCCTGTAAAACCAGCAAACAGACCAGCCTGGCTTTTTTAGAACTGATAACCACCTTAGGCTGCTTTAAGATGTTTATATATATATATTTCTTTTTTTTTTTTTATCGGCAGATTAGTACTGCATACAACATCAGCCAAAAATTTTAATCATGTTTTAATATGTGATTGTGCAATCAGACCTATGGTAAACATCATTTTCAGCAACATTTCAACATTTCAATTGTTAAAGACATCATATTTAGCCTTATTTGCATATTTCCATTACACTTCATTCATAAGAGATTACAGTGATCAGTATCCAAATATGTTTATGTGGTGTGCGATTTATCCTGGATTATCATTCTCATGTTCATCACAGTCTTTCACTAATCCTAAATGAATCACTCCACCTAAACTAGTTTATGTTTACATTGATGGTAGATTCATTACAGCAAAATAAACGGGGAGAGAAAGGGTTAAAGGGGGTTTATTGGTGGAAAAGAGTTATTTGACCATTCAACAGAGATCGTTGCATTAAAATGATGATGATGATGAACATGCCAAGTGAAAGTGTGGCATGTGATAAGATTTAATTAAAATATATATATCTTCCTTCTGATGTTAACTGGTGCTCGAAAAGCTTGTTTGATTCAACTGGTTTTAATTAAAACCCGGCTGACCTAAGCAAATTGTAGATCAGTTTAGCTAATTAGTACTGTGAATCCATGCCTCAGTGTAATGTGTTGAAAATGATACCCTTGATTTAATGATAATTCTGGGAAGGGGGAAAACAACAGAAGTCTACTGATCCTTAACACCTGAACTGATTGATTTAGCAAAAATGTGGAAAATCCAACCATAAGAATATTCGTATCCCCATTGTAGACGCAATGCACCAATTATCTTTCTTTGTTTAATTGTTTTTCTGTTTTTTGTTTTTCTGGAGGAAGCTCAGTTGTGTTCAATCCCATATAGCTTTGGGTGGGCTGATGAAAGAATGTTTCATTTCACTGTTTTTGTTCTGAATGGGTCATGATGAGTTCATATCTACGTTATAACTGTATAGTTAGCATTTCAATGCAGGTCAATTGATGATCTTACGCCATTATGTGCATATTCAGCTGTAAGCAAAAGGTCTTGCACAGTGACTATTTCTACACAGTTATTTTTGCTCAGTGAACACCACTAATATAAACAGACATAAATATCACCATGAAGGAATGGAAACAGAAAGAAGCCACAGAAAGAAACAAATGTGAATCTACTGTTGTCTTACAGAGACAGATATGGCACGAAGTGGGTCACGTAGGCTGTTTGCGATATAACTACAGTCACTTTTGATTAACTCCTGTCTGCCTTGTGCTGGGGTTCTGTTAGTTGCAAAGGCTGCAATTATTTAGAATTACCTATCCATCTATATTTATCCAGCTATCCATCTGCCAATCCAAATTACTGACCATTTTCTTTTTCTTCTTGCCAAAATGGCCAGCAACCCTTTAAATAATGTAACACAATTTGGAACGTAGTAAATTGCCACATTAATATAGAATATACAGTCACATGTGCGTGTATTTATAGTCATTTTACAGTCATTATAGTTTGAATATGGCTGATCCAATCAGAATTTACATTGTGAATTTTATTTAGTTTCCTATATATATTTTAAATGCCAATCAACTGGATAAACATAGTACCACATCTTGCAGTTGTGACTTAAAAATTACTGTTAAATAGTAGTAATAACCCAGCTATGTGAGAATGGAACTATTTCAAAGTATATTAGTGTGGTATGACACCTCTAGTCTAAATGCACTCTGGCATATCATATCTTGCTCATTATCTCTTAATTTCTTATCAAATGGCAAGATACTTATATATGTGCACTGCAAATGTCCATATTTAACCTCAAGGTCGAAAGCAATTTGGGCCAGAAAACTAGGACATTAACATACTATTTCAACAACTAAATCTCTGGCAACTGCAGACTTTGCGATCATATCGGAGTCAGTAACTGTGTTAGAGGAGGCTGCCACTGTCTTCAAGGTAAACACATTTCGCTTTAGCTTTTCAATCAAAAATGTTACTCCGGTTGAGCCATTCCTGCTGGATAACATTAATTCAGCTAGATGCATTGGAATGAGGGCTAAAATCACTTCAGTTTGAGAGAAGCTATGTTGAAAATGTCAATTATTATTCCGCATGGTTATGCAAATTATGTTGAGGGAGACGACGAGTTAATACAGCTGGTATAGCTGGAAAAATCCAACGCTCAATCACCGGTTGGCATTTAGAGTCACTCAAAACTATTCAAGCGCGCTCACTTTCGTACTGTCACCTGATGTTCAATGTCCCCGTCTGCAGTGTCTAACGTTAAACTATCAATTTGTCAAATGCAGACTCAATAAAAGTGACTTCCGCACATATTTGTGCGTCTATCACTGAAATAGTGTGTATGTTTTGCAATCACTGGTCCCTTAACTTAATTTTCGACATGCCCCAGTATAAGAGGAGAAAAATAGCTCTTTAACTTTCTTTTTAAACAATAGGCTAAACCTAGAGCTGTTGCAGACGAACTGAACAAATTAGCATAGTTTAGATTTTATACTCTGTTATTATTAAACTGTGTGTGGAACTATAGTTAAAATGAAACACACTACAAATCTGATAAAATTCCTTTCAATCTGTGCGTAAATGGTGGGATTTTTTATTGAGTCTTTCGGCACGGTACGTAAGTGGTGACAAGTGACTGTCTTTATGATTGAGTCATGGACTCTTTCATTCAACTGATGGGTTCAAAACACGGATACAAGCGTACACGGATTCATACAAGGAACAAAACAAGTGTCTGTCTACATGAGCGAGTCAATAAATCATTCACTTAACTTATTTGTTCCAAAACAATGATCTATGCAGGAATAGAACAATGTTTGGACTGTTTATGACTTTGAGTCTTTGAAACACTCAAACAATTCATTCAAAAACACTGATTCATTCAGTGACAGTACTGTTTGTTGGGTATGAAATTAAATAATTATACACAATTATTATTAGTAGTAGTATAAGTAGTATTATAAATATAATTTTGGATCAGACTCTGCTGGCAAAAAAAGAATGTGATAGAGCTCATAATAAAATGAGAATCAACATTGGCTTGATTTTTCAGAGATGGCGAGAACTGAAGGATTTGAAATGTTGTAAAAGCGATGCATTTTTATTACTCGACAGAGTAAGGTACGTTTTTTGAACAAATAAATTGTCATATAGCTTTCTAACAAAGTTCATTGTAAAGCATTATCTATTGTGAAGACTCATTTCATTATGGTTGTTGTAGCACTGTGCTGGGATTTGTTTTCAAGGAAGTACCATGTATAGTAAAGGGTATCGCAGGTTTTCAGCTATAGTGAGCTTGAGATCCTTTCTATCTAAACTGCTTATATCTCATAAGCCTAGTGAATGTTTTATGATCAGTAGGATAATCTGTCTCTCTTTTTAGTTATGAGAAAGAACCAGAGCCAAAGAACAACCAAACAATGTTCTTCTGCAAAATGCATGCAGTTTCGTTTTTTAACCGCTGGATGGCAAAAAGTTACCTTTAATAAAATTGTTTAGAATGTCTCTATTAAAGGTTATTTGTTGAGTAGCAATGAAAAACAACACTAACAAAGGTCAGCTTGAACTGGCAAAAAGTGAACCTGTAATAATACAGACGCAACACAACAGTAGGATCTATTCTTGACATGGCATTTCTTCCATGTTCAGTTTAAAAAAAAAAAAAAAAATCCCTTCAAAAATATCTGGCTAAAGAATAATCCCCCAGTTGACCTTTCAGGACCAAAACTGAAGCAAAGCTCACAAAATCTATTCATTAGTGTCACAAAGTCTGAGACATGCGACACAGACTGATTCTGAACTCCTTGATCCCAGAGTGCACCATTCATGCTTGTCACACTCCACAAGTTTGTCTGTCACCATTCAGACAAGTTAAATCGAAGGATTTAAAGGAATAGTTTATTCAAAAATGAATATATTTCCATCATTTTCTCACTCTCATTGTCGTTCCAACCCCATATGATTTTATTTCTTTAATATACCACTAAAGGAGATATTTGACAGATTGTGTAATATAGGATGTGAATCATATTTTATGCTGCTTTTATAGCACTTTTTGTTAACAGCCTTTATTCACCATTCACTTTCATTAGGGCTTTTCACACCCTGGGTCATTCTAAACCCCGAATGAACAGAATCCTAAGTCATCTTGCATCACATTTCATCATACCTGTCATTATTTACCCGGGTTAACAATTAATCCTGGGTATTCATATACTGACAAGTCACACTGTACATTTCTAAACCCTGGGTTAACGGTCTTATTTGCATATCATGTTTTTCCTGAATGGATTTTTCAAACTATAAAAGCAAGAATTAAACTCTAATTGATGCATTAGCAGTCACCATTTGACATTTTTGAAAATGTTTGGCATTGCAATACAGGGTTTCATAACCTCAGGTTAAATTACAAGTGTGCAACGTTTCTCTACCTTGGATTAAAAGCGGGGTTTAGAACGACAATAACCCAGGGTTAAGAGCAGTGTGAAAAGCCCTATTATGGGAAAAAGCAGCTTTGACATTCTGCTAAACATCTGCTTTTATGTTCCACAGACTGTCAAATGGGTTTGGAACAACATGAGGGTGAGTAAATGATGAAATAATTCATATTGAACCATATTCCATTGAATATTCATCATGATGTTGAGAAAACTCCTAAACAGATGTCTTTAGACAATAAGACAGCAGTGACACGTACATTTGCATGAATGAATTGTGTGATTTACAGTGCTCTGGTTTTCTAATCCAGACTGTGATTCATTACAGAAGCTCTTCGGCTGACCCCTCAACAGGCCACATGCACTAAAGAACCTCTCTAAAACCTTATTCCTTTGACCTCAAAGTCCCTGACTCAAGGTTATGTTTAAAGGATGCGCAACACTACCATTATCTTCAGTCTGGAAAATCTGTTTGAACAGAACGAAGCGCTCTCCTCTCCCAGAGGAGAGCTGCTAACCTTGCAGTGAACTGAGGAGGTCTCCTCTCCTGTGATAACTTCTGCTAAACTAACCATGAGTGTTGTGTCCTTGGGAATAAATTTCACTTTGTTGCACTGAAAGAGGTGCTATTGTACGACTTGTTCGAAGGTTGCTTCTTCTCATTTCAAATGACAAAGCGATGAGAAAACGTCAAATCAAAGACATTACAAAGAGGTTTAATGTATGTTCACAGTTGCACTTGATCTTGAATGTTTAATTGCTTTGAATACATTTCATGCCTAAGCTACAGTTTCCTTAAGGCAAGAAACAGATCGTACAGATGTACTGCTGTCATGTCTTTTAGTTTTTAAACACCCAAATGAGTGAGAAATGAACATATTATGGAGATTCTCCCTCATTTCCTCTAACTGCAAACCTCTGCAATACAAGAAAGTTTTTTTTTTTTGTTTTTTTTTTTAGAAATATTGTTGACACCCACAAAGCAGCCTGTGCAGCAAAACAATGGCATCTTGTTTGCTGTTTTGCAAATATTCCCCCCTGAAGTTCCTCCATTTGAGACATGGAATTGTTTGCTGAAATATATAATGAGACCTCTTATATTTCTGGTAACATGTTGTTTTGAATGCCAATGCTAACAAACAAAAGGCAATCTTTCTTTGCTGGCACACCTGTCTCCATCACCATTTTGTAATAATAAAGGATAGAGCTGTGAATAATAAAAACGATTATAAAAAATGTGACTGGCTATACATAAAATATTAAAAAAAGGCAGCATTGGACAAATATACATTGTTTGCGATGCTGATTTATGCGATGGAATCAATTTGCTTGACTCTTTGGTAGGCACAATCTGCACTGTGTAGAATTAATTTTCACTCAGAAATTGCAAGTAAATTTCACAGTTAATTACAAACAAACAGTAAGAAACACATTGAATTAACTGTGAAATGTTCAAGTAGAACGACTGATATTCTTTTTCTTGTCAAATATACTCCAGTAGGCTAGTCTTCCTTTACATCTTTGAAAAATCTTTCTTTTTTTTTTTTACAGTGTTGTTGGCACAAAGTTTTAATGGGTTTTAAAGGGGCATCCTTTCCTGCAGTGCTACAGCGCAGTAATGAACTCCTCTGTGCGGTTTCACAAAATGTTAGTAAATTACAGGGCAATTGGTGCTACTATTGCATCCATCCAGCCAGGAGACACATGCATTTCTGTTGTTCAAAAATAGCAGCCTCCACTATCACTCACGCAGTCTGCTGTAGTCAGTTAGGAATTAATTTGAGTCCTGACCCTGAAGCAACTGGACTGGATATGATGACAAATCTCATACAGGGAGTGGCTCATGGCCTGCACATTTTTATCTGTCACACAGTTGTGTCGGGATAACAGGCAGAAGCACCATGGGGGTATGTAACCGTTTTAACTTCGTTTTATTAATCAGCAAACATCGAGAAAACGGTTGCAAAGTTCTCCAGCAAATTCATCAATGATAAATTGAAGCTAAACAAGTGGCAATGGCATGTCAGCGATACATGAAGTGAGATATTAAATGTATTGTAGCATTGTAATATTGTATCCCTCACAGAGTTGTTTTTTTCCTTTGTTGTTTTTAATAGCTCACACCTAGCTCACAAGGCATACAAAGATAAAGGTCGACAGTGCTACGATTTTGATGAGAAAAACATTTTACAAGATCAGGAAAAACTACAGCTATGTTTGTGTTGATTGACCAAGATGACTTTACATTTGGTATTTGGAAGGACGTGAAAATGATAACTGCGTCGGGCTGAAACTGGCAAAAAACACTTGCAGCATTACGCCAGGTGTATGATAGGGCCATAAGTGATAAGTGAATGTAAGTTAGGGTGAAGCGCTCTACTAAAGTGACTAATTGTCTGATAATGGAAATGTTTGTGTGTACTTAGTTACAGTACATCCACCCCTCTGTCTGCCCGTTAAATGATTGTTGTGACCCACACATTTTAAGATGGGGCCACACTAAAAGACTTTTAAAATCTTTTAAGATTTTCAAAATGTGAGAGACCACAAACATGACGATAAGAAATCATGGATTTTAAAGGGAAGAAAAATGTTTAGATGAAGCCGTGGAGACGGTGTGAACATAGACTTGAACATATATGTTACAGCGGAAGCTGGAGGTGAGTCTTCCGTCAGTTCGCTTTCTGATTTTGTATTGTTTCGTTTCACATGATAATCTCCAGACCGTGCGTGCGTTTTTCCTCAGTGTTCCCCCCACACAACAGGATATCTGATCGTAAATATTTAACATGTTGAATATTTACGTTTTGGGATCGGGACGGGTCCGACCTTCCTCCGAGCAGATTCAGTCACTCTTAACACACACACACACACCACAGAAAAATCTGATAAGATAATCTGTAGAACCATTAAAATATTCTGGACTTTACCTAGGATTGTCGGAAGGGGAAACATCGGTCCATAATTGCCCCGAATATCTTGTAATGTGTGCCCAGTTTATAATGACTTTTATGACTTTTTTAAGAAATGCACCATCAAAACTTGATCTAGGATGGCTCAAGTACTTTTTTGTGGTGTGGTGCTCACATTAAGCCATCAAAATGAGTTTATCAATGTTTTATGAGAAGGATTTCACACAGAGGATAAAATATGATGACACTTCGAGTGACACAATGACCTGCAGTTTGCCACAGATAAGGAAAATAATTTAATTTCCAACTAAATAATGCAATGGACACAAATATATTTAAAATAGTAAAAAAAAAAAAAAAAAAAAAAAAAAAAATGCTGATATTAATTCACCTGCTGTTGTCCAGACAGACTAGATAGATAGATAGATAGATAGATAGATAGATAGATAGATAGATAGATAGATAGATAGATAGATAGATAGATAGATAGATAGATAGATAGATAGATAGATAGATAGATAGATAGATAGATAGATAGATAGATAGATAGATAGATAGATAGATAGATTTAATTCCCCAGGAAAAACAAGGAAAACTAAAATTTAAAAAAGAGAAGCAGGACAAGATAAATTGATGTGAGCACAGCTGTCCCTTACAGAAAACAATAGCCATAACTAGAGCCATAACTAGATCCAGCCCTGGCCATTTAGCTCTGTTGGTATATCTCAACATCCTTTATGATTGATGGAGGTTTGCAACCAAGACGCAATATGTTGGCTTTATTGTGAAACCATGAAACAGGTGTTAAGATGAAAAGAGAGTCTAAATAAAAAGTCAATAAACCCAGCCTTTGGGAGATGCAGTGCAGAATGGCCGTTTGCAGTTCGATACAAGAGGTATTGTAAACTAAAACTAAATGGAAAACCACTGATTTATAAATATAAACTTTGCAAGTAACTTTGCAATTACATGTTAACTAACTCTGGTATACCGTAGTAGACTGTTAGGTGATAGGGTCAAGTTGACATACAGTAGTTGCAGAGTCACTTATAGTCAGTAGAATGTCTGTTGGGGGAGCATCAAAATAGAGTGTTAGCAGATATTAAGCAGACAGTCTACTAATACACTAATGAGAGTTAGTTGGCGTGTACAGTAGCTGCAAAGTTACTAAGAGTTTGTAAAATGTGTAAAGTGGACCATTGAAATACTAATTAATGCAGATGCAGTGCAAATGTATAAAGTAAAATTGTAATGTACAATGCAAATTAAAAAAAACAAAATAAAACAAAACTATTAAAAACCAACACTAAACCGGTTATCTACAGAAATATTTAATAATTGTTAGTCTTTCATTACTTCATGGAATAATCTGACCTGTGTGTCTGCATGCGAGAACACATCCCACCTGCAGATGGTGATATGGAGTGTGATGCCAGTAAAATTGTTGGCAAAATGAACACAAATAAAATTGCACATTAGGGCCTTAAAATTAGCACAATCAATCCAGATCTTTCTGTCATCAGTGCATGAAAGCTATGAAGTTACAGAAGCATTTTGCTAATAGATTGTCATTGTGATTCCTCTGCACATATTGGGTTCTCAGCTGCCACCTCATCAAACGTACCTGAAGGCCATCTCAATTTGAAGGATCCTTGGAAGGCAGCCTTCTTTTCGTGTCCTTCATTCGGCCTGTTTGGAAGGACGCAATGGGTGTATCCTTCGCGGCCTTAAAGGGGTCATGACATGAGAAACGAACCATTTATTTAATCAAGCTCTAAATACAGCTCGTTCTAGATCCTTTGAACTTAGTGACGTCACGGTACGAAGTGACGTCCCAGTCGTTTGCATATGACCGCCTCCAGCGCAAGACAACTACGCCTCATTTGACATCATCGCATGCGTTGACGTGCAGCGAGTGGGTCTGTTTACAAAATGACTGCAATGCCACGCAGATGTGCAGCTCAGCTCCTGGCTGTGGACAAACAACAAGTCAGGGAAAGCAGTTGGATGCAGTTTATTTGCAGCATATGCAGCCCGCCAAAGCCTTATTTGTTCGGTGAGTGATGTAGATGAGTGTGACAGGGCGCATGTTACTGAAAGAACGACAAAAGAGAGAGTAAGAGCCCTGGCCGCGCGCGCGCCTTCAAACTGTCTTGCTCTCCCTCTCTATCTCTCTCCCTCGCGCAAATGAATCGAAATCAATTGAGAATTAACACGATGGTAAAAGATCGGAAGACCGACGTTTCACGTGGCGGAGCATTGTGTAGCCTACATGTGATACAAAATGATTAAATAATTTATGCATAAGCAGCACTGACGTTAGCCAATCATAACAATGGGCGTTAACACTGAACTCTTAAAGGGGAAACAGCTCCAAAACAGACTGTTTGAATCAGAGGGGGAGAAACAGGGTGGGAAAAGGTCATAAATCACTACATTTGTAAAGTTTTTTTGTACAAAAAACTATAGTAATACTATAATTGCACATAAGGGAACATAATAATAAAAAAAACATGTCATGACCCCTTAAAATTCACCTGAAGTTTGAATAGTATTTTCGTGCGGTGACTGCGGGGCGGAAACATTTATGACATAGCGATGCGCACTTCCTATACGATCTCATTCTACTAGCGTTTAATACTGAGGAGGACTCTAGCCAACAAGCCTCCAAAGGACTGGACTAGGAAGGACACCGCCTCGGGATACAGCCTTCTGTTTGAGAAGCACCCACAGACTCCCTCAAGGCTTATTTTAGGTGTATATATAAACTCTGTAATGCTCTGTTGATTCATCTGATTCTTCTAAAATTAAAACTAAAAACAAAAACATAAAACAAGAATATAGAAAACAAAATAGAGCTAGGCCCCCCAAAAAACATTGATTGTAAACAAAATATATAAAAATACATTTAAAAATAGCAGTAAAATAAAATTATGAAAATGCTTAAATACAGTAATCTTGAGGGTTATAAGTGCACTCACTTTATCTAAACATCCATTTCCCAGATAAAACATATGCCCAGGATTGTCAGTATAATCCCTTTTCCCCAATTTAAATCAAAATGAACTGCTGAATTCATTTAGAAGCCAAGCTGCTATGTAACCGACTCTGATTAAATCTGGTTTAGCTGTCATTATAGATTAAAACTCAGTTAGCTGTATATTATTCCTCATAGTCATGGCAACATTTCACGTTCTTTGCTCTTTAAGCTATATAATGTCTAATTAGTGCAAAATATACAAGTTACAACCAACCCACATGTATTTCTGTATTTGTACTGTACTGTAGGTGTCTAATTACCCAAACTGCTGAGGTGACTTTTCAAATTAGTCCTCGTTGGCTATAATTGGACTCCTTGTGCTAAGCAGTAATTATGAGCTGATATCATGCATTTTAATGCAGGAGATTCAAAGCAATTTTTGTTTTGCATGATACAGAATTGACTTACTATTCCTGAGAGGACAGTTTCAATGAAGTGATTAAGATTCCTTGTACTGTATGTTAACTGATTATTCTCTCTGACCTTGTCTCATTAGTGAACACAATTGAATTTGAAATAGTTTGTTTACGGATTACGCAGCATGTTTAGGAAAAAGATGGAAAGGTTGATTTTTGGACCCTGATTTCTTGACAATTTGGCAGACAATCACTTACCCATACCCAGGGTTGGATTGTGTTGATATTATGTGATATCAGAATTGTCCACAAACATTGTGTCTAACCCAGAGACAAGTCATTTTATGTGACACATCAAAATATGTGGAAAATAATGTGTTTTTTGAACAATCAAGCATGAAAGCATTTTCTAGTACACCCCAAAACAAAATCAAGACCTTGTAATAATAGGACCCGTTTAAAACTATAATTATAATAATTAAATCATGTTAATAATCATAAATAAACTTAATTTAAATATGTCTGTTTCTCACAAAAAGCTATCGTATGGCTTCAGAAGTCTTGGAATATAGTGCATAAGGCACATGGATCGCTTTTATGAAAACTTTGTTGCTTTTTTGTCTCATTGGAGCTTGGCAGCCCTCATTTACTTTCATTATATTGAAAAGAATAACCAGGATATTCAACTTTTGTGTTGTAAGTCATATGATTTTTGACAAATGTGAGTATAGATTGACGACATTTTCATCTTTGAGTTAACTATTCCTTTAAATATATTGTAAATGCTTGGCATAGAAAGGCGGAACAGTGATCTTTCAATGAACCATACAAAGCTTATCTCAAATGAACCATATTAAATTAAATAATGAGACAAACATATCCTTAGACTGTTTTGGACTCCTGTTTCTTGTTCTATTGTTCAGTGGAGATTAGAGGTATAGAAAATAACCTGTTGAAAGGAACTCTGAGCTCAACAACGCAATATTCTCCGGAAAAGTGACTTTCATTTATATTAGGCTTGACAAATTGGAAAGCGCTTGACAGGCTCCCTTGATCTTCATTGACTTTCATCAAAGGTTGCAGACCGTAGTGAAAGACTGGGGATTACTTTGGAGTGTTTGGAGGCTTTGGTCGTAAATTAGTCATGGCTTAGAAGGCAACGATTCTTCCACCGATTTTAAAGCTCACTTGGTCTACATCCATACAACATTAAGGAGCTCTAAGACAATACATCATGCATAAGCATTGTTCGTAGACTGTGGAGTGCATGCTATGCTTGAACAAAATGAACGGAGAAGGATATGAAGAAAGCTGCAAATGGTGATAAAATATGTTTTAAAGGAGCATTCAGGGGTAAATATTATGTAGGTCAAAAATGGAAATTCAATATATATTATAAAGTTTTCATCAGAGTTGGAGCGCAAGTTGTACGCTTTGTAGCTTTGATGTACACAATAATGAAATGCTAAATGTACTGTACCCACCCTTTTAGACTTTCTTGGGTTGGGGAAAAGCAGAAAAAAATAACATATTGATAAAAATCACTGTACTCTTCCAGCGTGAGTGATGTTGTTTTCGCACGGAGCAGAAATGCACTATTGATCAGTAACCCCACTACATTTACCATCATTTTTCTACCTCGGCACACTGCAGACAGAAATCACTCCCGCTTCCAGGGCCACTTAACTTGCCCTTTTGAGGGAGAAAGGGATAAGTAAACAGCATGTGCTGTATGGGCCGAGCTCGCCCGATCCAAGAAGACGTAATGGAGTGTGTTTGACCAGTAGTGCATGGAATTGGTTCCTTTTTTCATTAGCAGGATACGAAATCTGTAACTACAAAACAGGCAGTGAGTGAACATAAACAACGAATGCATGATAATGGGAGTATATAAGTAAGTGGATTTACAAAGAAAGAAGTCAGGATGCATTGGTTCATATCTTTGAAGAAAAATTTCTTCGAATCATGTTTACACCGAGCACATAAGGCCTCTACACCTTACTCCTGATTTCTCTCGACATGGGGGCAGGAGAGGTGTCAGACAAAAATTGGGAAACGTAAAGTAACTTCAATATTTTGAAATTTAAAAAAAGTATTCTTCGAACTTCGATCAAAAATCTCACTTGTACTTTTATATACAAGTAATAGGTGGAGGAGCGGAAGGAGCGGAAGGATAAAGGAGGAGCGACGACAGTGAAGATCGAGAGAGGAACAGGCCTAATTTTACGTTGTGTTTTGTTTCTGTGGCCAGCAGTCGTCCGTGAGGGGCTGCTGGCTTTACTTTCATTTTTGTATTTGTTTATTTATTAAAATCATTGAACGTTCGCCAGTTCCTGCCTCCTTCTTCCCATAACAACGAACCCCGTTACAATCTTTAAAACAACATAAATTTACATAAAACGCAAAATTGTGTTTGCTTTTAAGACTCATTTTCAGAGTATCTATTTATAAATTTATATTCAAACAATTTCTAATATTTAATTAAAATAAATATTCTTGAAAATGTTTTGTTTGTTTTAAACATGATTAAATTTCACAGAATTATGCTTAAAAAATATATATATAATAAATTAAGTATATAAAATATATATATTAATGTATAATTTTGAATAAAAACATCTGCTTAAACCGTCAATGTAAAGGTAAAATATATTATCAGTTTTGATAAATGCCTATATATATATATATATATATATATTGAATATTATGAATATTTGTGTTTTTTAAGGATACTTAGAAATCCTTAAAAGAAGTCAACATACTGACTAAGAAAATAATTTTGAAGAAAGCACTTTGTTCAATAGGAAAATAATATGCAACAACACATACTGTACAAACTGCAAATGCAGAGGTTCAGAACTAAAATCACTACGGTATCCATATAATTCCTTCATAAAGAATATTTCCTTTTGAAATATCACACTAATTTTGGCAGTTGTACTTTGTTCTGAGACTTTCTGGACGCATATGGGTAGCTGAAAATGAGGAGGTGAAGCTATTTCACCCCAAACTTAATGCAATATCACACTTCTGGTCTACTTCCCTCACTCGGCCATGGAAATGCCTCTCATTTCCACTTCTTTAAAGCTGTGGCGTCCTCAAGGCAGAACACAGCCCCTCTGCTCCAGCACGTCACCCAGATTAATAAGCAAAAGCTGTCCTCACTGGAGCATGGGCCGCAGATGCCACAGGAAGAGCAGATACAGACCTTATCATGAAAAAATAATCCCTGGCTAAACCACGGAAGGAACCCTGTAGGATTGCACCTCCACTGCAGACAGCTGGTGAGATTACCAGAGAGACTGGGGATCTTTTGCAGAGCCATCTAGTCCAATCACACCAGGCAGGTTTGATGCAACGGCGGGACAAAAGAAGATGCTTCATTTGAGTTTCTCCCACAAGCAAGCTAGTATCTTGGCGTTGGGCTGGAACACAATCTACAGATCGTCCATGTGTGATTTCTGCTGAGTCATGATTAAGAGACCAGCTTTTGACGTTTAGAGATAGACCCCTTGTTCAGGCATTCACTGGGGGCTTATCGTAAGGCTCAATATGATGCCATATGTGTATTGGCTTAAGGAAGTGCGTTAATGTATCTTATTCTGTTTATTGCTCACTAGACCAAGTCGCTCTTTACCAACCGCCACTTTTATTTATCCTGCAGGGCATTTTCCGAGTTTAAAAGTTGTTTGTAGTGAAGGGTTTTACATTTGAATTGGAATGGTGGTGTCAGAGCAAATAGAGTTATCCTCATATAACTTCTTTTTTTTTTTTCAAAACTGTGTGTGGAAAACAGACGTAGTCACTGTCATCAGCAATCCACAGGAACACTTTCTCCACCCCCATTCAAATTTAGATTCTGTCCCATTATGACACTCGAAGACTTTGAAGAAATTTCATTTTAAGATGAGACTCCAGCACACTTTCATGAGAATACATTTTTGATGACTGCTGCCACAAAACACTGAGATCTAAAAGAATAATAGACACAAAAGCTCTCATAAGGAAAGGTAATTGAGAATACTGCTAATGAACCATCTCTGTGCCTGTGCCAAATTTCTAATGGAAACCATTCAATAAAAAAAGAAATCAAATGCTACGGAAAATAAAAGGTAATATAATGTATAAAAGTTGTGCCAATAAAATACTCTTTAGAAAATTAACTATATTAACAAAAGTTGTTTGTTTCAGTTAAATGTGACACAATAACAGTGACCTCAGATAGTATTTGGACATGTAAAAAATTATGAATTTCACTGCATTAAAATAACCAAGCTGCATTTATTTTAATATCACAAGCACATTATGCTAAAAAAAAAATGTTTTAAAAACTTTCTTTATCTGTGCATATTTTGGTCTTAAACCGTTGATTTGATTTTAAGATTTTTGCATAATAAAATTAATTGCAAACAGCTCAGTAGTCAGTGGAGAAAAGCTCTCTTTATTTGCAGATGCCATTTGGTTTAATAATTTGCTTCTAGTGCAATGAAATTCATAAATTGTTAAGTAATTTGTAACTTAAATTGTGCCTTTTGCTTTACAATTTGCATCTAATTAAAGTCCTACAAAAAAAGTCTGTGACAATAAAGATTAGCAGAACTAAACATTTTATTTTAGATATTACACATTTCTGATACAAGGAAGAGTATGTCATTTTCAATGAGTCTGTAAAACAGCTGGCCTTCCTTTTTCATTTCATTTCACTGTCAATGAGGCTTTTGGAGATGAATACCAGATGAATAAAAAAATCTGACTTCTGAAGCCAACAGCTTCTGCATTGTGCCATCTCAGTACACAATAAAATACAGCTATTCCTCAATCCACTATTAAAGAGTTTAAGAACAAATGTCTTCAGTTAGCGCGATAAATGAATAAAATGACTGGCCAAGTAGATGAACTTCCCCAGCATTGTAAGATGTTATCTATAAGTCAATATGTTTACTACAGAAGTGGCACCAACCCCAGATAAAACGTCTGTATCTGGGAAAGTCACACACTCAAGAAGATGATTCCTCAATTGTTTTCTATTTGATGAAAACAGCTCAAGGTCAAATGGATTTATTTTGATGCTTCTGAATCTGAGAGGGATGATTTAATCCTCCCAAACATATTTAATCAACACCAGCAAACTGTTTTCACTTGAACACAACCTAGAAGATGCTTTAAAAGTTGCACTAAATTATGTAAATACACCAAGGTCCCTTTCAAGGAAAGTCTGTTCACTCGGCGGCCATATTTGCAACGCCTCCAGGTAGCTATTTTGGGAATCCAAGACCAAGTCCTATCTATTTGAATGAAGGACTCCTGAAATCTCAAAAACTGCCTGCAGAACTCACAATTAAATACCATAATTCTAATCAGCAACAAAATCTGACATGAACTGCCCCATAAATGTTGTGTAGTATGCTCAAATAGGGTTAAAAAAAACGTATGTTCAGGCTAGAGCTTCCAATGCGCATGTGTAGTCCTAAGCGCGAGTCTCAGGTTTTTATGGGAACCGGAGATTCTAACGGCAGCTGAAGTGACGCTATGACTTTACCATTCAGCAATTGGCTCTTTTACTTAGAAGGTGGGATGTATTCCGCCATACGCATAGCAGTTTCTCCCATTCATAAGTGAACCGTCTTTCTATATCTATAGTCTCTGATTTACACACATACTACCGGTCAGTGTTGGGAGTAGCTCATTACAAGTAATGAGTTATGTGTTACATAATCAGATTACTTTTTTATGGGAATGCATCAAAATTCGTTTTTTGGCCGTAAGAGAAAAATAGCCTACAATACAGTATAAGCTCTCAGGGTTTACTCTCGCTCTAACCATTATCAATACAAAATATTGAAGTTACTTTACATTTTCTAATTTTTGTCTGACACCTCTCCTGTCCCCATATTGAGAGAAATCAGGAGTAAGGTGTAGAGGCCTTATGTGTAAACATGATGGTTATTGTAGTTCTACTCACTTGCATAAAAAAACTTCAGTATTCCACAAATATAATAAAACCGGTGAAATGCAAACTCAGAATATTATGCAAATCTGCAATAATTCAATATGTTAAATAAAAATATATATATACTTTATGTATTTAATCTCACTTTATTTACCAATGTCTTTACTCCTGACCTTCAATGATCCAATTCAATCATACTATTAGGCAAAAAATGACTTTAATGATAAATAAACATCACTTTTGTGTTTCATTTTGTTTGGTATCCACAATTATAACCAAAGAAATATTACAGTGACAAAAGACTCATTGTTTTCAGCAATTTTAACTAAAGCACAGTTGACGGAGGCGTCGTGTTTTGTTTATGCTTAAAGGCTGCTTCACAGAGTGCGCTCTTGCAGTGTTGCCATGCCCACTTATTATAAGCGTTATTAGGATTGTTGTTTAAACTTACAGCAATCGAGTTTATGGAGTCTTATTTTAGGCATAAAGCTGTTCTTGTTCACTGATTTGCTTGCAAGATCTGGCAACACGAATAAGTCAAATAAATCTCTGATGCCCGTTAAAATATGTATTTTAACATGCATCAGAGATGTATCTTTCGTCTCTCATCTCTCATATCTATTGTTGTACAGTACGTCATTATCAACTAGTTGTTCAGTTCTCTTCCACATTGCGCATACTTTTTGTAAACGCGGTTGTCACTACCTGCATTTTTCGGGAGTAAATTCGGTTGTAGAATGCGGTTGTCACTCCAGTAAATTACTGCACTGTGTGTGAACAGAACAGGATTAAGCATTAAAAGGTGAACCGACAACCAAATTTAGCTGCTGTATACTCGGCCATTGTAACACATTACTTTTAAAAGTAACTTTTCCCAACACTGCTACCAATCAAAAGTTTGGAATAATTAAGATTTTTAAATATATATAATCTATTAGGCCTATATATAAACTGTGCACATCCACATCAAGAGAAGCTGTCTAAAAGAGAGGTTGTCGTTATTTTTTCACTTAGTGCTGTCGTCTTTGCTCTGAAGCAAAGGAGGTATCAGAACTGCACATTTGTATTTGATATTTGACATGACCTCTTTTTGTTACTGCTCTCACAGCATGTTTTGATGCTACACAAGCTTTTTTTGAGATGAAAATATTTAGTTCAAGAGATGACTCATCAACCTTTTCACTAAGCTGACAGCAGACAGCACCAACCCTACCACTCTCTTGCTCACTCTATTTTTCTCTAGCCAGTTGGTTGGTATTCATCTCTCTACTGATAGAAAAACAGAATGTTAAAGTGAATTAAAATAATAGAGAAAGTCACATGTTCTTGCTTTCATTGAGGCCCAAGATGCTTGTGACACAAGTATTATTTTACACAAGAACTATTTTAATTCATTGAAGAAAATAAAATCGGTTGGTCTAAACTTAAAGTGATTGTTTCTAGACAACAACACGATGAAATGGAGAGCAGAGGAAGAAGTTTCCTGCCTTTCAGATTTTTTCCTGGAAAAAAATAGATCCCATAATCTTGTTCTCGTTCTACAAAGCGTTTGGTTTGGTATTCACGGCTCTGGTGTTGGTGAAAAACCTCACTGTGCTGAAATGACACCTCCATAGCTTAGAGTGTTCCGTAAGCCTCTTCCAGGGAAGACGCTGGCACATCCCAGCAGCCCTCTCATCACAAACACGAGCGCGTGCCACAGATAAGTCATGCTCTTCGGCGATTATGTCGTAAACACCATTTCTCCCCCTCAGCTGCTGAGATCCTCTGCCGCGTCTCCTCTCGGTTTCGTCGCCGAGGGTCTCTCTGCTTCTATACAGATTTTAATTGCTTGGCAATAAAAAAAGAAGGTACAGACAGCTGAGACAGGCTTGCTGAGCATACATGGATACCGAGACCGCCAGGAGGCAAGTGAGCCCTCAATAAAAGACCATGCATTAGAACCGATTTCCACATAAACCAAATGGACAGTTTGATGCGAGACACTCTCTAAGAAGTTAAAGACTGCCAATGCTTTCAAGTCAAATTTGTGGCCCACTCTAAAAGGTCAAATATTGAAGTAGAGTAACTGCCTGTGAATTTGACGCCACATTAATTTGACAATCGAAATGATCTCTCTCTGTCAAAGTAAACGTCTCTGGCTATTTTTGAATTTCTGTACTTAGTGTGTACTGAAAAACTTCCCAACAGTTTGAAGTGGTTTAGTATAAATATCTTCCCTAACACTCATCATGTTGGAATTATACTACATCAACTTACCTGGTTTTGTTAAACCCAGAAAAGGACAGAGACAGTTTACTCAAAAATTAATATTCTGTCATCATTTACTCATTTAACAAAACCTGTATGATTTTCTTTATTTATGCAGAGTACAAAAGAAGACATTGTGTAGGATTTTTAAACTTTTTTTGTATATACAATGAAAGACAATGAAAAAGTCCAAAACATCATTGGGGACCTTTGACTTTCATTATGCAATGGACATTGGCCAATGCTGCAGGCTGTGTACAATGACAAAAATAATAATAATCTCAAACTCGTTCATCTGTGTATTGTGCATTATGAATTCTGAGTACTAAGATGTTCTAGCCATACTAGTTGTTTCCTACAACATACTGTTTAAAAGTTTTGAGTCAGTATAAGAATGTTTTAATGGATGTATTCAAGTAATGCATGGATACATTCAACTGATCAAAAGTGACAGTAAAGAATTTTACATTGTAAAGAATTTTACATTGTAAAAAAAAAAAAAACTATTTCAAATAAATGCTGTTCTGTTGAACTATCTATTAATCAAAGAATCCTGATAAAATGTATCAGTGTTTCCACAAAGATATTAAACAGCACTGTAAACAGAAATTTCTGAAGGATCAGGTGACTCTGAAGACTGGACTAATGATGCTGAAAATTCAGCTGTGTATCACAGAAATAAATTACATTTTAAAATAAATCAACATAGAAAACAATTATTTTATATTCTAATAAAATGTCACAATATTTCAAATAAATGAAGCCTTGGTAAGCAAAAGAGACTTTTTTCAACAAACCTTAAAGGAGAACTCCGGCGCAAAATTAACCTTTGGTCTAATTACACATTGTTACCTAGTCAACCGTTATCTGAGATTTGTTTTCATGATTATCGAATGTAAATAGTTTTATCTCTACAAACAGTTTAGCCTATAAAGCTAGTATAACGCTAGTATATTGGGCATAGTGTAATGACAAATAAAAATCGCTTGTTAATACCACTAACAAGGCTCAAAATAGCCCCACACTAGCACGGTAGCATAATGAGGGTCCCTACCTTCAAACCGAAGCATTGAGAACTTTGTCAGTGTCCAGACAGTTTAATAAGAAGATATTTTAAACATACAGTCAACTTCGCGTATACAGGCAGAAGCCATCTTTGAAATACAGTCTTTACCAGTCGATCTACGAACGCCGATCCAAGCCTGCTGTTCGCGCTTACCTTATCAAGGCTATTTTCAGCCTTGTTAGTGGTATTAACAAGCGATTTTTATTTGTCATTACACTATGCCCAATATACTAGCGTTATACTAGCTTTATAGGCTAAACTGTTTTTAGAGATAAAACTATTTACATTCGATAATCATGAAAACAAATCTCAGATAACGGTTGACTAGGTAACAATGTGTAATTAGACCAAAGGTTCATTTTGCGCCGGAGTTCTCCTTTAATGACCTCAAACTTTTAAATGGAATTGTAGGAAAGTATGCATATTAGAGGCCTTCTTAACCACAGTTTATTGTCTCTTTCCTCTTTGGGAACTCCAGGACATGATAAGTTCAGCCAAGTTAAACATGTACCTAATATATATTCACGAAGAGCACAAGCGCATTATTCAAGTAGATAATACATATCCCCTGCTGCTCCCCTCCATCAGCTCAGGGCAGCTACATAAGCACAGAATAATCACTCTAAGTGATCTCACTATCAATAAAGCAGCCAAAATATTTACCTGTTAGATCCTTTACCAACTCTAGAAAGGAATTTTGTGGGACTAGAGGCTCCTGTTTGTGTGAGAACACTTTCGGGATGTTTTAGACCATGGTGCTAATGGTTAGTAAATTAATAGCATGCTGTGTGGAGGCCTGTGTACTCCCTCAGAAACATGGTGCTAAGAATTCAGCCAGTCCTCTGTCCAGCTGGGCAAAATTGAAATCCAAAGTATGCTAGCTGGTAAACTACAGCTAGAGCTGCTTAATATTATCAACTGTGTTTTTGATGTCCATTTTGTTCAGTATTTTTAGCCACTAAAGGGAATTACATTCTCATTAGCCTTTTGTTTCTTATCAGAGAATAGTGTATGCAGTGTATAAGGTTTAACCTTCATTTACTTGCCTAGAATGTTTCTGCTTTAAAGCACAAGGGAAAGAATGAGAGAGGGTAAGCGGAAGGTAAGGATTCTTAACTCTAAGCCTTACCATTTGTTTTTCATTTGAACTACAAATCTATAAAAGAGACAACACAAAAAATCTTGGAGTCAAAATCTAATTTAAACCTTGAAAAAAAAGTTAAACCACCAGACTATACACTATATAATGTATTTAAATAACCACATTTCCACTTGGGGTCTCATATTGGACACCACTGCATTTAAATTAAATACAACTAATTAAAGAAATGATGCATGATAACAGCTGTATAGTTTAAATTTTACCTAAAATATTAATTAAATCAGCTATTATATCCATTTTATTTCTCATCTGTTTATAATTCTAATGAAGAAACATCTGGGACAAAGTTGCTCTTCAAGATAAATATAATATATCAGTAAGTGTAAGAGACTTAAGTCTCATGAGAAATGAAAAAATAAAAAGCATTATCATTTTCCTAGGTGACTTCAGTGGTATTCAGTCCCAAACACAAGCTCAGCAACAGCTTGTGTAATGACCATTACCGGCAAGGCCTCGGACATTTAAATGGTGCGTTTCCGCGTTAAAATTACAATATCTTCTAATTAGCAAAAAGTAACTTTTCTTAAAACACAACAAGTATGTGAGCTCATTCCCCACTGCGGAAACAGAGGAGTTCTCACAGGAAAATCAATCCGGCATCTCACTTGGGAAGCTCACCCACCCATGTAGAAAACAACGTGGAGTCTCATGTCTCCGCAACGCTGATCTGCCAGACAGCGTCTCTCTCCTCAGCTGAGTGGAGATGATAGGTGAACATCGTCTCTGCATGCTGCCGCATGACGCGATCCCTGTCAGAGTCTTACCAGCACGCCACATGTTCTCCCATCAGGCTATACCTGCGCTAGGCTATACCCGCCCTCTAATAACCTGAAGCTGAGTGAGTGACATCTGAATCGCTGGTGTCGGAATTAAGAATATTAATGAAGTGTGTTGTGAGAGGGGGGTGGTAAGGAGAGACTTGTAGGTGTCTCTCATCACCTGCTTGCTTTCATTAGGTGAGATCATTCCAGAACCATACCTCTCTGATCCCTCCTGGGATTAGACACCGCCTGTCATGTTACATGATTTTTCCCTCAGCTCAAGTCATCTCAAGGAAAGCGGGAGCAATTTTGTGAGACAACGGTAAAACGTACAACCATCACAGCCCACTTTATGTGTGAGCTGTCTGGAGATGAAAGGTCTTTTTGCGGATCAAACTCCCGAGGCATGAGGTACGCGGCCTTAGGGTTTAGGAATATATATTTCTAAAGCCACTGACTTAAAATCGGCTTCAGATAGACACGCTGGGCTATGAAGTAAACAACGGCTTTAAAAATCAAGCAGACGCACCAGAAACTTGAGCCGACGGTCGCGTCACAGTTTGAAGCATTTAGGAATGGTTATTAAACAGCTTTTTCTGCTAAATGATGCGATGAGGAAGAGTTGTGGAATCCAAAACATCACAATGGCTGACAGACCAGCCATTTGAGCACACTGAAAACAGTCACTGTCATTCTTATTGGCACAAACATGTCTCATTTCTATGCAAATTAGGCTCATTATAGATCTATCTATCTATCTATCTATCTATCTATCTATCTATCTATCTATCGTATGAAGGCCTAACTTTTATCTATCGTCTGAAGACCTAACTTTACTTATTTACATTCAAATATGAATTTCAGTTCTGCATCCTGTTTGCTTTCTCAATTCAATTCTGATTGATGTGGTTCAGAAATATCTATAAAATAATGTACAATACCATTCAAAAGTTTGGGGTCAGTATATGCAGTATACTGTGTATATATATATATATATATATATATATATATATATTTAATTTGATCAAAAGTTACAGTAAAGACAATTACATTGTTACACACATGTTCTACTTCAAATAAATACTGAACATTCTGTTCATCAAAGAATCCAAAAAAAAAAATTCCACCAAAAAAAAAAAATAGAGTTTCCACCAAAAATATTAAGCAGCACAACTGTTTTCAAAATTGATAATAATATATTTTTTTTTTAAATGTGCAGCAGAAAATCATCATATCAGAATGATTTCTGAAGGATCATGTGACACTGAAGACTGGAGTGATTATGCAAACAATTCTGTATTTTTGATTAAAACAAATTTTACTTTTTCTCACAAGAGACTTACTGTACCAACCCAAAATTTAGAACAGTAGTGTAACTGTACAAATAAAATAAAACACATTTTTGTTAAACACACTTTGCATCGATTAAACATATGATAATATCCAAAGACTGCAGTGACTCAAAGAGTAAAAAAAAAACCTTAAGCTGAGTGACCCAAAATATACAAAAGAGATGTTTGTGCATTGATTATGCACTCATCAGATAATGGTCTAATGGTCAAATAACAGAGAAGTGTGTTAAAATCTGCTATATAACCAGTAAGTGAATATCACCCCTTAGTAAAATCGGTAACGCTTCCTTTTACAATACAGTACTTACGTGTACTTACAGTGTACTTACCTAGAAAGTACTGGCTAATATAAGGTAAGTACATGGGTTAGGGGTAGGTTTAGGGGTAGGTTCAGGATTAGTACCTAGTTATTAGCCAGTAATTATAGTTACTATAATAAGTACATAGTAAGTACATGGGTAACAGGACTGTAAAAGGAAGCGTTACCGTAAAATCCTGGTATCCATGAAATATGGTCTTCACAGATTGACTGCAGACCATTGAAGGCCAGCAGTGCAAACTCACCTGCAAGTGCAGACTGAGTATACAGATCCAGTTCAGGTGTTGATATTGCAATGTTTGTTGATGACTGTAAGTTTGAAAGTGGATGACTTCATTTGCTGGTTACAGATATTTACACACAAACAGAGCACGCATCTTCATTTGATATTCTCCCTCATGAGCAGTACCGCACAGCACACCTGCGTGGCCCAGGAGGGGTTATTATTTACATCTGTTGCACAGTGTAAATAAACATATCACTCTGGAGGCATGGAAATAATGCCATCCAACTAGAATAAACTGGAGACACTCTGAAGTCTGTACAACACTAAGTAATGAGAAAATCAAGGACACCTTTCCTCGTGCTGTTGCAGAGAATTCTACAACTTAAGTTTCCTGAAAAAATGAAAAAAGTTTGTCTGCCAAACAAATTAAAATTACACAACTCTACTATGGTCTGTGGTCAATCCCTTTATTTCAGTCTGGCTTTGGAGAGCAGAAAAGAGATAAATGCTTTCAACAAGAAACTTTAGTCAGAAATACACTGAAAAATTCAATTAAATTACTTTACAATAAGCACTTCACAATAAGCTTTACTATATTTGGTACATGAACTAACACCGAACAATACTTCCACAGCACTTATTAATCTTAGTCAGCATTTACTAATAACCTTTTCAGACCAAAAGTTGTCTCTGTGAACTAACATGAACATGAATTATATTTATTGACCAACATTATGTGTATTTGTGCAGACAGCTGTATAAATACTGATTACGCATTTAAATTGTATGTATGTAATAAATTGTTCCTGAATGATGATATTTTTTGATAATTTGACTTTATAGCTAAATGTATTAACCATGGAAAATAAGCAGAGATAAACTTTTAGAGAAAACAACAGATTAAACGCTGCAAAATATAATACAATTTTGAGTTAAAATTGAAAATTACACACCAAATTATCATTAAATGCATAGAAAATGCATAATCAATATATAATACATCTTTCTTCAGGAATCTTGGACATGTGGAATTATTAACTTGGAGATAAGTAAAGATCTAGAAGTAAAATGATCAGGATATTAAATTAAATGCCACAATGATACATTTCCGATGCCCTTCAAGCAATGGGGCTGGTCCAAGATGCCTTGGGAATGAGAACATGTTGAAGATAAAACCACACCGCCTCCCTGGCTCAGAGCTTGTGTCACCATTTTTTTTTTTACAAGCCACCATTTTTAACATTATACATTAAACGTGTTACACATACCTAAATGTTGGGCCTATAAAAGTCCTTTACTGTTAAATGTATTGGAAATAGCACCGCTGCACAACAAAGAGATTAACGAGCGGTTTTCAACTGCTACATCAGATGACTTCTGACAAAAGTGCTGCTTTGTAACTCAAAATATGCTCATTAAAAACTCATTTAAAGTCTGTGACCGTGTTCAAAGAGTTATGAAAATGTTGTGATTTTTGCCTTCAGAGCAATACAGGCAAAATTGTGTAGATCCTCAGGCAACAAGCAGATCTGTCTCTCACGGAATGAGGGTATCACCCCTTAAACACTCTGTCCTGATGTGTGGTAAAAATATACAAAAATCTAGTTTACTGCCTCTCCTACAAGAAAATAATCACAAACGTGTCAAAAATCTAAATCATAAATGAGATCTCTTAACATCAGCAATGAGATTTAGGCCCCGTTTACACGAGAACGATTCCGGGTGAAAACGTAAAAATATTTTATCGGATGTGCCTTTCGTTTACACGGCAACGACGTTTTGGGGGCTTAAAATCTCAAAAAAGTGAAACCACCCTCCAGAGTGGAAATCTTAAAAACGCTCCACCGTCGCGTTATTACCCGTATAAACGGTAAAAACGGAAATCTGCTGGTGGCTCTCGTCGCGTACGCGTTTACGTCACATGCATGCGCCAGTACAGGAAAATAACAACCAACATGTCAGATTATTTCCATACGTCGGACCTTCAAGTTGCCCTAGCAGCTCTAAAAAACATACAAGAGTCTTTTCAGCAGTTGTACCAGAGCCCATCTAACGGAGAGCCTTGGCACTTCCTATTAGCCCCATTGTGTATCATCTTGGTTGCAGTTCCATTAGAATTCCACTGGAGGTGATCGCGGGCGAGTGCAGAATGAATGGGAGTCTATGGAGCTAAACGGCTAAATGTATCTTTCTCCTGCTTGTCGTTGAATCAACATAGATTTTTATTGTTGATTCCGTAAGTTCAATATAGATTATAGGCCAAAAGTCGAATGAACGAGTACTTTCGATTTCTTACAGGTTAGGCCGTTGTTGGCCGGAACACGCTAGCATTCTGCTATTATGTGACGTCATCACATTTTTGAATGGATTTTTAGAACAGATAAGTGAACTTAAAAATGCAATTGTCAGCTGAGTGTATTATCTTAGCCCTCCCTTTTGAATGCAACTTTCAAATTATTTGACAAAAAATTACATCCTGAGAAAAGTGGATTTCTGGGGGTGAAACCCCATAGACTCCCATTCATTCTGCACTCGCCTGCGAGCGCCCCCGCATGGACAGAGACGTGTTACTGCAGCCAGTCTAGAAACCGGAAGTAACCAGACAGTGCCAATTCTCTTCAATTAGACATTCTCTGGTTGTACAAAATATTCTAAGATATTGGTGTTATGTGGCAGTGCTTCACATTGCCACCTAGCCGCCTGGAGTGCATACTACATCGAATGCCACACACTTTTACGCACCATATGCACGCGGATTTCCCAACCATAACGCTCGTCTAAACGCAGAATAAAAAGTGATAACGCAACGCCACTTTTGCGTTTTCTCTTCAGATCGTTTCCGTGTAAATATAGCCTAAGTATGGATGCTGCTTTTCTGATACTAAATAGCAGACCCAGGTAATCTCATATGTATCAATCTATAATTTCAATAAAATAATTTCATAATTTTGTCTCAAATTGTGCTCAGATTTGCCGAGATATCAAATAATGCAATCAAAAGTCTGAGATCTCAACTTCAACTCAAAAGTTTGCTATCAAATTCTTCCAAAACCAAATTAGCTGAGCAATGCACAATATACAAATACCTGTAGCTAAAGTAGTACACCAACTATTGTCTCATTTGCAGCTTCCAAAAGAATTTTAATAGAACCATCTGAGACACAGATACTGTTTTCGCCTATACTATAAAGTAGGGAAGTAAGCGATTTCGGATGCAACCCCCTCATATCTCCATATTTTGTCATTTTTATTCTTTTTTTTCATAAATCCTTACTATCGGTCACCCTTTACATCTGTCCGTGGGTTTTCCAAATATTTAACCAATGAAGAGTATTAAAAAAAGCTTGTGACTAAACCTCATAACTCCATTGGATCCTCAAACTGTGTGTAAAACCTCATAAATCCAAATATCTCGTGAACGAAGTGTCGCACGCAGTTTGGACCGTCTCTACTTGTTTGCAATGCAAAAGAACACTATCTATATAAAGGCTAATGTTTTATGATCAATACTGTCTTAAATAGCCTGTGCTAAACACTTCGTGTTTTGGCCAAATCACAGGGAAAAAAAACTTTGCGCCCACATAGCTACATTGAACTTTATAACCTGTAAGTTGATGAAAACGTAATGCGATGCACTCACTGCCTCAAATGTGGCAGTTCTAATGACGGACAAAACATGTAGGATGTGTTCGAAATTCTCAGAACTTCACTGGTCAGAAACCTTGTAAATCCATTTAAGCTTGATTTTGGTCAAATATTGGGATTAAACGTTCAATACTTTTTTCTAGGTATTTTTTATGCCACTTCACCATTTTAGGAAGTCATTCATATAACTGCCTTTCTGAATAGTAAACCAAGATCTGGTTGTAGAAACAAAAACTGAGGGCTGAAAAACTCTTTTAAGCCTCAAAGCCTTGTGTTCAGCCTCAAAGCTGAACGGTCGACTCATGTTATTTGCTCTCACCAAACAGAGGCACCACACAGAGCCTTATTCCGTTCTTTTCCTCTTGCACAGTTTTCTGTCTGCAGATGAGAAGTAGGCTGAGGCCTTGAAAAAGTCCCCGAAGCCCTTTGCATCAGCAGCGTGGCTAGAGACAAGAAAAGCTCTCAAGGACTGAGAGCTTTAATGATATGTTTGCCACTGCAACTGCTCACAGACAACTGACAGGGCCACCGATGGGGGAGTTTCACATCCTGTTAGAAGACGTATGAAATTTGCCTCATAATATTTGTCACTTTTCATCAAAAAAAAAAAAACTGTTATACTGAGCAACTGCTCAGCTTCCTACAAATGCAAATATTCTCTTATTACCATCTTTTTCGGCCAACAGCATGTCATTCTGAGGTGAGAGCCCTGAAATAACATCTTCACAAATCTGAATTATGAATGTCATCAGTCATCTTCTTTAGCTATAGAAGTGTTGAAAGGAAGTGTAAAAATCTGTCAAGGTAACTACAGGAATGCTTTCCCCAGCTGATGTCTTTGGATAAGGTTTGCTATTATGATGACAAATTCACTGTGATGAATGCACCCACATTGTTGAGAATGTTGTGGAGGTGGATGGTTTTGACAAACATCTACCTCAGGCTTCTGAAGCATAAAACAATAAGCTGCATTCAGTGGAGGACAGGAGTAAAATCAACTCTTTAAATTCTAGAACAATAGGTCTCTTATAAACTCCAGGTGATATGCAAGGTCCTTTGGTAATCTAAAATACATTAACATTAAATAAGGCTCACCAAGGCTGCATTTATTTGATCAAAAATAAATGCATCATTTATTTTAATGTTGTGAAATATCATTGCAATTTAAAATAACTGTTTTCTATTTGATTATGTTAACATGTAATTTATTCCTGAGATGCAAAGCTGAGTCACATGATCCTTCAGAAATCATTCTAATATGCTGATTTGCTGCTCCTTCTTAATATTATCAATGTTGAAAACAGTTGTACTGTTCAATTTTTTTGGGGAAACTGATACATTTTTTCAGAATTCTCTGAATAGAAAGTTAAAAAGAACAGCATTCATTCGAAAAAGAAATATTTTGTTATAAAACACATATGTCTTTACTGTATCATTTTGATCAGTTGAATGCATCCTTGGTAAATAAAAGTGTTAATTTATTAAAAATATAAAACTGACCTCAAACTTTTGAACATTATTGTGTATAAAATAAACATTTTCACATATATTTTTAATAATTGTGGATCAGGGCCAGAAATGAATTGTTCGAGAATAATTCATTATTCTTTTTGTATTTGCAACATTTATTTTCTAATATTTTATCCCAGAGTCAATTATATGCATGCATCATCAAATACAATATGAGCTGATGCTGATTTAATTGTTCAGCCTAATTACTCAGATTAAGAAATTATTTTGGTTTCACATATTTAACATTAAATAGGCCTACATTATCATGAGTTGAATAAAATAAGGAATATTTAAAGAAGTAACCAGACAAAAACAAGGATGACCCAGGAAAAAACCCTCAAAAATGCCTTTGAAAATAAACGGAAGTTTCGATACTCTTTTCTTCCCTATTGGGATGTATATCTAGTGAAACGGGCAGGACTTTTTTTTTTTCTCCATCGGGAATTGATTGGATCATTGGATGTGTCACCATTGTGTTCTGTTTAGATCATGGACTTTTAGTTTGCATTTCTTCAGTTCCTGTTTTCCTTGTGTTTTCAGCATTTCCATTACTATGAACATCGTCATTATGAGTTCATCAGCTGTGTCCCCTTTATTATCTCATTTGTGCTTGCCTTATAAGTTGCAAGTACCCGTTCCTTCACCCTTGTCCGATCACCGTTATGTGTAAGTGTGTGTTGCTCATCCTGTTGACTAATGTTTAAAAAAGTTTGTGCTCAGATTAGTAGATGGAAAATTGGTGACAATTGGAGGCTCTGATTTTAGAGGTCAATACTTGACCTGAAAACTGTTGAGAACATTGTATTTTGTAAGTAGGACTTGCAGTCTTTGAGAACACGCTCAAGTTCAAGAGAGGATCTAGAGCATATCAAATAAGCTACAATACTCAGTTGTGTCATGGCTGGTCTGGACTTCCCACAGTCACCATCAGACCAAATCACACTGTGACCTAAGCAAAGTGTCCTCACCCCACCCCCAGCTAATTTTCCCCTCGCCCGGGGCTCCTTGTATTCCCTCGGTTTAATCCTGCCACCAGCGGATGGTCTGAGCCCCAGTTAACGCTTGTATCCTATTCACTCTCTCTTCCTCCCTCCCTCCCCTTCTCTTTCTCTCTGTCTGTCTGCAGTGTCTCTGAAGATTTAACCCAGCTCCCTGGTGCCTTCTCAGTACATTTTGCTGTCTCCCCTTTTCAAGGTGCTCCGCATTTGCCGAGACCTGACTCAGGCCCGGTGGAGCTCCAAGGCCGCCAACCTGCTCGGTCCCCAGTGCCGTCCCGCGTGCCCTTGAGGATAAACATCCCTTCAGATATAAATAAGCTCAGTGAAAATCACAGTGGGCTTCACTGGCATCATTATTATTAATTGTCGCCCCATTGAAGACACATGCTAATCTGTTTGCCACATCTCTTTGAAGTAGAAGACGGGACTCGGGGCAGATTATTTATAGCACTAAAGAAAGATGATGCAGTTTTAATCCCTACATCATTGGCTGGATCCAGCAGTTAGTCTGAGGTCAGTCCAGTACTCACAGAACTAGCAAAGCTTGTGCTGCATGCTTCCTCAGGGTATAACTGGGTTTGATAGAAGTAAAGAAATCTGCCTCGGCTCCTCAAGAGATTCAGCAGAACTCTTCAAATAATCCTTGGCTTTTTAAAGTTATGATGCGACACTCCGGCACAACGCCATGTCAATGGATATGCATATGTATTACTATACAAATAGATACGGCGCATTTCAAAGAAACAGAAACAGTAGTTTTGCAAAATAGGTCATTGTCATTCTGTGCTAAATGAGATGGTGGTACGCCTTTGCCCCCCAGTGGATCATAAGTAAACTGCATTGTCTCTTGTTTGTCTATGCTTCAGGGGAGATGTGGTAAAATGCTGAAAAAGCAGAATTCGGATGTTTGGTTTTCCAAGATGTTATTCAAAAGAAATACTAATTGAATAATGCTTGATAGTTTGGAATCAGTATGCTCAACAGAAATGCTATTCTACAGTCAAGTACAGAGTGAAAAGAAGTGCTGTATAACCAGTGGGTCTACACTGGGAAAAGTAAGTGCATGGTGGTGTGTCAGGGATGCTGATTTGTAAATCAGTAATGATACACCAATAATATATATATATATTGTTATATTGTTATATATCAATAAGATTATAATCTTTCTGTTCGCCATTCTAAGACTTGTGGATTGTCCTGTTCATTTACTATATTGACATGGTGCTATATATAGTGACTATGGAGACACTTTACATCTAACCTGATTCCAACATGACAACCCATTCCTTCATTATGGCACAAATATAAAAATAAAAATAAATAAATAAATAAATAAAAACATCCTTAAAGCATCCTCAATAAATTTAGGTGAGAAATTTTTTTTCAAGAAACAACAACAAAAAATTATTACAGTAAATAACATTTAGTAGATGCTTATGCAGACAAAAAAACTGCCAATGGAGTAAGAAAAAATATATATATAAAGATATATGAAAACTGTAATGCTAATATCCACAGAAGACGAAGATGATGATAAGAACGAGATTAACAAGACAACATGCGAGACAGTGTGTCTTCACACAAACAATACCAGGCAATGAACAGAACGAAGGGAGGAACTTAAATACACAGTGATGATTAAAGGTCCCATGACATGAAATTTTCACTTTCTGAGGTTTTTTAACATTAATATCAGTTCCCCTAGCCTGTATATCGTCCCCCAGTGGCTAGAAATTTCAATCGGTGTAAACCGAGCTTTGGCTATCTTTCTCTGCCTTTGAGAAAATGAAAGCTCAGACGGGCTGATCTTGAATCTCCTCCGTATGATGTCATACGGAGGAAAGGTAACCTCCCCTTTCTCTGCTTTGCCCGCCCAGAGAATTTGGCTCGCTCATGAGAAAATGAGCTAGTAAGTACGAACGCGTGAGCGTGATTTGAGTTTTTCCTTGAGAGATATCATGGCTTGCAAACGAGCGAAACATGGCAGTTGATCAGTTTTCGGATGTACAAATGAACACAAAAGTATTTTTTAGTTCCTTCATCCGAGCCTCTGAAGAAACAATGGGTTAATTTTATTTTTTCTGGAAATGCGCCGACACAACTTCCCAAAGTTTTGTATGGTCCAAACATTTCACCGACGACTGTTTCCTCAACTTGGGCCAATACAGAGCTGGCCTCGATGAACGTCTGAAAATAAATCGATCGAGCTACCAAGCAACAATTTCTGATGTGTAGACTAATTTTTCAAGTTCAGACAGGTAATCTTTCTCTCAAAATCGTTCAATACTGTTTATGCATTAGTAAGTCAAGCCAGTGACTAAAATGTCAACTTCACATCGTTTATTTTAGTAGGGTAAAAATAATCTTATTTAAATTGTGAACAAATTATATACAGAAAGCGATCAAAGAACAATCTTTCCACACAGCGCGAGTTTATCTGGACAACTCGTTATGAAATCAATGACGCACGTTACACTGCACAACGAAGCTCTTACTGTATGTACATCATCGTGTTTGCATTGGTGAAAGCATTAGAGAGAGTGCAGAAACTGCGTTGCAATGATAAGAGCTTCATTCTCGCGATCAACAGACTCTCATCTGCTTGCTCAATGCTCATCACGGCAACCTTTTATGTGATGGGAATAGATCTAAATACTTTAAAAACTTCTCACGATTCGTTAATCTCGATAGCTGTAATAGTAAAAACGTATAATAGCTGTAGTAAAAGTATTTGAGAGAGTTTCACATGTAATACGTAGCTATTTCATATGCAAGCATGTCAGCCAATCACAGCAGTGGCCGGTTACACTGAATCCCACAGCAGACACGCCCCTTCAAATCGTTCAAATCAGAGGCTAAAATCAGGCTAGGAAAAATGCCTTTTATTTCTAAATTATGACTATTTTTGATCTAAAAAAACATACTAACATTATAAGGGCAACCCAGGAAACATTATAAAATAATAAAATAACCCCATGTCATGGGACCTTTAACTAAAAGATGAACAGAGCTGTGATTAATAATGTCCATGGTGACTGATTAGTGGCGGGAACTAGAACAAAGGAACACGTGATGTATGAAAACAAACTGAAAGTCCATGAAAACAAACTAACTTAAAATAACTGTGACAGTACACCCCACTCAGGCAAGGCGCAACCTCGGGCTGTAAAAATGAGGAGAAGAGGGAGGGATGGAGGGCGACGTGGATGAGGTGAAGGGATGGTTGCAGGACGTGGCGAAGGGGTAATAATGGCAGGACGAGGTAAAGGGATGGTGATAGCAGAACGAGGCAAAGTGATGGTGATGTCAGGACGAGGATCCCCTGGCGGCAATGTTGGAGAAAGTCCATTAGCACAGACCTAGAGCTTGCCAGTGCCAACAGCCAACGGCGGAGTAGAGGGAGGAGGTAAGATGGTATGGAGGCTGACAACAACTGGGGAACGACCGACAGAGACCAGGTCGATCGATCCACAGGCGCAAACGGAGAGCCGATGGAATCGAGCGACATCGCTGGCACTAGAGACCAAGACGATGCCGCGGCGACAAAGGTGAACCCAGAGTACCCCAGGGTTGAGGTGGAGCAGGTGTGATGAGAACAGAGGCGACGCCGAGGGGAAAGAGGAACCGGCTGCAGCCGTAGGGGTAGAGGGACGGAGTGCAGCGGACGGCCCGTAAGTCCATGACAGAAGTAGTCTAACGACTGGACGAGGGAACCCGGTGGAGCCACAAGTCCGAGGGTCTCCGGTGGAGCCGAAGATGGGAAGAGCCAAGGCAGAGCTGACAGGTCGATGGGCCGAGATGGAATGAAGAGATCCGAGGTCAGAGGCGGAGCCGCAGTCATAGCAAGGAGGACTGGCTGAGCTTCACGGTGATGGCGGCAACAGAAATCTTGAAAGAATCAAGGCAAATAACACAGTCCATGCAGGTTGGTGAAAATAAGTCATAGTTCATGGTGCTGTCTAGAAACAGCGATGATGAAGGTACCTGGTGGGATAGGGTGGGAGTCGCTAGCTCCTCACAGAAGTTAATCAGCCAGTCCTCATTGTCCATAGTCACTTCCCCCTTGTCCACTGATGTCGTGGGCTCACACCCCATGTCAGACTCATAGTGGAGCTCCACTTCCGGGGCAAGGGTCGGCTCTGTCCTCTTTCTCTCGGGCTCTGGCTGACGCGTCGGGGCGAGTGGTAGACTCTGTCGAAGGTGGTGATCGTGCCCTGGGTCTGGCTGTGTCCTGGTTTGGGGCAATTAATTAGCCCCAATCCAGAACAGTGACTTTAAGGTCTCGTCGTCGAAAGGGCAGGTGACAGTGAAAACTCCTTAGAAAAGGATAAAAAAAATTGTGGTTCTTCTAAGCCATGGCCGCACACTTTGCTGTGTAATTCATGGTTCGGTATTCTGTAACGCTAATATCCAAAGAAGACGAAGAACTAGAACAAAGGAACACATGTGATGTGTGAAAACAAACTGAAAGTCCATGAAAACAACTAAACTAACTAAACGTAACTGTGACAAAAACAAGTCTCAGTATCTTACACATTACACATCTTACACTATAAGTTTCCTTTTCTGAATGTCTGTTACATGAACCACATGCATTTTAAATACCCATTTAATTGGTCAGTTTAATAACAAGAGGAGCCTTACCCTGGCTTCTAATATATGCATATTAATTGGTATACTGATTGCAAACAATTACTTTAATAACACTTTAGTTGTTACATTAATTTTGAACCCATTTCTCTGCCTGATGAAATTGATTATAGCTACAGGTGTTGTGTCAAATTTCGACTCCCTGCCAAATGATTACCCCGGCACTATAGCCAATGATTATTCTTTTGAAGTAAAAGTCACTTCAACCATGCAATCAGAAAACGTACAAGTATGAAGATTTTTCAGATCAGAATCACATCCAAGCCGATCTCATGCAGACTTTGCTCGTTACCACCGATTAGAGCGTGTAATGTCTAGATTGATTTTTATCTGCAGGAGTATCATTCATGAAGCGATGCGCAATATGATATATGACTGAAGGTACGGCAGCGTTTTTAGTCAAAGAAATTAATCTGCACGCTGCTATCCAGCATATCTATCACGACGGTCTAATAATTCACAGTAAAGGCGTGGCCGTCACACGGTCGCTAGTTTTGTTACACATTAAACACCTCAAATTAAGCAAGGGATAACACCCTTGACTCACTACTGACAATTAGTTTATTCTGCTTCTCCATTAAGGCCAGATGAATGACGGGGATGAAATCCAAATGGCCCACTCCTCTAGTTAGCAGCGCTGTCTGGCAATCTCACAGTCGGTGATTTACATGGAATTATCCCACAGCTGGCCTAATCGGGTCAAAGACCTGTAGGCTGTAACGGTTCCCCATATCCCTCAATGTATTAACACACTGTTAAACGATATTCACGCTTGAGTGAGAGCAGCGATCGGGTGGAGGGACCGCGATGAATTCTTTGATAAAAAGTCTGTGCGTTCGCAATTTAATGAGATTGCTCTTTGCCTTTGAAAGTGGCAGAATAATGTTTACTTTTGCACACATCAGTACACAATAATACTTTGTGTACAAACATGCCACAGTCGGGGAGGAATGCGATGGCATACAACAACAGGCAATGATTTGCACAGTGCCGTTCCTGTGTCCTAAATGAATAGGGAAAAATTCCAAAATACAGTTTGTGACAATTGGCTAACCATAGGTGGCTTGATTGAAATTACTGCTGGTTTCTCATATTTGACATTTCTTTCAGCTAAATATAGTGCGAGAATGTTGCCCACCATAATGAAATCTGTGATAATGACATGGTGGCAGGGAAATAATCATATTTATACACAAAACACGTATCTTTTCACACATCAACATTAAACCGCCTTGAAATACACCATTCAGAAGTAGTTAACCATACACTTGTTTTTTTTTCATTCAGCTACACGAAGACCTGCACAGCAAACATGGCAGATTACAAATCTCAAGAAGGCATCTAAAATTGACCATTTCTAGAGTTAAGAGGACAAAATAGCAACAAGAACAGGGAAGGTTTGATTCCCAAGCAGCAAAATGATGAGCTTCGCTGTGTAGGTATACTGTCTGTCAGACAACATCTTATAGAGATAATAGCATTGCAGTGGAAAGTAAATGGAGTTTGTTAAAGCAGGTGACAGCGTGGGGTGACCTTATCAAAGTGTGATAAAGAGGAAATGGAGACAGAAATCAAAATAGCAGCGGAGAAGTGGCCCACCACAGCTGTTGCTCTCTGCACTGGATGCGGAGATGGCTTGGGATTTCGTTTTTTGGCGGTAGGGAGGGTTGTTATTTGTTACAGAGTGGAATGAATTGCTCTGTTGAAAAGTGCTAAAAATAATGCAACCCAGAACAATACATGAAACCAGAAGTGCAATTATAGGAGAGATTTTCAAATTTCAACTTCGTACATGCCATTATCAACATTATTAAACAACATATATTAAACACAAAACCCCCACCAAATTACAAAACAAACTGATTAAATATATCATCAATTATTACGTTTTAATAGTCAATGTATTATTTATGTATTAATAAAGAATGTATTAAACTAAATAGAGTATATACATTATATATATATATATATATATATATATATATATATATATAAAAGAACAAATATATTTCTTATAAATTAAACATTTAAAATTTGACATTTTATTTTTACTTTTAGCCCTTTAAAACTATTAAAATTGTTGTAATCAATGTTTTTTATGAAATAAACAACACATTAGTTATGTGTTATTTATTCTATAATGTTTTATTTAAGCACAATAAATTATAAACTAAAATAAAAACAATTAATAATAAGAAAAACTAATAGCATGTATCATTTATTATAAATAGCAGAATTTATTCTTATTGGTAAATTCTTATTATTAAAGAAAAAAAAAACGAATATGTTTTCCTATATTATTCTTATAAGTTTTTATTATAAATTTATAAAAACCACAACAAATAATTAAAGGGGTTTACAAATAGCATGTATTCCAGTGAAATGCTAAATCTAACCGTTAAAAACTGAGAAATGAGTTCTAATCCATTGCCTTCAGAACAAGCCCCGGGCGGTGAGTGACAGAGTAACTTGCCAGCTAGAAGAAAGTTTGAGGAACAGAGTCTCTTCCCTCACCTCTCACAGCACATAGTGGGGTTAGATCTGCAGGCACTGGGGGATCAGCTTGACATAGACGGTAAACCAGTGGGAAGGAGGTATCACAGGAAAGAGTTCTGAAAGAGGGTGAGAGAGTTCAGGCCCCCTTTCCTTCTGCTTGGTTGCTTAATCCAGACTTTACCCCTTACACTCAATAGTGTACGTTTATGAATGATGGGAGAAAACAGGGGACATGACTTGATGACCTATGTGTTCATAACAGGCGGACAGCTTTCATAGGCAAACCAAAATTAGAGCTTTCTTGACCCGCTCTCAGTCTATGATTGATGGGTTCATTTTGCCTGTCGTCTGTAGTCAATTTTATCACTATATAAAAAAATAAAAACGGTACAAAATCCAAGTGTCTGCAAAAAAAAACCTTTCATGAGTTTTCACCAATTGTTTTTCCCCCCCTTTTTTCATCCCGATGTCTCCTTTGCCTCATATCAAAAACCTTTTTTACTTATACAGTGTTTTTTTGTTTTTTTTTTACCAAACTCAGTTAAACAGAAATATTGCAAAAGGAATTTAGATTTAATGAGATTTGAATGTCATTGGGAAAAAGGACACACAAGTCCTGACACAAACACACACTTCCATCACAGCCCTCAGGTGTCAGTTAAGGTCGAAGCAAAGCCTGAGTCTGAGTCATTGCTGCGTCTTTATTACTATTTTATTGAGAGAAACAAAGACTAGAAAAAATGGGGACAGAAGGTCTAACTATAAATGTCAGCTGATGCTTCACTTCAATATAAGTTTTAAAACCAGGCCCAGACTGACTTTTACCAAATTTTCTACACCACAAGGAGTGGGTGATTTTAATCATGAATTTTATTTATCAATTTCTGCTTCTCGAGTTCTGCAGCCACTGAAATCTCTGGGCATGTGTGTCAGCTTCTAACTGACTAACAACAAGACAAGTAGGAGGTTTGATGCAATTCCAACATAAACAAAGAATGAAACTGTTACATTACAGAAAACAATCGCCCTAATCGCACAACAAACAAAAGAGAGACAATGGCCTAGCACCCAAATACAAGGAAAAGCATGAGAACACATGCCAGAAGATGTCAGTGTAGTGCAAGATAAATGAATGGTCATGAAGAATCCGTCAGGAATACAAATGGCAAATTAAAACCTCAGTATATCATTCTCGTATTAAACATCTGTAAACCCCAGAATGTCAAGATTTGTCCTTCTGATTATCTCAACCCTCTTCTGCAAACTCTCCCTTCTCCTCTGAGAACCGTCAGAGACAGCGTCTTTGGCGAGCAATTGATTATATGTCTGCTTTTAATGAATATGGGGATGATTAACAGTCCCATATCTCCCGTAATAAAAGGGAAGCTTGGTGTACACTGATAGATTGGAAGTTAAGCACAAGGGAGAAAGCAAAAGGTAGCTCTCTGCTGTCATCTCCTCTGCCAACAGACTTCCGCATTAAAGCGGCGCAGGGTTGCCAAAACAAGCCTGCTTCATTCATCAACAGCTCTAATTAGGTTGTCGAAAGCACTTATTACATTGAGAGCACAAACCGTTCAATCCTAATGGGAGTGAACGCTATTGATGGTGGCTACTGCAAATTCAGAATTATTAGAACTACAGATAATGTCAAATTGACTTGAATTTGACAAACCTGGCAACGCTTTCAGAACATAATTGTTAGCGTCATACAAAGGGAGCGCCAATTTTGAAAATCGGATTCGTTATCTCATCTTGTAATTAAAATTTTAGAGAGATATATATTATATTAGTTTATACACTAATGTTCTACTTATTTAAAACAGTGTATACAATTTCATGATATATCACTCAAATTGTGTGTATTACATGGTTAAAAATGTCTTGTGAGACAAAAAAACTCAACACTTAAAAGTTACCTGGTCTAACTTAAAATATATTAAATATAAAATGAATTAAATAAATAATATTCAAATCAAGAGGAGTACACAGTGAACTTAAACTGTGTGAAACTCCAACATAACTGAAACAACAGGTATTTCCCTTCACTCAAAAACACAAAATAGCACTTCATTTCAAGATTTACTCTCCTGTCCCATGCAAAACATGCTGGGAACTTGAAATACGCTGCCCAGTTTCAGATAATGCCATCAAAATCAAAAGGATTAAGTTACCTTTCAAGTGAACTGAATGTAATGAAACTAAGTTGTTAAAATGTTCATCTGAATTCATCTCAAGTAAACTGAACAAGCAGTGAAGGTAAGTTTTAGAAGAGCTTACTTAATTGGCCAAACCAGAGTTGAGAACACATTCTAATGTCAAAATGTCAACCTTATTACACAGTTGTAAAATAAATAAATAAATAAAAGTACTGCAAAAGACAAAGCAGTATTCAGTTGCAAAAACAATGTTGTAAGCACACACACAAAAAAAGAACTGTGATCCGTGTTTCCTCTGGAACAGATTTTAGCTGTAATTCTTTTACAAGAAAAAAAGTTTTCAAAAGTAAAACTCGAAGAAAATGTTGAAAAAAAGAGAACAACAAGGTTCACAATTCGTAGTTTTTGTTAGCAACATTCAGGGTTGTTACTGCAATGATGTATCATCATTAGGACTCAATACATTTTGATTGAATTTAACCAGTCCAGAAATTAAATGTTACAATAATTGGGATTTATAAATAATTGTAATTTAGAATCAAGTCATTAGCTCCAATAGAGTCATTATACTTTTTTGTTGCAATTTGTCATTACCATAGAAGTCCCCTTTATTGTGATCAATGAGAAATGGTGAACCTGATGTACCCTGCTCGTTTCAATAAAATATCGAACAGACTTTGTTCTAAAAAAATAAGATTTTGGTCCTACAATATAATAATACAATAGCATAAGCAATATAATGGGTCCGAATTTGCTCTTTCTTTGAACTTAGAGCAGTTTTGTCTAATAGCAGCTTGTTTCTGACCTAATCATGCTTCACCTAATAACCACAATAGAAAACCCCATTTCCATTGTGAGATACTGCTTAATTACCTCGAGGCAATGAATCTACTCAAATTCTGAACTTGTCAGAGTTTACGGTGTAGGTGTGAGTTCAGAATGAATTATACAACAGTTCTCAGTAATGAACCTGCTTCAACTTACATCCGATCCCACAAAGCACCAGACAACCAGATGAATGACTCGGAGGTTCTCATATTCTCACCTGTCTCCAGCCTGACATTATCTTCATGAGGAAGAACTACTTTGATGGCATCAGCCATGACCTGGGTGTGAATTTTATCCAGCCAGAGATTAGACCCACCTGCCTCAATTCTTGTTCTGCCCTTATATGAAGCTCTACCTTTACCGTCTCATTTTGCTTCCGACTTTAACTTATCCAAAAAACAAACAAAAAAACAAACAAAAAACAGACAGACATTTTCTGAAGTTTGCTTATGAAAAACCCATGATGATAAGGTGTTCCTAAGTGGTTACTAAGGTGTTCTGAGAATTAGTTTGAGAATGCCTTTTCAATTCCAATTCAATTAAATGATTGAATTTGAGGTAACAAACATTGATGGTTAGAAAATGTATTCAAATAAATTAACGAGTTCGTTTGCCCATAAAATCTTTAAGATATTAGGTTAAACTTATTTGGCTTGCTGTCCGCTGGAGAGGGGCTCGATGAAGCAGCTTCAACTCGAGCTCTGATATACCCCCCAGTGGCTAAATGTAGGACCTGTTAATTAAATGGCAAGGTACCTAAGATGAAGGTGGAGTGTGGGGAGGTGGAGGGATACTGGAACAGCTGATACTAGGGAGAGGTAAGCGGCTGCTTATATACTCTGTTTGTTGATTGAAAGATTGAATGGGCTCGCTCCTCCATAACTTACGTTTAGGAACTTCATTAAAATTACATTGCTTACTTTAATTTTTAAAAGCAAGTCTAATGTTTAAGAAAATTGATGTTAGGGAGGAGCGAGCCCATCCAATCTTTCAATCAACAAACAGAGTATATAAGCAGCCGCTTACCTCTCCCTAGTATCAGCTGTTCCAGTATCCCTCCACCTCCCCACACTCCACCTTCATCTTAGGTACCTTGCCAGTTAATTAACAGGTCCTACATTTAGCCACTGGGGGCCTTATTTAAAAGTTTAAAAATAGTTTACAAACTAAATTTGGAGGTTTGTAGAACTTACAGACAGAGAAAACAATGTGGTATAAACAGATAGAAAAATAGATCAAATGAAAGAATGATAAATTGATAGAATGTTAGAATTCTATTAAACAATAGACCGATAGTTCAATAGTGCAATAGATCGATAGACCGATAGAATGATAGAAAGTTCTATAATGATTGATTGAACGATGGCTAGATAGACAAAACGATAGACAGAATGACAGAAAAAGAAAGAAAGAAAGAAAGAAAGAAAGAAAGAAAGAAAGAAAGAAAGAAAGAAAGAAAGAAAGAAAGAAAGAAAGAAAGAAAGAAAGAAAGAAAGAAAGAAAGAAAGAAAGAAAGAAAGAAAGAAAGAAAGAAAGAAAGAAAGAAAGAAAGAAAGAAAGAAAGAAAGAAAGAAAGAAGGAAGGAAAGAAAGAAAGAAGGAAAGAAAAGCCCCAACCTCTACCACTTCTGTTAGCCATAATTTCAGCTTGGACAGTATGTCGTATTCAAGGATACAGTGAGAATGCTATACTGAAAGGTAGGGTTATTGGCAATTACAGTCTTGTTCTTCCCAGGGTTTCTTCCTCATCCTACTCTTCATTTTTATTTTTTACTTGTCATTGTCACCATCTGACTGGGGCAATATTCGTCTTAAAGCTGCTTCGGAACTAGTTGTATTGGGAAAATTGCTATACAAATACATTGAACAAAATTTGCCCTTCTCCATTTTAAAATGCCTGCACACACGGGCAAACACAATTTCCCATAAGACATTTTAACAGTGTTCACAGTACATTTGTTTTTTGTAAGTCAATATAGTCTCTGTGCACAGAATTTGATATCAACCTACAACACAAACACAGCTGCGTGTCATCATCCTTGATTCTGATTAGATGTCTGATTTCATTCAAATTAGAATTATTAGAGGTAACAAATTATGTATCCTGAGAATGTAAAATGAAATGCACAATCAGGATTATTTCCTGAGAACGACGCAGTCTTCTGAAGAATGCCTCAATTATGACTGATTGCTGGGAGCTGTGAGATCCACACACTGATTACAGTGGCTGCAGATGCAAGCCTTGCCTTACATGACTGACCACTGTCGGCACGTCTCATGAGGGAACGCTGAGTGGATGAGACAACACAAAAAAAACCCATCAGCAATCGCTATATCTGCTTTGATAATTGTCCAGACATTGAGACAATTACATAAAAGTCAGAGGACAAAAACTCTCATACCCACATCATATTGACATATTGTGAATTTCCCTATAGATTAAATTACTGTGACATCACACAAGCTTCAGAGTAATTTCATCTATAGGGAAGATCTTCACACAAGTGCTTTATGTTGATGAATGATCATGATGATTTATAATGAAGAAATAAACATACACTATTGGCATCTACATGCAGTTCCATTAAGAACCTTTAACATCCATGGAATCTTTTTTGTACAAAAGGTTCTTTATAGTAGAAAAAGGGTTCTTCAGATTATTCAAATGTTCTTCAGACATGTTCACTGAAATGGTTATTCTTATGTGGGCTGGAATGACATTGCAAGGGATATTTATCTGATGTTTTTATTTAAATTAAAGGCACAATATGTAAGTATTGTCGCTAGAGATTGCTTATTCAAAACTATAACAATCTTTGGCGACAGAAACGATTGCAACAGATAATGAATAATTGTGGTCAATCACAAATATGTAAAACAAACAACTGTCACTTGCTAGATGCTACCAGAGATCGTCGGCTTTGACGCTTCAACTACTACTTTAGCATTTTTTCAGGAAGCACACTGTGTTTTAATGTTTCTGCTGACAGATGAGGTTGGGGGGGGGGGGGGGGTGGGGGGGGTGACGTTATTGACAGTATACTATATTAAACATAACTGAATCAACACTGAACTGAACGTTATAAATAACGCCGTTACTAACGGCATTACTTTTTCCAGTAACGAGTAATCTAATTGATTACTCTTCTCATCTTAATAACGCCGTTCCCGTTACTGCCAAAAAAATGCGCCGCGTTACTATAACTGATGAAGCTGTTTTTTTTTTTTTTCATCAGACCAACTAGATCTCTGAGCGAGAGGCAAATACTTTTTTTACTGTTCTTCCTTGGTTAGTGGGCAGAGCACGAGACAAGCGCATAAATGCTGACGATTGGCTGAGGTAGAGTAAAATGTCATTGTAAGCCAATCAGAGGTAGAGTTGGGCGGGTGTTCGAAAGCACGCATAGTATTTGGCATTCGGCACTTTTGACTCAGCTCACTGAAAAGAGCCGGCTCTTTTGGCTCACAAACGGCTCTTTAAATGACTTTGACTATAATATTAAAATTTTTATTACATAATTATTTAATTTCTATAGGCTAAATTTGTAAAGAGAAGCTAAATAGAGTCGGCTCTTCAGATCTGCGAGCCATCTCCCGACGTTCACCTAAAAGAGCCGGCTCTTAGAGTCGGCTCATTCGCGAATCGCGAACGACCCATCAAAAGCTCATTCGCGAACGAGTCGATCCATCATCACTAACGGCTAACGCTCATGAATTGCGAACGACCCATCATAACGCATAGTCAGACAGGACACACAATGAACAACACAAGCAAGCCAGTCAGTCAACGAGAGACAGGTATGGCGACGAGCTTAACAAGCTTAATTTAATTTTGCCCAGTTGTGGCCTCTTGAGGGGCAATAAATATCAAAAGTTCCAAAACATCTATTGTGTTATTTGCATTGATCCACTATATAAACATAATATCTACATGGCATTTGATTGGAGGCTAGTCTCACTTTGTCCCACAGCAACATTTTTTTTTAGATGTGTGTACAATGTTTCATGTTTCTGTTAATAATGTATTGTATTAAGTGTCCGTTTCATTATAATATTCAGATTTATCATAAATATTTGAACATGCACATGTATTGTAAGTTCCGTTAAAGAGGAGTAGAGGTGGGGTCACATTTGAGCATTTAAAATTTAATTTTACTTGAAAGTAACGCAATAGTTACTTTCTTAAGTAACTAGTTACTTTTAAAATTTGTAACTGAGTAACTAATTTAGTTACTTTTTGGAAGTAGTAACTAGTAACTATAACTAATTACTTTTTAAAAGTAACTTGCCCAACACTGTTATTTCCTCATTTATGACTGTGCTCCTTTGACACAATCTGTATTGTATAAAGCATTAGCCTATATAAATGAATGTGATTTGATTTGACTTATAAGTGACGTTTCACCATATAATCTCTGTAAAAGTGTTTCAAACTATCCAAACACACATATCCTGCATATATTTGCATTATAGTTGAGCAAACGTTTTGAAAATAACAAATGGCAAATGTCGCTGGAGTAGGATTGGTCAGGAGTTAAGTAGGTCAGTAGTTATCTATGAGATATAGGCCTATTCTGTGAATCTACTGAAAGAAACAATAAACCATTGTTTGAACTGAATAAGGGCTCATTTTATCCCATGATGTTGAATGATGCAGCTTTTGTGATCAATGCATTATATTCTATTTGTGAATCTCATAAGAGCACATCGCATTGAAGGAGCAATCAAATCGACTTATCTTTAATAAATGAGTTGGTGTCTACCAGCATTACCTGCATTACTATCTAATAGCCCGGGACCCCTTTGAGAAATTAAATAAGCTCCTGCAGGACCCGAAAAGCATATTAATAATGTATCGCTCTTAGTAAACATGAGTTGAGTTTGACTGCAGAGCACTGCAGAATTCAGCTGTACATTAATTTATATTCCTTTACAGTTCACCAGTTCTGCTAAAGTGCCTTTTAGCATCCCTAAAGAAATGGGATGTCAGCTCTGAGAAGACTGTGTTCGTGACAGAGGTTTAAGAAGTGTTCCTTAGTGTTCCCAGTTCTTGGAGATGACAGGGCCATTGCACCTGTGAACTTAGGTCTTCCATTATGACTATGGATGCCTATGACAAGAATATTTTTTCCCCCACAGAGCCTGTGTCTGGACAGTATCTGGAACCAATCATGTTGGATTATAATGTCATGTAAATTAGCCTTAAACTGGAATGTTTGTTCATATCAAACTAGTGCCACACAATTAATCATTAAATAATTGATTTAAAAACACCCACGCAATCTTATTCCTAAATGACGGCGACTCTACTAGATTTGACAAGTACAATCACAGCGGAACATTCAAATCTACATTGCCACTAATTCAAATGATCACAGAAGTTGGAAGAAGGATTATGGTTCGGATATAAACACTGATGTCTACGGTATAGTCAAAATAGAGTAAATCACCTTTTGAATGTAACTTGACAAGATTGCATCAATTACATTGTTACACCAGTAGGTGGCGACAAGTGACTGTTAAAAAATTTTTTTGTCATTGAATCATTTGTGAGATTCGTTCAAAAACGCTGATTCATCCAGTAAAAAAACAAGTGAAGTCTTTCTGAGTGAGTCATTGAATCATTCATTCAAATTGATTTTTTAAAATATATACTGTATAATTCAAGTTAATTACATATTTTTAAATAGACTGCAGCAATCAATCTTTTGTCAGAACCTGGTATTTTGTGTAGTTGTCTATTCAGAATTGTTGTTTATATCTTGTCACATCCGCCAGCTGAAGTGCCCTTCATCTCCACCAGAGGGCACTCCTCCCGAGTCCTGGGCTTTTTTTTCATTGTCTGTCCTCATGATTGTGTAATTTCGTTCATCTGTGTGATTGCCCTTGTTAAAGTCTGCCTATTTAATCCCTGTGTTTTCATTCTCACTTTGTGAAGTCTTGTATGTTGTTACACTGCATTTCTGAGCGTTATCATATGTGTCTTGTTTTTTTATTTTTTTATTCTATGCTTGTTTTCTGGATTACCCTATTGCATAGGCGTCGATTTCGGTGGGGACGGTGGGTACCCGTCCCCACCAGATTTCGTCATGAGTCATTTTGTACCCACCACTTTTGGAAACATTGAGGCACGGATGTACCTAATACAAATAAAACATCTCCAGTTAACTAGCAGAGCATTCATTTAGTTCGCTCTTAAATAAGAGATCTACCGCTAAAATGTTTTGTTTTTGAACTAATGCAAGCTGAGCGCTCGTGTCCCCTGCTATCAGTGTCATGGATACAGTGTTCTCTTGTGGCTCGCGCAGTCTTCACTCGGACGCGCGCTTCAATCTATCGCCATTGCGGAGACTCTCTATTCATTCCGGTGAAATCACAAAATAAAATGCACACAAACGTGTCCCTGCTTGATATAGACTGTAACCAATGATGAACATATTCAATTTTGATGAGAGAAAAAAAACTATACTAGTGCGGATTAGAACCTGTAACCTCTGACACGCTTGGCAAAAGATCTACCACTAGACCAGAGAGATCAGCCGAGAGGCTGCACAGTTTGACAAGTTTGTACCCAGCACTTCTGAAAATGCACTTCCGAATGCATCTCTGTCCCCAGCACATTTCAAACCAAACTGACGCCCGTGCCCTATTAGCTGTGTTTTCGGCAGTTGCTCATTTGGATTGTTTGCCCGTGTGTTTGAACCGGTTTGAACTCTTGCCTGTTATATGGATTACGATCGGAGCAGTAAGTAAATTCTTCAAATTTAATTTATGATCAGATTATCCCATGTGCCCTGCTACAGTACAAAAATTAAATAAATATAAAACTAGTTCCTTTATGTAATACAATAAACTTGCTCAACTGTACTGAAATGTTAAAAGTGCAGTCTATAAGAATGACAGGTCGAAATAGGTACTGCAGCCCAAATTCAAAATATCAGAGATCGTTGTTTCCCCCGGCCCCTCCTCCTCAGACTCGACGCTCACGCAGGTTGCCAGTTTGAGGACACACAACAGGAACGAGCGCAATTGACAATGAACGCCGAGGGGACTTACGACGAGAGTAAGTTGATGAGTTGATTTATCCGCGTTTTAATATGCTCTCGTTCATAGAGAGTTTTAGATGGATATCGAGGCTTTTTAGGTTGTGTGGAATCTGCAATCTCTTAACCAGTTTGATTGTTTCCAAGGCTGCAATACGCGGTGTTTCCTGCCAACTGGCATCCTGGGGTGTCGAAATGCTATTTGGTGAACTGGCAGTGGGCGAGATCACACAGACCAAAACAAAAACCGACTGACAACCAGAACATGTAAAATAACTGGCTGTAGAACTGTTTTTCAGAGAAACGAGCATGTGAACTTAGCATGTTTCCTAAATATCTGCAAACATATGATGGTATTTTCATGCTTTAGTAGAGTGAAAAAGTTACATACAGCACCTTTAAGCTTAATTTGTTGCATTTACTAGTACTTCTCTATGTGATTTACATTATAATAAGATGGAAAAGTACAAAAAAAATATTCTTGTCTTATTTTCCAAATAACTACATAAAGATTTTTAAAATAAGATACATTTATTCAAGAAGCCAAATTACAGAAGATATTAAAGACTTGTTTTTAGAGTGCGTCTTTAAATTAGTTGTATTTTTTAACCAGTTGGCAAATAGAATTTTCTTGTTGTCAGCGTGGATCTAAAATAATTTAAAGTTATGCAAAAAATATATAAATTTGCTCCAACTAAATTCATAAAAGATATTACTTTATATACATACATATAAAGCTTGGAAGCTTGCAATTTCAAAGAAATAAAAACATGGTTCTGTTGTGTATAGTTAAAGCATAGTTAAAGTTCCAGACATCAACCCCACTGCAATTTGCGTTAAAAAGAAAGCGGACGGAATAAAATAACAATTTTGCACAATGGCAGTATAAATACAGGCCAGCTTCTTGCAGCGCTTGCAAATATTTAAAATATGGACAATGCCTTGCATTTACATTAATTGCATATCATTTGGATGAAAACAGATCAGAGACAAAAAAAACAAGCCTTAGTATAAAAAGAAATGCAGTGTCTTGTACCTCATCTTGACGACACTGAGAATCAGAGGGAAAAGGATGCTGCCTAAAGAAATGATGGTGTATCTTCCTCCAATCAAGTAAAATTCCTCGCTGTGAGGTCAGGAGTTAAACGTGTCGGTTCTAACTGCCTCGGTTTAGGTAGTTACGCTCTGCCTTCTGTCTGCAGGCTGTTTGGAGAACATGTCGCGCCCCTTTCACAGCCCTCTCTCTACAGGCCCATCTGCTCTGCCATGCCACATTCAAAAAATACTCAATCTACCGTTGCTCTTTTACTGCAGAATTTTGTCTTTTTGCCATGTCTCTGGAGGGCTGGAAAGGGTGGTAGATAGACCAACATAAAACACCGCCAATAGACAACATCAAAACTTATTTAGTGGCAGTCTATTAAGATCAGTGGTTCTCAACTGGTTGGTCACTGGTCTGTTCTTTGAGGATCACAATGGGGAAAATAATTCTAAATGCAGATAATGAACTACAATAGTTATGATAGCAATATAAATTGCCTTATCAACTTGAAAAAAGGAGGAAAAAACACTTTCTGTATCTTTAGTTGCTGATGTCAAAGGCAGTGCAACCATTCAAACAACATTGTACTGTATAACTACAGTATTTTGGTGCAAACTCGTATGTAACTTAGTAGAACTAATGTCTCCTCTCCACCAATAAGCTGGTGTGTGGTGGGCGTTCGGTGCAATACGGCTGCTGTCACATCGGATGCTGCACATTGATGGTGGTGGAGGAGATTCCCCCCTTCCATTTGTGAAAGCGCTTTGAGTAACCAGAAAAGCACTACATAAAATGTAACGATTATAATTATTATTATAAATGCCACCATGGACAGGTTACATTTGTTATATCTTTCACAAATCTTAAAATTAATTTCCTGTTTTCATCCTGTACATTGTCTAAACTCCTTTGTAGCATTTGCAATGATTGAATATTGACAAAACATTGATTTTAGATATTTATTTTTAATTTATTAAATCGGTTATCGGTTATCCGCCAATTACACGAAAATAACCATTTTAATTAATTTAGTATGAGTGGATTCCTAAACAAAATGCAAGGTCAAAGAATTTAGACCCATTAAATATGGCATATGGGTTTGTGTATAAAAACTGTATTCTGATAAAAAGTTTTTGTCAGATTACTGACAGAGATCCAAGCTATAAGTCAGGTCAGATGACACACATTCCACTCTTCTGGCAGCAGAAGAATGTGATCACTTTATGTATGGTGCCATCAAGAGTGATGAGAAAAGATAACTTCATTATTTGAATGGCATGAGACATGCAAGCCACCTGGAGTTGAATCGTCCTCGTTGATGCCACACACGGTGGGTTGGTGCTGTGTGAATGTGTGCAGTGGTCCATGAGTTAGCCACTCATTAGATGGGTGGCTTAGCAGATAGAGGTATTTGCGTGCACTATGTCCCGCTGTGTAATTTGAGGATGTAATTGGTGCTGGTTGATTCTGTGCACTCTATCCTGAAAAGACCTCTTTTCCACTAGCTTACAATCAAGCACCTATACCAATAGTCTGCAATAGTTGAGAGCATCTGCTTGAAAGCACAAAAAGTTAGCAAAAAAAATCATGTGTAGAAATCAAATTTAGTGCAAGCGGTAGGGGTTGATGGTTTAGCCAGCCCAGGTCTTGAAGCACCAGCCGCAGGATTTTACCTCAGGTGTTTTCTCAAGACTCAGAGTCTCCTCAAAAACAACTTTACAGTTGTCTTGTAATCTGTCAGACTTGAGCTCAGCTATCAAAACACAACATAACGACAGCCTCAACGTCTTTTCACTGTCAGATTCACAAACATGTTATTTTTCCACAAGATACAAGAGTCAGATTCAGCATGAAAATGTGGTCTGGGGTACATTTCATGCAAACTCACTTTCTCATGGCACAAAAAGAGGTTCTTCAACTTTCAAAAAGGAGAAGAAAACATGCTACATATCTCTCTTTGTTGTCAACGGCCGAACACGTCTAAGAATATGTAAACAGAATGTGTAAAGCCGGGTGCACACTGTGCGATTTATAATAGTCCTTTACGATTGTTGCTTGTCAGACATTACGAACATGATCCTCGCTGTAAGCCATGTCACACTGTAGGATCTCAATTGTCATTAATGTCACACTGTACGACAGTCAAGACGCGTTAAAAACGGATGAGCGCCAGAAAATGTGTCCGGAGTTTTACATCATCAATCAATGACACGTTCGGTGGCAGTGAGCTGAATTATATTACATGCAGGTTACATGCCAAACCTGTGGCCACACATTGATAATCATTCATTCACGATGCATATATTCCCCTCGCATACATTCCACTATAAATTCATTCACATACTGATAAAGTTGTTTTCTTCCTATCGTTTATATTTGAGTTTATAATATAGGATTTAAGGTTTATGTTATGTATAAAAAAACGCTACATAGATTTTTCATATTTGCAAAGCTTTATTTATACATTTTAGGACTTTGTTCGTTGGTTTGGAGTGCACACTTACTGGCTTGTGTAACTGGTGTGAATTATTAGTTGATTTGTTTTGACTTTTGTGTTTTTTTTTTCCCTCTTCTGTATTTTATTATTTTCTTTAATTTACTGTTTATACTAATGTTTCCATTTTCAAATGTTTTGTACTCAGAGTGGGTTAATGAACTTCACGAAATTTTGTTCCTATTGTTCACAAGTTAGGAGAATATAACGGTGAAGTAGCAGAACTTTTCTTTGGGTGTTTGTTTGGGGAGGGAGCGTCATCGGTGGAACAGTCTACCACTCCGTGAATATCACTGGCATGATGATGTTTATTGTCTAAGGGCATAATTATTGCTCAATAAGTGTGATTTGAGTGTGTCTCAGCATTTGATCGTGTTAGTTGTGATGAAGTGTTTAATAAAAATAAGATTTTTAAGAAACTAATCATGGTGCCAACTAATTAGTATCTTAGGCTCAGTGTGTACGAGAGAGAGAGAGAGAGAGAGAGAGAGAGAGAGAGAGAGAGAGAGAGAGAGAGAGAGAGAGAGAGAGAGAGAGAGAGAGAGAGAGAGAGAGAGAGAGAGAGAGAGAGAGAGAGAGAGAGAGAGAGAGAGAGAGAGAGAGAGACAATGCCCCATTGATCCACTGATGATCTATATTTGTAAGCATGTTGTTTAATTAGTTCTGTTTTGTGAAAGAAAAGAGATCCGGTTGACTGTTAATAAATATGTATTGTATGAAGAGTGTTAAAAGGGGAATAAATCAGATTCATAGATTCGTACGTGACACAGGTGGTGCGGCCTGCACATTGTGTGCTGCTGAATGCGCATTGAGTTTTTCTTTTGGATTTATGTGTACAAATGGTATTATAATTATTTGTTTCATCATTGTATGTTATAACATAAATATCTGAATTAATGCATATGGTTATGCAATCTAGTATACAGTAGTAGTAGTAGTAGTAGGCCCCCTTCGGTCGTTGTCGACCATGGATATTGCGCCCTAAGAGTTTGTGGTGTTGCGACTAAAACAGCATTGTCGGTGGCTGGTGAGACCGATGCGGGAGTGACAGTCTCTGCTGCACAAAGTGCAGATGTAGTTGGTCGTGGGTGGATGTCCGTGTGCTCTTTTGCGTCCTTTCCGCCTGGCTCTCCTCTCTTCTGCTAGTTTCAAGATCTTCTCCTCGCCTGTATTTAGCTGTTTCTTGAGCAGGCAGAGCCAGCTGCTGCGGTTAGCTGCAATATCCTCCCACATCTCCGTGTTGATGTCCAGGGCTTTCATGTCGCGCTTGCAGACATGTTTATTTCTCAACTGGGGGCGACCTTGGGGTCTTTTGCCAGATGCGAGTTCACCATAGAGGATGTCCTTGAGGATCTTCCCAAAATCTTCTTGGGCGGAGCTACGGGCACAGGCTCAGGAACAGGCTCAGGGACAGGCTTTGAGGGTTCAGGCGGCGAGGCGGACATCTTGGCCAAAGGTGAGGGTTCAGTGGAGGCTGACCAGGCGTGAACAGTCTCTGGCTCGGCAGGACTGGCGTGAAGCAGGATTTTTTTTTTTTTTTTTTTTTTTTTTTGGGGGTGGGCCTGTATAAAGTATTTTGCTTCGGCCGACCCCTTTTTGAGCAGAATGGTTCCAGCTCAAATAAATAAATAAAATAAAATAAAATAAAAGCACAGGCTCGGCAGGACTGGCATGGAGAAACTCAGGCTTGGTAGACATGACCCGAAGAAACTCAGGCTCGGTAGACTTGACGTGAAGAACCTCAGGTTGAGCGGTCTTGATGGAACGAGACTATGGAGTGGAAGAGGGTGACTGTGGTTGAGTGGTGGTGTGGTGTCTTCATCAACCTCACCGATAGTGAGGGAAGAACCACTAAACCATAGCACATAATCAATATAATGAGCCAGGGAACAAGTGGTAGCCGCTGCAGGAACTTTCTGATAAAGGAAATCATCCAACCCACACCAAAAGACGGTCTTAAAGGTGTCCAAGGTACTTTATGCGGCTGATCGAGGAACTCCTCTACATAGTCCTCAATCGGCCGACCATCTTGGAAGCGGGTGAGGAGAGAATGAGCTGGGTTCACCGGGGTGAGGAGGATACCCCTCCTAAGTTTTTTTGGGGCCTGTTCTTCTGTCACGGTGTAGTGTAGGCTGAAGAAGACGAAGAGGCAAAAAGCTCCAATACAAACTTTTACTATTAATATCATTCCAACGGGTACAGACAGGCAGGATGAACACACACACTAAATAAGACTGAGAACGGGCAAAGACTGGCTGAACTGAAAGGAACTAAATACAAACACTGATGAACACAGATGAACAGAAACCAGGTGACACAGATGATGAAGATCTAACACAGGCGACACAGACGATGATTAACTAGACACAGGTGGAACAGATGATGAACTAAATGACAGTAACCATAGAAACAGATGAGTGGCGGGAAAACAGAACAAAGAGGATTGTGGTGATCCACTGATGATCTCTATTTGTTTAACTTACAGATTTAAAAAACGATTGGATCTCATTGTTGAGTGGTCGTGTCGTCTTTATGTGTGAGAGAGTCCGGTCCAGACATGCTACACTTGCGATGTACTATTTCTATTTTCTTATCCTTGTTTCTATTGAGCTTAAGTTACCGTGACGTGGAGATGAGATGAATGGTGTTGGCTGCGGGTGTGCATCCATCCGTTGTAGCGGTCTTGACTGGAAAAAGGTTGAGGCGCGTGCGGCAGTAAAGATTTATGGCCTGAGTGTTCCGCTCGCCGATACCAACTAGATGCTACGTCATAAGGGGGGGTGAAGGAAATATAATTTGATTTTGATTGGTTCTTATTTATTTCTGTTATTAACATTCGTTGTTTTGTATTATTATTTTGTTTTGTTTGTTATTATATTTACTTTGATTAGTTGAATTGTAAATAATTTGTTGATTTATAAAATGTTGAGTGTATGCTTTTCTTTATATTGAGTGAAAACTTGTTTTGTTAACCTTAGTTTATTTAAGTCTAGCTAGATTATTTGTTAGAACAAGGTGATTTATTTTGTATTCCTTAATTGTGACTTTTTTTGGGGTAAAATAAAACCAATTTTTTTGTTGTAAATCTTGTGTCCTTATCACAGCTACAAAGAAATCTCAAACGGTAATTTTGGTCATGACTTGTCTTGAAAAACTAAGACAATTTGATGGTCGTCGTAGGAGAAGTCACACTCAATCTTCTGACACTGCCAGAATTTTGTCGGAGGTGAAATTTGATCGCAACGGTCATTAATCGGCTGTCGGTGAACATGTCACACTTACAATCAAAGACTTCAGATTTTAGCCTAGGATAAGAGGAATCTTCTAGGATTTGCTAAATTTGTCTCAGACGGCCAAAATCGCACATGTGCACCCGGCTTAAGATATGTAAAGAAAATGACCAGTCCCTAAAGACAAGTGTATGGATATTTCCTTCATGTTTAAAACATTTGAAGTACTTTTTTGTTACTTTTATACAATTGTGGTACCATGGGTCACCACCTGATGTCCAAAGTAAAATATGGGTGCTAAAGCAAAACCAATATATTACACCACAGGTAGAGTTTTTTCATCGCATAACACTCTGCTGTGTGGTCAACAGTTCCTATATAAAGCTATTATAAAGCATGCATTGTTTATTAGCTACAGAAAGAGAGGTTAAAAGTGGACACGTAGGTGGGAGAAGCAACCATTGAGACTGTAACATGAATACCCAAGATATGGTACTCCAAACAGGGTCTATTTGACTAACATTACGAAAGTTCCCATAACACCCAAGAGCCGCGCACATTTAAAATTCCACTTGAATCCTATTCTGAATGCTCTGTGCCTCCCATGCACTCATAGTACATTCTTTTTGAGTCATATTCTTTTTTCTGTTACATCTAGCTATAGCTCAGAGAAAGAAACAGCTGCGAACATGAAGGCAGAGGTCGGGCAGTCCTTCCTCAAAGCCATTTTGCTTGTTCCAACCGAGTCTTAAGGCAATTTTAGTTCAGTAGAAGGTCTCTTTTTATTTGTCCAGCATAATGAATCAATGCTTTTCCAAAGCATTGGCAGCACGCTACAGCTGGCGGTGCAGTACCAGTGACCCTGATGTGAGTTGGGCAAGGTCTTCAGTCAGAGGTCTTTGCAGGTATCTGTCTAGCATAAATAATCAAACCATTGACAACACCTATACAACTATAGGGAAACAACATATGTAATTCGAAAGATTAAACATTTGGTTTAAACAACCCAACCTGCATTGAGATCATTTTGGAGTATTGCAAATGCAGCTGAGGCGTTGAAATCGAAAATGTATGGCCTCATTATGTCACAGAAACTCACTTTTCCAATTCACATTAATTAAAAGGAATCCGGATTCATAGCAAGTAGCGCACCCCAGCTACAGCCCCTGATCCTTCCCTGAGGGGACGCAACTGACTGACATGGTGCATGTGTTTCCCTGCTGCTTGAAATGATGAACAAGGCCACATAAATTCCAAAAGTACAGATCACTTTGCACTTACACAAATATTGCATATTAAAACGTTTTTACCACATTTCAATGAGCATTCGAGAGAAAGGCAAAATGCAATTCCCTTTGCTTGAGCACCTCTGCCTCGTTACGCATTCACGAGGCATATTGAGCTATGGAAATAATAAAGGAGATCTGAAGACCTTTAGTTGAACACTTTGTGTCTAAAATTCTAATTTGAATACAGATTACTTGAACATTTCTTTTCCACATGCTTTATTCCGGCCACATAAAAAGGAGTAAATATTTTCAAGGTTTGTTAAAGGTGAACGACACTGATATTTATGTTTGTATTAGTTTGCATAGATGCATTTTTTATTTTTCATTTGAATGGACATTTACATACAAACAGCATTTAGTGGATAGAATCAGCTATACAGGGGTCAGGAACTTTGTTGAAGACAGAAGACTAGTATGAGGGCTTTTTTTTTTTTCTTCACCGGCTGATATAAACACTGTCAGCACTCCAGCGCTGAAGATCCAATCAATGACCTTCCGAGCACTGGGTTCCATCTTCACAGTGATTCTACAGTAGACACTGATCATGTGACCCTAATAGCTCATTCCCCTCTTTAACCCTCCCTGCAGACAAAAGACAGTTTGTCGATCAATATAAGTGTGTTTCTATGTGTATTTATGTTTTTCTCTACAGCGGCAGCATTTTTCATGAAAATGAAAACATGAAAACAACCAAGTCAATGATTTACTTATACCATTATTTACATGAGTACAATCAGTTTGAGAGTTAGGTGAACGTCTGGATGCCCCAAATTTGAGATAAAAAGCATTCCCTTTGGAGGCAGTTACCAAATGAAACGTGTTTGCAGATTGAGAGGTTGGTGGGAAAATTACACTTCAATTTGGAATTGAACAGCATTCGCCTGTGAGTTAGAGATTCGTAGAGTTCCATCACTGCATACAGATGGTGCTAACAAGATCTTAGTCTGATTATCATATGGTGAATTTGGGAGTTTGGAAAATGTTTCATTCAGTACAGCTATAATGTTGCAATGCAAAATTAATCCACATATGCTCTTGATGAGATAGGAGAGAGGAAAGGAAATTGAAAAGGGGGAAAATACAGGAAATAGAAAAAGGATGAAAAAGAGTGGGATACAGAAAAGGAAAACAAAAACACAAGAAAAGAATGGAAAAGGGGAAGGAAAAAAATAGGATAAACTAAAAAAGAACAGGAAAAAATCTATTAAATAAAAAACAAAGGTAGAGGACAAAAAACTGGACAAAGAAAAAGGAAATAAAAAAAATAATAAAATAAAAATATATGGAAAAGGAAACAAAAAAGCAAATCAAAAAGGAAAGGGAAAATAATCCAAAAGTAGGAAAATGAAAAAAGAGAAAACAGGAAACGAAAAGGAAATTAGGAAAAGGAAAGACAATGAAAAAAAAAGGAAAAATAAAAGGAAATAATCCTTGAACAATGCTTTGAAATGGGAAGATAACTAATTCCAAACACATTACTGTGTTTTAAAAGAAAAACGTGTGAAATTTGGGGGCAACAATCTGACCTACATCCCTTGTGATTAGACTGTGAAATCAAGCAATGAACGAGTTGAATCTTAATTAAGTGTAGGACATTATGAGTAGCATTTTACATGCTGTATTTCATAAACTACAAACAAGATAAAGGAAAACAGCATTATAACAATCCTCTGACAATGCAACAGATGACATGACTCCATTTGTGCCTCATTATATAGTGATTGTTTAGGGCTAAAACAAACCCAAACAAAAATGAGCCAATGACATTGCCCTCTGGAAGATGTTCCTTTTTAGAACGATGACATCAAATGTTGTGCAGATTGCCCTGGAAAAATAGCTTTCCTCCAATCACAACGGCCTTTTGTGTAGTCTCTCTGACAGAATACCCAAGAGCCATGAAACACTAAATGCAAACTGACAGCTGTAGGAATAAAGGATCAGCTGTACTCACTGATTGGGCTAAAACTGACCTTTCTTTTTCGTTTATTCATTTAACACTGCATGTAATAGCATGACTATAGAAAACATGCTTCCATGCACTTAATGACAGCAACAGAAACAAATGTTTTGGTTGAAAGAGGCAGAGAGAGGCATGGTTTATGGAGATTGCCCAAGTGCACTGATTTTAAACAGGACCAAACAAATAGCCTGAGCATAAATTTTTAAGTAAAAGATAATCTGCATCAATTCTACATAGAGGGCAACAGAGAAACAAGGAGAATATAAGCAGATAAAAAAAATTAGTTTGTACCATTTTTAATTAGAACATTAAGGATATGTTAATATCATAATTTAATATTTTCTCTTATTTATTTTTTAATTATTAATATTGTATAAAAAAACTATATATTCTTGTCTTGATATTTGATTTAATTGATCAAATATCAAAGGCTACGTTCCCACTGTCCGTCCAAAACCGATTAGTTGTGTTTCTGATTGGAATCTGATCTGTCCACATCGTGTTTAGCAACTGTTCAGACCCGATTTGTGTGTCCCAAAACTGCTCTTTCGTTTTCCAGAATATGGTAATGACGTTGCGTTGGTAGGTATACACAAAAAAAACCCAACTTCAACATGGAGGGATTTGCAATGCAGATGTTGTCTTGTTTACAACATGACAATGCGTAAAGCCCGCGCGCTGGACTACTGCATCTTATGAGGCAGTGGCAGAAACCTAGATGCGTGGCTTTATTCCATGCTGTCGTCTCCTACAACAACATCTGACGTTTAGATTTTATGCGCTGTGAGAAAGTTACCACACGAAATCTGATGAAAGCAGTCAAGACTGAGGGTGCATTCACATTTGTAGTTCGGTTCGCTTGGTCCGGACCCAAAAAAAAAAAATCGCTTATCGTTCAGATTGGCATTTTTTATCACCGAACCTATCCGAACTTAAAGTCATAGGGATATGTTCACAACCTGATCAGTCGGCATTTATGGCGTATTGCCTATTTTGAGACAGAACATACCGAACATCCAAAACAATGCTGTGTGCAACATCGCGACTCATCTTTTGAGTGTTTGGTTCTTTTACATGTCTTTGCTCCATGTTGCGTTCATATTTCATTCGAACCGCACCAGAGTTCGTTTGGAAGCGGACCGAGACCCATCTTTTCAACGGTCTCGGCCCGCTTGTTTGGTGCGCACCAGGGTTCGGATGACAGCGTTCACACTTATTCAAATAAACCGCACTAGCAGAGCAATCGCAAAATGGTTCATTTTAATCTAATCAAACATGCCAAGTGTGAATACGCCCTCAAACAGATTACCAGAAATGCTAGTTGAGTAGGATTTCAAAACACATGTGAATGTAGCCCGAAAGTAAAAATCGCATTTCATATGTTGCTTCACCTCCATTCACATATCCTCTTCCATGGCCTCATTGGATAGTAAAGTGTCCATCGAAATACACACTTTACCGGAAGTAGTAGTGTTTTATGTGTTCTGTACTGTTTTATGAATACTATGAATTTGGACATAATACTCGGCTCACATACTATCTTATGGAAGTATGCAGCGAAAGAAATCTCAGATGTTACTGGACGACAAGTTGAAGCTTTTTGTTAACATATGGAAAAGCTGCAACTGACGAATGCCTGAGGGCTACATGTGTGGACAGCTTGTAAGCATTAATCAGACCTACACATTAATTCAACATCAAATTCAACAACCCTCAATATGAGAATAAATTGATGGTGGCAAAAACATATTGAATTTTATTGAAATATGCCAGGAGAAAAACACAGCAACAACAAGGTGACTTTCATGGCGTTTTTGTCCATGCAACAATTTTAATCAGCATGTCTATATTGTTGTGGTTTAATACGATTTTTAATAGGACTCACAGAGAGACTTTTCCACGGTATTTGTGGATGAAATATCAGTTGACAGAAATGGCAAAGTATTTGCAGGCCACATGGAATTATTTAATCTGGCAACCGCTGGTTTCTTCCTTTCAGTGCCAGTAACCTAACATCTCTTGCCGTCCTTGAATTCTGACCTATGTAGCAGATGTTTCCAAATGTAAACTTAAACAACAAAAATCATTTTGTTAATCAATGGGGTTTTTTTTTTCTCTTGTTTTGTTAGATTTATGATTAAATAAAAATAAAAAACTGAAAGACAAATCAAATTAAACCTGCAGACATTCTCTGAAATAAAGCTTAGCTTTTTTTGTTTTTAAAACAATTTTTTTAAATAAGAAAATAAGACAAATACAGTATCTTGAAAAATACTTTTTGCAGTGTAGAGTTAATGTCTATTTTGTTCTACAGTATATGCATTTCTCTGTATTGGTCGCATTTGTCTATGATTCAGGAGTATAAACAAAATACGACACAAATATTCATATTAATAACTAGCCATGATTCAGGAGCATTGACAAAATATGATTCATGAGTACTAACAAAACATGAAAAATAATTAGCAATAATAATGTCCTAAAGACCATACAGTGTTAAAGTGTCTGCCACTTCTTCCTTCTGTTGAATTGGCTTATCTGCATGGAGCTAAACTTGTGAAAATCTGGAAAGGCAGACAGCCCACACACTGGGTGCATTATCTGCAAACAATTCTTCAAAATTGCTTTAACCTCCACAAGAGCAGAAACTGTCCAGCCCAAGCTGTGGCCTACTGAGTAGATTGGGCACCAAATGACCAGAGCTCAACAAACCATGCCACTCTTGAAGGGTACAGGGCTTTCGTGATGGCATATGGACACCAGGCTCTGCGGCAAGCCAGCCTGCCTCGCCTGCATCCCCCTCCCCTCCAGGCCTGGACTGTGCAAGGATGAGTGAACAAATGTTTATCTGTCTATAGTAGGTATGAGGCTAGGGCAATGTTATTAGCTTTTTTTTTTTGCTGAGCTTTTCGAATTGCCACTTATGTGCACATAAAACATACATGCACGTGCTGAGTTGAGTCAGAGAAAAGGAAGGAACGAATCTGTCATGAGGCACTCACCACCTCTGGCAAGGTCACACAAACATTATTTTAAATGACAGCCCAGCTGAACAGGGGCATTAGATAACACTCTCAGAGCATACCAACTACCCCAAAGGATGTCCTCGCATGATAGACCCAGCATGTTCGGAGCACATACAATAGAACATTTTTAAAAAGACTATCGCAAATTTAACTGCACTGGGCTTTAGTTGTTTTTAATTATTAAAAAATAAATAAAACAAATCATTTGGAAAAGTAAGCTCAGAGTTAAAATGCTTCACACAAAAAAATTAAATAAAATACAAACTGTGTTCCTAACACAGCTTTTAATACTAAACCAGTACTAAACTTCCGAACAAACTTGTCCTCTAGTGTTTTATTATTAACATAATTCGTCATATTTTAGCTGTGGCAAGCAACAGTTCATGGATTATGATCAATATATATTGATATAGCCTCTAAATCAAGTTTATAGTTACAGTAAGCAATTCTTCATTAGGGCCATTTACTGCAGTGGGAAACACTCCTAGTCTAAATTTACATATGTAATGTCACATGTAATAAAATCTGCAAAAGTCTTGCTATTTTGCTGCAGTCAATTTTCTATTATCAACTAATCAATTGTGTGATTTATGATTTATAACATTTACAGTACTATTCTATTAACTGTGGTAACCAGGATCTGCTTTCAACCTGCTAAACCACACTCTCAAATATATGATGTTACTAACTATATCTAATGCCGCATCTGCTTTTTTTTCCAAAACCATTCATTGTAGGTTTAAGGTCATGAAGGTGTCAACTGGCTACTTTAACAACAAATGTATTTAAATAATATAATGATTTTAGAAATAAATTACAAGGGGATCTCCATCCTCTTTTGCCCTCCTGGTTCTTGGCTTGTGCACACTTCCTGAAAAGTGAAGCCAAAACGTTTAGATCACCCCCATGGTGGCTGGCTGCAGTATAGGTCATAAACCCCGCCCTCTCCATGCAAACAAATGGGATGCAAGCCAAACTAAAAAATCCAATTACATTTCAAAAAAACAATTTGGTCTGTCATTTTAGGTATAGATCTTATCACGCTGACGTATGTTCAAGTGTTCGTTTTTCCAACAACTTTGGTTTTATTTAGTTACTTGATGCTATAAAAACGGGGTGCAATTGACAGCTTTGCTTGGATTGAGTCTGCGGGAGCGGACCTTCATACCGCGGCTCCACTTCAGTATCATTACTGCACAGACTCAGCCTCCGAATGACTTAATCAGTAATGACCGTTTCTGGGATATTTTGGCTTCATTTTTGTACAGTGGAAAGAAGTGAAGACATCATCAATCTTTTTTTTCAGTCTATGGTGTGAGTGCAATGCTCATTCCAAGTCTTTTATTTCAAGTTGTCACAGCTTTTATTTTACAGTGCATCCATGATCTCTCACATACTTACATTTTTTCACTTGGCTGTCACTGATTACACTGCCGTGACTGGAACAGTAAGAACGCATGCGTCCTTTAGCTGCCAGTTTGATTAATAGATCTATTAATACGGAATCAAAAATTGCAAAGAGAAGCCCTGCAGCAGCTGCAAAATATTTAGCATAGTGTACAGTGTCATTGAAAAGTCATTTGATCAATCAGTGCCACATACTTTCAACAAAGTTTTGACCACGCATAAGAGTCTGAATCTAGAGTGGGCAAGCAATCAAACCAAGTGTTAAAAAAGTAGCATGCCAATTGCAACACATTTTATTTGAAGTTCTGATCGAGGTCTTGTCATCTGTGCTATCACAGACTTTGATATTGTTGAGAAGCAGTAATCTGCATTTTGTTTACTCCATACATATATTACCATCAGCCTCCATCAGAATGATTCTGTAAGATGTTTCTGAGTGCCTGAATGATGTTATTTCAAGGCTCATTATGCCTCCAAAGGCTGAGGGAGCAAACACAAGTTTCCAGAAGCACTGAGCTGTCAATCATTATGAATTACTTATATTGTTTACAGCTGACAATAAATCTATTGTTTCGGTGGGTGGAACAATCTCACTGGTCTGAAAGTTACAACATGGATGATGTAACACTTTCAAAAATGACACTTTAATGGGGGACCATTAAAGTTTTATATTGAGACTTGAAAATGTCATGCTTCAAGTGCCATCATTTTCAGGCAGATACTAGTTTTCAGATGGTCAAAATTCTGTCTAAATTATTGAGAAATGTATGCTTCAGTCAAAGTTGTAGAATACCACAGACCTGACTAATCATGAGTGACTTGAACTAATGGCTCAAAGAGGCAGACTAAGCAGACAAATCTAATCTTTCAGACGCAAGGTGTTCTGAAAGCGTGGATTGGGGTGAAAAAAAATCTTCTTATGATGTCACTAAAAATGTCTTTCCCCCGTTTTGGCTCTGCGAATGCCATCAAAGTACAGCAAAAGCTATTCGAGAAACATCTGACAACAGCTATTTCATGACTGGCCGGCTTCAATGATGACGTCAGATACATGTTTATTCTGACACCTTCAGTTCAGCTAATGCTCACAAATCCATGTTATATAACGTTTTATGACAGTAAAGAGTATTTTCATGTAATACTGTCATGTTCATAAAAATAAAAATGCAAAAAAAAAAATACAGACCCCATAGGTTTATGTAACTATTCTTGCACACCCTGACGTTGTATTGAGCAGTACATAAAGAATTTAATGAAAAGTGTTTCTTTTGCATCATGAAAACATGTGGCTGGTTGCATAAACTACTAAGACTAGTCTTAAAAGTTAGTTATTAAATTTCTTTCTTTAAGATTGTTCATAGCTTTTTTAAGTCAGTTACTAATTTGAAACCGTTATACGTACTGTAAGATTTAGGATTAGCCCTAACTAACTGCTAGTTGGTCAGACTAGTTCTTAATACAGTCTTAATGTAATGGCTGTTTATGAAACTGGTCCCTGGTCTGTGTATTTGGCAAATATTCTCACGATCGGTTAAAGCCAGTAACAGCTGGAGTCGAACACACCCAATGACATCACGACAGTGCTGATTGGCTGATGACACCACAAGAACACACCAAAAACTTCTTCACATCACTAGCATCTATCATGAGCTGTGACATCAAGGGCAGCAGAGAAAGAAAATAAGTCCATTCCATCCAGAATTAAGGGATTTAGTATATGGCCGTGCAGAATAAGGCATTAATATGTGCTTTATAAGTGCTAATAAACAGCCAATTTTCTAGTATATGCATGCTAATAAGCAACTAGTTAATAGTTACTCATTAGCATGCATATTACTGGGATATTGGCTGTTTATTAATACTTATAAAGCACATATTAATGCCTTATTCTGAATGACCATATTCTAAATCCCTTAATCCTCCTACCCAATACCTACATTTAACAACTAGCTCACTAACTATTAATAATCAGTAATTAGGAGTTTACTGAGGCAAAAGTCGTAGTTAATAGTTAGTTAACAGTGAGAATTGGACCCTAATCTAAAGTGTGACCATAAATTAAAAATATAATTATTATAAATGAATCAATAAATTATATTATAAATAAATTACACGCATACATTAGCAGTTTACTGGGCTAAAGGGGTCATGCTAACCTATCAAGAATTCAAAATTAAGATTTAAGACTTGATTGTGACTTGTAATGCTCCAACTGCATTTTTTTATTATTATTACATTTATGTATTTTCTTTGGTTCCCGTTGATTATGAAATTAAATCACAGCTCAAGGCCTAACTGTGATCAAACAGGGGCAGCCCTTTGATGGTTGGCCAATACGTTTCAGCAGTTTGCTAATTAAGTCAAAGCAAACAACCACCTGTCATTAAAAGTATTAAACCGATGGCTCCAGTCCTGAAGTATTTACCTCTCTAAACCACTAGCGGAGTCTATTAATTAGGCAACCTGGAAGGAAAAGGTAATTTATTAAATCATGTGACGCAGCACGTACAGAGTGACCTTTGTGAATGGAGTAGAACGACCCTGACAGGAGGACTTTTTTCTCCTAGTGACTTTATTTGTTAGTTTTTAAATGTTGCAATCACTACTCCAATTCTAAAAGAGGTTACTGCAATGAGAGAAACCTTCTTTCAAAATTGAATATTGATCTGTGTATGCGTTTCTGTGTGAATGCAAAGTCACAGAGAATTTCAGGTTCAAATTTCAATTATTGTGACCATGACTCACATTCATGCCTTTTTTTATTCTTTTGTTGCAGTTGTATGCTTGAAATGTCCCTAGCTTAAAAGCCCAATATTTTGCCTCAGGTAAACCTGTAGATAACCTAGCTTTTTCTTACCTTCAATAACACATGGAATCAGACTACAATGACTTTGAAATATAAAGCATAGAAAATATCTGCACTATAAGCTTATCAAAATGCCAAAAGAACACTCCTCGTCCTCTGATATGACTCATGGAAGCGAGTAAACGGTGTCTGCGTGATGTCTTGTGCTTACTCCGTTCAGTTTGTCTCCACTGTCATTCTCGATTAGTCTACCTGAAGTGAGTTTCGACATTCCTCTGGGATGTCCCTCGGCTAAAAAACACCCTTTCGCTGCATGCAACCCCTGAAGCATGCAACCTCACAGGAATTCTGCACGGCACACTTCTTGCAACTTTGATCACATTTGAAATGCACCATGCTTAAAGGACACTTGCTGACTTACTGAAACACAACATCCCTCCCCCATATCCCAGTTTAGGTTAAAGCTAATATCATCTCCCAGCTTCAGCATGCATAAAACGGATGATAACAGTACCTGGATACACAAGCAAAGCAATCAGCCACACCATGAAGATAAAGCAGGCAGGATTGCACATTCTTCAAACTGTTCTCTGGATGCAGCAGCTGGTATTTCTTCCTTTCCTTTTTGCTTTTCTGCACAGAAACACAACCACCTGTGTTCTGTTTGCCGTTTCTTTGATCACAGGGTAATTACAGCAGAAAACGGCTTATTTTCACCCTTGGATAGGCATGGAGTGGAGTGGAGGCAATTTAAATCCAGCACAAGTTAAAGCGGCAGAGAGACTGAGCTCCCATTGATTATTTTCATAAGAGGACCGCGCTCAGCAGGCTGACGGAAGGGAACGCCCCGCCCCCTCTGAGCTCTGATTGGCCGGGACTCTTGGCTGCCTGTCAGCAAGGGGTTCATGCTTCGACTGGACCACTAATGCAAAGCTCTGCAAGATGAGAGAACGAGACGAGCAGCATCTTCAATAAAACTGGCGGCAAGCCTCCTAATATTTGGTCTGTCACCACAAACTGATAGACACGTCTGGAATTGCTCTGTTCCCTTATATAACGTTGCTTCTATTTAAAGATCATGCCTTTCTTATTTGTGTAATTGCCTGCTGTCAACACGGAGTATTGGGTTCATGCCAAGATGCTGAAGTCCCTTCGATGTGATAGTCATCACTACTCTGACAAAACTCTCAAGGTGACCTTGGGTAGCTTCTGTAAATCTCTAGCGGCAAAGATTAACAATGTGCATCTCATCCATCCTAAATGCATCTGAATAAACATAAACAGATCTAATAATTGTTCCAATATGTTGGTGTAAAAAAAAAATCTCAAAGAACCACTTAATATCATTTCAAGTTACAACTCCCTAGACCACCAAAACAAGATCAACGTCAAGCACAATGAAAAACCAATGCGGTCTACTAAAAATTACTTCAAAATGAGTTTTTAATTAGTCTGTGTAATGAAAATATCGGTAAAAATAAATATTTTTTTAAATCAAGATAAATTATCTTGAGTTGAGACTAAATAAGCTATTAGGACATGTTTTGATATATTGTATCATGAATATAAGTGTATTTTGTCTTACTACACTAGCATTTTTTTTTTTTTTTTTCAATTAAAATTTAAAACATTTGAAAAAGTCTGCCAGTGCAGTAAGACATAATACATTTGTATTTAAGACACATAACAAATAGGACAAATATATATTTTAAAAAAATTAATAAAAAAACACTTAATATCACAACTCCCATCACCGGCCTTGGCAGTATATTTCCTGTTCCTCGCCTGCACCTCATCAACACACTCATCACCTCTGGCATATAAGCACACACCTCAAACACACTCATTGTCTGGTCTATGGATTACATACCTGTATTCCTCACCTGCAAATATTACCTCCTGTGATTCCCAAATACCTGTCTCCTTGCTGATGTGTCCATTCCTCTTCTCCAGCATTCCCTCAAGACCTGTAAGACAAAGACTTTGATTACTATTCAGCCTGATAAACAGCATGTGTGTGCATTTAGTCAGCTGTTGAAGACATGATCACTATCTTCACTTGCCAATCCTAAGAGCTGAAGTTTAATACCTGCCTTGATCATTGCTGTGTTATTACTTACTTGTGTTAGGAATTTGCTCAAATAAAGCACTGTTATCACTTATCCATCTCTCGCGAGTCTGCTATATTCTGACAATTAAAATTTGGACACATGCTGCTGTCCCGAGAATTTTCGGTTTCTGTGGTTGCAACCAAAGAAACCGAAAATTCTCGGGACAGCAGCATGTGTCCAAATTTTAATCTTAACCATTCTATTTCATCAGAAACGATCTTAAAACAGGGCTTCAAGTGTAAAATACCGAACTTGTCCTTTAACATGAACTAACAATGAAAATAATTTAAAAGCATTTATTAATCTTAAATTAATCTGTTATTTAATGGACCTGAGCTAAAATAACAGTTGTGTATCTAACAATGAACAGTTGTATTTTTAACTAATATTAACAAAGATTTATAAATACGGTAACACTTTATTTTGATGGTCAACTTCAGACATTCTACTAACTATAAGTAACTTTCCAACTACATGCCAACTAACTTTCAGTAGAGTATTAGCAGTGTCTGCTTCATATCTGCAAACACTTTATTTTGATGGTCCCCAACAGACCTTCTACTAACTATAAGTAACTTTGCAACTACATGTCAACTACCAGTCATTAGAGTATTAGTAGTGTATGCATAATATCAGCTAAGACTATTTTGATGCTCCCCCAACAGACCTTCTTCTGACTATAAGTAACTTTGCAACTACGTGTCAACTTATTCTGTTAACCCGAACACTAATCTCTGCAACGGTCTGCTACAGTCTACTAATATTCTAATGAGAGTTAGTTGAAATGTAGTTGCAAAATGACTTTTAGTTAGTAAAATATTTAAAGTGGACCATCGAAATAGTGTAACCATAAATACTGTAACAAATGAATTGCTCACTGTTAGTAAATTTTAGTTAATGCTTAACTACTAGCATTAACTACTAGGACCTTATGTAGAGTGTTACTAGCATACCATTTAAAAAAACATTTCAGGATCTAATAAAATGATTCAGTTAGATTTAATTGTTTGCAATTAACATGCAAATGATTGCATTTATGCAAAAGTAGTTTTGTGCACAGTAACGTAATATTTCATTAAGTACTTCAGATATTTAGTACAAATATAATTTAGTTCACAGAGGTTCAGCTGAAGAAACCAGTCATGAAACCCTGCTGTAAAGTAAAAGCAAAAAAAAGAGGGCTGGGGGGTGGTATGGGATCAGAGCATCACACTTGTCCTGTGAGAGTACAGTGGCTTTTTATGTACCACAAGCAGGTGGACTATCCACAGTGTAACAACTCTGACAACTCAAAGGGAGTCTTGTGTTTAGCGAGCAGTCCAAGATATAACTCAATCATACAGGCTTCACACTCAAATATTTGATGTACTCTAGCCATATGGGGCTAGATTATATAAGGCACAAAGTGTGATGAGTGAGTCTATTAATGATTGTTTGACTGCAGCAAAAGACTGCAGCAATAACTATAATTTCAGATATAACAAATGTGGCTCTGCGTGTAAGTTTGGTAATGATCAATATTTTGCAGAATTGTTATCAGCCTTATGCACAACCATATTGAAAAAAAAACCTTCAGGGTAGAATACTATTTTAAAAAATCCATGGAATATGAATATGATAATCAAGAACCTTGGTATCCTCAGACTGTAGGCCTAGTACTTTCACTGTACTTTTTCCATAAGGGACATCTGACCTCACAAAGTACTTTGTAGTTGATCCACTGTGTACTAAGCAGGCTTTTCCACCAGGACGAGATGATTTTGTTACAAATATTGTGCTGTTCTGCTGCAGGGTGTGTGGTTCATAGGTTGAAGAGCTGCAACACTTATGCCTTTGGACAATCTCTTATGCTCACTTCCACTGCAATCCATTCAAAACAGAAGTGTGATCTCACTTCCAGAGAATGTCATGAATTCCTTGAATATTAATTGCACTCTTACTGGCAAGTTATGAATTAAAAATGAGCAAAAGCAGAGGGTTTAATCGAAATATTACCCAAGCTCTTAACAAGTCTGAATTGCACTGCAAGTACTATTAACCAAACACTAAATCAAATCCGGCAAGGTCACCGAATTGCAAATTTTTAATGGTGAAACTGTCAGGCTAATTCAAAACCTGCCCTACCTGTGCAGTTTCCCAAAGAGGCCAACCACGATATAGTGCAATCACAAGCCAACCCATGACAATAACTCACACTGGAAATTTGGTCCACATTTCATAAAGAGCTTATCAAACTGATGTATATCAAAATGTGATGCAAATGCCACCAAACCTTTCCATTCTTTGAGAGAAGAGTGTATTTCTGTGAGTAACAGAGCACCAAACGAACTCCGCAGATAAACTAGATTGTCATTTCACAGTGTCCCGTTAGCAGCCCTGATATGAATCATAATTGATGTTCGCGGTACTAACATTTGACAAGGACATATTCTTTGAGAGCTTTAGACAAGCCTTTTTAGATGATTAATACAGCTCAATAGAATCATAATATTGATGACACATAATTAAACTTATGATGAATTTATTTGAGATTAAAATAAAATTAGGAACTAATTTGCCCTTCAAATAACTTAAAATACCCTAAATAATGTTTGAACTTCAATAGGCCCAAAAAAATATCCCCACTGCACCGACCCAAATAAATGAACAAATGCATATTCTTTGTAAATAAATGATATATTACACAATTCTTAGCATATTAGTTAGAAATATGAAAATTAATTAGGAATTTCATGAAAATGTATGTTACTCAGGGGCCTCGAGAGGTTCAAGTAAAAACCTTTTTTGACTACTGAGTGACACTTTCTCTCAGTCATGTAATCACTTATCTAACTGAAACAGACAATTAAAACCTCTATAACCCCAAATATTTTCATAATATCCCTGACATGAAAGCCTAGTTAAATCTCAGTTAAAATAGTGTTTGATCTTTGAAATTCTTTGAAAGTCTATGCATTCAAAAGCTTTTCTCCAATCCCAGTCAAAACACTGGCATATCAAAGATGACATTAGTTGTTGTTGTTCAATAAATGGCACACCCATTACAGACATCTGTGGGATGAGAAGGGTTTGACTTTAAAATCAACTCTGTGTTGACCAAACACACACACACACAAGTGTACATGCTGTGACCTAAGATAAATAACATTTGTGTCCACAATCCAGCAGCTGTTTTATTGGAACGGATATCAAATACTCTGATAACATGACTCCACCTTTACTGGAAAAAAATGTTTTGTCATTATTGTTACAGACATAGTTATATATTATGTTTTTTGTGTTGTGAGTTCATCTTTTTACATTTGTTGATTGTCAAGTTAAGTCTTTTGAAGTTAGTGTGCCAAGTGCAGCCTGGTCTCATTGTTAATACATATTTATTATTTCTTAACTTTCAAAGACACAAAACGTACTTTTTGTAAGTTTGGATAGATGCTAAATTTTACAATATGGACGTATCGGCAACATTTAAACATATAGCATTATTACAATTTTAGTAACAATATAGCATTAAAAAGATACTTTGAGCCGCTAATCCTACTCCTACCTCTAAACCCACCCATAACCATTTCTTAAATCTACGTACAGTTATAAAGAAAAACATAGACGGACAAGTCCAATCACAATAATTTATTAGCCTTCAGATAGTTGAGTTGATATTTTTAGTGTCCTATAAAACTGTATGGCTAACAAAATGAGAGATCATTTTATTGTTGCCTTGGACTTGGTGAATTTTTTTGCTGAATGAGGCCTTGACAATTTTTAGGACAATTGCTGAGATAACATAAAATCAGGTTATGTTGTATTTTTACGTTTTCTCAGCAATTCCTTTTTTTAGTGTACTCATTAGTTCAGCAATCTACCATATCCTGAGGTATCCAGGATGAAACGATACAACTGTGCTGGATACGCCAAAACTGTGCTGATGAAATATCAATATATCACATCTCAGCACAGGGCTCAACAATAGCTTTTGGGCCCGTGCAAAACAATGACTTGATAAACTTCTATCAATATCTTTTTATTAACATGTGTATTTTATCTTGTTTACATTTTTACACTTAAATTACATCAATTTTTGAAGAAGCTAGTCAAACTGAAACCAGCATTTCTCAATTCAGAGCAAGGAAGACTATAACACTTTTGGATACCTAACCCTATTTCACAGAGATTGACAATTTTCTATAATGTGCAGTCCTACTGTATAGAAAATCCACTGCTTTGTTCTGATTTTCAAATAATTCCAAGCAATTTCAAGCACCACTATGATTTGTTGCATTATAAAAATATTATTTTTGCTTCTCAGATGCATTTTAGCCTCTTGCCTCTCAAATCTAATATTGCATCAGTTAAATGAGACAATAAACCATTTAAAAAATACCCAAAACAGATATTTCCCATCATCCTCTCAGACACCCATGCTGTGAGTTTCGCGCTCAAGTTACAAATTGACCAGCTTCCATCAAGGCAACCTAGCACTGCATTTGTATATTTGTGTGCATGTGATGTGTACATGGCCATGTGTGCAAGCTCTTCGGGACTTCAGTGATGTGTGTTTGATCTACTGCGGAGCTATTAACTCTGCACTCCAGCAGTAACACAGATGGCACAAGCCTCTCCATCCACATATCACCCCTGAAGGAGAAGAACGAACGTATACAGCTAAAAAGAGAGTGACAGAATGACTATCACAGACTCTGTAGATTGAACAAAAGTTAAAGGAATAGTTTAATCAATAATTGCATTTTTTTTTCCACAATTTACTCAAGGTTCCAAAACTGTATATTGTTATTTTTTTCTGTGGGGAAATAAATCAATTCATTAAAAAGTAGAAAGTAGACCATGTCAGGGCTGTACACTGTGAAATATATGTCGCACTTGCTACGAAAAAAAGCGGTCAGCGGCGCGATGAATAAAGTTACCACAGTAGCACGCATGCGATACAGTTTTGCACATGTGTGAGACAGTGTGCTTGTTGTTTGCTGTGTGCTTGTTTGTTTGTGAGGTTAATCTTGGGCTGCATGAATAACCAGAATTAAACTGAAATCGTGATTGGCTTATTGCAAATATAAAATGGCAAAGTTTTAATCAAATTAGCATATGCACGGCGTGTTTCATGGTAAAGTTTAGCACTGAGATCAGAGCGTATCGATCAGTTCGCAGTTAATGTCACTTGAAAAAACAACACCCGCCAAACATCTGTCAAAACTTGTAATGAGAAGCATTTACAAACCTGCTGTTGTCCAATGAAAGAGAACATTTAATGACATTTTTACTCCAAACTCACTTAATAATGTCAGTCGAGGGTTTGAAATAACTGCATAAAACAGAATGAGACAGAAGTCTAGAACAAACCATGTATTGTCACAATCGTATGTTTATAGTTTGTCTTCACGTTTCAGTCAAAATATCTCTATCTGCATTTCATTCATTCTACTCTGGGATTTCCTGGAACGTCATAAGTCATAAAGCCACTCGAAGGCAAGCCTGCAACCTTAGCTGAAAACGCTACAGTACACAGGGTAGAAGACAAGTGGAAGGAGACAAGAGGCTGTTTTTTTTTTAATGGATGTCAATGGAGGAGAGGCTTCATGAATGGAACAGACATTGTATTACATGTGTGTAATGCAAACACCACCCTATTTAGGGTAAAGATTTGAAAAATTTGACTTCTTTCTAAAGAAATGTTAAGTAAACGTATGCAAATCCATACTTTTTTTTTCTCCAGTGTAGAGAAGTAAACAGATTTCCTGACAAAATGTAATTTAAGAAATTACCATCACAGATTTTTATCATAATAATTTATTATTTTATAATTAAACTTTAGATTTTACTTTAATTTATAGGAAAAGGAAGCTGTAATTTCAAGAGCTTAACCAAAAAGGATTGATGTTGTTCGGAAATGTCTGAAAACATTTCTTGGTAAGATTTGTATTTTTTTGTGCCCTGAATAACATTAAAGCACTTTAGTCAGTCACATGCCTGTTTAAGTGATGAACTACGCTACATTTGGTTGTTTTCAGAGATAGTAATAGACGTTTGTTACTCAAAGAAAACTATTGTATGACTTTGAAAACTTGAAATACAGCCCAAAAGCCATATAGACTACTTTTATTATTTCTTTTTATTTGCCTTTTTTGGCCTTTGCGCTTGACAAGACGCAAGTATGAACTATAAGCATATGAACGTAAAGATCTTTTTTTTATTATTATTATAAAAAAATTACTAAAAAGTCCTTTCAATCCTTTATGCTGTTATTTTTTTGTGACTTTTTTCAAAGAACAAAAGCAAGGCCTCATGCCTTTCTACGTACATCTAATCTACATTTTTTAATCAGAAGAAACATTTTAGAAATAAAATCTTTTGAAAATAATTATCAATTTGGCATGTTAATCATGTTTGAAATAGTAAAACATTTAAATAGAAGGTTAAATTATTGTGAAACAGATCTGATTAAGATTTAGCATAAAATTTTCTTGTGTTGAAATCACACAGAGTCTCAACAAGGTCGAATCGAAGGCTAACTCGGGTCTGTTTTTTTTTTTATTCTCTCCTGCAGCCTCTTCATGCCGGTTATACTGCCAGTTTGTCATCTGAATACCCGGGCATAAGCAAAAGTGGCCTAAATTAATTTGGCAAGAGGAAGAGGCAGATGGAACATGTAATTGTAAAGGCACAATTTTGGCAGCCTAAAAAGACAACTTAGAAGAATTAATATTTCCCCATGGTTAATAAATGCTTTTTTTCACATTCTTCCCTTCCTTGATTCATTTCAAAACAGTTATCTTAACTGTGCAAAAACAAGCTGTGTGAAACCTTAATCGTACACTACATGATGGCAATTGCTTGAATAGGAATATCCAAGTAAGTTAATGTTATTGCTCTAAATCCTTAACATATATTAAAGTGTTGTCAGCAATCCTCCAACGCAATGTGAACCATTCGCTTTATTAAAAAAATAATTCAGACATGGAAATAATTTTTAGTGTTTACCTCTCGGATGCCACCCTCATAATACCAAAATAAATCCACGGGGGACATGAGATGAAAAAAATAAACTGTATAAAACTAGAAAAACATCATCCCCAGGATCACAAAACATCATCTTATTTACATAAAAAGTAACTCACGTACTTGAACATGGTTGTTTGAAAGGATGAAGACTGACATGTTACTTCTGTTTACACACCTTTATGTGTCTGTTGCCGTGACAGTGTGTGATTCCTCCCTAAGGGTTTACACATGATGGCGGAGTCAAATAATTCCAAATTCCAGCTTCGGATTAACTCTCATTTACATGTATGCTCTCAGCAAACGCTTTCTTTTCAAAGCGACTTACAGCTCATCTTTAAAATAATGAATAATAATTTTATAATAATAAATGAATTATACTGCAAGCTGGAGAAAAGCTGCTGCCTAGTGAGTGCACTTGTTTTTACCTCAGTGGATCTTACTGTTAATTTTATTTTTGAATATTTCAACCAAAAATGAAAATCCTGTCATCGTTTACTCAACCTTTCTCAATCCTTTCATAACGTTTCTTCTTATGTGAAATAAATAATACATAATGACAATGAGGTATTGGAGTTAATAAATAAATAAACGTTAGCTTTGTACGAAGAACACATTGAAATTCAAGAATTGCTGTGAGCAGATCATTAAATCAGTGAGTTGAATTTATTTAAGTTTAGTCTAATTTGGAAATCCATTGGCTCATAGACCTTAGGCAGGGTAACAACACCAAATTACATTTTTGACAGGAATGAAAATAAGGTTGTGTCACAGTGTCTGGTTGCGTTCCCTTGTCTATCACTAGAGGTCCTCGTTCTCACGGTGTCCTTCACAATTGACTTCAATTCCCAGCATTCTGTCTGTCACTGTCACTCATCAGTTCATTGCACTCATCTGTTCCCCGTAATCATTGTTCCCAGCTGTTCTGTGTTAGTCTTGTTAGATATGTGTATATATTCCCTGTCTGTGTTAGTATGTGTACGGAGTCGTTGTATATGGTCACCACACTTCTGAGTTCTGTGTTCCTTGCCTGTTTCTTGTTTTGTTTATTTGTATTTGGATTGCTAACATGGACTTTGAACCTTGCCTGGATGACTACGAGATGGATTATGCTTTAATAAACACCTACTGCCATACTGCATTTGGATCTACCTATTTTCCTGTGTGTCCCCGTGACAGAACGACTCCGTCACCTTATAGATCCAGCGGTATGAATTTTCGTGATTTTTCCTCAATCACGAAAAGGGAGAGGAGACAGCGGAATGGGAATCAAGCTGAGGAGGAGGAGCCACGCATGACATTAGATGAGTGTTATGCTTTGTGTGCTCGTATCAGGGATGAGAATGCTGCGCTCCCGGTTAATTCCGGGGAGAGAACAGCACCCAGTTGCTCGCGGACAAGGAGGAGAAGGAGGAGTCACATCCCGTCTGCCCAGCGAGAGACTGTTCACGTCCCGTCTGCCCAGCGAGAGACTGTTCACGTCCCGTCTGCCCAGCCAGAGACTGTTCACGTCCCGTCTGCCCAGCGAGAGACTGTTCACGTCCCGTCTGCCCAGCGAGAGACTGTTCACGTCCCGTCTGCCCAGCGAGAGACTGTTCACGTCCCGTCTGCCCAGCGAGAGACTGTTCACGTCCCGTCTGCCCAGCGAGAGACTGTTCACGTCCCGTCTGCCCAGCGAGAGACTGTTCACGTCCCGTCTGCCCAGCGAGAGACTGTTCACGTCCCGTCTGCCCAGCGAGAGACTGTTCACGTCCCGTCTGCCCAGCGAGAGACTGTTCACGTCCCGTCTGCCCAGCGAGAGACTGTTCACGTCCCGTCTGCCCAGCGAGAGACTGTTCACGTCCCGTCTGCCCAGCGAGAGACTGTTCACGTCCCGTCTGCCCAGCGAGAGACTGTTCACGTCCCGTCTGCCCAGCGAGAGACTGTTCACGTCCCGTCTGCCCAGCGAGAGACTGTTCACGTCCCGTCTGCCCAGCGAGAGACTGTTCACGTCCCGTCTGCCCAGCGAGAGACTGTTCACGTCCCGTCTGCCCAGCGAGAGACTGTTCACGTCCCGTCTGCCCAGCGAGAGACTGTTCACGTCCCGTCTGCCCAGCGAGAGACTGTTCACGTCCCGTCTGCCCAGCGAGAGACTGTTCACGTCCCGTCTGCCCAGTCAGAGATTGTTCACGTCCCGTCTGCCCAGTCAGAGACTGTTCACGTCACGTCTGCCCAGTCAGAGACTGCTCACGTCCCGTCTGTCCAGTCTGGGACAGAGCAAGAGATGCCCATTCGCGTGGCCGCCAAGGCTGTGCTAGACTATCTGGAGCGTCTGGCTCGGATCCTGGACATGCCGGTGGATGCTGTTCCAGAGCCGAGGCCAGAGCCAGTGTCTGCTGTTCCGGAGCCAAAGGCAGAGCCAGTTTCTGCTGTTCCAGAGTCGGAGGCAGAGCCAGTGCCAGTGCCTGTTCCAGAGCCGGAGCCAGTGTCTGCTGTTCCAGAGCCAGAGCCAGAGCCAGTGCCTGTTCCAGAGCCGGAACCAGAGCCAGTGCCTGTTCCAGAGCCGGAGCCAGTGTCTGCTGTTCCAGAGCCGGAGCCAGTGTCTGCTGTACCTGAGCCGGAGCCAGCATCTGTTCCTGAACCACTGTTTGTTTCTGTGTTTGTGTCTGTTCTTGTGGCTGTTTCAGTTTTGGTGTCTGTTCCTGAGCCGGTGTCTGTTCCTGAGCCGGTGTCTGTTCCTGAGCCGGTGTCTGTTCCTGAGCCGGTGTCTGATCCAGAGCTGGAGCCGGTGGCTGTTCTAGAGCCGGAGCCGGTGCCGTCTGTTCCAGAGCCGGTGCCGTCTGTTCCAGAGCCGGTGCCGTCTGTTCCAGAGCCGGTGCCGTCTGTTCCAGAGCCGGTGCCGTCTGTTCCAGAGCCGGTGCCGTCTGTTCCAGAGCCGGTGCCGTCTGTTCCAGAGCCGGTGCCGTCTGTTCCAGAGCCGGTGCCGTCTGTTCCAGAGCCGGTGCCGTCTGTTCCAGAGCCGGAGCCGGTGTCTGTTCCTGAGCCGGTGTCTGTTCCTGAGCCGTGGCCGCCCGAGTGGTCGTCTTCGCCCTGGTCGCCCGAGTGGTCGTCTTCGCCCTGGTCATCACCGCCATGGCCGCCCGAGGGGTCTGCACCGCCCTGGCCGCCCGAGGGGTCTGCACCGCCCTGGCCGCCCGAGGGGTCTTCACTGCCCTGGCCGCCCGAGGGGTCTTCACCGCCCTGGCCGCCCGAGGGGTCTTCACCGCCCTGGCCGCCCGATGGGTCGTCTGCTTCGCCCTGGCCGCCCGATGGACTGTCTGCTTCGCCCTGTCCGCCCGATGGACTGTCTGCTTCGCCCTGGCCGCCCGATGGACTCTGTGTTTCGTCCTGGATGCCAGATAGACTTTCTTTTTTGCCCTGGTTCCCGGTTAAGCCCTCACCCCTTGTTCCTGTCTCCCTTCACGGACCTGGCCCACCATCCCTCCCCCTGATCCTCCACCGTTCCACCTCCCTCCTGAACTCTTGTGTCATGTTTTAGTGTTGTCGTGGAGCGTCTGGTAGCCGCTCCGTAGAAGGGGGGTTATGTCACAGTGTCTGGTTGTGTTCCCTTGTCTATCACTAGAGGTCCTCGTTCTCACGGTGTCCTTCACAATTGACTTCAATTCCCAGCATTCTGTCTGTCACTGTCACTCATCAGTTCATTGCACTCATCTGTTCCCCGTAATCATTGTTCCCAGCTGTTCTGTGTTAGTCTTGTTAGATATGTGTATATATTCCCTGTCTGTGTTAGTATGTGTACGGAGTCGTTGTATATGGTCACCACACTTCTGAGTTCTGTGTTCCTTGCCTGTTTCTTGTTTTGTTTATTTGTATTTGGATTGCTAACATGGACTTTGAACCTTGCCTGGATGACTACGAGATGGATTATGCTTTAATAAACACCTACTGCCATACTGCATTTGGATCTACCTATTTTCCTGTGTGTCCCCGTGACAGGTTGTGAGAAAAAGAAGTAGGCCTACATATGTTCAATGTCTTTTTCCACTGATAAAACGTTGTTTGGAAAAAAAAACAGCTTTGAAAGTTGTGAGTAGTGAAAATGATGTGATCTAGGACCTTTATTCAGTGCGTGATATGATGGACAATTAATTTACTTAATCTAAGATTTTTTGAAGGATTAAAAAGGAAATTATGAAGAAGAGCACTGGCACATGTAAAAAAAAAAAAACAAGCCAAACAACTCCAATGATCTGTTCCCTTGTGGGAAATAAAAGCCAGCACATGAAATTGTGCTTGATACAGCCATCTTTATCTTAAACATCAGTAATCAGTCTGAATCTCTGCACATCCAAAGCATCATGGGTGTAAACTGAGGGGGTGAGGGGAGAAAAAAAAGTGGGGAATAGAGTGTCGGGGAGATTACTTTGGGAGTTTGTGTATTCAGATGGGCAATAGTGAGGGAACATTTGCTCGCCAGCCTCAGCGAGCAAATATAAAATCTAATTTATGTTTTCAATAATTCACTTGTAACAAATCTACATTTGCTCAGGGTACAAGAAGTGTGCTCAGGTTAGACTGTCCAAAATCAATATGCTTTTTCAGAATATGTGCTGTAAATAGGTATCAGATCACAAATAATCTGCCAAGACAGACAGACGTTTACAGCTGGTTTACTATTTCAGTAACTCAGATTATCATCAAGGAGAGGTGAAAAGTCCGGAATGGCATACTATCTTACTTGTAACTTACTTTATGTTGTTTCATGACCATGTATGGCCAGAGGTCTTTCGAATACTCAAGTGGAATACTGTAATTTACCTCTAAAGTGTTTAAACATTTGTATTTGTACTGCTAATGCCAGTTTATCCGTGGCTAGAGTGTCGTTTGGCATTATATCAAAGACCACAATGGAAAAATCTTCTTAACTTTGTGTCATCCTTGACAAAAAAAGTAGATTTTTTGTCAAATAAAAACTCAAACTCAATTACTGTATACTCCCTATTTACACAATAGATCACAAAACCATTATGAACCAATGTTGTTATCGTTAACTATTTACAATCACTTTTGATAATTAAAATAAAGCTGAAATAAAATAAAATATAACTATTAGATGAAAAACGTAAACAAATGAAAATTTGAAATGTAGAAACTAACTGATAAATCAGTTTGAGTTTATGTATATTAAATATACACACACTTAACGGACCATTCATACCTAGCACTGACAGCTTGTGTGATTGGATCATTTGAGACAAACGTGACTCAGAATTTGGTGTCCCTGTGTGAAATATGGAGTCTGTTCAGAGCGGTGTGTGTGTGTGTGTGTGTGCGATACTTTAGCAGTACAAACAGAGACGCGACCACCACTGTGGCTTCCACCTCTCTGGGGGGGCGATTGGCTGCCTTAAGCCATCTGAGCATCCAAACCCCCAGCCTATCATTTCATCATCATCATCCCTCATCAATCTCCCAATCCCTCACTTCACCCGCCTTCCCCCGCCAAGCCTGTACCATCATTTCTCAGTGTCTGTCTCGCCCTCAATCTCTCTGCCTCTCTTTGATTACTGACATGAGATGTCTCATCCAGCTTAGAGATTTCTCTGCTGAGCCGCCACTCGAGTGTCATTTGACACACACACACACACACACATACACAAACGCATACACTCACATATCACACACGGCCCTTAGCTGTGGCACAAGGCATCTGCTATCTCAGACAGTCATGCCGTGTTAATGTAAGCACAGAGCATCTTGTTCATTAGCAGCACCGGAAACTGTTGAGAAATGGCTTCTTGTACTTTCAGCATTATTCTCATTGCTACACTTTTTTTAATTAAAAACACCACCTAATATCAGGGGTGGAAAGAGTACTGAAAAAATATATATACTCAGGTAAAAGTACCATTACTTTCCAAAAAATGTAGTGTGAGTAGAGTAAAAAACTACTTGAGTAAGAGTAAAAAAGCAGCTTATTTAAAGGTGCAATGTGTAACATTTTTGAGTATCTATTAACAGAAATGCAATATGACATCCATAACTATGTGTTCAGTGGTGTATAAAGAACGTACTTAATAAACCGTAATGTTTTTATTACCTTAGAATGAGGCATTTATATCTACATAGGCGCGGGAATCCCCTTCTATGAAGGTCGCCATATTGTGACGTCATGTTTCTACAGTAGCCGAACGCGAACAAACAGCGTTACAGAGCGCGTTTCGTCACTACATTGAAAGAGAAGCCGCAGGAAGCTAGAAGAAGCTAGTCATAAACACCGTGAGTAGTGACTTTTCCCTTGTCAGTGGTGTAAATATGTAGTTGGATTGTTTCATGTAACTTAATTCTTCTCCCTCGCTGTGTTATGGCTTTTCTATGTGGGGATAAATGTGCTGGTTAAGTTCGTGAGACAGCTGATTAGTAGGCTACTCTTGTCATTGACCGTAAAACAGTTACAGGAATCACCAACCCGTCGATCTTTGAAGCATTTTAAGTCGATCGAGTTTCCAAAATCAGAGAAAAAAAGCCTATTGTGTGTGTAGTAAGTGGTGTCTAGGGGATGCGGAGGCGCGCGCGCTGTCACAATCACGTTATTTTTGCCGCGCGCACCTTTGGGCTCATGCGGACGCGTCGAGTTTAAACAAGGCTTAACGCTGTAACCAGCTCAGCCACAGTAACAGCTCATATTAGCCAGCTAAACTTTTACTACCCTGTTAGAATAAATATATAGTTGCATAGTTTCATGTGGTTCTTCTCCCTCGCTGTATTATGGGTTTGCTTTGTGGGGAGAATGTGCTTGTTACGTTCGTGAGACAATCAGCTGATTACTATTATTATATTATGTAAGGTGCATTGTGTAATATTTCTCAGGATCTATTGACAGAGATGCAATATAAAATCCATAACTATGTTTTCAGTGGTGTATAAAGACCTTACTTAATGAACCGTTATGTTTTTATTAACTTAGAATGAGACATTTATATCTACATAGGCGCGGGAATCCCCTTCTATGAAGGTCTGAAGGTATGTTTCTACCGTAGCCGAAAGCGAACAAACAGCGCTAAAGAAACCTCATTGCTTGACTTACTACTCTGCTGCTGACTCAGACGACGACATATTTTGTCTTACGTCGGCCACCGTAGCTTCTCATTCGAGTTTGAAAACCGAGGGATAGGCCGCGAGTGACTTGCTGTTTGCAATTTGCAAGTTTCACCACTAGATGCCGCTAAAAATCCCACACTGCACCTTTAAAAGCATGCATGAGTAGCGAGTACTGAGCTGCGGATTCTACCCCTTATAATAAACACCGTACACTGCAATGCAAAAATGTATAAAAGTAAACATACTGTAATTCACATTATCGATTGTTGTTTGTCAGAAAGAATGAAGAATATCTATCATCCAACAGTTTTAATTTTGACTGCCAACTTTTTAAAATGCATCAAAACAACACAGAAATACTATTACAGAGATGGAAAGATGAAAGAGTTATTCTCAGGTCACTCATCACCATTTAAATCATAACGTAAGTAAAATAGATTTAGAATCAATTGTAAGGCCACTGAGCCTGAGCATGCTATTGTTGCACATAAAATATCAATGTTCAAAACTGTACAAAGAATACAAAAACCTTTAGAAACTCACAGTTCAGCATCACACACATTTTCTTTCTTTTATTTTGCGGATTAGGGCAGTTAGAGGTATATACAAATGATTTATTTTGTTAGTTATTTTGGCTCTGTTGGCTCCAGAAGTTCGAACCCCAATTGTATTATAAATCTGGTATTTTCATTAAACCACTGGATTTTTTTTTTTTCGCTTTTCCAAAAGAACCAAACCATTTCGTTCTCAATGGGTTTTTTATGTTACGTCCATTGACCTAGATGGGGCATAACGCAAGAGATAGGTTAAAAAGAGCCAATTTCTCTCCAAAACTGTGCCGGTTTGGGCTTTTTGTGATAAAGAAATGAGAAACTAATATTATTATACGGTTACCTCACCTAATGCACTGAAAAGGGCTAAGATAGTGAGCTAACATGATCAACACTGTAATTCCATTCCATCGAATGTGCTACAATTTAAACGTAAATGTACCTTTTACACAGCATTTACTCAAATTGTTATGCTGATAATTTAATTTGTAAGGAAGAAATTGAATTCAATAGTGAAGTATTTCCGAGGAAACTTTTTCTAAAGAAAAAACACACACACACAGAGAAACGCCCATCAAGAGTCAACGAGCTGCCGATTTCGACTGCTGCAGGACCCGCGCAAGGGAGAGACACAGCAGTGCAAATCGCACGTCTCTCTATATACTGAAGTAAATGGGAGTGGGAATAGAGAAGTGCAGGTATGAAGTCACTTTGTAGGCCAAAACATTAAAACAGCATTTTAGCACTTCTGGTTCCATAATTCCAAGGTCAATTGGGGTTTTTTATGGGATTTTGGTTAAATGACTGAAATAAGGTCCTTGGTTAACACAAGCTCAAGATACTTTCACGTTTTACTCTACGACATAAAATACATCAGTATTACCCCACTTGTGGGTTTTTTAAGCTGTTACATGAATGGTTCGATTAGAATGGTTCGGTATTTCTTGGCACTGACGCTCATCAAGCACAGTAGGGAATGCCATGATATTGCAGCCCAAACCATCACTGATCCACCCCCGTGACTCATTCACATCGTCCACAGCCCAAGATCTGCACTGTTGGCACCATTGGAACCGGCATTTGGCATTGGAACAAGTGACCAAAGTTTTGGCTATAGCAGCCTGACCATGAATATTGAGAGTTGAAGTGTGCATTAAATTCTGTTGGCCAGCTGTGGTTTTAGGGTTAGTACATGTACATCCATTTCAGACAGCTTCCACTTGCACCGACAGTTATTCCTGTTCGATGTGGTTCGTCTTTTGTGGAGGTATGCTGATATTACCCTGGATACCATAGCTCTTGATACACCACAAAGACTTGCTGTCCAGGGGGCTGTTCCATAAATGAAGCTTAGAGAAGCGGGGATTAAACTCCAAAACCGGACTTGAATGAGCCTAACAAATAAGTTGGGGCTAAAGTGGTTCCATAAAAGGTAATTGAAGTTCACGCAATCTCACTAATTTGATCCAGGTTTATCTAGTCTAGATAATTGCGTGTGCACGCGTTTCTGAAGCAGCCCTAGAGGTCGATCGTGGATCAAATCGATCCACCATCAAACAGCGTATATTTTGTGCTGTTTTATGCGTTTGTGACATGTTTTTTCCCCCCCTCAGTGCAAGAATTACATTTTACAGTTATATTATCCATCTGTAAATGTTAGAAAGTCGTGCAAATGTATCCATTTTGCTGCTAATCTTCATATTGAACGAGCGCTGCTGCGCGCATGCGGGCCAAATAGGAGCGCAATAATTCTGACTAAAATATACATTTTGCTTGGAAAATTAATATGCGATATTTATTAACACTAGAAATATCTTCTAATTATAATAATTTCTCTTTAGGATGTTGGATAAGTTGCTGTGAACTTCTAGCTCATTACACTCATATATTTTATACTTCTAATAAAAAAAGAAATTGAACAGAAGTAGCCTAATTCAGGGAAGATTTTTTTAAAGAAATTAAATATATAAAGATACAAAATATAGTTTTGGGTATAGGACCTATGCTACTTTATAAAGATGATATATACTTATTTAGAATGCTGAGAATTACAGCTTTTTATGCAATAATTGTTTTGAGAAAGCAAGAATCCCCAGTTTTAAATGAGTGGTTAGATTTAGTTTCTAAAGTACATTATGGAGAGGATAACATTAAATTAAGAACAAATGTATACATTTTGAAAAGATATGTGCAACTCTAAAATCAAAGAATATTCCATAAAATAAAGGAATATATATTGGCCTACATTAACTACATTTTTATGTAACCTTCCCTTTTATTTCTAGTTATTTGTTATTTTATTTATTTACTTATTTAATATTGAATATTTGATATTTAAATAATATTACTTGAATAACTATTAGGAATTATGTGTCATTCATTATAAGACTTTGATATATGTGAATGTTATATTTTTATTAATATTTATTTATTGTTTTATTTATATGTATGTGTTGGTATTATCACAAAAGAAAAAAAAAGTAGATGGAAAAATAAGGAATATTTATTGGGGAAAAATATGATGTCTTTAAAGGAACTGTCCATTTGTATAATTGTGTTAAATGTGTTTGAATTGAAAGACATAATACATATATATATATATATATATATATATATATAAGAGACAGTGTAGAGAAAGAATTCTCTGATAACCGAGGCACTCCTTAATTAAAATGTCTTTATTACAAAAATGACATGTCCTAAACGGACAACTTTAAAATGCCTTATATATGTGTCTATATTGTCTATATTGTAGCCTTATTTAAGTTTATTTTCTGTATACTGTGTATTTATAAAGTCCAATAATGGTATTAGAGACTGTCAGTGGTAATATCATTGTGTTCTTGTCGGTCAGTGTTGAGGATCTGTGTAACAACCAAGGGGGTAATCCATTAGCCGGAAGTTGAAGCCTCGCGGGAGCCGCCATTGTAGCAGACCATCACCTGCTGTTAGCATCCCATTGACTCCCATTCATTTTGGCGTCACTTTGACAGCGAATAACTTTACATCTGAGGCGTCCAAAGACTTCATTTGTCCATTATTTATTTCTAAAGAAACACGACAATGTATAAAATGTTCCATTACTTTGTATCTTACGTTATAGCCCCGTAGAAGCCGTTTTTTTAAAAATAGGCTAAAGATTGCATCATAACCACGGGACTTTCTGTCGCACAATAGAGACATGACCGTATAGACAGGAGGAGAAGCTCGCTGGCAATCTTTAACTGTCTATGAGGCAATCGGGGGGACATGGAGGCACAAAGTCAAGGTAAAAGCCCATAAATAGAGAGTCTATAAAAGCAATGGGACAAAATATTTCAACAACGTTTTTGAGGAATTAGGTGATTCAGATTTGGCTTGGCACAGCTACTAGAAGATTTTCAACTGCCAGACTGTCGTCACGCTCAGTTTGAGCCTGCGCAGTCGCTCAGACATCAGACAGGAAGTGCAATAATCGGGCTTCAGTCTTCTCCGTTGAAATCAATGGGGTCGCTCTGTCCATTTCTTTTACTGTCTATGGTAACAACTGAGGCTTAGCCTGACCGTTAGCCTGCCCTGGACCAGGCTAGTTTCCCAGCATAAGTTGCCAGGGTAACTGAGTTTGAACTTTAAGTTTGATTTATGAAACCGAATCTTCCAAAAATAAGCCTGACTAACCGAAATAAGCCTGGCTTATACTCTAATCTTGGTTTATGGAACAGCCCCCTGGTCACAGATGAGACAGTGAGACGCGTACCAACAATTTTGTCCTCTTTTGAACTATGATTTTTTCCCCCATTATGTTGCGTGGAATGTAGGTGTGAAATCTCCAACACTATATTGGCCATGGTTTCAGTTTCATTGTCCAACTCCTGTATATATACATGCATGACTCATCCAGTACTCAGAAACCCTGAAGTAGCCTCAAAGCCTCATTTTTTCTATGTTGAGTTAAAGAAAAGAAAACATTTCGACAACGTCTCTATGATCTATACAGTGTGCCATACATTAATGAGACGTTTGATTGTCTCCATTCAGAACGGTCCTTCAATACTCCAAAAAATAACCAACCATGTTTTTACATTTCTTCATGTGTGCTGATCTAAGGAGAAAGGGTGGACCTAATGTAGAATGACAGAAATAGTTTCAGGGTCTTGACAACAGCACTTATTTGTCTCTTGAATTCAGACCACTGACTTTTGAGTTTAATGGAGAATAGGGGAATAGTGTTCACAAATACACAAATTTGAGGGACACAAACACTGTCTGTTAAATCTCTTTTCTGCTCTATTTCTTTCTTCTTTTCATTTTGTGACATCATGTCACTCTCACTTCTTTTTGAAGGAGATATTGGGTCACCAATGAGCGAAACTTGAGGTTTCCTCAAACTGTATGATGCTTTTATTTTGTTTGCCCAGAGAAACTGCTCAGAGTGCCATACAAGAAGAGCTAATCAAAAATGTTAGAATATTGATCACCATTATCCATACAATCACAAGAGCAGAAGTCTTATGATCTCAAGTAAAGGTCAATTCTACACCAACTAAAGGTTTAACGTTTTGCTGCAAAACGTGTTTTACAAAGGAACAGATTCAGGATCCTAACTGGGTTTTGAACTTCAGGTGGACCTTCTGCCGTCTCAAGATATTAGATTAAAAGATAAGACCCATCCGATGTCTCTGTGATGTGAAGGTCAGGGCTAAAGTCTACAATTTCCAGCATAATTTTCCAGAAAAACAAGACTTATTGACCTGGAATAACAAAATGTTTGGGCAGACCTAGTTGTTCTGTTTACGAGACTTTCATAATGCAAGATTCGCTTCAATAACTTTCAGCACAATAGTTTTAGGAGGCAAAATCAATCAAATAGGCTAATAGTTTAATTACACCGTTTATAATTACAAAAAAATCCAACTTCAGCAAGAAAATAGTCTTAATGATTTGTAATGAACATAGAGCCTAACGAAATCAAACCATTGTGCCTCCCAACCCTTTTCAAATACATTACATAATTTGGGAATTTGATGACAAATTGAAAATTACTTTTTAAACTTGTTACGGGTATTTGAAGTTTCTGTGGTAGGAGCAGCTAACCTGCTGACAGGGAGACAGATGAGGCTTTCGAATCGAGCTGTAATGACATTTTCTGCTTGCTTAGTTTGCTCCCTATTGGCAAGAGTTCATCATGCCCACCCGGTGGGGAAGCTGTCATCCAATTTAGAAGAACATCCCGAGTAGAACAATTATTTTATAAGAACATGCGGAAAAGATTATCAAGTTTAACAAATCAAGCTGTGGATATGTAATCGTCCCAAACAATATTATAGACGAGAACATTTGGCTATGTGACGAAGTGTCAGACAGGTACACAATTTGTCGTCTAGATAAACGGACACTTGAAACTTCAGGCTGTGAATTTATATCTGTCTGCACATGCAGTCAGACCTTTTTTGAGAAGTTTTTATACAAACCTCTTCGATTTTACTTGTCAGAATTGCACATTTATTTTTTAAAGGGTTCAATTGCCTCACATCGTTGTTTGCAAAAACGTGTGTGTTTTATAACAAGAATGTGTTGACAATTATGAACCCTGTGCAATGCAAGGAAACATGCCTAGAACAAAAATGCCTTGAATCAGAGCTTGTTATTTTCCAAGGTAAAAATGAGTTGAGATCTAAACTAAAGAATTATGAATCCCGCAGGGATCATAAAACATAAACAACTGATTTATATGCGTTATTTCGTCTGCACAAGATATGCAATCCTTTAACCTGAATTAACATGCCTGACTTCAAGAGTTTGTTTTTGCATTAAAAAGTCAGCGTACATCAACTCTGCAAGCTAACATTAAAAAAATAGGTCACCATTTCATTAACGCTGGTACATGATTGACAGACTGATTAGCATTTGCGTTCAAGGAAGTATAACAAATGACAGCAGAAAAACATGTCACAATAAAAAGAGCAACACTGATAATGACATTATTTTCATTATTATTTAAGGCACAAACATGGAAACTTGAAGCTGCGGTGTCAGTGAAAGGTCTGTGAAACAATCAACTTCTATTTTGCAGGACCAACAAAACACATAAACGCTATTATTGCCAGATTTCATCTACTGTCATTCTCTTGAGAAATCTCACCTCATTTTCTGGACATGTGAAACAGGAATGGAACAACCGAAAATTTCATTCAGCTGGCTATAGGTTGGTTCGCACTAACAGAGAGGTTTTATTGGTAGAACTGATGCTTGTCCTCTGGAGAAAAGGAGCTGAAAACAAGAAAATTATTACAAGCTGTATGTCTGAGCTAAACAAGATGCTCTTTTGCCCTTTAGGGTGAGCTTAACAAAAATAGGACAAATATATTCATGATTAATTGCCTTTTAAATATCAGAATTTATTTATAGTGAAAAATATTTTATTTGCATGGCATCCTCATATTGGATGATTCAATAAATAGCAACTGATTCAATAAATAGCAAAATAATATTATATGGTAACAGACCATACAATTGTTATTTAACTGTGATAATAATAAATGTTTATTGAGCACCAAATCAGCATATTAAATAACTTCTGAAATCATTTGACTCTGCAGACTGAAGCTTTCCGATCACAGGAAAAAATTACATTTTAAAATAGAAATCTGCTATTTTAAATTGAAGTAATATTACACAATTTTTGTCACGATCACCAGCTGGAGTACCCTTGATAGTCACCAGACTATTGCCACTCAATCAACAACTACACTTCCCATAACCCATTGCCTGGACTCATTATTGTTTGATCACTTCCACCTGTGTGTCATTACCATGGATAACTGTCTATACATACCTGGTTTATTCAATCATTCTCTGCAAAGTCTTGTCTTGTGTCATACTGCAATTCTGAGCATTCCCCTGGTTTCCTGTATCTTGTTTTTTTTAAGCTTCTTCCTGTTATTATTGGATTTTTCTGTTTTTGCCTGTGCCCTTTTGACCCTGTTATTATTTGGACTGTTTACCCTGTGTTTTGACCTATTGCCTGTCTTTGGATTATGTTTTTGGATTGCCCTTCATTAAAACTGCATTTGGATCCTCAACCCTTGTGTTCGGAGCAATTCAATATTACTGTTTTTAAAGTATTTTTGAGAAAATAAATGCAGCCTTGGTGAGGGTTCTCAACCCTTCTTCTTCTCAACCTGCCGACCCGGAACTTTTATGTATTATTATTTAGGACGGTTGTGGTATCATAATAAAAACAAAAGGCTGAGAAAGCTTTTATCAGTGCTCCATCACAAATATTGTTAACTTGCAAACACTGTTAAACCACTATTTATCCAACTAATCAAAAACAATGGTTCTGTTTCCAATCTCATTAATCGACAAAAAATAAATAACTTGGTTAAAGAAAATGGCCCAATACTGTTGCGGTTCCAGTCTGTTGCTGTGTAAAATATCCTGACGCCCAGCATGACCTGTGTTCAACATTGTTTTTTACAGCTACTGGGTGATTGAGGAAATTCCATTACTATAACATTCACAACAGTAAAATTGCTGAAATGAAGTGGGGCGGGTGGAGGAAAAAGCAGCCAGATACATTGAGAGGCATTGGAAATTGTATAACCATTCCAAGTTGGAAAAAAAAATAGCATTCTTGGATGCTTTTCTCAGTTTCTGCACAGCTGGCTGATTGGGATTCAGTTTTTTGTGGCACACTTCCTCTTATATGCATAATTCAGAAATAAATTTGCTCAGTTGTGCAGCCCTTCAGTTCGGGTCACTATCTGCTCATACTCTCTCCAGATGAGCTTGGTGACATGCCACACATGCTCATTGACACCTGAGCACACCCAAAGTCTCTCCAAATCAGCGCTACCTCAGATGAATCATGAACGCGCTAAGCCATTCGGCTAAAACCCAACGCTTAGATCAACTTTGCAGTGCCATTCATCAGTCTTTTTGTATTGAATATAATCTGTATGAACACTCAAGGATTTTGGCGAGGAGAACAAAGTAGGAGACTGGAGCAGTGTGACAAACTCAATTTCTCTGAAGTTTCCTCTGGTTGAAGTATCTGCAAGTTTGAGCTAGCGGATAATAATAAATAAAAAAAACGTAAAACGTGATATGCTTTGATCCACTCTCAATGGCTAGGTTTAATGGTACACCAGCACAGAGACATGTGACGTTCCGCTTTCAGGTTGGACAGATATAATAAACAGTGTCTAACCTACTAATTAAGCGCAAAAAATAGGCAAAACTCAGAATGTGGTGTGATTACACTGAATGTCACTGTGGGTAAAGACGACTTGAATAATCATGTGTTCCAGGCTACAAAAAGCAGCAATGAGCACACAAGCACACACAAGAGACCCCCCATAAAAACCAGCATTGCTAATAGATTGTTCACCGTGTGTTATGTAGAAAACTCCTGCTGTGATATATCTAATGTGCCATACTTGCTCTGCAGGTACAGTACCTTTTTTGCCGCTAGGCTTACCGCTTAGGTAAGTCAAAGGCAAAGAAAAAGTTGCACTCCAAAAAAGATGATTTTAAAGCATGTCTACAAATGTCCTATACCCTCCTTACACAAGTAACATATTTTGTCAGTTGCTTATATTTCTGCAATGCCACACTAGGTAACCCCGCCCACACTGAAGACTCACTGGACCAAAATCCTGTTGCTCATGTTTATGATTACTTAATCATCAAATACGGACAAGGAGATATTGATGGTATGAAGCTGAGAATCACTGGATTATATATGATAAAAATATCAGGTTCTAGTGGTGGAACAGATCACAAAATTCACGGTTCGGATCAATTACGGTAGCCGCAATGGCCTCTTGAAAGTTATATTAAACGGTCTGAAAACAAGTGTTCACAAACTGTCTAATATTTTCACCATGGTCATTTTCTGTATATAATAAAGAGTATAATCTATATATAATCGCAACTTAAATATAAATCAACATGTGAACCACTTTTTACATTTTTGTTTTTTTACAGCAAGTCAAACCCAAATTCTTATGTTTAAAAGTGTAATTCGGCAAATTATCTAAAAAAATCCTGTCGTTCCTAGCATGCAATGAATTCTGGAGTAGGCAAGGCCGCGAAGAATCCATCTGTTGTATCCTTCATTTCACGGGAAACAAAGGACACATTTGGAGGGCACATTTCGAATTGGGACAGCCTTTGTTGCACTGCTGTGATGCAATCGGCCTTCGAATGCGCCCTTCGAAGGATGCAGGCTCTGACCTATGAGTACATCAGATGAGTTTTCACCTGCACTTGGAACTCACAATAATCCTGATGCTTAGAAAACGTAAAAACTAGGGCTTTCCAACTGGCCTTGTTTTATGTTTATTCTACTTCATTAAGAAACTGGACCTTTTCACACAGCAGAGAGTTTAAATGCTAAGTGAATTTGCAAACTTAGTTTAATGGATGTTTGGCGGATATTAGCATTCCTGTCAAAGAAACCGCAAGGAATGTGTTAGTCCCACAGATGAGCTATTGATTTAAATTAATGCCCGTACTTTTGGGAACGAACCATAAAACAACCCATTACAGAAGGTAATTGCTCATTAAAAATGTTAGATTTCTATCCTGTGGCCAGCACAAAAGTATCTGTAATACATTCGAGACTCGGATTTATGAACATCTCAGCAAGCCAAAAGTCTTCCAGGGTGCTAGCGTAAATTAAAGAGGCATTTAAATTATAACAAGACATCCTGCTTCTGACGTACTGTTTTATGAATGCTAGAGTCAGTGGGAGTTTTACATATTTAAAGCCAACTGTTTTTCTTTCTCTTAAGTCCATTTTAAAGTTGAAGTGGGATTTTCTGTGCCATAACCAACACCAAATTGGACTACTAAAATTGAGCCAGATTGGGATGTGCAAACAAACAGCGCAATGTTTTCAATCTATAGTTCAATCCATATAGAATAGTTCACCCCAAAATAAAATGTATTACTCTACACATTATGTTGTTCCAAGCTTGAATGATTTTCATATTTCTGCTAAATTCAAAAGGAGATCATTAAATAAATATCTGGTTGAGTTGAAGGCAATACAATTGCAGAATATATTGACTCACTTTAATGCTTAATTAAGCACCCAAAAGTATTAGCAAAAAGTGCATGCAGCTCACTATGGTAATCTAGGGGTTGCTAGGGTGTTTCTAAGTGTTTGGTGTTCAGACGGACTGCAAGGGTGTTACTATGGATAGAACAATATAATAATAAAAAAGAAGTCCTAAAATGTCACTGAACCACAGCTTCTGGCTAACATGCAGCACGGAGAATAGGACAATAATGAATTGAAGTGTTGGGGAGGCTCTGTACAATTATCCAGCCATTTTTGCACCAACACTTCAAAATTTGGCATTCTGCTTGGATTGATCAGGTATAACCAGTTATTTTACAGATTAAAGCAACATTAAAAGGCACAGGCTTACCTTGAAAATGGCAACTACAAGAGAGAGACTACAGGTGGTAGATCAGACAGTCTCGGCTCATCATTAGCCCAAATTGAAAGTTTCACAGCATGCAAAAAGGCACTCCTGAGCAGAAATCACTTCCTAAAACAAAACAAGAAAAGACAATGACAGTCCTGCAGTTAGAAAAAGTCAGACACAAATAAAATAAGCCCACAACATCAAGAAGCATGCCAACTGTCAAAAAGCAACAACAGGGGAATACAAGCATTTCACAGACTAATCTGTGATAGGCCTACTAACTGCACAGCATTTTAAAGTTCGCCCAAAGCCCCACAACTCTCCAAGGCCGAAAATCGATTCGGTCAAATCGATTAATCGTGATCACATCTAACATAAAAGTCTGTGTTTATATAATGTGTATGTCTGTAGCTGAAGAGTTCAGATGCAAAAGCCGCTAAACGCCACCTCTGTCAAAAATGAGATCATTATAGTGAACATAGTATACACACATACTATACGTTCATCAAATGCTTTCTTTACAAATCTGCTAAATCTTGGCGCCATCCTATTAAGAAATACCGGTTCGTTTGCAGAAACCGCTAGACGACACTTCCCTTTGCCCGCAAAATCCTCTAAGTCAACAGAAACCAATCAGAAGACGCGAATCGAATCATATGATTTCAAGATGAATGACAGTGTGCGTATGAGCCGGCTTTCAATTGCCGAGCTGCAAGTTATCATCATGTTTTGTCCATCGTTACAGTGATAATGGAAGGATTTCGCGAGTAGCAAGTAAACACAACATGTTTGTGCTGTAAAACTCTTGTCAGAAACGGATCGGATGCAGCAGTCACTTCATCTGTGTGGATCAGTTTCTTCATTGTTTGTAGCTAATGTTTCCAGTTGCATCTTTATTGGTTTTGTAATGTCCGTTTACCATGCCTTGTTGTCCAAAGAGGTGGACTTGGATGTTTTTGCAACAAAAAAAAGCACACATGGACACACAAAAGACAGTTAAATTTGTTAAAACAGTGAATTGACTAAAGTGACATTTTTGAAAATAAGGCATTTCAATAACTGACTAATAACCTTTTCATTGCCATTAACGTGAAATTACTGAACCTTAACATAGGAGCCTGGTTTAAAAAAAAAGATAATTTAAAAGAAAACATGTCAGACGGACTTTGACTTTGTCAGAGGTTTTGATATATATGTACACACTACACACATTTTATATAAAAACAAAATTTATGTTAGATTTTGTTGTGTTAGGTTTGACAGCATATAAATATACATGTATGCATTATATATATATATACAGTATATATTCCTATTCAATCATCACAAGACAATTTGGACAGCACACAGCACAGAACATAATAGCACAAGGTAAAACTGTTATTGATGACCATACATTCTGTCCTCTTGCTCGTTAAAACACTTAATTAAAGATTGCGCTGCATGGCTGGCTCTTGCTGTTATTACTTATTGCCGTTTCATATAGCAGAACAAAATCAGTGCATATTTATATTGATTATGGAATATTTTCTTGAGGTCTGGGCACAAAAAAAAATTGAGTGAGAAACAAATTGAATCAGCCCATTCTGTTCTGCCCTACTGAGCACAGTCTGGTGTTTTTGTTAACTGCTGTACATTTCACACATTTAACACTCAGTCATAAGTTTTTCCCAACCTTTTTTGCCGTATGTACCCCCACAGCTTCATCAATAAAGCTCAAGTAGCCTTTCATCAACACTAAATCAGAAATGTGCTCTTGTTACCTCACATTAATATGATTATTGTCATTAATCACATTAATACTGTGGTTGGAAAAACAAGGCTTACAAAGGAGCTTCCAATCAGACTCAAGAAAATTGAGGAATTCAGAATCTGTATATTGTAACTGCATTAAGTTTGACATTTATTTGAATGGCTGAGAGGATGAAAGAGGGGAGGGGTGATCCATGGTTGTGGAGAAGTGCAAATTAGATGTCTAAGTGTTATCCTGACTTCCGAACCCAACACTTTCACATCTTATATTGTTTTGTTTTCTTGAAAATGTGTTAAACTGAAGGTGTAAATTAAATAATAATTTAAATCTTTTGACAGCCCTAAAGTCTTAATTTCTGTTTTAGTTTAACAAAGCAAAATAAAAAAAATAAAAAAAAATTGTTTGGGAATCATGGTCTTATTAGGTCCTGATATCTCGCAGTTTTCATCATAATATATTTGAAACTGACACAATATTAAAAAAAAACTGCCTTGTGACTCTGACAGCATTTATGAATAAATTTGAATTGTCATACAATAGCTACACTGTTCTACCTGACACGGCCTTGCAATCTCACCTACTTACTTTCCCTGTTTTCCTAGTATGGATCTCATCTAGAATGTCTGCACACTGTTACCAAGGAGACTGCACACCCACATCCTATTGTATTTTGGGGAGCAATTAACGTACCAAAGACTTGTTATTCTGTTTTTTTCTGTCTCGTCTTTTGTATTTTCTACATGATTTGATGTATTTACTGTGAGGGCGAAAGGTCTCAAATAAATAAGACTCAATGATTTTATCTACATATTAAATCATCCATGCAACTGTTCCACTATTTTGACTATTTATACTAAAACACGATGTAGCAAAGACACTATAATTTGAGCAACTGCTCTGTCTGGTGGCTATTTTTGGTACTACAAGTAAAGATGATCCTGTTAAGCAATTTAAAGAGTGACCTAATGTGAACATGTGTTGTTTTAGTGTTCACAGCACTATAGTTTGAGGTGGACGTGTTTTATCTATCTTTATTCTTTTATCAGCATTAAGTCATGAACACACACACACTCAGATATACACACACAACTCTACAAGCACTAGAAGCATATTGCCAAGCCTTATCTAACACGAGTGTGACACGTTTGACCCGCTTGACTGCATTTGGCCAGTCTGGGATTACCGCTTGGAGCAAAACTCAAATTTATATTTATGAATGTGTGTAGATAGTCAGTAAACAGTTTAGGGCCATAATAATGGAATCCTTTAAATGCATTCACTTCTTGATATACTGAATTTTCAATGACATTATCCAAAACCATTTCTGACTTTTGAGAGAAAAGTCATTTAAAATGCCACTTTGGGGAAATATTATTATCAAAGTACATCAAAGCATGACATGCAGGTGCTTTTCTGCAGTTGCTGTGGTCGACTGGCCAAAGAAAGAAAGAAAGAAAGAAAGAAAGAAAGAAAGAAAGAAAGAAAGAAAGAAAGAAAGAAAGAAAGAAAGAAAGAAAGAAAGAAAGAAAGAAAGAAAGAAAGAAAGAAAGAAAGAAAGAAAGAAAGAAAGAAAGAAAGAAAGAAAGAAAGAAAGAAAGAAAAGGCATTCCAAAAAGTCAGCAAGGACACATTAAATTGATTAAAAAAATACATTTGTAATGTTTCAAAATATTTATATTTCAGATAATTGATGGTCTTTTGAACTTTCTATTTATCAAAGAATGCTAAAAAAAAAAGCATAAATTTCAACACAAAAATTAAGCAGCACTGCTGTGTTTTAACATTGACAATAAGAAGATATGTTTCTTGAGCATCAAATCAGCATATTCGAATGATTTCTGAAGGATCATGTGACACTGAAGACTGCTGAAGTCAGCTTTTCATCACAGGAACAAATTATATCTTAAAATATATATTAAAATAGAAAACAATTATTTTAAATTGTAATAATGTTTCACAATATTACTATTTTACTGTATTTATTGACCATTTAAATGCATGAGACTTCAAGAATTTCTTCCTTTGTGTTTCACAAAAAAGTGCTATAATTATTTAATAACTATATTAACTACACCAACTATTTACAATTTAAGTATGAACAAGCAATGCTTGTTTTTTTTTCTACAAAAGAAACAAAATTCTGTGTAGGGTTGTAACAATATATCGTTTCACAATATATCGCAATAGAAAAATGCAACATGTATCGTGGATAGTGACAATACTGTATATATTGTTTATGAAAATGAAAATAAGTGTGAGAAAAAATTTAAGTTTACAGAGTTTTGGTGTCAGTACAACAATAAACTGCTATATATAATGTTAAATATAATATAATAATGCAATGGAGGAATATTTTTGGATCCTGATAATGCCAAATGTCTTATGTTACCAGTAAAAAGAGGCCTACATTATTTTAAATATATCTAGTCAGTGACAGAGTGCAAGCATATTCAACTGAAATAATTCAGTATTTTCAGCTTCAGCTTCAGAATCATGAATATTTTTATTCTGGTGTCACCATTGTCCTGTGAATTGGGTTACCAACACCAAGTCCAAGCCTATTCATTTACACCCACAATGTACCAAATTTAGCATTTTAATCAACAGTAAAAAAAATGTTAACCTTTCACCAAATGTCTTGGAGTATCGCAATAATATCGTATCGTGAGTTCAGTATCGTGATATGTATCGAATCATGACATGAGGGTATCGTTACATTCCTATTTAATACATTTTTTTGTTTTGACTGTACAAACATGATGGCCAAAATGTAGACAAGATATGAATTCTGTGTAATCTCAGAACCTTCCGCAGAGTTAGTGCTTTTGGTGATGACAGCTGTTCGCCACTTGTTGTTTTTTTACCCAGCTGTACAGCACAAGGTTTTGCAGACGTGTTTTGTAAATCACAAGTGTATGCCTCTGAGCCCAGCGCAGCTGCTTTCTTCCAGGTGTCTGCTGGATATACGACCACATAAATATTCCGCTTATATATATATATATATATATTTACATTCACGCTCATTAGTACACACACTTGCAGAATCTCTTTGAGAACTATTGTGACTGCTGAGAGTCGAGCACGTAGCCAATCTCTCAACATGCACACTGCAACACAGCAACATCCTGCAGCTCTTGCAAAGTCGTCAGTTTCATTTCTCTTCTGCATTTGCAGCAAAATAGTGATGGAGGGCAAACAAGGACAACTTAGAAACATTACAGCATTACAAATATCTGGTTCACTTCATTGAAAACTGTGTGGTTTGAAAAATTATAAGAGGATATGTAACTGTTCTGCTCATTGTCTGCAGTTGAATGTCAACAATAATCATTTTACACCTTCATTGTTCATTAAAAGTGAATTGTATTCTTCTTAAACTTCTGTAAACTTAACATACAAATGCACAGTTTGAGAAAATAAGAGTAATAGTGTTTTTTTCAGATCATTGGCCAGACATTTATATTTTTTTCATCTCTGAAATGGAACACTGTACACCTGCTACACTGTAAAAAAATAAATAAAAAAAGATATATGACCAATAAATGTTTTTACATTGCTTTAACTTATCAAAATAAGTTAAATAATTTTTAAAATTGTGTATATAAGTTATACAAGATTTAACTAATGTTTTCAGTCAGTTTAATGTAATTTAAGTTGAAATGACTTAAACATCCAAGTTGAATGTACTTAATTTAAGGCAGCAACTTTTTTTTTTACAGTGGATAATATCAGTGATTTTCTTGGTTCAATGACAAAAATACTTTTGCAATAATCTTCTCTAATTTTTTTTATTTTTATTAAATGGTTCATTAAAAACATTTTTTACATTTATGAATCTTGATTAATGATTATTAAAATGATGGTAGTTCATAATATATTAACAAATGCTAACGTTTAATGGTAAAATTATATAGAAATTAGGGAAGAAAATTAAAATAAACAAATGCTTTACATCAATAATGTAAAGTATTACCCTTGTTTTTATTACAAATAATATATACACACATTTTATAGCTTAAAAATTATGGATATATTCAAATTTAAAATGTATTTTTGATATTTTATGGTGCATAAATTAAAAACATTTATTAAAAATAATAAATAGTGAAGAATATTTGATTACAAAAGTATTATATTGTTTAAACAAATATAACCACTATTTATTTATATTTAAGAAATATCACTATTTTTCACTTTATGTCCCATAAAAAAATTGATTCATGAACTGAAAACATGGATATATACATGTTTTTTATTATTATTATTTTTATTATGAATTAAATAAGCATCACATCACTGACTCCAAAACTGGACATATGGTATTGTAAGACTGGAGAAACTGGAAGAGAGGGCTACTCTCTGAGAAAATAAAAGGAATTTAACATTTGAACTCTCTTGCTACAGTATATTACCATCCCCATTCGAGACACGATCACACTTAAGTTGATCACCTCCGAATCTACACATCATTACCTTCACCCATCCCTACCTGAATTCACCCAAAAAATATATATGGTTTAATATGAACAATTATCATACAGTATTAAACATGTTTGGTATCATTTGAAATGTCTCATTCCCACAGAAGTAAGGCAAAAAGGTAATAAGGTGTGGAGAGTTCAGAGATATCTTGTTAACTGCTGTGGGTGTGCCCCCATGTAAATCAACTTCTGTCCCCAGTAAGTCTGGGACGGTGGTTAATGCAAATTCCCACTGTAAACTCATGTTTACGTTTGAAAAGAGGTTTCTGCCTTGGTCTGAGTATTTAGGGAGATGCTGAGGAAGGCTTGTGGCGAGTTTTTCCCAAATAGATTAAACGGATTCGTATGTTACCGCAAGTTTTCCGTCAGATTAGTGACGACTAATATTTGGCACTAATTCAAGTGTGCGTGTTTTGCAAATAAGTGAATTTCCGTTTAGAGCAGCAAAGGTGCTGCTTGACCAACCTAAATCTGGGTGTGTCTTACCTCTGTTTTAATGTAATGTTACTTTAGATAAGTGAACGTGGGTAAAGTTGGTTGACCTATATCTGTAGTAGTGGCAATACCTCTACTGAAGTAAACGTTCATTTAATTTCAAGTGTATGCAATCACGGGGGCTATACCAAAGTATCTTTGATTGTGTAAGCGTGAATGCGACCGGTCTCAGGTATATAGCAATTACCTCTCTTTAGTGACCGAAGCTGGCGAGATCGTGATCGTGAGACCCATCATGTTAAACAAGGCGTGAGGACCTCTGAGCGACATAGCTTCCTATGAAGGGGTAAAATATAAGTAAAGAGTTAAAAAAGAATAATCAAACATTCGCTCATTTTTAATAATGCTCAGATATCATTAAAACATTTTTCATTTATGGAGTCAGATGAAATAACGAGATAATACATTTGAGAAAATGTATTTCATTTAATCTTGTGTTGTGTAAAAGGAAACGGTAACGCGCAGAAACCTTCACCCGTATTATTGGAGACCCCCTTTTGGACCGATAAACGGGCTTACTGATACCGCATCATATTGTGTAGACTGAACAGGGTCTGCCGGGACCCCGATTATGCATTTTCAGCAGTTCAACAATGATTACCAGTTATGACTTTGGACCCAACCTTGCTCCTTCCTCAAGCTCAAGCTCTCACATGAGTCATGTGAACAGGTGTTCCTCTTTCCTGCCTATTATCAGCCTCCACACAGATGTGAGGCCGCTGGGAATAAACAGGGAATATCTTCACCTCGTACACAGCTCTAAGCAGCCTGTCATTCACCTTCCCTTCTGCTTTGTTGAATGACTGCAAGGTCAGCTTCTCCCACCATACAGGTTGACATTACACCGCTCAGATAACACGCATTCTCTGCGCTGTCACAGCTCAGAGGCTGGAATACACCGTTAACTTCTGGGTCTGTGTTTGAATTAAACTGGTATTTTCTTTCACTTCACTTTGAAAAGACACTTTTAAGCTTTGATGGGGGCATCTGAACTGAGATACTTGAAAAGATACTTGCTATGGGCATATTTATAGGGAGAGGGAGAGTGTGAGTGTGAGTGTGTACCTACTTAATTATATTTTGGGGACAAATTCGTACCCAGAAGTGACCAAAACTTGACAAAATCTCCAAAAAGCTTGCTTAAAGGTACAATATGTAGGAATTTTGTAATAAAATATCCAAAAATCACTTGCACAGTGTGATATATTTCCTGCAGTTGTGTACTTACAATATCCCAAAAGTCTCCAAAGATTTTTTATTTCAGAGAAATTCCAATTTTAAATAAGTGGCCGTCCCGGAAAAAAAAATGTCGTCTGTCAATGACGCAATATCCGCGCTTTCCGCTCGTACTGCCATAGCCATGACGTAACCATGGCAACAGACGTGGACAACTGTGTAGAGTGTAACGTTTAGCGGCACGCAGTTGTTGTTTCGTTCAAACATTATGGACAGCAGACTTTGGGACAAACAAGGAGAACTAAAATGAGGATCAATATCAGCGTGACGTTTTCGAGATGCCGAGAGCTCCACGTCCGCGACTAATTTGGAGCAACACCGCTCTTGCATATACTTTATTAGACAGGTGAGCAAATGTACATAAAACAAAAGTCTGTGTTTCCTTGCAACACATGCAACTGTCAAAAATATCACTTATAAACAATGCGAGATACATACGCCTATATGACGTGACAGATCAATCATTATGCATATGTTGATTCACCTCAAAAACTATCAAGTGATCGTTATGCTGATGAAAATTCACAGTTATATTGCTCTTTGTGCTTTGGTAATGCTTTTTATCACTTGTGTTTTGACCGAGATTATGGCAGTGCAATTAAATACAATCGGATATGTATTGTTAAACAATATTTAGCCATTACTTGCAAATGTTCGTTTAAATTTACTTTGAGTACGATTGGTTTGAACACGTAAAACAACACGGCATTAACCATAAACACGTAAAACTGCGCAGCATTAACCCAACAAATCATTTGACAAATAGCTGTAACAGGATAATATAGCATAACATTTCGCATTCCTTGCAGTTAATTCATTATGGTGACATACAATATTGCAATCAGACGTACAGGTAATACAAAAACAAATAAATTACCTCATCCGTGATCATGATTAATTAATTCCATAACATCTCTGGATGGTGAAAACGACATCTCCCATCATTCAACTCTCCCTAGCGTCACCAAGCGTTGCCTTTGTTATTGTTGGTAACTGTGCCCTCTTGTGGCGAAAAATTCGTACATATTGTACCTTTAAGCGACATCCTCATTTGTAAATATGGTATAAAAAAGTAATTAAAGGTTTTTTAAAAATGTAAAAATGCAGAAAGTTTTGTGAGATGTTTTTGTGTTGGTTTAGGGGTAGGGTTAGTTGTAAGGGGATAGAATATACAGATTGTACAATAAAAACCATTATGTCAGTGGAATGTCCCCCATGTAAATAGCTAAGTAAGTGTGTGTGTGTGTGTGTGTGTGTGTGTGTGTGTGTGTGTGTGTGTGTGTGTGTGTGTGTGTGTGTGTGTGTGTGTGTGTGTGTGTACGATCTCCTTAGGATTGTTTTGGGACTTTCAATGGAGGGTCATTTGTGTTTGAAGAAAAGTCTTATGAGTTCGGAACAACATGAGGGAGTAATTGATGAGAGAATTTTCATTTTTAGGTGAACTATCCCTTTCAAGCAGCAGTTCTTAAAAACAAGGTCTGAGTTATCGATCTTGTCATCAGTTCATGCAGAGACCCAATAATGTACGTCGTGCTACGGTCTAGTTACTTTTCACCTTCTATTTCAGCTGTGGCGAGCAGCTTTTAACAACAGTAATCAAGGTTTCCCAGGCAGCACCAGAGCATGACAAAGGTCCTTGCTTATTGTTTTTTCTCTCAGCCTCTTTTTCCCCACAGCTCTCCTCTCTCAACAAGATTAGAGATCCATTACTGAATCATGTTGGGTCTAAGCAAACAGAGTCAGGCTTCCAGCTCATCCCACATGGCATGCACAGCATCCATCATCACACCAGTTCACATCCCTTGATACAGGCACAAAAAGCCCACATCAGTCTTAATTGGACATTAGCTAGAAATCACTAGCAACGCTCAACCTTTGGTTCAGAACGACAACAACAGATACAGGAAACAAACGAGCTGACGAGAGGAATAATTGGCTGTCGTTTTCCATCCCACAGTCTGTTTTCACCAAGCTCTCTGGAGAGGAGAAAAAAAAAAAAAAGAATCACAGGAACTAATGTCAGTAGGCCACAAACGCAAGGAGTGAGAAAGATGGGAATTTGAAAGCCATAACGTGTCGGGCCTTAATTGGATAATGGGAACGAATCACTCAAGAAAGGTTTCAGATAAATGACTGCAAGACTTAAGAAATTCGGTGTAATTAGAGGTGGGATGTCACTCGTCCTCCGTTTGAAAAAAAATAGTTAAGGTGACATACTCAATACTCTTCTATTTGCACAGTGTTCCTCATCATTTATCACACATTAAGTAAGCGTTACATTTCTACACCACTAGCATCACCAAACCAAATAGGAAAAATGAAGGCTGAATCTGAAATCGCACCATATACCCTCATTCTAACTGGACATTATCGAGTGCAGTCAATCCATCCTACAATGTACCTCAAAAACAAGTGTATAACTGTATAATTAAGCGTATACTCAATAGCCGCTAGAATACCCTGTGAGCATCAATAGATGGCGTCCGCAGCACTTCTGGTGCATTCAGTCCAAATTCACTCACTCATTTTCATTCACTCATTCAGTGTCGACCTTATTTGTGGAGTAGGTGAACGTGATTTCACCAAGTATGTAATATCACGTTATTATATCATATTATTATAAGCTACACCAAGTATAACTGGATCAACATATTTTGTTGATAATACTGATGTAGTAGCACCACCTAACCCTGGTTAGTGTCCGTTCAATTATAATATGTTTTACGTTTTTAGTACATAAATTAGGTGTGACGTCACTTCTTGTTGACGTTCGAACTATTGTCAAACAAAACGGAGGCTAGCTAGACCCTCCCTCCTCCTCATCCGCACACTAACCCCCCAAACCACACCCCCAAACCCTTCTTGTCGGTCATTGGCTGAAACAGTTTGTTATGTTTCGTGGAGCGGGTCGCCGCAGTTTGTTTTTGTTGCCGTTTGTGGAGCCTGGGGTGTTTGCAGAGACCGCGCTTTTTTACAGTGTGTTCAGGGGACAGGCAGCTAGCGGATAGTGAGGAGATGTTTGCTGTACGTGACAAAAAAAGTTTTGGCCTAAAAAACGCGTGACATCGCTTAGAGCACCTTTAAGATTTTGCTTTTCTTTCAAGCAGTCCCTTAACACTGAACTTAAAAGTTCATGCCAGTGGATGTGGATGAACAACCAACAAACATAGTAGCAACCAACCCAAACTCACACATAGGCCAACTTTTTCTTGCTACTGCTACAAAAAATGTGCATCCAACAACATCCGTGATGAAACAACGAAATAAAATCGATAATAGACATTCTTAATAAACTCAATAAAGTGTGTACAGTTTACTTTACATCTCTCATTCCCCTTTTTTCGTTTTTAAGTCAAGTTAAAAACAGATTAAAGGTGCAGTGTGTAACATTTTTGAGTATTTATTAACAGAAATGCAATATGACATCCATAACTATGTGTTTAGTGGTGTATAAAGAACTTACTTAACAAACCGTAATGTTTTTATTACCTTAGAATGAGGCATTTATATCTACATAGGCGCGGGAATCCCCTTCTATGAAGGTCGCCATATTGTGACGTCATATTTCTACAGTAGCCGAACGCGAACAAACAACGCTACAGAGCGCGTTTCGTCACTACCTTGAAAGAGAAGCCGCAGGAAGCTAGAAGAAGCTAGTCATAAACACCGTGAGTAGTGACTTTTCCCTTGTCAGTGGTGTAAATATGTAGTTGGATTGTTTCATGTAACTTAATTCTTCTCCCTCGCTGTGTTATGGCTTTGCTATGTGGGGATAAATGTGCTGGTTAAGTTCGTGAGACAGCTGATTAGTTGGCTACTCATTGACCGTAATACAGAATCACCAACCCGTCGATCTTGGAAGCATTTTAAGTCGATCGAGTTTCCAAAATCAGAGAAAAAAAGCCTATTGTGTGTAGTAAGTGTGTCTAGGGATGCGGAGGCGCGCGCGCTGTTACAATCACGTCATTTTTGCCGCACGCACCTTTGGGCTCATGCGGACGCGTCGAGTTTAAACAAGGATTTACGCTTAACGAGCTCAGCCACAGTAACAGCTCATATTAGCCAGCTAAACTTTTACTACCCTGTTAGAAAAATATATAGTTGCATATTTTCATGTGGTTCTTCTCCCTCGCTGTATTATGGGTTTGCTATGTGGGGAGAATGTGCTGGTTACGTTCGTGAGACAATCAGCTGATTACTATCATTATATTATGTAACATTAAGACCCTTGATCCTCACCTGAAACTTTATCCATGATGTGGTTTATAATGGACTGTGGTACAGAAACTTGGTTTACGCTGGCTATTCTCTGCTGTCTCAGACGACGATGTTTGTCCCGTTTTAGCCACCGTAGCTTCTTCGAAAGGGAGGGGTGAGCGGTGGGCTGAGCCCTTAGTGTAAGCTCGCAACCGAACCGCTAGATGTCGCCAAAAATCACACACTGGACCTTTAACTTTCTAAAAAGTGTCTTGTGGTTCCACGTTATATGCACCTTACCTTACTCCTCCACGATTACGCACCTGCACACCTTCACTGGCTTTTCGATAACAAAACTATAATCAAACAAGCCATTTTTAGAGCAGACAACACGACTTGAAGCTTCTTCTGACCCGAGCAGCGCCCTCTATGGGTCAAAACTAGTGATCAAAACCGCTATTGGAATAGGACAAAATATACAACAAAATACAAAATTAAAAATGTATACATAAAAAATTAAGTGTACATGACCATTCATCAATCAAAAATATTCATGGAAAAATATTACAAATCTTCTTTTTTAAGTATTCTGTTCTCCAAACAGGCGTGCTAGTCCTTCTCATGAAGAAATAAATGGAAATATAACTGCAAGCAGTGATTGCGGGGCCAAGCACCTTTTGACCATGTTTGACATATTTGGATTTAATTTGAAAACTTATTCAACTTACCAATTGTTCAAATCAAAATTCCCATTGTTAAACAGTTGCTACATATTAAATTATTAGAATTTCTTCAAAGCTATAACCTTTTTTTTACACAGCATGGTAGTCATAAACAGTGGTTTGTTCAAATTTTACGGAGACTTGAGTTGTTAAAGGTAAAACTGCAGCAATTGGCTCCAAATTACATAACATTACACAATGATTTGAAATTGTATAACATGGGGCTTGAAACCACAACCGGAACGGCTCAGGATTAGTAACACATTGTTTAGCAGACTGCGCCACTCAGAGGACATACAATCACAAGCTGCAGAGGAGATCCTTCAGTGTAAGAATGAGCACACAAAAGCAGGTTAACCAGATTAGCATGCTAAGCTAGCATAATGCTAATGTAGCTTATGGTTATCCTGATAGCTGAAGAGACGCATTAGAAAGAATGACATTTGGTTAGCATGCTAACCAATTATTATGCTAAGCTAACTAGCATAAGGCAACAAACACAGGCTAGGTCAACTTTAGAGACGAATATCTCGGGAACGGTAGCAAAAATCAAAAATCTGTTCAGTCATTTCTGTGCGGCTTGGTCCAAAGACCATCTGATAAAATTCTGGACAAAATTGAGCAAAATTTGAAGGAGGAGTAGCGAAAAAACTGTTTTTCATTTGCCCCAATATCGCGGGCAGTCACATTGTTGGAAAATGACAAACGAGATATCGTTATAATCGGTATAAGCCAAGGAATATAATGACATAAAGAAATTAAAATTTGAACTATATTTGCAAAAGTTATAAGCTTTTTTTCAAAAAACCTTATACCTTTGGAACACTAGGTGGCGCTGTGTTCAAACTTCTCAGGTACCTTAAGGCTATGCAAATGATGATCCATACTAAATTTTGTGAAGATATGTCAAATATTTTAAAAGATATGGCAAATTATGACAAAATTCAAAATGGCGGACACGTGGTACATCCAATCCTGGCAAAATTGATATCCCCAGAATCGACATGACACAAGAAATCCATAGATACCACATTTATGATTTTCTGACAAACTGTTCAAAAGTTATTGGCCAAAATAGCTATTTTTGATATCTCATGACCCATAGGTGGCGCTGTTCCCAACTTTGGCATGCACCCTCAGACCATGCTTCCGATGAAGCGTACCAATTTTCGTTTCGATTGATCAAACTTTGGCCGAGCTATAGCTTCTGAACCAATTTTGGGTCGACCTTGTTAAGTTTGCGACATCATAACTTTTTTTTTTTCAGTATAGCAAAAAATTCTGTTCAGTCATTTCTATGCGGCTCAGTCCGAAGATCATTTGAGCACATGTTTGGACAAAATTGGACAAAATTTGAAGGAGGAGTAGGGAAAAAACTGATTACTGTACTTTTCAAAATGGCCACTACTGTAATGGGCAGGGGTCTTAATGTAAGGTATTGGTTGTAATCAACATGATGAGTGGAATCAGGTGTACTAAGTTTCATGTCTCTAGATCAAAGGCTACAAAAGTTATAACCATTTCAATGGTGAATTTTTGAACTGGTGGTGGCGCTATAGAGTTGGTCCTAGAGACTCAAAACTTGCTACAATTACTTTTCATTATCATCACTATAAGTGTGCCAAATTTCATCATTTTCCTATATACGGTTCATAGGGCTGCCATAGACTTCCATTTGCGGAAGAAGAAGAAGAATAATAATAAGAAAACTAACAGATACAATAGGTGCCTCTGCACCTTCGGTGCTTGGCCCCTAATTTGGCTTTGACCCTGACAATCTTTTCTTGTGCACAGTATGTGGAATTTTCCCAAAATAATAAAAGATGTAAAAAAAAAAAACATTGATTTATTATGTATTATTTAAATGGAATAAAACATAGGCTACACAAATCAAATTATTCATCTTGAATATAATGGAACGTTTTTTTTACGTCGTGAAGCAATTAGTCACGTGGTCCTACAATTTGCGCTTACTTTAATCATTATATAACATTTATTAGGCCTACATCTGGGTTTAAAGGGTTTATAAACAATGTTTAAAAGGTATAGTTTTCAGATAATGATGATATGCATATTCAATTATTGTTAAAGCAATCAATTTTACCATGTCAAAGCAATAATTATGCTTGTCCATATAAGCTATTTGTTCTCTATAAATTCTGCCTTGTGCCTTGAAACCATGCTTGAAACCGGTAATCTTCATTTGATACATAACTAAATTCTGCCCTCATGTGGACATAGTAGAAATAGTTTTTACTTTTTCTGGGTGACATTGCTGGGTGAGTTTTCTCCTAAAATCCCTTTTAGAGTAGGCTAAGCCTAAATAGGTCTACATAATATCAACATCAATTATCAAGGTCTGATGGATCAAGGTCTTTTATACTTTCCAGTCTTATATGTTTCGTATTAATGAGTGGGCTACATACATATAGCATAAAGGCTACAGCATAATGGCTTTCTCCAGTTAGTATTTTTGCCCTTTCAGGCTTCTCTTCTCTAGAGCTGATTTACTATTTGCAGTTTCGTCCTCACCTCTGAGAAGACCATTATGAAATCCTCTGGGCAGATCTCTGCTTCAGTACTCCATCAAACTAATCGAGTTTCTCCTGGCTTTTAGCAGGCTCATTAACTCAACCCTGATCACAGGGCAAACCAGCTTATGTCACAAAAGATGCTATTGGTGGTGTGTTACTCGAGTGACCCCCTCCTCTGCATTGGTACCACAGTAAATAACAAGTCCTCAAATTGTTGTACGAGCATATATGATGCTGCAAAAAATAGCATATCATGTAAGTCGTCGGTACACAATGATGTCTGTAGCTCTTGTTTATGCTATTGAGTGTGAGGAAAATATGAGCAGCTGTGACCCCCTTTCTTTCATGGTTGAGTTGAAATTGGTTATTAGATTTAAATGACCAGCATCTAATTTTCACTTGCTCAATAAGATCCAGACTGTTTTGCCTATTGCCCTCCTCGGGTTCTGTCTGTGGCCATACTGTGAGAAATTTAGAGTCTTTGAGATCAAACATTGGTGCTGAGCAAATGGATCTCACGCAGAGAGGGCAGCAGATGGACTGGGCATGGGAACAAGGTAGCATCTCTCCAAACAGACTTTCAATGAGCCACAGCAAAAACAGGAAGAGGCCGTTGATGATATAAGGGACTCGGGGCCTTTTCTCCACTGAATAAGTAGGGCTATTTTTGCAAAGTCACTGTCTATATATTTCTATAAGTGTGATAACTTACCCCAACCTGACATTTTTTTATAATTCCCTCATCCTTAGAATAACGTTCAGAATTTTGGTTAAAATCTGCCTTTGTTTTATACTCCTGTCTGAATGCGTATCAGTGTGGTTTTAATGTTTACTCCGGAACTGTAGCAAAAATATCATACTGGAATTTTAGTTTGGAAGAAAGAGTTCACTAAAATGAGCTTTATGACAACTTACCCGTGTGACAACTTGCCCCAGCCTTGTTTACTATAAAATACTGTATAATGGTGATTTGCTATAAATATAGTCCTAAAAAAAATGCTGTTGTCCTATATCTCCAAAATCTTGACTGGAATGTCTCGCTAACTTATTGTCATGTAGATGGATGTACTGTAGTTTTATTTTAGTGCTCCCAATATGTCAGGCCATCATTTCCAGTGCTTGAATGTATGAAACTTTAAGTAGATACTGTGAAACTTCAAGCTGAAGGGGGAAAGTAACATCTTTAAAACATAAGATTTGGAGCCATGGTCCACTGATAGCTCTCATGGGAACAGAAACTTCAGAAAGTCTGGCAATTATGGGACACGTTAATTCTCATAGGAGGAGAGGAGGTGATATTTCTCTCTAAGGTACAGGATAAGCTGTACTATTCTGCAGGTGTAACACTTAAAATATGTTACGTTTATGTAGTTCTTAATGTCTTATTTAATTTTATGAAAGATAATTATTCTAGAATATATATGCTACCATTTAAAAATTTGGTGGTCGGTAAGATTTTTTAAAATGTTTATATTACTGTCTTTTTTTTAAACAGCAATATTGTGAAATATTATTACAATATAAAATAACTCTTTTCTATTTTAATATTTTTTTAAATGTAATTTGTTTTTGTAATGGGAACGCTGCATTTTCAGCAGTCATATTATTATCAATGTTGAAAACAGTTGATTACCAGCAGTGTAATTTTTTAGTGTAAACCATGATACATTTTTCCCCTGCTGAATAAAAATCAAACGTTTAAATGTTCCATACATCTGTGTATGTGTATAATGTGGAAATGAACAAAGAAAACACAAATATAAACAATTTTTATTTCGCCTACTTTACAAAAGAAAACAAAAGGTCAAGTAAAGAATCCAGTTTTCAAAGAAGTATAGAAACCACTCACATCAGATAATCAGAATGAAAAGAATAAATAAAGATATAAAAATCAAGTTTATGAGGGCTAGCTATTGGAGGCTTTTCAAATTGTCAATACAGACTTTGGGTTTTTATTCCTGAGGTGATTTGTGTAAGAGATCCATAGGGATTATATTAATGGACTATAAAAGAGGAGTTGTAGCTATTGGATGTTCTTGCACTATCTTCATCTTTATTTGATCTCAGAGGTTTAGCTGTTCTACAGGGGTCTCAAGAGTATGACACTTCTGGTTCAGTCCATTGCTGGTGCTTTAGGCAAAACAACATGTAGTAGTCTCCTTCAACTCATGGTACCCCTGGTGGTTAGGCTCTGTAAAGAGACAGAGAGTGCTGTTAGGGGCATCAATTTTGGGATGTTAAGTGCGAGACATCTTTTGTCTAAAATAAAGTGCACAATGCGGATGCTAAAACTTTTGTTTTTCATTAAAGCCTCCTTTAGAACAAATAAAATAGTTTCATAAATAGAATTTTAGTAATAGACTTTCAAGAAAGTGGTATGTATTAGGCCCAGATGGACTTTTTTTTCACTGATTTTAAATCAAAATCTGTGGAATACAGTAATATAGGTTAAAATTGGCCAAATTATTTAATGAACCAACACACAATGTGTGGTGAGAAGCAGGCTCATATTAAAATGCTATATATTTTCAAGAAATGGCACATTGTGTCGTCTTTTTTTTACCACATTATCTTCAGTTCACACTAAATATAATGTCCGTAGACACAGTAGACACACAAATGTTCGGTGTCTAACACCCTAAATAACATATTTATGTCACTTTGATGAATTTCTGAACGTCCCATATGACGGCCACGAAAATGCCAACGAGCACGATGCGTTTAAGTATATAGATGAGAGTGACTGTACCAAGCGTCATGTCTTGTTCCACAAGAGGGCGCTGCTCGGGACAGTTCACTGCGTTTCCTCTGGCTGCTCCCAGCACAGTCATGATGTCTACAAGATTGAGCTTTCCCTCCTCTCTGGCCTCTCTCATCTCCTCCTCGAGCTCCTCTCTGGCCTCTGCCGCTTCTTCCGCCTGCTCCTCTGTCAGCCCACCCTTAGACCCCTTTAACCGAGGAGGCGCGAGGGAGCACACAGCCCTCAGGCGTCCGTACGACTGCAGCTGTGCTACGTTGGCGCGCAGAAAGAGGAGCAGCACGTTGAGATCATTCAGTGGGCAGCCCAGTTTCTGACCGCTCATGAGCCCCAATCCGGGCAGCACCTCGTAAAGCGAGAGGAAGGTTGTGTCCCAGCAGAACAAACGCAGCAGGCTAAAGAGAACAATAGGAGCTAGCAGCACATACACGGCACCGTTAGCTACGCTAATGACCTGGAACACAAGTAGGCCAGTCATTTTACACTGAACTAGCTCAGGCACCCAGGGCTGGTCACGGAGGAGGCCGGTGCGCACGTAGCAACTGAATTCATCTTGCAGAAAGGCGGAGAGGTGGAAGTAGATTAGGTACAGGCACGAGGCGGACATGAAGGTCAGGAGCAGGAAGCCTCGCAGGAAGAGCATGCTGACCAGGAAGTAGGAGCCATGCTTGCACTGCATGTATCTCTCCAGCAGGGGGTACTCAAAGTACCGCTTGCGCTTGGCTCTAAAAAGACAAAAAATAAAATGTTTTTTTTTTTTTGTTTAATGTTTGGAAACAACAACAACAGCAGCAAAAAATGCGAAAATTACACACTTCACACAAAAAAAATGTGCATATACCTCTCAAGCTCAGCCTGAAACTGCAGTGGGTTTTCTGATTGTACTTTTAGGTCCAGGATGCTTTGGGCCAGGCGGACAGAGCGGTTGTAAGACTTGTCCAGTTCGTCGATGATGAAAAACAGGTCAGAGGTCAGACTGGGCACGGCTAGATACCGCCAGATCACAGCTGGCAGGTACATCATCATAGACATGACCAATAAGGAGTACGGAAACATCTGCACAAGCAAGAGAACAATTGAGTACAGTAGTATCTATCTATCTATCTATCTATCTATCTATCTATCTATCTATCTATCTGAGAACAATTGAGTACAGTAGTATCTATCTGAGAATAATATCTGTCTGTCTGTCTTTCTTTCTATCTATATGTCTGTCTGTCATCTATTAATTTATTTGTAACATTAATGTTTATTTACTTATTCTACTTATGCATTTTATTTACTTATTTAATACAAATAATGCATTTATTTATTAAAAAATAAATTGTCTCAGATTTATAATAGAATTTAAATGGACACAAAATAAAATTGTTGACAAAGTAAATATCAGATCTATAAACTACATTTAGGAAAATCAGTGCTTAGTTTGAGACAATGAGATGTGTAGAATGAGATTCTGTAACTCCATATAAAATCACTTGTCTCTTGTTCAGGAGAAAAAACAAGATACTTGAGAAAATTTGCTCTGAATTTTATATGACATCTAGAAAAAAGAAAAAAAAAGATATTTGTGGGTCTCATTTGTGATGTACAAAAATATTAAAGAGGTCTCATTTGTGATGTACTTTATGAATGTTTTCACTCACTTTATGTACCCACAGTGAACGTTCTTCAAAGTTCCCATCTGTGTCAAACTCATGGTGCATGAGAGAGTCCCAGCAGTACGTATCCACATATGCTGCCTGCTTTATTGTGAAGTTGTTGGGAGGAAAGCAGCTAATCTGTGGGCCTGGGAGGGAACACAGAGAAATGAACATGCTGAGATATAAATGACAGTGTTCTAGCATCACTTGTTGCTGTGTAAGTGGAGAGGCTGGTTAAGAGCTGGGTGGCATGTCTGTAATAATGCTAGATCTTGTCCAGGGACACAGATGGTGAAACCACCGAGGCTGCCAGGAAACACCCTTCTGCGGGGAGTTTTGCTGCCTGGGCGAGAGGGTGTGACCCAGTTGCTGAGAGGAGGCCAAGCCCTACTTTATATGGACCACTTAAACATCTGTGTCACCTTCCAAAACCTACAGTCAACCTCCAATTTACTGACTGAACACAACATGCCCCACACCCACGGGCCACGGCTATTATGGATAACTGAGCTCCAAAGAACATCTCTGCAAATTATATGATACCAAAGGTCTTCAAACCAGGAGAGATATTAATAGACATCTGAGTTTCCCAAAAGTTTCAATCTTAATCTATTTATGTATACACTGCCGTTCAAAAATTTTGGATGTTTTTAAAAGAAGTCTCTTCCGCTCACCAAGGCTGCATTTATTTGTTTAAAAATTCAAAAAAATGAAATATTGTTAAATAGTATGACCATTTAAAATACCGTTTTCTATTCTTATTCCTGTGATCAAAGCTGAATTTTCAGCATCATTACTCAAGTCTTCAGTGTCACATGATCCTTCAGAAATCATTCTAATATGCTGATTTGATGCTCAAAAAACTTTCATTATTATTATCAATGTTGAAAACAGTTGTGTAAAAATGTTTGGTCAGGATTCTTTGATCAAAAGAACAGCATGTATTTGAAATAGAATCTTTTGTAACATAATAAATGTCTTTACTGTAACTTTTGATCAATTTAATTAATCCTTGATGAATATTGATTTCTTTTATTTATTTCCCCCAAAAAAGAAAAGAAAAATTCTTACTGACCCCAAACTTCTTTTCTTTTCCCAAGGTACTTTTGAACTTTCTATTCATCAAAGAATGCTGAAATAAAAATGTACATAACTGTTTTCAACAGTGATAATAAGAAGAAATGTTTCTTGAGCATCAAATCATCATATGATTTCTGAAGGATCATGTGACACTGAAGACTGGAGTGATGATGCTGAAAATTCAGCTTTGATCACAGGAATAAATTACACTTTACTATATATTCTCATAGAAAACAGCTGTTTTAAATTGTAATATTTCACAATATTACTGTATTTTTTTGTATTTTTAATAAAATAAATGCACCCTTGGTGAGCAGAAAAGACTTCTTTTAAAAACATTAAAAATCCAAAACGTTTGACTGGTAATGTATATATTTATATCCTGCATTCCTTTTTGCAACCGGGATTAGCATGTGATGTAATTTTCTTTCCACTGTAAAGTTTGTGTTGACGTATCCTAACCAAATAACCTGAGTGTTGTCAGACCACGTTCAGAGCCAGAGAGAATCAGTCTGCTTGCCTTGCACGTCTCAGTTTAATTAGCATATCTTCTCGTTCGTCTGAAATAGAGAGCTGGGAAAGAGCAGACTGACTGTAATTACAGACCCTTGTCATCTCTACACGTCTCTCTTAATCATCCTCATGCCAATTAACATCTGTGTGAGCTGATTGCAGACCAGCTCCAGAGGAACTGATTGCAACCTCAAAGTCAACTGCCTACACAAAACAGACAGTTCTCTCCAAAGCACTGTTGGCAGGAAAGCTCAAGTTGGTGGCATTTACAGCCAGCAATTGGCACCCATATTGTTCAAGTCACTAAAGATATCTCCCCTGACAGCAATTCCAGTTGGTTTGCAATGCCATATAAATTGATAATAATCATTAGCAGATGCTTAATTCTCATATTTCACCACAGTTCCCCGAGCAGTGGAGATAGCCCTGTCACCTCAGATGAACACTAATTACATCCAGAGTTCCATCAGCCCAGCCCTCAAGCTAATGGTCAGTCAATTAACTCAAGGGTCTGGGAAATTACTGCAGTGCCAGTGTCGCTCTGATGTCCTGTGATTTGCGCACGGAACACTAGGGAGAGAAAAAGAGCTGCTAACCGATAGAAATCTCTCTGGCAAAAGCCATGGACACCAGAAGGAGCGGCAGGCCCACAGAAATGAACTTGATGACTTTATCCAATGGCAAATCCAGCTCTAGGTGTCGGATGCGACTGTCCCCATTACTATCCCTCAGCAGGGCATCAGAGAGCATCGCTTGGGCGGCCGTGTTGGCGATAGACATCCTGCCAACTGTGGACGACAACAGAAAAGCAAAAGGATATTTCTGGTAAGCAATTTCTTGGTTTAATGTATCACATGTGCTTTCATTCATATTGACACAAAACTAGTCCATTAACATCAATATGAATGCATAAGGGACACCTTACGTTATCAAGAAGCACTTTGACTTTGATGATGTGGTTTAATAGCAAATGTGATACAAGAACCCATATAATCAATGATGAGACTTACTTGCATGATAAAGTGTCAGATTAAGCCTTCCATGAAATTATTCCATTAAACAGTAATTATGTCTTCCATTAAATTCGTTAGCAGCTATCCAAGTTCTTATTAACCAAAACCTTTGATGCACTGCCACTTTAACACACAAGTGTTAACGATTATTAGATTGGGCTGTTAGCTCACAACCCAGGGTTGTCGACACTTTAAACGCATTTTAACCCAGGTTAAGCACCGTTTTTAGTCCTGAGATATAAGTCCTGGAGCAATAAACAACCAATCATAAGCGTAAGTAGCGTGTACCTAATAGTGATGAGCATTGTAGTCACAAAAACTGTCACGCACCTTATTTGGTGTTTTATCGTTAGGGAGGGGAGGGGAGGGGGGAGGGGTGAAGAAAGGTTGTATTTTTACTTCTGTGGTCCGAACAGTCTATTCAGTAAAAATGTTATGGTACTTTCTGAAATATAAGCGCAACAAGAGCGAGACACGACGTTAAACAAGTCACGTGCTATATTAGCGCATGACACCAATGTCTCGAATATGCAAATAATAACTAATAGGCTACATATAAAAAACGTTAAACGGGTAGCGTCACATATTCGTCCAATCAATGAAACAGACACGAGTTAATATGCAAAAAAAAAAAAAACTTATTTTTGTACAGTTGCTCTTACATTACCTTGTGAGTTCCTTGTCCAGTAGAGGAATGTTGTGGATCAATCCAGCAGTAAACTGGTCCTGAGGCTGGAGAGGAGAGGGATGCTGGCGTGGATCTTAAATACTGGAGGAGGTCTGAGCAAAATGAGAGGCTGTACTGGGCTGGGTTACAGGGTAATTAAAAGAGCTAGAGAGGACCTTTTGAGCCTGCTGTGCTGGGGCAAAAGCAGAGAGAGGGTGGAGATGGCCTGCAGATCTACTGAATTCCCTAACATGCTCATCAGCCCAGTGGCACCAATCCACTTCAAATGCACCCGGCTATGTGGCTTTTCTTGCCTCTGTCATTTCCTGGGTTATTAATACTCTCCGGCCCTGAACAGCCCTGCCTGTGCAGCCATGCTCAAGAGTGCGTACTGGACTGCCACAAACACTGTTATTTCAGATGCATACAGACCCTCACGAAGTTTAGAGCTCATTGGAAGGCTGTTTAACCCATTCATGCCCAAAATACGTTAATTTGAACACACTGTAAAGCTTTTAAGTGTAAGTTGTAACTTAATAGTAACAAAGACTTCAAAGATTGAGATTGAGGAGTTTGCAATCTGAGTAAACATCCAGAAATAACTGCATTAATTGTATTTAAAGGGTTAGTTCACCCAAAAATGAAAGTTTTGTCAGTATTTACTCACCCTCATGTTGTTCCAACCCCGTAAGACCTTCGTTCATCTTCGGAACACGAATTAAGATATTTTTGATGAAATGTGACAGCTGGATCACTCCTCCATACTAGTCCATAGGTTTCTTCAGGGATTGAACTTGCCGGCATCGAAAAGTTATTAAAGACATCGTTAAAATAGTCCAAGTGACTACAGTGGCTCAATCTTAAGTTTATCAAGCGACGAGAATACTTTTTGTGCGCAAAAACAAACAAAAATAACGACTTTATTTCAACTATTCATGTCCATCTCTTTGGGCCTCTAGTCAGTTAACGTAGTGTGATTCTGTAGAGCTACATCACACGTAGGCTCACTATTGGCCGACGCTGGTCATGTGGGTGATGCGTGTGACGTACAACAACAGAAGCTTACGCTATTACTCTAGTGAACTGACTCGAGGCCCAAAGAGATGGACATGAATAGTTGAAATAAAGTCGTTATTTTTGTTTGTTTTTGCGCACAAAAAGTATTCTCGTCGCTTGATAAACTTAAGATTGAGCCACTGTAGTCACTTGGACTATTTTAACAATGTCTTTAATAACTTTTCGAGGCCGGCAAGTTCAATCCCTGAAGAAACCTATGGAGGAGTGATCCAGCTCTCAGATTTCATCAAAAATATCTTAATTCGTGTTCCGAAGATGAACGAAGGTCTTACGGGGTTGGGACAACATGAGGGTGAGTAATTACTGACAGAATTGTCATTTTTGGGTGAACTAACCCTTTAACACTTCCATGAAGGTGTTTAATAACATCGAAAGTCAGCCAAAATTATTCACCAATGGAATAAGAGCTGTATTTGCCAGTGGCCATGAATGGGTTTTTAAAAAAAAATCCTTGCAGGAAATCATGAGGTTTTATTTTTATTCCTTGTTTGGCAGCTAAAGAGTTTTATAAAACCTAACTTTACTTTTTAGATTATAATCATTGAGGTTACAAAAATTATGAGAAGAGAAACATAACAATTTGAGCAACTGGGGGTCTTAATGCTGCAATCCTTGGCTTACCTCTTGCAAATACCTGACAAAAATACACTTACAGTTGTGGTCAGAATTAATGGCACCCCTGGTAAATATGATCAAAAATGGCTGTAAAAAAATAATCTGCATTGTTTATCCTTTGATCTTTCATTCCAAAAAATTTGATTTGATCTTTCCGGGACAAAAATGCATGTTTGATCTGGTTTAATACGTGAGCATCACAAAATAGAAAGTGGCTGTAAGAAAATAGCTAAAGAATTGAAAATCCCCATTTTGACCATCAGAGCAATAATTAAGAAGTTCCAATCAACTAAAGATGTTACGAATCTGCCAGGAAGAGGACGTGTGTCTATTGTCTTAATGGACGGCGAGGATGAAAGTTTGAGTGGCCAAAGACTCTTCAAGGATCACAAATGGAGAATTGCAGAGATTACTTGAGTCTTAGGGGTCAGAAAGCCTAAAAAATATATATCAAACAACCCCAACATCATCACATGTTGTTTGGGAGGGTTTCAAGAAAAATCCCCCTCGCTCCTCCAAAAATAAACTCCAGCAGATTCAGTTGTCAGACACAACCGGAACTTCAAAAGGGACCGGGTTCTATGGTCAGATGATGAAACAAAAAAAGAGCTTTTTGGCAGCAAACAAACTAGATGTGTTTGGTGCAAACAGGGATAAAAAGTACCCCATGCCATAGACTTATCCACTATAATTTCCTCCATCAGCTGTATTTAACTCCGGAGAAGATTCATAAGTTCAAACCTGAGCTATCTGATGCATGCTTCCGCTGTACAATAGAGGTGGGCACCTTCCTACACTGTACTTGGTCGTGTGTAAAAGTAAGAGATTTCTGGATTGACTTTTGTAGTGTCTTGACTAAGATTACACAAATTTCATTACCGGTTGACCCAGAGTTTTGTTTGCTGGGGAACTTCATGAAAATTAATAAAATATTAAACAGGTTTCAGAAACATTTTCTGGAGATAGCTCTGGCAGTGGCTAGAAAATGCATTGCTGTCTCATGGAAGTCTGATTCCCCTCTATCTATAACTAGGTGGTATTTAGAAATGAATAGATGTGTGCCATTAGAAAAAATAACATATAGCCTTAGAAAGGGATACAATACTTTTATTAAAATCTGGCGACCCTATCTAGATCATGTGGATAATGTGATATTAGAATGTGATTGACCTCGGAGACATTGTTACATTACATTTCTACTGTAGAATATTGGAGCACCCTTTTGGGGAGGGGGGAGGGGGATTGTTTTTCTTTTTCTTTTTCTTATTTTACTTGTTCTTCTGGTTTTGTTTTTGTATACTGAAAAACTGAAAATAAAGTATTCCAAAAAAAAAAGTACCCCATGCCTACAGTTAAATATACTGCTGGATCTTTAATGTTGTGGGCCTATTTTTTTGCTGAAGGGTCCTGGACATCTTGTTCAGATACATGGTATTTTGGATTCTAGCAAATACCAACTTTTTGATAAAAAATCAAAACCTGACTACCTCTGCTAGAAATCTTATAATGAGCCATGGTTGGATCTTCCATCAGGACAAAAATGTGACACTGAGCACAAAATGAAGCTTCTGCCATGACCGTCTGCCATGACCGTCCCAGTCCCCTAAACTGAACCCTATAGAAAATGAGTGGGCTGAACTGAAGAGAAGAAGCGCCAACATGGATCTGGGAATCTGAAGGATCTGGAGAGATTCTGTATGGAGGAATAGTCTCTGATCTCAGGTCAGTTGTTCTCGAAACTCATCAGGCATTATAGGAGATGACTCAGAGCTGTTATCTTGGCAAAAGGAGGTTGCAAAAAGTATTTAATAACAGGGAGCCAATAATTATGGCCAGCGTGTTTTGGAGAAAAGCGTTTATTTCATAATGTGATTTTCCCCCCACTTTCAATTATTTTACTTTAATGAAAGGTTAGATTTTGGCACATTTTTTAAATGAAAGATCAAAAGAATAAACAATGCAGATTTATTTTTTACAGCCATTTTTGATCATATTTACCAGGGGTGCCATTCATTCTGTCCACAACTGTATTTCTTAGTTATATGAACATTATGATGCTTAAATTAAACATAATATCAAGCATTTCCAGAAGTAAATAGCTCCAAGCAATACACTACTGTGGGACTGTTTATCTTTTGTAAAAAAAAAATATATATTTTCATGTTGTTTATATAGTATTATAGTTTGTGCTTTTGGTTATGTGCTTTTGATATCAATATTTTTTTTTTTCTCATGTTTTATTTTATTTCCAGTTTAGTTATTTCCATTTACGTGATTCAACTTGCCAAGTGAAACATTTATAATTTTATTTTTGTCTTAGTTTGTCTAATATTTGTATTTTACTTTATTTCAGTTAACAAAAATGTTGGTAACACTTTAAAATAAGGTTTCATTTGTTAACATTAGTTAACTTATTAACTAACATGAACTAACTATGATCAATACATTTGTTACAGTATTTATGTTAATAAAAAAATACAGCTGTTCAGTTTGTTCATGTAACATTAACAGAGATTGAAGTGCTGTAGAAGTCACCTTATTGTAAAGTGTTACCAAAATGTTTCATAGGTTTAGCTTTAGTTCACAAATAACAACCCAACAAAATGGTGAATATTATAATTTAGCATTTGTACTAGTAATGCATTAGGTTGTAAAATGACACCCAGGCCCAGTAGAGTCATAGTTTTTAATTATCAAAAATGGTCTACTGAAACACAATAGATTATGACAACAATGTATACAAACAAATAATTAAAAAGCTCCCCTATCATCACTTGCTCTGGAAGAACAATTTAAAAAAAACAACCAAGAAAAGGATAATGAGAAACATGTACTTCACAAAGACCAACTGCAATAACATTCAGAAACATCCTCTGTCTTTTCTAAACATCACATCAGAAACAGGTGATTAAATCTGTAGACACAGTTAGCTGAAAAGCTCAGAAATATCTTCACAGTTTTTTGTTTCGTCCTTCACATAAAATAAAGAGGGGCGTTTCAGGGTGTGATACGCACCTGTAAATATGTCTTTTTTTCCTGCAGTGTTCTTCAGTAAACTTCATTTGTAGGTCCTATACGGTTTCAGAAGGGCACGAGAGTTTTGTTCCTTGCGTGGAAGAGATGCTTGGCACTCTGCGTCGAGTCTTTCAACATGCGTTTGTCTTAAACAAGGCTGATGTTTATTTGCTCAGCCGGTGAATCCAGCGGACAGCATCCTTGTTGATTGTGCCACTGCCTTTTGACAGTTTATAAAATAAATATGAAGTGTCCGGGTAAAATGCATCACTATCAAATGTACATACATTGTGCTGTCAGGCATTTAGATTGTTTGTTTCTTCTTCTTTTTTTAAACTTCAAAGATTGAATATTTAGTTAAATCTACAAAAAGTAAAAGTAAAAAAAAAAAAAACATGCCTAAAACATCCACTCATTGCATGGTTATCAATTTGACTGTAAGAGGGTAGTAGACATTATGTCATGCTAAGACACCTGAGAACCAAAGAGACATAAACAAAGTAAGGCTTAAATGCATTATATGAATGAGAGTAGCATGACCGGTTGCTTGACGGCCCAATGTACAGTACGTTCTTTGCACAATGTTCTGTCCTCCTTCAAATTCTCCCTTTAACATGAATTTTAGCTATTGATCAAGTCCATAGCAGGCCCCTCCTCTTCATTCTGATTGGATGATCCATGGCACTTAGTGTCCACTGGAAACCATTCAGGCAGTGTTGAGATGTGTTGCCATGGGGATGAGTAAGAGTTAAGTCAATTATGTCATTTCCGTCGATCTGAATCTTTATTCGAGTCCTTCGTTGTGGTTGAGGCCCAGATCTCTCCGAACCATCTGTCTGCCTCCCTCGCTTTCTTCATCCTCTTCTTCATCGTCCTCCTCATCGATTCCCTCTTCTTCCTCCTCGTCTTCGTCGTCCTCTTCTGTGCCGTCCATGGAGTCGTCAGTTCCTCCCAGCATGGCTTGCTGCATCGCCAGTGTGGCGGAATCAGAGGACAGAGGCTGCAGGCCGTCCATGCCCAGAGAATCTAACAAACACATGTAGAAACACAAAAAGTCAATCGCAAAAACTTATAACATATACCTCCAGTTTCATAGACAAAGCTTAAGCTCGTCCGGGACAAAAATGCATGTTTGATCTGTTTTAATACGTCAATAAATGTAAATAAAAGATGTCAGTGCCATTGTTTTGTCTCAAGATTCACACCAGTAATGTTTTTCTAAGGAATGTTTATAAAAACTACTTAAATGTCCTAATTGAACTAAGGCCTAATCCTGGCTTAATCTAAACCCTGTCTGTGAAACCGGGCCATTGTTACAGTAACATATGCAAAAACATCAACTGTCAGCAACACACTTCCATATATATATATATATATATATATATATATATATACATACACACAACTGTTCAAAAGTTTGGGATCGGTAAGATTTTTTAAATGCATTTAAAAGAAGTCTCTTATGCTCACCAAGGCTGCATTTATTTGATCCTGAATACAGTAACAACAGTAATAAAATTGTAAAATATTTTTACAATTTAAAATAACTTTTCTATTTTAATATATTGCTAAATGTAATTTATTCCTGTGATGGCAAAGCTGATCCTTTAGAAATTATTCTAATATGATGATTTGCTGCTCAATAAACATTTGTTATAAGTATCAGTGTTGAAACTATGGAGGACCAACTCTACCATATTTAAAAATAAATACAGAAATAAATAAATGCTCAATAAATAAATAAGCATACAATTAATTTCCCCAAGACCAACTCTACCATATTTAAAAATAAATACAGAAATAAATAAATGCTCAATAAATAAATAAGCATACAATTAATTTCCCCAAGACCAACTCTACCATATTTAAAAATAAATACAGAAATAAATAAATGCTCAATAAATAAATAAGCATACAATTAATTTCCCCAAAAAATACAATAAACAAATAAATGTAGGTAGAAATTAAATTATACAGTGAGACATAAATGTATATATCTCTTTTAATTAGCTTTTTTATTTATTCACCTTTGTAATAATTACCTTATTTATTTATTGTCCGTTATAATCTTCAACTTTATTTATTAATTACTTTTTTTTTTAAGTATTTATTTATGTGCATGTTATAATATTTTTGTCTGTTTTATTCTTCCTTTGTATTTTTTTACCCTATTTATTTCTTCAATGCTATTTATCTCTGCCTGTCGTTTTTACATTTCTGTATGCATTTCTGCCTCATTATGCAAATGAGGAGGGGCTGTGTCTTAAGGGGTCAACTTCTGCCCATAGAGAGCCTAAGTCCCGCCCCGCCGCTTCCGGCTCATGGGACCTTATTTCGGAAAAAATATGTATGGTAGTCAATGGCGAGAGACAACTTATCTTTTTATTCCGTCTGAACTGTGCCCTGAATTACACATATGATGTTTGTCAATTTAAAAGATAATTATGAAAGTCAAGAAAGTCGCAGTTTGTCATAAAACAGAAGAGTAACATTTAGTTTTTTGTAAAAATCGCTCAATGAACTACATCTCCCGGGAAGCGAAACAACGAGCGAGATCCGCTGCTCGTGTGTGTGTGCAGTCTGGTACAAAACACTCCGGCATGACGGCGTAACGTGACGATTATAACGTCAGACTATAGACGAAATGACAGACGTTAGCTTCATTAAAGTTAGCTTTATTCATTGAGAGAAAATGTGCGCCGTTTGGGTTTGTAGTCTTTTTAATTACGTATTTTCACAGTCTAAAGCCCCATTCACACCGCCAGCGACACGCAGCGACAAAGCGACATGATCCCATTCATTTCAATGGAGCGCTGGCGACATCCGGCGACACGAGCGACAGTGACCGTTGGCGACAGAATGTGGGCGTGTCAAGCGACAAGAGACAAGCGACAAAAGTTGAGAAATTTCAACTTTATGCAAATGTGAAGCGATTTTCGCGAGCGACAACCAATAGGAAAGAAGACTTTCAGTGGAGCTCACGTCACCGTCTCGAGTGCAGGCAAGACAGAGGAGTTCGAGGGAGATTTCACTGTTTATATGATTTGACTGTAACCACATACATGGATATAACAAAATGAGGCATGGAAAAGAAACTGTCGACAGTCTCAGTGAGTTTAATTCATACATTTAAAGTTCGAGTGTTGTAATTTTGTGATGCAAGTTTAGCACTGCTGCAGTTCATTTTACAGTTTCCCCTGCATTATGTTAACTATTAGGGACAAGAAAATCGATTATTTGTCAAATTCGAATGACGTTTTAGAAATTTATGACGGAATGAGTGAGTTTAATTTGTTGATTCATCGATCGTTAATCTTGTAAATGATTTAATCCACTGAACACTGCTGTGGTAATATAAAAACACTCTCCCAACAGCATACTGTTTCTTTTGAGCCTAATTCCTAGTCAAATTAAAATGATATTGTTGTATATATATCACTTCTGGTGGTATTTTGTATAGATATGGCCAGGCGTGCAGTCAACCAATAACATTAGAGCGACAGCACTACGAACGCCCACAAGCGACTTCACAGTACAGAGACTAGCGACATGTAGCGACAAAATCGCTGGCGGTGTGAACGGGGCTTTATACCTCAACAGTTTTACAGCAAACTGCGACTTTCTTGACTTTAAAATGTATCTTTTAAATTGACAATCAGGGATGAGTTCCCTAATGAATATTAATGAGTCTTCCCCTACCACCCTGCAAAAAAAAAAAAAAAATTTGCGGCCGGTGGCATGTAGATTCAGTAAAATGCTAACCAACCAATGGGCAGAAGTTGACCCCTTAAGACACAGCCCCTCCTCATTTACATAATGAGGCAGAAATGCATACAGAAATGTAAAAACGACAGGCAGAAATAAAAAGCATTGAAGAAATAAATAGGGTAAAAAAATACAAAGGAAGAATAAAACAGACAAAAATATTATAACATGCACATAAATAAATACTTTAAAAAAATAAGTAATTAATAAATAAAGTTGAAGATTATAACGGACAATAAATAAATAATGTAATTATTACAAAGGTGAATAAATAAAGAAGCTAATTAAAAGAGATATATACATTTATGTCTCACTGTATAATTTAATTTCTACCTACATTTATTTGTTTATTGTATTTTTGGGGCAATTAATTGTATGCTTATTTATTTATTGAGCATTTATTTATTTCTGTATTTATTTTTAAATATGGTAGAGTTGGTCCTCCATATGAAACAGTTGTGCTGCTTAATATTTTTGTGGAAACAGTCCTATTTTTTTTTTTTTCAGGATTCTTTGATGAATAGTAAGTTTTAAAGAACAGCATTTTTTCCCATGCTGTTTGCCCCCTTTGTAAATATGATCAGAGATGGCTGTAAAAAATAAATCTGCATTGTTAATCCTTTTGATATTTTATTGAAAAAATTTGAAAAAATCTAACCTTTCATTGAAGTAAAAGAATTGAAAGTTGGCGGAAAATCACATTATGAAATAAATGTTTTTCTCCAAAACACGTTGGGAACAATTATTTGCCCCCTTTTATTAAATACTTTTTGCAACCTCCTTTTTCCAAGATACCAGCTCTGAGTCATCTCCTATAATGCCTGATGAGTTTAGAGAACACCTGACAAGAGATCAGAGACCATTCCTGCATACAGAATCTCTCCAGATCCTTCAGATTCCCAGATCCATGTTGATGCTTCTTCTCTTCAGTTCAGCCCACTCATTTTCTATGGGTTCAGGTCAGGGACTGGGATGGCCATTGCAGATGCTTGGTTTTGTGCTCAGTGACACATTTTTGTTTTGATTTTGATGCTTGTTTTTGGATCACTGTCCTGTTGGAAGATCCAACCACGGCCCATTATAAGATTTCTAGCAGAGGCTGTCAGGTTTTGATTTTTTATCTATTGGTATTTGAACGAATCCATGATGCCATATATCTGAACAAGATGTCCAGGACCTCTGGCAGAAAATTAGGCCCACAACATTAAAGATACAGCAGAGTATTTCATTCTACACATGGGGTACTTTTTATACCTGTATGAACCTAACCCATCTTAAGTGTTTGCTGCCAAAAAAGCTAATTTTTTTGTTTCATCTGACCATAGAACCCATCCCATTTGAAGTTCCTGTAGTGTCAGTTACTTTTCAAACGTTCTATGGTCAGATGAAACAAAAAAAAGAGCTTTTTGGCAGTAAACACTTAAGATGGGTTAGGTGCACACAGGGATAAAAAGTACCCCATGTGTAGAATGAAATACTCTGCTGTATCTTTAATGTTGTGGGCCTAATTTTCTGCCAGAAGTCCTGGACATCTTGTTCAGATATATGGCATCATGGATTCGTTCAAATACCAATAGATAAAAAATCAAAACCTGACAGCCTCTGCTAGAAATCTTATAATGGGCCGTGGTTGGATCTTCCAACAGGACAGTAATCCAAAAACAAGCATCAAAATCAAAACAAAAATGTGTCACTGAGCACAAAACCAAGCATCTGCAATGGCCATCCCAGTCCCTGACCTGAACCCATAGGAAATGAGTGGGCTGAACTGAAGAGAAGAAGCATCAACATGGATCTGGGAATCTGAAGGATCTGGAGAGATTCTGTATGCAGGAATGGTCTCTGATCTCTTGTCAGGTGTTCTCTAAACTCATCAGGCATTATAGGAGATGACTCAGAGCTGGTCTCTTGGAAAAAGGAGGTTGCAAAAAGTATTTAATAAAAGGGGGCAAATAATTGTTCCCAACGTGTTTTGGAGAAAAACATTTATTTCATAATGTGATTTTCCCCCAACTTTCAATTCTTTTACTTCAATGAAAGGTTAGATTTTTTCAAATTTTTAAAATAAAATATCAAAAGGATTAACAATGCAGATTTATTTTTTACAGCCATCTCTGATCATATTTACAAAGGGGGCAAACACTTTTTCACACCACTGTATATTTATTTTATTATGCATCATACACACACGCATATGTATACAGTATATATATGTGTGTGTATATATATTATATATATATATATATGTGTGTGTGTATATATATATATATATGATAAATTATACAAAATGCAAAGATTTATACATATATATATATATATATATATATATATATATATATCATTTCCATTTATATAGCTGCAGTGGGACATTCTAGAAATTCCTGGAATTTTTTTATTGTGATTTTAAGTCTGAGGATATACTCAACTCAGACATAAATATAATAAACTAATTTTGTAAAATCACTAAATGAATCCTTTAGTGATTCATATTTTGTCATTTTTAATGTTTAGTATTCAGTTCAGTATATATATATATATATATATATATATATATATATATATATATATATATATATATATATATATATAATATCCAGTATGTAAATAATATCTCCTATGAGAGAATATGTTGATATTACTGACTGTCTGAATTGTTTGCTGAGTGGGATCCGTGTGTCTGCAGGACTCCAGCTACAATGGAGTCGGGCCAGAAGCGCTGTGTGGGTCTGTGCTGAGATTTCATCTTCTTGGCTTTGGGGGCAGGGTCAGGATTACTGGCATCCAACATGGGTTGCAGTATACGCCTGCGGGCATTGATAAACCTTTCAAAGAGAGACGAGAGAGACAGAAAAAAAGGACACTGATATAAGACATACCAGGATACTATTTGCAAATCATAAACAAGGGTTTGTGATTTTGTTTGTGGCCATTAGATGGCGCCATTTTGCTAAGGATTAATCTAATGCAACAAACGAGTCATTCTTACCAGTTGTTCACCTGTAATAAGGTAAGATTTGTTTGTGCTGCGATCTGTCTTTTCTCATCTTCTGTAGGATAAGGATGCTGGGAAACAAAATTGGGATACAAAAAATGTTATAAGGTATTATTTAAATGGTGTGCCTTTATTTTTAGTCTTCTGAGGTAACTATATGTTTGTCTTTATCTCATTGGAGTGAGATTTTGCAGTGCATTTAAAACTCCTCTTTGGCTTGTAGGGCAATAAAACACGCATCCTTTTTCTCACCATGAGATGCTGGAAGAGCCAGGAACGCATAATGTTTGTGGCATGTTTAGGAAGGACACCTCGTTTGTTTTTTGATTTCTTGTCATCGGCGTCCAAGAGTGAGGACAAGTCCAGGTTCACCTTGGAAGAAAGAGAGAAGAGAGACGAGAAAGTGAGTGGGGGAGAGGGAGGGATAGTTGCCACGGAAACAAAGAGAGTCGCCAGTCACCATTTCTTTGGCAGGGGCAGGAATGCCTTTAGTCACCATAGCAACGCAATGGGAGTAATGATACCTAAAATTAAAGCCAAGGAGGGTGCATTTAAAGAAGCCTTTCATCAACTCAAAGAGCTGCAGAAAATGTCGCCAATTTTTTTTTCTTTTCATCAAACTTATGAAGTACGATTAATGTAAGGCGAGCGAACATGCAAGAGTTTGAGAGTGACTATTTAAAGGATGCGTGCTAAATTAACGATTTATTTTCCTTTGGTTTACAGCATTCTGAGACTGGCGCATTAACATTTCAGAGACGTTTAAGATGCATAATCTACGAGAGCTCTGTCTGCGAATAAATAAATTAATAAAAGAAGAAAAGGAAAAATTAACATTTCCACTTTGAAAATAGGGATAATTAATTTCATGCTACCATTGCCACTGAAAGCCATAAAAAGCAGCAGCTCCCCACTGATTTTAAAATTTTTAAATAAATAAATAATAATCAAGCTCTAAAAACAACCTCCTCATTACATTTGCAGCTGGGTGTCATGTGGTTCTTCCCCCATTCCTCTACTCAAAATACACACACACACACACACACACACAAACACATTGGGGGAGAGTGTGTGATTCAGGAAGCAGAGTGAATTAATTGGAGGCTTCATGCAGTGGTATTATTACTGAAAGCTTGTCGGAGAAGTAGCTACGGGCAGAACTCTATTCCCAGCTTGCGTGTAGTGAAGCACCTCGGCCCAATGTTGGGGATCCGCACAGGCTCCAGCTGTCTGTCAAACCCTGACTCACCTGACTTGTACTTGACAGCAACGAAAATACTAACTAACAGCTCTAGAATTGCTAAATAAACTGCATCATGTCTATACTTGAAGCAACCAATGCATCATAAGGGTTATCTATGAGCATTAATGTGACACGTCACCTCAGGGGTTTTGCTAACAAATGGACCAATCAGCTCCGACTTAGGCAACAGTTAAATGAAAATAACATTAATTGAAAAAATATATATTAATCCATTATTAATTTACATTGTGGGATGTGTATATATATATATATATATATATATATATATATATACTTTATGTGTGTGTGTGTGTGGTTTTAATATGATTACTCTGATTTATTTTTAAATTATTTAATTATTTAATAATATTTTTTACAAATAAATACAGTGTATATATATATACTGTATATAATAAAAAAATTATATATATTTGTATATAAAATAAAAATATATAAATATAAAAATTGATAATATGTTAATTAATAATTCAATAATATTTGACAAATAAGTGTTAAATTAATAAATTATCTCCCCCCCCTCCTCCTCCATTTTGGGTCTTATTTGTGAAGAGAAAGGACAAACAATCTGCATAATCTTATGTAAAACCATTATGTAAAACCATTCACAAATTGCATCCACTTCAATGGGGTTGAACGTATGAATGGAGTTATTAATTATTTACACAGAAATTTGTTCTGCTTGTGTTTTATGAATTAGGGCCAAATTTAATTTCAATTAGTAGGCCATAGACATCCTAAGCAGACATAAAAAAGTATCAAAATATGCCAATGCAACTGTCTGAAGCCATGTAAATGCAAAACAAATAATATTTACATGTATATTGGTAAATAATTTAGTAATATTTCATTTAAAAAAGTGGATGGAGTAAAATGTAAAAAAAAAAAAAAAAAAAAAAAAAAGGGCATCCGTACACTGAAGGCATCAGGCTATAGAAATAATTCACCAGAATTACTTGTGAAGATACAGCCCTGCAGTTTCTCTGCATCAAAGCAGAACAGCAAGTCTGTTGAGCGGCTCCCCTCACCTGATTGTTTTGGATTTGGATGGTTCCCTGTGGTAAGCCCTGGGTTAACACCTGCCCCTGTGAGGTAAGCATTGCCACCGGTTGATACAGCGTCCCACCTGTGGGAATCAGTCACAGACACGGGACTGAGGTTATCACAGACTCTACCTCCCTGTTGTTGAAATACTGTAATACCAAATCACCTCGCGTTCACTGCGCCAAAATAAAACAAAAGGGTATTCGGAACGGATCAAGAAGAGAACAAGGAGCTCTTGTTTTGCTCCTAATTAGCTCGATTTCACAGTAATTAGACATTCTGTATTCACAATGTGAAAGGGAGATGGATGTAAAGAAAATGAGTCAAAGAAAAAGCTATATAAATGAAGATAATGTGCATTACTTTCACGAATTTGGAAAGGAAAGCAGTTCCGAATGCTGAGATCTCTGATTTTGGAGCGGGCAAAGGGACTGATGATTGGCCTCCTCACCTGAGACCACCTGAGAGTTGATAGTGGTCATGGCAACGTTGTTCTGTTGCAGCGATCCGGCAGGGACTACGATCCCAGAGGGGTTTATCGTGCTGGAGACAGAGGTGAGGGATGGGGATGAGTTGTGAAGCAGGTCCTATAAGAGGAGGAGGAGGAAATAGAAGTTACTGTCCACATGAGAATTTCTTGGGGGATATGACTTTGTATGAAATTTTGTGAACATCGTAAACATTATATTTTTTAATATATGTTATTATGATATGTCATTTATTATTTAAATATTATTTAAAAGAACCCAATATAAATGAACACACAATAATTATGCCTGTAAATGCCATAATAAGGTATCAATTATATAACATGGAAATAAAACATTCAAAATATAATGGCCTAAATTATCTTCATTTGGGGACTTTTCTAAAAAAATACAATACCGTTTAACAGCTTGGGGTTGGCAAGATTGTTATTAATGTTTCTGAATAGAAGTCCCTCTATTATACAGAACCCTGCACATGACATGAGGACCAAAAAATATGTATATCGTGGCCATGAATTAACAATTTGTTCCTACATCAGCACGTTTTACTAATTCTTTCCCTCGTTTTAAGTAAATCATGAATACAATATTATAATTAATTCCCTTGTTTTACTAAATCTCGACCATGTTCTAATAATTTGTTCCCTTTTTTTAGTTCAGTCAAAACGAGGGAACGAATTAGTTCAATGTGGCCACGATTTACTAAAAACAAGGAGATTAATTATTATATCATGACGTGCGCACAATTTACTTAAAACAATGGAACTAAAGGTGCGTTCACACCAAGGACGATAACTATAAAGATATAGTTCTAAAAATCGTTCTAAATTTGAAAGAAACTATATAGTTGGAATCACTTTCAGAATGATTTTATCTAGCTGATGAACGATTCAAACATTAACAGCCAATCAGAATCCATCCTGCTGTAACGAGCTCGAGCATTTAAAGTGACAGACAAGCACGCACTATTATTGTAGATTCTAGATGAAGTTTCGTGCTTAAGAAACATTCCTTATTAACATCAATTATGAAAACTGTAGTGCTGCTTAATATTGTTTTAATATTATTTGTTCAGGATTCTATGATGAATACAATTAAGTTCAAAAGAACAGAATTTATTTGAAATAGAAATATTTTGTAACATTATAAATGTCTTCAATGCTGCTGTCTTTCGATCGGTTTAATGTGTCCTTGCTGAATAAAAGCATTAATTTCTTCTTCTTTTTTAATCACTGACCCCAAACTTTTGAACAGTAGAGCATATGTGATTAATTCCGATTAATCGGATCATTTGATTGCCATTTTAATTCAGTTATAATTGATTGACAGTCCTAAAAATCCAAAAGTGTGTGCTTTAAGTCTTCTCACGCAGAGGTCAGCAAAGTTCAGCAGGAGCAGCAAGGGCAAGCCAGATGTGACCTTTTGCATCCCCGGGAGAAGAGCTTGTGTTCGTGCAAGTGTAAATGTTACTGCTGTGATAGTGTGTGCATTCATATGGCACTGTGTTTATGTGTTAGAAACAACCTTTAGCCTTTAGACTGAAGGTCTAGGGAGAATGTGTTTGTCAGTCACCTGCTGCAGACCGAGGTTGGTCTGTGATGGTGAATACGGGCCGCCCAGGTCGTTCCGTAGCAGATTGTCACTGTGCATCTTGGTCTTGAGGCAGGTGATGTAACGGTTGCAGAAGTCTTTACAGAGCTCGTTCACCTTCTCCAGCTCCAGCAGGTGGATCCGCAACACCTGGATCGCCTTCACCATCTGTGTCACAGTGTTGGGGTAACGCATTACAAGTAACGTGAGTTATGTTTTCAAGTCACTAAAATAGCACATTACTTTTAAATTTAGAACGAAATATCTGAGGTACTTTTTCAAATAAGTAACGTGTTTTCTCATTTATTGACTAACACCTCTCCTGTCCTCGTGTTGAGAGAAATCAGACGTAAGGCGTTGTGTCCGCTTTGTAAACATGAGGGTTATTGTAGTTCTAGACTAAATGTGAACATTTACACATTTCACTTGCACAAAAGCAGATTCAGTATTTTTCTAAATAAAAAAATAAAAACTGAAATACAAACTCAGAATATAACGCAAACGCAAAAATGTTGTTTTACATAATAAAAATATACTTTATGTATTTAATCTCACTTTATTAACCAATGTCTTTGCTGCTGACCTTTGATTATCCAATTCAACCATATGAATAAGCAAAATTGACTTTTAACATCACATTTGTGTTTCATTTTTTTGTTTTTATGGCTGAAGTAAGAGTGTTGAACTTTCTTCACCTGCATTTGTTTGAAAGGTTTATTTGAGCTGCACCCTCTGTCTACTGTACAGGCGTAATGTTGCTTTGCTTTTCCTGAGGCTTATTCATTTCACTTTTGGTATGACTGGCCTTTACATTTGCCAAAAATAAAACTTTTTTTGTTAAAAGTAACTTTCCCCAACACTGCGGTCAACACAACACACAAAAATTGATACACGAAGTAGTTTACAAAGTATTTACATATATACGTACTATTTGACTATTTTAATGATTATTTTAAATTAGCTTTTAATTTTCATTTAAGTTGTAGCTTAAAGTTTTTGACTTTTTATTAGTTTTTAATATATATATATATAGCTATAATTTATAATTATTTCAGTTTTAGTTCATCAATTTATCAACTTATTTCCGTTGCAAAGGCAACATTTCAAATTTTCATTTGAATGTTTAAGTTTTTAATCAAATATTTACATCTAATTAATTTAATTTAGCAAGATGCCAGTACTGAAAATTAAATTTAAGATACAGCATCAAAAAAGAGATGATACAACCTGAAATAAATAAAGAAATGTATTATTTTATTCATTTATTCATTCAAATAACAAAGGGATGATTTTGGACTTGAAGTAACATCTGTTCCTCGAACTAAGGTATAATTTGAATTCAGAAGAATTTGAATATATTGTGCACTATAATATGGGTCACTTTTTTATATTTTATGGTGATTTTTTTACCATTTATTGTATGAAAAAGGGCAACCAGTACATTCTGGGGGAAAAAAAGAAGTAAATAATGAAGGAATTTCCTTCATTTAGTGAATTATTTCAATAATTATTTCAGTTTTTCAAAAACAAAAACAAAACCAAAATAAATTCTGAGCAAGAATTTGCCTGCCGCGGTTTGCCTGGTTGCGTTGCTTAATGCTACAAACACTTTCGAGTTCTGCTGACACAGTTGGACGGGACTGAACTTTCAGTTCCAACTACCCATTCAAATAGTCACCGCCCAAAGTCAGAACTCAAGGACGACCAAATGGGCTAAAAAATGCTTTGCCAAGGAGGAGATAAATCTGCCAATTACTGCAGCTCGTTTAATCAGGGCTCAGTGCCATCTCTCTGAGGCGAGAACGAAGCGCAGCGCGGGCGCTATAACTGTCGCGGTGAAGAGTTAGTGAACGGAAGACTCGTGTGTGTGTGTGTGACCAGTGTGTCGTAAAGCACACAGATGCAGAGTTAATTGACTGAGCAGCGCTAGTCGGCCGAGTGCCCCGGTAATGATGTACAGTGACCTTTTTCTTCCTCCTTCCCTTAATTTCTAATTACTGTTAACTGTCTTGCAGGGCACAGAAGAGATGAGATGATGAATATGAGGGAGAGAGTTAGAGGAAACGAGAACAATAGAGGGGAAGAAAAGAGCTACGGACTGGGGTGGGCGAGTGTCATTGTGACTAACACTTTTTATTTTCAATAAAACATTGTTTATTATTCGTTTTAATGATAATTTAAACAACAAACTACCTCAGAATTTAAAAGTATACACTATACAGTGCAAATATGCCAGCAGAGGGCAGTGCAAATGTGACATTTAGGTACAGGAAGTAAACCGGTTTTTAAGAGCAGGTAAACAGCTGAACTTGACACAAATAAAGCAACAAGAGACATGAGTGTTTACCAGGTTGTCTAGTTCAGGGTCCTCACTGAAGAAAGGCTTGTGGTCCTGCTCTTGCTGGTGGACGAAGTTCTCGATGTCGACGTCAAAGCTGGCGGAGGTGATGCATTCTGAGCCCTGTGTTGCTTGCTCACACTTCTCAAACAGCAACGCCAGAAGAGGGAAAAGAGGATGTCTGCCGGACACAGAAAGAGATCATATTTAATTATATATTACTGTATTTTTGATAGTATTCATCATTTACTGTATCATGTGTAAATTAATGCAGCCTTATGAGCATAATAATGCTTATTAACCATAATCCTATCCTATTTTATTTTGTATCTTTCCACACATCATGTTTCACATATTCTGAAGGAATTAGAGAGTATATAGCCTACTGTGGATTATGCAGTAAGCCATACACCAGTGTTTAATAAAATAAATAACCAGTTCAATTGGTTCAGTCAGGACAGATGACATTACACAGCAGAATATATAATCTTTGTCATCTTCATTTGATTGTAGGCATAAGCTCTGTCTAAAGGTTTCTTCTAGCAAGTTGACATTTGTCATGTTAACAGCATTTACATTTCCTGTATCATCAGAGGATGAATATGTTTGCACTGGTTTAAGCCTGTCCAGAGAGAGGCTTCTGCTGAAGAGCAGACCTAATGAAAGCTCAAATTCACTCAGCTCAGCCTCTTGAAAGCTAAGCCTAGCCTGACATGCAGATTCAATTAAAAAGAAAACAACATCACCACAACAAATGATTAAGGGTCACGCTTAAGTCAATAAGGACAGCATATAGAAAAACACTAGGGAGCAGTAGGATCCCAAAATGAAACATTTAGGAGATGTTTTAGTTGGCAAATTGCAGAATTGTTCAGAGGTTATGGTCCCATTTGATGGTGTCATTGTAGTGATCCTGATTGCATTTGTGTCATATAAATTATGACATACACTCACCGGCCACTTTATTAGGTACACCTGTCCAACTGCTCGTTAACACTTAATTTCTAAGCAGCCAATCACATGGCGGCAACTCAGTGCATTTAGGCATGTAGACATGGTCAAGACAATCTCCTGCAGTTCAAACCGAGCATCAGTATGGGGAAGAAAGTTGATTTGAGTGACTTTGAACGTGGCATGATTGTTGGTGCCAGAAGGGCTGGTCTGAGTATTTCAGAAACTGCTAATCTACTGGGATTTTCACGCACAACCATCTCTAGGGTTTACAGAGAATGGTCCGAAAAAGAAAAAACATCCAGTGAGCGGCAGTTCTGTGGGCGGAAATGCCTTGTTGATGCTAGAGGTCAGAGGAGAATGGCCAGACTGGTTCGAGCTGATAGAAGGGCAACAGTGACTGAAATAACCACTCGTTACAACCGAGGTATGCAGCAAAGCATTTGTGAAGCCACAACACGCACAACCTTGAGGCGGATGGGCTACAACAGCAGAAGACTCCACCGGGTACCACTCATCTCCACTACAAATAGGAAAAAGAGGCTACAATTTGCAAGAGCTCACCAAAATTGAACAGTTGAAGACTGGAAAAATGTTGCCTGGTCTGATGAGTCTCGATTTCTGTTGAGACATTCAGATGTTAGAGTCAGAATTTGGCGTAAACAGAATGAGAACATGGAACCATCATGCCTTGTTACCACTGTGCAGGCTGGTGGTGGTGGTGTAATGGTGCGGGGGATGTTTTCCTGGCACACTTTAGGCCCCTTAGTGCCAATTGGGCATCGTTTAAATGCCACGGCCTACCTGAGCATTGTTTCTGACCATGTCCATCCCTTTATGGCCACCATGTACCCATCCTCTGATGGCTACTTCCACCATGTCACAAAGCTCTAATCATTTCAAATTGGTTTCTTGAACATGACAATGAGTTCACTGTACTAAAATGGCCTCCACAGTCACCAGATCTCAACCCAATAGAGCATCTTTGGGATGTGGTGGAACGGGAGATTCGCATCATGGATGTGCAGCCGACAAATCTGCGGCAACTGTGTGATGCCATCATGTCAATATGGACCAAACTCCCTGAGGAATGCTTCCAGCACCTTGTTGAATCTATGCCACGAAGAATTGAGGCAGTTCTGAAGGCAAAAGGGGGTCCAACCCGTTACTAGCATGGGGTACCTAATAAAGTGGCCGGTGAGTGTATATTATATATATTATCATAATATATATTACGTCACTGTTTTGGAACAATATTTATACTATATGCATGGTATTTTTTTAATACATGTTTTTTTGGGGTAAATACTTTTTATACTCACCAAGGCTGCATTTATTTGAGCATAAATACAGTAATCATAACAGTGGCTGTTTACGGACAGCACTAAAAGAAGTCGCCCCTTAAAATTGGATCTTTCCAGACAGATGCTCAGAATGAGGGTTAAAATAATCATTTTCCGCATATATATTCATAAGAGTAATTTGTTCACAAATCGGACATCATAGCTTGTGCTCTGTTCGTTGTTGCATGCAAGAAACACTATGTCAAAATAGCATCCTATCTTATCCTATCTTATCCTATCCTATCCTATACTATCCTATCCTATCCTATCCCATCTCCTATCCTATCTCCAATCCCATCCTATCTCCTATCCTATCCTATCCAAATTTGTTCACAAATCGGACATCATAGCTTGTGCTCTGTTCGTTGTTGCATGCAAGAAACACTATGTCAAAATAGCATCCTATCCTATCCTATCCTATCCTATCCTATCCTATCCGTGTTCCTGTGTGTGTATATTTTTCCCCCCTCGCAGAGCCTGTTTGAAAGACTGAGAGAAGCTGTGAGACTGGGTGAGGGGCCCAGGCTCCGGCTGTAACCCACCACTCTCATTTGCAGCCTTTAATAGCTGGCTATATTAGACTCTAATCTGCCTGATCCCAATTTAATGCCGCTCCCTCCAGCTGACGTGACAGGAATACTAAACAGACTCGCAATGCTGAGCAGCGAGGCGATCTGCGCTCCCTCCGGGCTCGTCCCGCTCCCCTCCGCCGTGCCAGTCCCTCTTCCTCTCTCCCCTCCCCAGTCACAGTAAATCCTGGAGGGCATGGCTGGGTTATCTCTCTTCTTCTCTCTCTTCGCAGGCCTGGATCATAACCCGGACACAGCCCGAAAGGCCCAAAGCCAAAGGATGCTATCAATTTAGCTCTCTGAGGATTTGGCAAGTAGGCTGAGGAACAAACTACCCAGAAATTAGAGCATAAAATCGAATTGGAAAGTTAAGCCACAAGGTAGAGGTTCATCTGAACACTCACATTCCCTGGAGTGAGTCTAATAAGGCTACATTACCTTCATTAGGAGGTTACATTTCATATCATTTATCTGCAGCAGAAACTGTGAGATTTTTGGAAACTTCAGTCAAGTCTTGAATACAAATGCGATGACGGATGAGTAGCAGCTCTTATTCTGAACAGAACATTGCATTAACTCAGATGGCATGCCAATCGCAGTAAAATCTTTGTTACTAAAGATGGACAACACTTAGAGCAGTTACTCTATAAACTAATTGCCTCAGTTGTTTCGAAGGGTAGAAAAACTTTTAAATGTAATCTGATCTCTCTGAGCAACTCCAGACTTTTAAATCTCTTCATCTATGCGGTCTGGATGAGGCAGTGTGCCGCAAAGTGCAGAGCTAATCGGTTAATCTTTCAAAATGTGCCGGTTAAAATGAAACACTTAATGCTATTGTCTTTAACCTTTAGTTATCATCTCTCAACTCTTGCGGGAAAGACTGCCCAGGCTGCATCCTTCAAATGTAAAAGTGTAGGCTCATAGTTGGAAACAGAGGGGCCATTAGAAGGACTTTTACATTCTATGATGGGCAAACTACTGATTTACTGACGTCATTAAAAAAAGTAGCCAAAGCCTCTTTGAATTCACTCATCAGATAATCCAGATCAAGATGTCTTTCTTTTGCATCCTTTGCCCTTCTGGCTAAGCATAAAAACAAATTATTGTACTAATGTAATTCAAATATCAAACAAATTATTCTTATGAGCAGGTTCTTGTAATGAAAAACAGTTTTGGTTCCCATTGACTTCCATTGTATGGACAAAAAATACAATGGAAGTCAATGGGAACAGAAACTGTTCTTCAAAATGTTCAATGTATTCTGCAGAAAAAAAGGAAAGTCAAACCAGTTTGGAATGACATGAGGGTGAGCAAATAATGACAGCATTTTCGTTTTTGGATGGACTATCAGTTTAGGGTTTGAAAAAACAAACAAACAAAAACAAAAGAAAAGCCTAACTTTAGCCACTCTGTGTTTAAGACCACTCCAAATCATGACATGTCTTTCTTTTGCATATTCTGCTTTCGATGGCTAAGCATAAAAACAAACTAACGTAATTCAATTCACAAACAAATGATTCGTGAGCAGGTTTTTATAATGAAATGAATTAGTAAAAAAAGACTCACAAACTCGAAAGTTGACTAATTGAATAATTGAATTAACATCTCACTTATTTACTGAACTGTGTGGCCTCAAATATACAGAGTACTGCGTAATTAATGTTGGTTTTAAATTATAAATGGAAAAAATGTGCAAAAACAAACACACTATAGTCTGATTCACAAACAAATGACTCTTTTGAAAAGGTGGTTTTAATGAAAAAAGAAACACCAAACCAAACTTTAGCAACTTTAGCCCTCTCATTAGATAATAAAAATCATGGCGTATCTTTCTTTTGCTCTTGGGTGGCTAAGCATAAAAACTAAAGTAATGAAGTTCACAATGATTCGTATGAGCAGGTTCTTATAATGAAATGAATCAGTCAATTGAGTTGCTGAACTCTTCCGCTGACTCTTATGACCAGGTGCTATAAATCAAATGAATCGTTAATGAAGTCTCACAAACTCCAGACTTTAAAAAAAAATAAACACTACATTTATGTAATGTATACAGCTTTACAATGGTAATCCTGCTGCCATGTTGATACAGCCATCTTATATATCACTGCGTCTGTAGTACCTCCTCAAACATCACGAGGCACCTAGAGCTGGTAACGTGCCAGAACAGCGAGACGTTATCTGCAGTGCAGAGGTCTCAGGACGAAGGCAGCTGGGGAACTAACCCATAAAAGTGTCATTTACTGAGATAAGAGTCAGCAGAACTGACCCTGCGAACTGACGATTAAAGTCGGATATGGCGTTTTTATTTCCATTCAACGAATGTGTTTCATCGACTTAGCTAATGAGACATTTAAGTTATTGGTCTTACCTGTTTTTTGATACCAAGCTCAATATTTTAGCATAGAGGTTTCAAAGATTAAAGCCCTCAAAGATTAAAAAAATAAGTAAATAGCAAATAAATAAATATTTTCCAAGAAACGAAAAAAAGCACATCAAAGCAATTCCGAGTCCAAAACTAAAGCTGGACACATTTTCATGCTAGCTCTAGCTGCATTTGTTTTGGTATCGTGGTGGGCCACCCACGGGCTGCTGGGGAGATGGGGGTGTGCGCTCTCTGTGCTCACCCGGTATGTTTGCCATCCTAATCAGGGCGAGCCAGTGGCTGCTGGCTTTATTAAACCCAGTCTGGGGTGCTCCCACGCTGAGACCGCTCCTCACACACACACACGTTCACATGAACACACACTCCCTCCTCCAGGCTGCATGTCTGGAGCTCAAACTGTATTGGGGGCGCGCACACACAAACATACCACTCGCCATCAGGGTTTATATGGGACCCCTACTGCTGCATTTCAATGAGTGGCGCTGCTCTTTTTCAACGGTTTTCCCCTCTCTCTCTCTCTCTCTCTCTCTCTCTTTCACCTGCAGGGTAAAGGGTAGCTGCGGCCTGTTGTCATACACAGCCGGGTCTTTTCATTGGACCATAGGTGTGAATATAGAGGTTAATAAATACAGAGATGCCACATAAAAGCAATCAAAGGTTTTTAACATGCTATGAAGAATATATGAGCAGTGCTTACTAATGTAAAAGTTGCCATCACAATGCTAGGCTGTACATTTTGGTTGCCAGGATGTTGCTATAAACAGTAGTTACTAAGGTGTTCAAATAGGTTTTTAGAGAGTTGCTATACATTTGATGTTCGGTTGCCAGAATGTTGCTACATGGTTACTAAGGGGTTCTGGGTTGTTTTTAGAGTGTTGTGATGGTTTGCCAAGACAGTGCTACTGTATGTGTTTTTCTAAAGTAAGTACACTATAAATACACGTATACTGTAAAATAAAGTGCAACTGATTTTGCTGTACAGTTGCTAGGGTGTTCTGGGTAGTGTCTAGGGCATTGCAATAGTTGGCCAGGGTGATTTGTAGGGTTTTGCTATACAGTTGCTGGGGTGTTCTGGGTAGTTTCTAGGGCGTTGCTATGGCTGGTCAGGGTCATTTTGTAGGGTTTTGCTATACAGTTGCTGAGGTGTTTCTGGGTAGTTTCTAAGTCGTTGCTGAGGTGTTTCTGGGTAGTTTCTAGGGCGTTGCTATGACTGGTCAGGGTGATTTGTAGGGTTTTCCTATACAGTTGCTGGGGTGTTTCTGGGTAGTTTCTAAGGCGTTGCTATAGCTGGTCAGGCTGATTTGTAGGGTTTTGCTATATAGTTGCTGTGGTGTTTCTGGGTAGTTTCTAGGGCGTTGCTATGACTGGTCAGGGTGATTTGTAGGATTTTGCTATACAGTTGCTGGGGTGTTTCTGGGTAGTTTCTAGGGCGTTGCTATGGCTGGTCAGGCTGATTTGTAGGGTTTTGCTATATAGTTGCTGTGGTGTTTCTAGGGCATTTCTATGGCTGGTCAGAGTGATTTGTAGGGTTTTGCTATACAGTTGTCAGGGTGTTCTGGGTAGTTTAAAAGTCCAGCATGTTGCTATAAAGTTACTAAAAAGTTCTAGGTAATTTTAGATTGTTGTTATGTTTTGAATGGTTGCTAGGGCACTGCTAGTATGTGGTTGCTAGGCTGGTCTGGGTGATTTGTAAGGTGTTGCTATGTAGTTGCTAGGTTGTTGTGAGTGGTTTTTATATTGCTTTAGTGATGTAAGTGGTTGTCATTGCATTGCTACTGTATTAAGGTGGTTTCTAGTCTGTTGCTATGGCGTTCTGAGTAATTGCTAGGGGGTTGGAATGTGGTTGCCAGAGTGTTGCTATACAGTTGTTAAGTATTAAGTAAAATTTTGTTTTGTGGTTGCTAGGGTGCTTTGCATGGTTTCTAGGGCACTGCTACTGTATGCATTGCTAGACTAGCCTGGAAGTTGTGAAGGGTGTTGCAATGTACTGTAGTTGCTATGGTGTTTTGAGTTGTTTATAGAGTTGCTATGGTGATCCGAGTAGTTGTTAGGGCATTACTACTGTATGTAGCTGCTAGTATGGTCAAATTGGGTTTTTAGACTGTTGCTATGCTGTTGCCAAGTTGCAGTCCTCTAACCCTGAGCAATAACATTTCCTAAGCAAGCAAGCACATGCAGCTAACAAGTATTAGATTCATTCACAGACTTTACTAGCTCTTGCTAACAAACACACACGTTCAATCTTCAGACAGTCAGATTGGGTTCGATCTTTAGACAGTCAGTCTGTGAAGTTCAGAACACTGTGCACCCTGGAGACACAAGACAGGATGAAATGGAATAGAACTCGACGTCTACGGTTTTAAATTGAGGAACAAAATCTTACTCGGATATAAATGTGCCCTCAGAGATTTCCTGAGATACTTTGAGTACTATTTACCATAATCTGCCAGTAACAATCTAAAAAATACATCCTTTAAGACGGGCTCAGACTACAGGAGTTTCAGGCTGATTTATGGCTGATTTACCTCTCCCGACATACAGTGAAAAAATCGTGTCCAGGGCATCGGCCGTTCCACTGTTTGATGGATGAGAGGCATTTACAGGTCAAATTTTTAACCTCCCGATCCGCTCGCGGATACATTGCGGTCGACAATATCAAACATGTTTAATATTTAGGATTTTAAATCGGGATGATTACAACTGTGATTACGTCAGTACTTCTACAATAGCCAACGAGAGAAGTCTACAAGGAGAAGGAAGTGACAGAACTTTTGAAATGGCAACCGCGAAACAACAAGCAGCTGTACAGTTCTGGTGGACAAGATGGATGAACGGCTGGTCAAACACGACTGCCTTTATAATTTCTCCTCATTTAATGTCTAAAGCAAGTTGCCACGACACAGTATCCATTTTGTTTACATCCGCTTGAGATCAAGTGAGGTGCTAAATCTGGCATGATAATCGTAAGAAAATCTTGTAGTGTGTGATGAGCCATGGATTTCAAATCTTGTAGTGTGTGCAGGTTTGAGATTTGAAATAAGAAAATGACTGAAGGGTGAGATTTTGGGTTTTTAGATTTTGGGTTTAAGAAATGTCTAATTTTGTCTAAATGTCTAATCCTTATGTGCGTGACGCAACCAGATTTCACAATCGGTTAAGATTTAAAAACTCCAGTAGTCTGTGCCCAGCTTTAGCCTGACGCACAAGATTTAGAATTGACTCTCTCTCAGGATGAATCTATGGCTTGGATAAGATGACTTACTCTGGATGGTATAGAAATCGTAGCACCATTAGTAGGAGAGAGAAAGAGAGAGAGAGTCGTTAAGATGTTGGGCACCAAATGACTGCGAGAGCTCCCCAACAGCGAATGTAAACAGAATTTATGGTGCATTACAGCGGCTGGGGAGAACTGGCTCACCATTTCCTCTCTGGCTGTCAAATTAAAAGCACTCCTGTTGGGACTGATATGCGCTGCTGCTACTGCTGGGTCTTCTAAAGCTGTTCCCCAACTCTCTAATTTCCTTTTCCTTTTCTGTTTTCTATTCCCTCGTTCTCTCTCTTCCGTCAGTCTTTGACACCCCTGATCCACTGGAGCTCAATGAAGACAGCATGACTGTGCACCACAAGACTGAAATCCAGTATCAATGCAAATCCACTCAGCACGCGCCAGTCTGAGTCATGGCAAGAGGGGCAAGAAACACATAAACCCCATTCAGATGTTTCAATAACCTAATATAAGCACACCTATGAGGGTCTGAACACTATACATAGACATAAATACTTCAAAATATGGATGCTGAGAGGTGCGAAGCATTCTGTACACACAAAACAGATTTTCAAAGAAATGTCTAATTTTGAAGGATTAAATATGGACTACAATGGATACAAATCATGAATATATTGATTACATTTGATTTGCTTAATAGTAAAAGCCTTATTTATTTAAACTCTGGATGAGTCGATATATTAATTTCTGTGCCTGAGGAATGAAGGATTGAATTCCTGAAAAAAGTTTGCATTTTCACCAATTATTTTTCCCATTAGTTTGAGTTTTAAGTTTATCTACAATATTATTTAATTTATATAATAATTTTATTAAGTTCTTCGGCAATAAAAACATTTGCTGGGTTTCTTTGTTCGGTTCACTCATGAAACTCTCTGACTTCCCAGCTGAGTTTCCTTTCCATCTCGCTTTTATCATTGTGGAAGAGTGCTGAATTTTACACCCTCAGGAACTTCTTTGGATACATATTACAATTTCATCTCCTGAATTTTATTGGAGCTAATTTTGGATATGTCGCAAGTACCCCACAGGAAAGAGACCCCCTGCCTCGTTTCTAATAAGAAGAGAAGGTCTCGGATGCTTTAAAAGAGAGTGCAGTAACTCGTTAAGATAATTACTGTATCGCACATTTATTCTACTGTTAATAATTAAGCAACACATGCCAGAGCATAGACTCAACAACTCAAACTCACAATACTGGCAATTAGAGAAACGAAAGGTGCGGAAATAAACACCAACCTGCCAAATTGAATCAAAACAATACACAAGGATGCAGTATAAACAAACAGCTATGAATTATTATAATTTTTTCTCTGTTAAATGCCCATTATAGTTTGGGAGGTGAGATGCATGTTGCTTTATACTCTGCATAACAAAGTTAGGGGTCAGGAAGACTTTTTAATGCTCAACAATGCTGTATTTATATTATCAAAGATCAGTAAAAAAAAAAAATATATATATATATATATATATATATATATATATATATATATATATATATATATATATATATATATATATATATATATATATATATATTACAATGAAATTTATTTGCCAAATAATGACTCTGAGGTGACAAATATATTATCCAAAGCTACTTATATTTATGTATACATTTTATAAGTACTTTATGTTTTCCTGGGAATCAAACCCACAACCATGACGTTGCCAGCGATCCTTTTCTGTTGTGCCTCAGCATGTACACGGTTGCTTGGCCAATAAAAATGTATGTCCTGAATTTAAGAGATTGACTGGGCAATTATGAGTAATTACAATACATATATTTGCATCCATATTTTACATTTATTTTTCATTTATCAGATATACTGTATGTAAAATGACTTACAAATTAGGTATAATGAAACATAATGAAATATCTAAATATATCCCTATTATTTATTACATTACATTTCTTATTCCTTATTTGTATCATTCTTTTTTGTACAGTATATTTTCTGTGTATTTTTACACAAATTCGATTTGACACCTGACCTGATAGTACTAGATATCAGGTCTAATACAAATTCTCTTTGGTATCTATTTCACCTGTGCGTTTTCGTTGTGCCGGATGAGGATCAGAACAAGTTATAAGTGATGGCTCTCTGTTGCGCCTTTGAATATTTAGAGCACTTAAGATGTGTCACGTAGGATGAAACCAGAAATCTGTGTGTATGAGAGAGAGAGAGAAGGAGGTGGTGAGATATATACGGCGAGTGAGAAGCTGAGTATGAACGAGAGGGAAGTAGGAGCAGACTCTATGTGTGTGTTTGTGTACGTAGTGTGAATGTAGGCTGAGTCTAGGCTTTATTTTCACACCGCCTGCAGGCCGCCTCCGGCTGGCTGCTCGCATCAAAGGCAGTTTTCTCTCTCTGAGGAGCTGAGAGACTGAGCCCCAGGCCTGCCCAGGCCTTCACAGACCTGCCTCAGGGGTTAGCGTCAAACCACGGGCCTCTGCCACGCCGCCGCGAGACACCGCTAATCATAGCCAGCGCCGCAGCCGGTCGAACGAGCCCTCGCGGCTGCCTTCACACAGGACCCGGTGATGCTACGATATGCATGCGGCTCGCAAACAGCCGCGCTGTGATCAACCGGGAAGGGGAGGATTGGGAATGAGGTTTTAAGTATTTAAAGTGTCAGTGTGCCATGTATTATTTACTTCATGAATAAACGAGGAAAATATGACTTATGCAGGCGTGTTGCTATCCAAATCAAGCGTCTAGTCTGTATGCTTGTATTTAGATCAATATGTTATGAGGGTTTCAAATAACTATAAAACTGCATAATTTATATCTGATGGAACAATGGCGTACAGGTACCTATATAATATTCACTGGGAAAAAAAAGGAACACAAAAGATTTCATATAGTTTGTTGTATATTACACACATTAGGCCTACTGTTGAAAAGTCTGGGGTCAGTATGTATTTTTTTAGTTTTTGTTTTGAAAGAAAGAAAGAAAGAAAGAAAGAAAGAAAGAAAGAAAGAAAGAAAGAAAGAAAGAAAGAAAGAAAGAAAGAAAGAAAGAAAGAAAGAAAGAAAGACTTGTATTCAGCAAGGACACAGAAAAACATTTAGAAATAGAATAGAACATGTTAAATAGAATAGACATTGATAATGCTACAAGTGATTTATTTTTCAACTTTCCATTCATCAATTAATCCTGAATAAAATATAATGGTTTCCACAAAAATATTAAACAGAAAAATTGTTTTCAACATTCATAATAAGAACCAAATCAGCATAATGATTTCTGAAGGATCATGTGACACTGAAGAAGGGTATTGGCTGCTGAAAAATCAGATTTGCCATTAATAATTTTTTTAAAATATATTCAAATAGAAAACACTTATTTTAAATTTTAATACTATTTCACAATATTACTGTTTAATTACATTTAATTACATTAATATTACATTTTAATATAAAAAACATGGTGACCATAAGAAATGTCTTTCAAAGACATCTTAAAAAATCTTAGCAACGGTAAACTTTCTAATGGCAGTGTATGCCATCCAAAACATCATTGCATCGTGTTGCCCATTATTGCATCATACAAGCACTACTCACATTTTCTTCGGAGAAAGTCAAAATCTTGATTTTCTTATAAATGATGTCCTTAATAAGACGTTGCACTATTGCACAACACTCACCTGTAAACGGCTCGTTTGTCTGACTCCAGTTGGGCTTGAGGGTCGAGCGTCACGCTGACCGGGGCGGCCCCAGCCGCTGAGCCTGCAGAGAGGTGGACATGCTGGGCCTTCGAGTTTTGTTGCGTAGTGCCTGTCATCTGAAAAAATGCACAATACAGAAAATCAGAAGAACTGCAGAATATTCTGACCATATTACACACAAACATTTTCATTTGGACCACTGCAGAAAACACTGACATCATCACTGTTTTCTGCAGAGCTGCTTTATAGCTGAATTGAACATATTTCAATTGAACATACTTCAATTACAATCATTTATTAATTTTACACAGTTATTGAACTGAACTGAATCAAAACTGAACTGACTTAAGCTGAACAATGACACAATTGTCTTTTTAGAGTTAGCCTTTTTGAATTCTGTTTGCATTATTAATTAAATCATTATTATCCTGTTAATCTATATTGTGTAATGCGCTATATAAATACAGGTTTTATGGAGCTTTTTTTTTCATTTAGGAGATTAAAAATTCATCTACTAGCATTAAATGGATAATCAAGTGATTCAAATATTTTACAAATGAAAGGTACATCGTCATATTAATTTGTGAATATTTTCTTTTTTTATTTTGAACTTGGACATAAACCAAAATAATAAGTATATTACACAACAGATAAAAACAGTACCAAACTAAACAGTAAAACTGACATCTGTGTTTATATATATATATATATATATATATATATAAAACATAAAATGTATAGTTCTAACTACAAATTCAACTGTAAAAATTCAACTACAACTGATTTTAATGTGGTAAAAACTATGATATTGTTTGGCAACCAAAAACAATTTCTCCTTTTGTGTTCCACTAAAGAAAGAAAAATCATGCAGGATTGGTATGTCATGCCAGTAAATATGACAATTAAACAATTAAAAAAAATATGAAACTATTCCTTTTGTCACACCGCTGAGTAGATGATCAAACTTTGAACACGATGATGAAGAGAGAATGCAGTCTTTTAATAAATCCAAATGCATAAAGATAAATCCAAACAGAGAGAGTGATACACACACGTAACATAGACGATACCCGACAATGAAACACACACAGAACTGAAATTAAGTACACGTGATAATGATGGAGATAATGAGTGCGCAGCTGAACATAATGAGTGACCAAGACAACAAAAGACTAACTCAGGCAGAAGGTGGTGAAACACAAAAAGTACAAACTAACAGAACCGTGACACCTTTAAGATTAGATTTACTGTACAATGTTGGACACCAATCAGATTCTCTTTTTAATCAAATTCAGTTTTCTTTACAGAATTCTTGGACTTATTTACAGCAATTAAATCCGCTCGTAATTCCTGACAAACATAAATAAAACTAAATAGCATGCGTTTGAAGAGCATGCAACCCATTCTGCTTTTACCCTCTCCACACTGATGAGCCAAAGATGCTGTTCAACATCATCTTGCTCATGTGCATGTTATTGGTGGCTCACAGCCAGGCACTGTCGTCTTATCAGATTTAGTTTATTAACGCTTCACTTTCGTGCTTTTTTTTTTTTTGCTTTTATAGCTGTAAGAGCGGAAATGTGCATGTAGTAATCTGGTTTGTTATCTTTTCCGCATTGGAGGAAAAATGGCACACATCCAGATGAAGTTCTAGAAAAACTTGAGGTAAAAGCTAGTAAGAAAAAAAAAAAAAACTCTCAGCATACATATTCAGGAAGGCACTTCCAATGTGTCTGCAATCTCTCGGTTTGCCCATCTTGACAATGTAAGAACGTTAGCGGCTGCAGCATATGGTCTCATTAAAATCTGGAATCTAATTTGAGGCACTTGACCCCTAAATTTTTACGTAGGTCACCTTCTGCAGGAATATGTTCCACCTAGTCATCAAATAAAACTCTGGCAGTCGAGGTGGGCAGAGGTCTTGCCCTCGCATTCGAAACAATGTCAGGATGCACAAATACCCTGTTTAGGATGCATTAGTGGGAGAGAGAGTACAACTCTCCTGTTGTCTACGTTTTCCAATCTATCCCTGTCCTGTTTTTCTTTCTCTTTTGTGATGCAGCTTTGAAAGCAAGCCCCCTCCTGTCTCCCTCCCCAGAACAAAAATGGTTTAAGGGAGGAAGCTGGAAGTCTTAATCCCAGCCTCAAATAGGAAATAAATTAGCTTCTTCACACTTAACTAGCTCTCATTTGCATGTCTCCACCAGCGCGCTGCTCTCTTTTCCCCAGCCTCTAATCCTCAGGGCGGAGGGACACAGCAGCTGGACAGGGAGAGGGGACTATGGGACAAAAACGTAGCTCTGTGTCCCTCTGATTACCTCAGGACAAGCACAATGAAGATTTCACATGCTAAATGTTGCACAGGACCACAAATGCACCTTTTCGACGTCCACAATTGGAGATTTGAAAAAACAAACAATTTGATTCGTTGTTCTTATCATCTTCCAGTCTTGTTAGGCTTTTGGCAGTTAAACAGCATGGCCAGGATGGGAGACCATATTAAACCAGCTTATACCATTAAACTATCTTATTTTCTTTTTATTTCAGCAGGGAACTCATTCAAGAATGAGCTGTATATGCATCTTTTGCAACTGGACTGGATTATAAACCTACATCTAAGGTGGGTATATGTATTTTTTAATAATACATTCAAATCTTTCTTAAAAATAGGTTACCCAAATAAACAGAAAGTTTGTCACAGCCTTCCTCTTTCTTTGCTGTTTGTTTGTTGACTGACCTGTTGGCTCTCCTGGTACGATGGTGGTGGGACGCTCTGTGTGGCCATCATGGTCAATGCTGGTGCTGGGGACACATGTTGCATCATGGGATAGCTTCACATGGATACCCTGAAGGAAACAACAGTGATATAAAGGATTATTGAGAGTGTTGTTGTATGACCAAATTTATACCTACTGGCATATTTACCAAAAGGAAAACAATTACATATATATACTGTATATATATAAAATGACAACAAAATTCACAGAAACAATTCCATGACCCACCACTAGGTGCTGCTGTACTTAAACTGAAAAAAACTGATACAATGTTGGAAGAAATTAATATGTTGAGTTGTTTTGAAACTAAACTAAACTAAACTATTTATATATCATTTCATATATATGAATAATAGTACTGAATCCATTAAGGCATTAGTAACAAGTTTGAGAGACAACAATCTAACAATCTAACACAATCTAAGTTTGCAGTACGTCTGTCAAGAAAACCAGAGGCGGACAGAGTACAGAGCTTTGTTACTTGAGTAAAAGTACAGATACCCCTTGCTAAATTTTACTCAAGTACAAGTAAAAGTACTACATTCAGATGTCTACTTAAGTAAAAGTACTTGTTTTTAAAAGTACTTGAGTATCAAGAGTACAAGAGTAAATTTTCTAAATATTGCATTACTAATCTACTGCCACAGTGTTTACATTTATGCACAGAAACGTCCTACATGGAGTTATGAAAAATGTTAATGTTAATACCTTGGATAATGTAAAAGGAATTGAAAGTAAAATCAAGTCATTTTCATCTTTTTACCATGTTGCTTTATTTAATTTAATTAAAATTTTGGGGGGTCCCATCTTTAAATGCGGGGACAACACACACACACACCACATGTAAGGGTGGCGCTGCCAATAAAGCACCTAAAAGCTGTCACAAAGAACCGGCAAAAGGAATGATTATGAATATGTAAAATATAGCAAGGAGATATTTTAATTGTTTATTAATAAACACTTGTTAATAAACAAGTGTTTTCTTTGTCAGTGTCGGCTAGATGAAGTTGACGATGCTGACTCGCGATCTTCAGTAGTGAACGCGCCAGAGAGAAATGCACATTTCATACTGATTACATAAGCAGAGAACAGTCTGTAGTCTGTTTTCTTTTGTTTTGAATTTTTCTTTTTAAGTAGACATGTCTGTGAGAGGCAAGTAGGCTACTATACACTGAGTTTCGGTTCATTTATGAGACGAGATCCAGTTCACGTGCCGGCGCCTCCATTTCTTATCTATCGTCTGCTATTTACTTCTTATTTATTAAACCCAGGCAATTGGTTGATGAAACATTGATTAAAATTAAGATACAATTAATGCAAAACGAAATTCAGGTTAAAGAAAGGTTTTGTGTTTTCTGTTTGATGTCTCTGTGAAAGTTTTAAAGCATTTTTTATGCCGCTTTCAGAGCGCTCACGTCCGAAACGGAGAACACGTCCATAACATAGTTTTTTCCTCATAAATGCAAACCCGAAAAATAAAATAAAACAAAACAAACAAACAAAATTAATATTTTATGTACTGTGGAGACTGAGCGCCAACCCTTCTTCATTCGCTGGGTAGTAGCCTACTTTGGTTTGCGCAGTGTAATTCACACAATCAGTAAAATATTTTGCCTCCTGAAGGTTTTTTTTTAAGAAATCAGAAATCCCTCGTGGCTACGCCACTGCCACATTTGAACCTGACTGTGTTAAACACACCACATACTCAAGAACATCAAACCAAATGCTTGGCTTACATTAATGTGTAATATAAAATCTGACCATGGAGTTAACTTTGGCGGAAAGCTGAAGGTGATTGCTGATAGGCTGTCCCAATCAGTGGCGCCTGCACAATCCAATCACGTTTGAGAGGGAAACAACAAATTGAGGGTTTCCGAGATTTTTCTTTTACTTTTTTTTTTTTTTACTCGGGTACTCACGTTTATGGATAGAAATTTATTGGAGTAAAGAGTACATTATTTGAGTAAAGTCATGAGTACTCCCCAAAAATGATACTCGAGTAAAGTACAGATCCTTCAAAATTGTACTTAAGTACTGTACTCAAGTAAATGTACTCCGTTACTGTCCGGCTCTGAAGAAAACAAAATAAGCACCTTGAGGTGCAGGTACATGATGAGTTAGTGTTGTACTAAGACAAACATGACAACCCCAGCAGGCCAATCAGTGGCTCATTAGCTCTGTTGTCAGAAGAGTAATTGACACTGGGCAAGAGAAGGCTGGACCCCGGGGATGGTGCACTGTGGGAAACCCTGACTACAGATAATTGGCCCCTTGTTACCACACATGGACCCATGAACCCCGTTTCTGAACCCCGTTTTGGTTTGCTCACATTTTGAAATGTCGTATCATTTTAAATTTGAGTTGCATTTCAAAACAAAACTGGAAAAAAAGTAGTCTTTGTTTTTAAAAAGAAAATTCAGATTTTTTTAATAAACAAACAAATAAACAAATAAGCAAGCATAACTGCAACCCTATAGCTTTCTTATATATACACTTACCGAGTCTGTTACCATCAACATCTTTAAATGTTGGATATTGTTTTTCACATCTGTCTAAGTGCATTCAAAATAAGATTTAGTGCCACCCAGACACATGAAGCATATAAAAGTATTTTCAGTGTTAAACTCGTTGAGTCTTGTTCTATATTTGTTACGGAAACTTATGAAATCACACCCGAATCATTAAAATGATCATTTCAGTTTGACCCCACCAACTCACGGTCTTCAGTCCACCATTGAACTCCAGGCTTTTAGTAGCAGCCCACAGATGTAATAAGCAGAAGCTAACAATCGCAAAGAATACTAAAAATACATAAGCAATCATATATAATTACTCTGAAAGAACAGTACAATCACATCTGCCGAGTTAATGTGGGTGGGACCTCTGCTCCATTCGGTAATTACACGAGACATAAATCACTCATTTAAACCGTGACCTATAAAAGTTCTTTCTGAGCTTTAGAAATAGTAATTTTCTCTCTTGAGAACATCTTGTTAGCTCTGTCTATATCTTAACAGCTTGAAATCTTAAAGAGACAGAATCATGTTTAAATGAGCACATATGCGTAAATAATTCTGTGGACAGCAGAACAAGAGGATTGTCAAGAGGATTGTGGGAAAATCAAGGAGACATAGAGCAGAATACAGTACAGAAGCCAAGTCTGTCAGATGGCAGACAGGATGCAACCTTCCTCAGACAGCAGACAGACAACGGTTTGTGCGGGAAAACAGGAAAGGTGGGTTTTTTCCCCCCTCACAGCTCATCTTCAGGTTGGCAGGAGCATGTGGAAAAGGGTTGAAGGGGCCAAAGCAAACCAAGCAGCTATTTTAAGGAGATCCCATACACACCCACACCCACTCTCTCTCTCTCTCTCTCTCTCTCTCTCTCTCTCTCTCTCTCTCTCTCTCTCTCTCTCTCTCTCTCTCTCTCTCTCTCTCTCTCTCTCTCTCTCTCTCTCTCCTCTCTCTCTCTCTCTCTCTCTCTCTCTCTCTCTCTCTCTCTCTCTCTCTCTCTCTCTCTCTCTCTCTCTCTCTCTCTCTCTCTCTCTCTCTCTCTCTCTCTCTCTCTCTCTCTCTCTCTCTCTCTCTCTCTCTCTCTCTCTCTCTCTCTCTCACACACACACACACACACACACTGGGTCAGCACCTCTGCACTCGGACCATTTCGTGTTGGACTTCGTGGAAACGTGAGGAATTTTCCAAGCACAAATTAGATTCTAGCTTGGCGTTGCATATTTTATGAAGCTCGTCCAAATCATACAAATTGAGAACGTTGTGTGTGTGTGATTTGTATACTGATTACACACCACGCTTGTGTTCTCATTCCAAGTGCTATCAGCCGAAAGGCATCTTCACTGTTATCTCGCCTCATTTTAATTGCAAATTTTGTGAGCGAGTTGGTAATTAAATGGAAAATTGCACATTAATTGATGAGACTAAAGATAAAGCAATTCCAATTATTGCACGGTATTTTAAGGGGGCCTCTCAAGTCTTGGTCCCTGGAGTGGGGTGGTACCCACCGCAGCATCATAATAATAATGCGTACACACCGTGTACACTAGGTAACAGCTCTATCCACAAACCTGTATTTGCAGACATGGACACACACACGCATACCTTATAATGAGCAAAGAAACCTCCGAAGTCTCTGCGGGCGAAGGGCGTGCACTGATTAAGCCTTCTCTCCTGCTCTTTTAAAACACATCATCACTCCTTCTGACTTAACATACCAGGTATTGATTTCAATCCATCAGTCGATACAAACACATCGATCTGTTCATTGATATACAGTCGGACATTCTTCCCGTCATGCACCTAAACTGCTGCGTATACTTCAGGGCATGCACTTTTAGCCTTGTGTGTAGTAAGGCAGTACACATGAGTACACATTGTATGAGAGATCAGGATGTTACTCTAGACACATTTTCATTTTTCGGGCCAAAAGGGAAAATAGGAAAAAATGTAAACTGAAACCAGCAAAGATTTTTCAGCAGCCATAACATAATACCAGTCTTCATGTCTTAACTCCATGTCTCAACTGTCACTTTTGATCAATCATCCTTGCGGAATATAAATATTAATTTCTTAAAATAATCTTACTGACCCCCAACTTTTGAACGCTACTGTATGTTTATGTTGCATACACATACACTAAACTTTTACTTATTAAAAGTAAAATTATTGGTCAGGAAATTAGCAAAATGTAAGCAAATGCACTATACTTAAAAAGCCATTGCTGTCTCAGAAAAACATCAAAGACAGATTGAAGTTTTTTTTAGCAGATTATGGGAAGTTGTGTGAGGAGGGATGAATCACAAATGAAACACAAGTTGCATGGTGATGCTCCAGAGCGGTGTCTTTGAAGATCTGCTGATAAATATAATAATAAATGCATTTCTACCACAGTGAAGCATGGAGGAAGAGCTGTCATTGTGCAGAGCCTTTTTAGCTGCTGGGATTGGTGAGCTTCACTCTGAAAAGTAATTTAATGCTTTGGAGTATAGGAGAATATTGCAGAGTGGCTTGCTTCCCACAAATGAAGAGTTATTATTTAAAGAGGAACGATCAGATGTTATTTCTCAACAAGACAATGCTCCTGCACAAATTGCAACTATAACCAAGAAGTGGCTTGAGAACAAGTCCATCAGGCTCATGTTTTGGCCTGGTCAGAGTCCAGATTTGAACCCTATAGTGAATATTTGGTCTCACATTAAACTCAAACGAACTGGGAGACATTTTTCAACTACTCATGAACAGTTTGAAGCCATTAACATTGACTCTTCTTCCTGTAAAAAGCTGCCTGCAAGCAGGGGAAGGCTATTCCTTTGTACAGTTTTTATGCAATTCTTGCTAATTTCTTGACCAGTAATTTGTGATTAAAATGGTTAAGACCATTAAAAGACCAATACATATTTTAGGGGTATTCTCTTGGGTATTAGCGCATTCATAAAGAGTGTTTTCCCATTAAATTATACATTAAAGGTTGTTAAAGCCTCGGTTGAATTGCAGTGACACCAATTTAAAGAGAACATAGTGTAAATTACTATAACTATACTATTTCTATAACTATAAAATTATAATATGAATAGAATTTATACCTATACCAATTAAAAAATAACTTAAAATTATGAATTTTATTTTTGCATCAACAAAGATACTAAAACTACATAAAAGATAAAGCTAAAAAGACTAAATAAAATGAGCTTTAAAAGTAACAATATTCTTAATTAAGCAGAAATTAAATAGTACCAAGTTAATTGCCATAACTAGTAGGAAGTTGTTAAATTACAGTGTTTCATGAGAAATGTGCAATTGTAAGTCATACAATGCAGCAGCCTGTAACTTCCTGATTTGAACTCATAATTACAGCTGGCAGGGAGAGCATTTAGAGGCTGGGGAAATGGAAAGTAAAGTGGGGATGTATTGAACATGTCTGGTGTGTGTCTGGAAAAAATGGAGAGTTCGAATGTTAGCCCTCTTCCCATCGATACTGTTTCACCAGACCCCTCACCCACAATCGTTTGACTGTTTGATCAGTCGATAATTAACACAGCCACCTGATGGAAAGCTGCTACTGACGAGGCTAATAGAACAATGTCGGAGAGGATGTTTAGTAATGACAAAGCCTGCATGCTAATTTATGAACTGAAAGTAGCCTATATACTGAAATGAAGAAATCACAGCAGTATTGGGAAATGATCATGTCACTGTCACAAACTCTTTGTGTCAGCATGTAAGTGTTAGCATCTAGCTGAGTTTAAGGCCCCTATATCAAACACCCAGTGCAATGTGGCACCAGGTGCGACGCAAGAGTTTTTTGCTGGTTTCAGCCTGACGCAGTTATCATTTTTACGTCCTGCGCCACGTTGTTTAAATAGCAAATGCATTTGCGCCCACTTGTGTGCCCATGGGCGTGCTGGTCTGAAAACGAGGTGTGTTCTGGCAACTGAAATAGACTGCGTCATTGACCAACTGAAACCCGGTCTTAAGTCAATGGTGCAGTATTTTAAATATAAACACTGTATTTATATTTATTTTTTTGGTTTATTTAAAACGTGTTAGTAATATGCACCTATAGGCGGGCCACGACGCGCGTAGACTTTGTCCCGTAAATGGTCTGCTCGCGCGCTTTAACCTCATGCACGAGCAGATCCGTTTCCTCGCTAGAGAAGTGTTCAGTTTTTCCGCTTGCAAATTTCGCCATGTAAATAGCGAATACGCCATGGCGCAAGCACAACTGGCTTTTAAAGGGAATGGGAGATGAGACTCTAATTTGTTTATTGCTCATTAAGAGAATAGGGACAACTGACCATTTTTCCCGTCGTTAAACTAGCAAAAGTGGATTCGGACATGCCCTAAGTGCGCTTGTGCCATGCGCTTAGATCTTTAAATTAGGGCCCTAAGACTTCAACATTACAGTATGTTTATACTAACATTAATAATTCATTACTTAACTTGTACTTAACACAGTTTATATATATTTAAAAACTCCAGCTTTAACTGTGCATTTACAATTGTGTCGTGGCATCTAGCCAAACATCTGCAACTACTCTTGCTATCAGCTACAAACAAATGGAGGGGAATGACTATGTATTGAATCTCTCGGTCCGGGACACGCATCTTTGTGCACAATGCAGAAGGATCAAAGATGTGTGACTTCCTCCTAGTTGGAAACATCCTTTGTGGACGGGCCACGGAGGACTCAGCGTGTGAGCCGGTGCAGAGAAAGAGCAGCAGTTTTTTATTTCCACGTTAAGCAGAAACAGGTGAGCTCTGAAGTACAGGAGGAAGTGGTTCGTGGTTTATAGATCCCATTCATCATCATCCGCATAGTCTCCCCTTGCGTCTCACAGCTAGCCCTCACATCTGGGAAGAGGGTGTTTTATATATCTGTTTACCAGGCAAGCTGGCAGACTGAAGAAACAACAGACCTTCACTTTCTCTTGAGACACTTCAAACGTGGCACGCCACTGGACGCCGTTTCGAAAACAACTACATAGATCATTTCATTTATACTGTAGGTGAAGTGTTTTCTGTGCCACTGGTGTCACAAACCAATTATACATGGACTCAGTACACTAGTTTTTGTCTTTTGACAAAACTAACCTTTAAAGGCACAATATGTAATATTTTTTCGCCACAAGAGGGCGCAGTTTCCAACAATAACAAAGGCGTAGGTTGATGATGCAGTGATGAGCTGAATGATGGCACTTGCTGTCAAGCTGATGGATCTAATAATGTTTATGGATGAGTGCAAACATTCATTTTTTTTAACATTACAGTGGTATGAAGCAGGTCGCGATTGCTAGAGACAGATATCACACGCGAGTCCCGCGGATATAAAGGAATAAGGACATATAATTCAACCGAACTACCCGCAAGTGCTGGATTACTCACACAGGTCAGTTTATTAGACGAATTAAACTTGTGAGGTAACGCAGCGCTGCTTCACTTGGTCTAACGTTACACTATCACACTAAACGGCATTTAAATGTGTGTTGACAGTTATAATGTTATACTAACTTACGTGTTAGTTCGTTTGCTATACGAAACTAGCAGTAAGCTAGATCAACATTAGAATAACATACTGACCATATTCTAACATTTCATCATGTTGAGCTAACGTTATATAACATTGATTTGTTTTATGTACATTTGCTCACCTGTCTAATAAAGCTGTGAAGTCGTGACTCGTGAAGCTCTGTCAAGTCCAAGTTAGTCACGGACGTGGAGCTCTCGGCATTTCAAAAACGCCATGCTGATATTGATCCTCATTTTAGTTCTCCTTCTTTGTCCCAAAGTCTGCTTGCCATGGTCTATGTTTGAAAGAAACAAAAACTGCGTGCCGCTAAACGTTACGCACTATGCAGTTGTCCACGTCTGTCGCCATGGTTACGTCATGGCTATGGCAGTATGAACGGAAACCGAGGATAGCGTGGATATTGCGTCATTGACAGGCGTCATTTTTTTCCGGGACGGCCACTTATTTAAAATTGGAATTTCTCTGAAATAAATTTTTTTTGGAGACTTTTGGGATATTGTAAGTACACAACTGCAGGAAATATATCACACTGTGCAAGTGATTTTTGGATATTTTATTACAAAATTCTTACATATTGTACCTTTAAATGTAATCAATATTTCGTGTCATATTCATAATTTTTTTGTCACTAAATTGGTATCTAATTTTACTCCACAAAAAAATGCGTTATACATACTGACTAGCACATAATATAGTTAAGAAGTTTGGGGTTGGTAAGATGTTTTAATGCCTTTTTTAAAAGAAGACTGTGACTCAAAGAGTGAAATTATTTGATCAAAAATACAGTGAATACTGGAATGTGAAATATCACAATTTAAAATGCAATTTATACTGTAATGGCAAAGCTAAATTTTCAAACAGCCAGTGCTTCAGTCTCCAGTGTCACATGATCCTTCTAATATGTTGATTTGATGCCCAAGAAACAACTTATCAATGTTGAAAAGAGTTGTATTTAATATTTTTGGAAACCATAATACTTTTTTTAGGATTATATGATGAATAGATACTTCAAAAGAACAGCATTTATTTTAAATAAAAAACATTTGTAACATTATAAATGTCTTTACTGTCACTTTTGATTTATTTAATGCATCCATTTTGAACTGACCCCAAATTTTGAACGCGTATTCTGAAACAATCGTATTCTCTCAATCGTTTTGAAAGCACACCAGTGTCTATACTTCTCAGGCGAATCAACTTGCGAATGACTTTCTTATAGTTGTCTCTGCATTTTAAGCTGGTATATAAAGTATTTAACCATCAAAAATGACACACTACGGCTGTAAAATGAATGATTAGTATGAATCAATAGCGAAAGACTTCATTGTAAGCTCTAGCACTGTCCTCTGTGCCTAACCTGAGGAATTGTTGATCTTCAAAGCAAGCGTGTGCCGGTGCCAAAAGTGTATCTGATTGTGATTTCCCTGGCTCTTTTTCTATGTATCCTGTGTGGAAGTTTGTCATTCACAGATGCTGCAGGGAATGCAATGAATAATTTTATACAGTGCGCGTGTGTCACAAATGCCCAAATATCATGAATCTTAATGTCCTGAGTCAGGACTTCTCCAAAGTGAATATATAAAACCGGCCCACCTGAATACATTTGCTACATTAGAGGTCCTTCCATGGGCAGATTTGCAATGCGTTATGGGCGCGTGCAAGTGTGCGCTGGGAAAGAAAAAGGACGGAGATATGGGGTTTGATTAATGAAGAAGGGAAAGGGGCAGTGTGTCGGAGCAGAACCCCAGCGTGGGGACGGAAAACTCCGGACCAGGTTCTCAGGCCACACACACACGAATTTACAACATACAAACATACACCCCAGGGCTATACACCTTCAGGCAACATGCTGCTATTGCATACAAACACACACACAACAGTGTAAAACAGCTTGGGAGACTCAGCGTCCCAGCACTGCTCATTAACCTGTAGGAACCACAGGTGGAGGATTAATCTCTGATATTCATGAGCTCAAATCTCTGTCTGTGTGTGTCTCATACATGTTCAAATTATGGCTTTCCATTTGGTTTAAACAGTTCACCCAATAATGAAAATCATGGTCATCATTTACAAACCTGTTTGGCTTTCCTCTGATGAGGAAGATTATTTATGAACTTAGGGGTCCAATGTTGTTTTGGAGCCCATTGAAATATAATGTATACGAAACAAAAAACAAAAAAACAAAAATCTAATGGTTCATTTTACTAATGAAATGGAAGGTCAAATCCAGCACATTGCATTACAGAATACAGTATTCCACACAGTGCGCACTTCTTGTACACCCGACAATTTTACTAAATGTAAAAGGTTATGCAGAGAAATTCTCAGAGAAAATTTGCATTCTGTGATTGTGTGTATGTGATTTAGAACACACCCTTTGTGTCTGAGATATTCAGAATCTTCATTCACCATTCATCCAATCTATCTGCAATTTCACTTGCCTTTGTATTTATGGTAATGATTGTTTGGATATGGTAGATCTAGAAATAATTCAAAAGTGTCCTGCTTTTTAAAATTAGATTAAAGTCTTCGCTGAAATGGGTGTTGCGGAAACTTACTGTGTGGTGAAATTTTGCTATTCCCAGAGGCCTGATGGTTCGCATGCAAATGACCTCATTAGCATAGCTAAAAGCTTTTATTATAATTAGCATTTTCTCAATAGACTGCACAAGTACTTAAAGAATGGAACCTACAAGATTTACACTATCACAATTGCATTTTCAATTCCAGATTTATTCATAGACATAGACATGACTTTTTGTGTAACTTTATCAAGAGTTTAGATGGACAATATGATGGAAACTTGCATTAGCTGTGACCTGAAATGTTGATCATACTGTACGGAACCACAAGGATATCCTTTGGCTTATTTTCAATACACTTCCTGGCTAACGGTTAAGATAAAGGAGAGGTGTGCACGTACAACACGTAGACCAGTTTTACTGTATGACAAGCTGAGAGGGCCAAAAGCTAATAGCACTCTTTTGAAAAGAATTCAATACAGCTTGAAAATTGACCAAAAGCTTTATTTAAAGTGCTCTTAGATCATTCTAACTTTTATGTGCCTTATGTGGGCGTGTGTATAATTCTGTAACTGTGTTGCAACGGCATAACACAATCGCATCTTGATGGCTTTAGCGCACACAAGAGTGAGCGGTCGTTCCTGCCGATGACACGCCGTGGTTACAGTTCCTCACTGCGCTGATAGAAATCGGAATATTGAAGGCTGGAATTCCACCGAAATTGGAACACCTGAGCTCATAGAGAGTGAAGGTAATCTTCAAGAGCTTGCTGTCAAATCGGTTTGGTCGCTCTCATGTTGAGCAGAGATACGGGTAAGGGGACAGTGTGTGCGTTATCTCGCTTTCCCAATCTGCAGGGCTGTTTAAATGGATACCTCCTAATCTTACCACGAGGCATCCAGCTCTGTTGCTTGGTGAGACTTTGGGTAGATGCGGCAAAAACCAGAGAACCTATCTGTGATAAATGTGTTGAGAGATCAGAAAGCAGTCTGCGCTAATACATCATTCTGCAGAAGTCATTTCAGTGGACGCTTGCTGAGTGATTCTTTGACCGATGGAAACGGTGGCCACTTATGCCTGTTTTTAACCTATTTAGCACGTCGTCCATCAATTTCCACTCAGTTGCTGTTACTGGAAGAACAGTTCTCCAGAGGAGAACTGGCCCCCGACTGAGCCTGGTTTCTCCCAAGGTGTTTTTCTCCATTCTTTCATCTGATGGCGTTTTGGTTCCTTGCCACTGTTGCCTTGGCTTTTGGCTTGCTTAGTTGGGGACATTTAATATTCAACAATATTATTGATCTGCCTTACTTCAGGTGGACGATGACGCAATTTTCTCCTAGAAACAAACTTGTTGTATTATTTTCATGTTATCACTGTGAAGCTGCTTTGATACAATCTGTATTGTAAAAAGCGCTATATAAATAAAGGTGACTTGACTTGATAAGCCTTGGAAACAGGCCTGTTTTAGCCATCGAGCATAAAAGAAAACGGTATCATTTTTTACTCAGAAGCTCTGAATGAACTCAATAAATAAATAAAGTGACTGAGGATTCTGTGCAATATGTGTGTGTGTGTATATATCTATATATTATATACGTTTATAAATATGAAAAATGTTAATATAATTTATTGTCAATATTTGTACCATCCATTTTAGAAGGTTCCTTGTATAATTTATAGCAATAGCCAATATATCATTTCTTTTAAGGCCCTCTGAAATCAAAATTTAAGCTTTTTAGCTTTTAGTATGAATATGTTAGCCTTAAGGTTATGAATAAGCTAGTGTGTTCCAAAACAATGTCAAAATTCACATTTAGGAGATATAAGCATTCAAAACTTACAGTCCCTCACTTCCGCTAAAATAGATCACAGATTTTTGACATCACTGCGGACTTCAGCATCTCATCACATCTTCTGTCCAATCAAATGCTCTCTAGAATCTAAAGCGTCCCGCCCCCTATACTATAAATACCACCTGGCCAAAGCGACCTGCGTTGACACGTCACGGAGCAATATGGATTGGAGATGTGTGTTTGCTTGCTCAAACTCGAGTTTTCCAACTGTAGGTTGGCTAAGAATGAAATGGCTAGAATTTATTCACACCTCTACTATTGAATCCAACGTATCATTAGTGCTCGGATGCTGTCAAGTACGACTTGCAGTCTGTGAGGTAAACTAAACGTTATTGGCTATTTGAAATGGGGGAGGACCCATTCAATATGTCCCGCCTTAGCTTCCTGTTTCAGTGGAAATTACATCAACGCATCATACAAAGCTGAGCGTTCCAAGGCACATCAGTGGGCCTTTAACATATATCACATATATGTGTCACAACTCACAAACAAATCTGATTCGAAATTACAATGAATTGGAATCAAATGGAAAGCTTGTGAGTCTGAAACAAATCAAATTGTCACCAGCAAACTTTGTAAGCATCTGCCATTCATAGTTAATTTTAATTCATCAAAAATACTTAATAAAATATATATAATAAAAAAATCTAAAGGCATCCAAAATGTTGACAGCAACATAAATATGTGTATAAAATATAACAGCAGCAGAAAGAAAATTAAAATGTTAAATGCAAAAAACTGCTGAAATATTGAAAATTGAAACAAGAGTGCACTGTGACTGCTAGTAGGGGAGACTGTGACGGTCTCCCCTACTACAGCTCCAGCGATGGGGATAATAAATAAGGTGCTATGCTATGAGAGAGACACAGAGCATGAGAAGGCCTTGCCAGGAATGTGGCAGTAGGATTAGGGCAAGGGTGATCAGCAAGCATGCAGAGGATTCAAACCCCTTCCATTCCTTCCCTAAAAAAAGAGAAAACCTCAGGAGCACGTGTGTGTGTGTGTGCGCTCACAGAGAGAGCCACGGGGGGTTAACGAGAGGGGGGATTATCACACACACGGGTTAACGAGAGGGGGGATTATCACACACACTCTCTGACTGCTCTGATTGTCAGCAGATTCCTAATGAAGAGTTTAAGTTTCAGAAGAGTGCTGCAAGGAGACTCTGCTGCAGGCACGTATGTTCAGACCAGCTATGAGGGTCAGATGATCAGTGCATGCTGGACACTGATGAGATATATGGCTAAATGGTTAAGAGTCATAATCTTTCATTTCGATGAAATTTCACAGTGTCTTATCGTATACGTGGAGATAAGTGAGTGAAATGCAGCTGTTTAAATCTAGTCTGAGGTAAAGACAAGCCACTGAGGTAATGCTAACCCAATAACAAGATTTTTTACTTGGCAGTGGGAGGTTGAAGAGAGTAGGTCAATTTGAGGGAGAGAAAGAGAGATAGGTCTATCTATCTATCTATCTATCTATCTATCTATCTATCTATCTATCTATCTATCTATCTATCTATCTATCTATCTATCTATAACTATTGATCAGTCCACCTGTCTATCTTTTCTCTGTGTATTATTTGGTTGTCTGTCTATCCATCCATCCATTTATCGATATTTCTATCAGTCTATCCATCCATCCATCAGTCTGTGTATCCATCAATCAATCAATCAATCAATCTATCTATCTATCTATCTATCTATCTATCTATCTATCTATCTATCTATCTATCTATCTATCTATCTATCTATCTATCTATCTATCTATCTATCTATCTATCTATCTATCTATCTATCTATCTATCTATCTATCTATCTATCTATCTATCTGTGTGCCTTTAAGTCTATCTATCCTTCTATCCATCTGTCGGTCTGTCTATCAATTAGTCTTTCCATCTATATATCCATCTGTGTATCCATATGTGTATTGTCTATTACTCTACACATCTACATGCCTATCCACTCATTTATCCATCTATCTGTCTGTCTGTATTTCATGTCCTACAATTTTTCCTTTAAAAAAAACCTCTGCCACCAGAGGATCTGGAACACAGGGAGAGCAAGGTGCCCATGGAGTATTAAGAATCAAACCAAAGCGAGTTCTAGAATGTTTTATAAACTGTAAACATTTTAAAGAATCTCATTATACAATGTTCAACACTTTCTGAGCTTGACAGAAACAAAAAGTCCTTAAGAGCAAGTTTAACAGGGAGAAAGATTCACTTAGAAAAGAGCAAGAGACAAGACCAGTGGAGCAAAAATGAGCATGGTGGGATAATGAGGCGATGTTTGCTGCTCTTGGCCCCAACAGCTGATGTTTGTCTTTGCTTAGTGCCCGGAGCTACGCCGAATGGAATCCTTGGAAACTCCAAACAATCCAATATTAAATTTCCTCTGCAATGCCACAGGGAGAGAGAATCATGCGTGGGGGGGAAAGGATGGCAGCGGGGAGATGAGAAGAGTGAGAGAAAGAGAGACAGAGAAAGAGAGAGCAAGACAAAATACACTCATAGAGGGTGAGAAGATGAGATGTCAGGGGGGTGCGGAGAAAATGAAAGAATGAACAAGAGAGAGACGCCGATAATATTCAGGGATAAAATGACAGGCTATTTTGAATGGAAAGTCTCTCACTGGCCATCTCCAGGTCTGAGCCAAGTTTCGAACCCGCAGGTGCATCAACAACTGTGGCGGACCGATGGCTTCCATCAGATATAGTGTTACCATGAAAGCTTCCATGTGCGCCTCAGGGAGACAGACACATTCCATGGTGTATCTATAACATTTCAAATAACCCTCAGTCCAATTTCTGACTGTTTATTTTACTAAAATGGTAGCGTTCTTCCACCTAAAGGGGCCATTATCTAAATCATCGGGGCTGGTATGCCATGACTAGACCCACATGGAATCTCTGCAAGAAACTCCACAGTTTCCCTTAAAATTAGAAGCATCCTTCATAAAGTTTGCTGAATTCCCCACCCCGAATTTTGATTATGATTTCAGTTTATACGAGTATAATTATACTTCATTATTTCACACAAGTATAATGATTCAGCAACATTTCAGCCATTTTTAAATCCACACTGCAGAATGGGTGCACACTTTAAAACTGTACTTTCTCCCATTTACATCTAATTAATATTTGTATTCCTTTGTTGTGTAAATTTAGATCTGTGTAAACAAATCAGATATATTAAACAGTTCACATTTATTGTTGCTCAGCTAAATTTCTCTAGCAAAATACACTCATTTCAATAGGAATCCATGCGATCTGAAGTTTCTTGTGAGGGTGAAAAAGTTCCCCTATCAGATTTCGCTCATGTTCAAGTTGTTCAACCAAAATCTGCTTAGTTTGAAAACGGTCTTTGAGTGAGCAGTGCTCCATACATCGCTATGGTATTGACAATGGACAATACCTTAATTTAGCGCCAAATTTCGCTAATGTGATCGCACATTAAGTTTTATCTTTCATAAAAGCATTTTTGTGATACTGTATATATTAGTACCATATTGGTTGTCAGCTGATACTGGATATTTACCTGTTCATGTTAATTTCCTCGGTTTTAACATTTAGATTACTGTTAGGACTTTAACAAATTTCAAAATGAATCATAATGTACATTATAACATTGTGATGCCTAAATTCACTTGTAGCATTGAAAATGATTGAATTTATTTTATTGTAGAATTTTATTTACATACTTTTTTAGACAAAACAGTAAAAAAAACAGTTATTTATCATACCATATTTTGATAGGTAGGTAGGGAGATGGATGGAGACAGAGACAGACAGACAGACAGACAGACAGACAGACAGACAGACAGACAGACAGACAGACAGACAGACAGACAGACAGACAGACAGACAGACAGACAGACAGACAGACAGACAGACAGACAGACAGACAGACAGACAGACAGACAGACAGACAGACAGACAGACAGACAGACAGACAGACAGACAGACAGACAGACAGACAGACAGACAGACAGACAGACAGACAGACAGACAGACAGACAGACAGACAGACAGACAGACAGACAGACAGACAGACAGACAGACAGACAGACAGACAGACAGACAGACAGACAGACAGACAGACAGACAGACAGACAGACAGACAGACAGACAGACAGACAGACAGACAGACAGACAGACAGACAGATAGATAGATAGATAGATAGATAGATAGATAGATAGATAGATAGATAGATAGATAGATAGATAGATAGATAGATAGATAGATAGATAGAGACAGACAGACAGACAGACAGACAGACAGACAGACAGACAGACAGACAGACAGGCAGATAGATAGATACAGACAGACAGACAGACAGACAGATAGATAGACAGACCTATCTCTCTTTCTCTCCCTCAATCATGACTTATATTGACCAACTCTTTTTTTTACCTGATAATTATTTTTCATTTTATTATATATTTTTATATAATATTAAAATTCATCATTGAGGAGAATTGTAATATTGTTGCATCCCTAATTTTGAAAAATCCATTTTAAATGACAGATTATTACAGTTTACAGCAACCTCTGTGTTTATCTACCACAAAATCCGCACCTCTGGAGCAACCCCTGTGGATATTGACTCCTTACAAACCCCTTCTATGCTTCTACATGAGGCTCATGAAGGTGTTTTGTATGACACGTAGCGAGAGAATGTGTGTGTGCGTACACACCGCAAGTCCAGCAAACGCTCTCCAGTGGAACCCCACGGTCAGGACGTCTCCTCTCTAACGTACACACACCGCAGCTATGCAGACAGATCGCTCTACGCTCTCGCTCAGTCTCTCTGGAGGTGTACAGAGAGACCCTGGCCGGCCCCAGAGCTCTGCCCTGGCCATCTGGAGTACATTAGGGCTGGGGGGGATATTGGATCCCCCTGCCGTGGCCGGCTGAATGGGTGGCCCGGCGCAGCGCAGCCCTTTTCAGCAGCCCAGCATGATTGATAGGAGGCCTCACTCGCTGACTCCTGCTGCAGCCACCACACACTGTGACCAGAACACACACACTACTACAAGCACTACCTCCAAAACTGTGACACGCTGACGCCTCAGGAGATCGGCATGAGCAGACACACTATAATGGGTGGTACTGTATAAAGTTTTACACCACCTGATTACATAACAGCACTTCATCATAACACCAGACCTGGCTTGCGAAACAACAGATGTCGTCAATAAAACATGAAAGTTCATCACACGCAATAAATCAGAGAACTGGCTACAAAACTAAGGATTAACCTGACAAATTGGCAGCAAAGTGAGCTGTACTAAATTTGTATTCTGTAGCTTGAGAAAAGCAAATCATCTCTCTGAAAGAGAACAATATTTCCTTACATTAGGAATGATAAACCAAAAGACTGACAATCGATTACACAACAACAACAGAATTTCCAAAACGGGTTAATTATCATTAACTCATGTTAACCCCTCCTAAGTGTTTTAGTACCACATTAAAATAAAAATAAATCTAAAATTTCTTATCTTGACATGGATGATATTGGAAAGAGTTTTTGAATTATACAACGTCTTAGTGCCATGTAAAAAAAAAAGTAAATAAAGTATAATATTTTAAGAAAAAAAATGGTTAGACTTTATTTTAAGGTGTCTTTGTTACACTGTGATTTTACATTTAAGTACTGAGTAATATTAAGTAACCGCAATAGGGTTATAGGATTAGGGCTTATTTTATGGTTAGTTGCATGTAATTACGCATAATTTATACTTATTACTATAGTAACTACATGTAACATATCTAACAATGGCACTGTAAAATAAAGTGTTACCAAAAAAACATTATGCAAAGAAATGTGGTAATCCCAATAAGAACAGGCCACTTTATTTTATTTTTAAAATATTAAAACATCATTCCTGTAAGAGGCCTATTCTTTTCAAAATATTGTCCATTATTTCATTTCTTTATTTTATTTTAACACTAAAAGCACAAAAGCACTGTTGTAGAATGATAATCAATTTTCAATGTTTTTGTCAACTGATAAACATTACAACCTATTGAACAGACTTTACTTCACTTGTTTTAATGTCCATCAAATTAAATCTGGCTTCAATATTGGTGTTCTCCATTCAGTTCTACATTGTGTGGTTCTTTTGAAAAACTGGTATGCAACAAATATTTTATGCAGGATGAGAATTGTCAAGATTTGGCGACTAGTAATGCACCGTGCAGACTAGAAACAATACAGCAATTTCAAAAACCTGTGATGAAGAATCTACAATCTACTAAGAACCATATGACCAACGCACTCATATTGTTGAGTAAAAAATAAATACATATCCTGTATATATTTTTGGAGTCTTTAAAAACTTATGGAAAAAATGTAAATGAAGAAAATGTAAATGAAGTTTGAATGACTAATTGCCTGAGATTATAATATAGCCCATCATAAAAGTTCCTCCAAGCGCTCCAAAAATAGTAAGAACTAATTCTAAAAGCAAGTTAAAGAAAACGAATCTTCGCCCACAAAGTTGGCTAATAAATTGTCTTCCGTCTGTGAAGCACACCTGCACGCCGCACACCTCAGGTTAATCCCTATCTCATAAACGACAAGAAGAGAGGGAGAAAATTAGTGAACGTGGCAGGGACGAGGAATTTAAAAAAAAAAAAAAAAAAAAAAAAAGGAAACAGGCGACATTTCGAGTAAATGGCATCCAAAACCCACTCCAATTATCTTTGGCAGCCATGCCAGGGAGGCTGACTTAATTAAAGTGAGTGGAAAGGGAAGGGGGGAGGAGGAAGGAGAGAGAGAGAGAGAGAGAGAGAGAGAGAGAGAGAGAGAGAGAGAGAGGGAAGAAGTGATTGAGGGGGCAGAAGAGTGCGTATCAGCTCCAAGCACAAAGCCGAGCACCACCGCCGTCCACCACTCTTTCTCTTTTCAATTTCACTTCAAAGGACCAAGGCACGAAATCATAAAAAAGGAGAGCGAGACGTTTTTTTGAGCAATATAATTGCACTATTCATATCCAGTGTTTTTATCGTCATTCAGATAGGACAGAAAAATACATAAAAAGAGAATAAAAAAAATGATTTTACTCGCCGCTAAATCCCCAATAATCCTCTTGTGCTTTTCCAAGTCTGCCTTCCACGTTGACCTTTTCACAGGAATCCTGTTGCCATGGAAACTCTCGCTGCACCCCCCCCCCCCCCCCCCCCAAACGCACATCATTCTGTACATATTTCTGTCATCGCTCTGACAGAATACTCACAGGAAACGGTTGTTTAAGTGTAAATGTAGCTTGTTTTGTCCCTTAAACTCTCGTCTAATCATATTAGTATTCATGTAGACTAACTGACCGCGTTTTGCGTGCATGATTAACAGTGCACGTTAAACTCACATATGATGTTTACAAAATCGAAATAACTTCCATTAGCACTCAAATGAATATGAATACACAGACTTCTGCTGTCAATCTGATGGTAGCTGAACTTATTCATGCCTGCCCGACCCAGCTAGGGTGATAATACGCATCTCTCCTTGGTTCATCAACACTTTGTCAGCTCCTCATGTAAATGCAATCTTGAGTATGAAATATATAGACAATGCCAAGCAGGAGGCAGCTGGTCGCTGAGGGCCGGCCAGAAGGACTGTGGGTGGCAGATTTATAAATTCAGCTATAATGTGTGACTTCAAAAATAAACTGTCTTTAAAAGAGGACAATGGCTGTTTCATAACTGCAAGATGATGTGAGACGCTGTGATTTCAGAGCAACTTTTTAATGCTGTGAACATGGTATAGGTTATATAGATTATACAAATAAAACTACACATTGTATTGCTATTTTAAATGGTTTTCATAATACTGCATGGAATGCCATACCACATACTATAATTTTTTTTTATAAAAACATTTTTAAAAAGTTGTAGACAATACATATTTTACTGCAACTTCTGATGGAAATATTTATTTTCATGGCTGATAATCGGTCACACTTTATATTAAGGTCCAATTCTCACAATTAACTACGACTTTTGCCTCAATAAACTCCTAATTACTGCTTTTTAATACTTATTAAGGCAGTTGTTAAGTTTGGGTATTGGGTATGGATTAAGGGATGTAGAATATGGCCCTGCAGAATAAGGCATTAATATGTGCTTTATAACAAGTACTAATAAACAGCCAATGTCCTAGAAATATGCATGCTAATAAGCAACTAGTTAATAGTGAGAATTGGACCCTAAAGTGTTACCAAAATAAAAACCTAAACTCATTCATTTTAAGTGAATTAAGGCATCACAATATTGTAATGCACAGTGTGAAACATATATTCCTTTTGAAATTTGCTTAAGATTACATTTAACAGTATTATTACAGTAAATGATAAGTGTTTTTAAAAATCTATTTTTAAGTGAGTGTTAGATGACGGCGAATATAATCTTTATGTCAAAATAAATGGGCATGCTTAATGAAATATGATATCCAATATATACCAATAACTGTATATTTTAGGATTTTTGTGTCGAAACTGTTTAGTGATTAATGAATTCACTCCATTCATGGTTTGTTGAAATGAGCATGGCAGGTTTTTGGATACCTGTTTAATATATTTAATATCATTGTGGATGCTGCAGGATGATTTTTTTTTTTTTTTAATGAAGCTTCGGATTTAAAACGATGTTTTCAGGCTGAGGGAAGCTCTATGGGCCAGACTGCTGTGGGCCGGAGCTGGAGCCAGGAGATAAGACCGACTCCATCCGCCTTGCTTTAGGGGACAGTGAAAGACCTGTTAACTTAACAACCACTATTCTGTTTGGCTGAGATCATATTGCTCTATTTCTCCTTTCTCTTTCTCTTTCTCAGACCAGACCACTCTTTTTCAGTCAAACTTCCCATGTTTGACCCCTTCGTGTTCAGTTACTTTTAAGTTCCACTTCCTGTCCTCTTTCTTCTCCTGCAGGTTATTTTCTCCTTATTTCTCAAAAACATATTTTCCTGTAAATATATATTTATATATAGTTGTTGAGAGAAACAAAAAAAAGATGTCGCATCAGTGTATGTCACATTTTATTACATTCAGATCATGTTAATTTCATCAGCTATTATTTAATTTAGTCTTAGTCCTGTCTCACATTTTCTTTTTAGTTTCTATCACCTTTAGGTTACGTTTACACAATAACGATATGCTTACAACGGAGAAATATTTCCTTTGAGTTTTCCGCGTACAGACGACACCATTGTCAAAACGATCCCCATTCACACGGATCCGCGTAAACCCGCTGTATTCTTCTGCCAGGCCTTTAGATGGTGATGAAACGCTGTAGATTGAACGCATAATACGCATGTGTATGACGTCATTATCTTCAGAGATTCACGTTTTTGTTGTTTACACTGAGATCATTTTCAAAAACTTCCACTTTGAAACCCGGATTCAAAAGTTTGCGTTTTCAGGCACCCAGAACTAGCCTGGCTCCACCCTCCTACGTACTTCCGCTCAATTTTCATTTTCCTTCAGTACTAAGTCTGGGATTGTGCTGTATTCTTTGGTTTTCTCCGGTCAATTTTTTACCGGGCCAATCAGCGAACAGAGGGAGTGGCTGAGAACGATGACGTTGATGTCGTGCGCTAGTTTGAGTCGTCATACGTCACGACCAAACGTCAGCGATTGGTTATGGCAGAGCCAGAGTGACTGGGCAGATCCAATAGTTTTAGACTTCAACAGAGTACCCGCCCACAAGGAAGTTAAGGCTTGTCAATGGAGCGAGGCCAGACTCTCTGTACAAATGAAATGTACGAGAGTCTGGTGGGACTAGGCTAACCCAAAACGCCATTGTTGTGTAAACGAACGACCAAAACGCATAAAAAGTTTTACATTTTAAGTTGAAAACGGTGCTGTAAGCCACTGAAGTCAACCTTGTCATATTTTTGGTCAAGTTGGGGCCATTTTACAACGAAAACTTTGTAAACTGACGCTTTTGACATTTCGTCTGACTCCAACGCACATGGCACCCTTTAGCGTCAATATAGTTATGGCTAGGTTTAGGTCTGGGGTAGGGTTAGGGTTAGACCACTAGGAGGCGCCTTCTGGCCCATATATATCTGCGTCTCATATTGACGCTAAAGGGTGCCATGTGCGTTGGATTTAGACGAAATGTCAAAAGTGTCAGTTTATGACGCCTTGGGATGAGAACGGGCTCTGTAAACATAGTCGACTAAATGTCTGGGCATTTTAGTGTATTTTTAGTCAAAGAAAACTCAGTCACAATTTCATCATCGCATATTAGTTATATTGATAATCACAATTATTTTGCTCAAAATTATTGTTGTCATTTGAGAAATGTATTTTTTGGGGAATATCTTGTAACTTTCCTAAAGGGTCACTGATCTTTCTCAACCCCTCTTTCTCTCTCATTTGACTCATTTCTCTCTTTACCTCATGTCTGTTTCCATCCCTCACCCTCTTCCTCTGCTTCTTTTTCCCTCTCTTGGTGTAGAACATTCCGGTGTGTTGAGCTCAGAGCCCAGCGCTCGGCTCTCAGAGGCAGGATTGTTCCTGCCGCACAGGCCCAAAGCCCGTTGCCACGGATACCGCCATACCACAGATCTGACCCTGGAGAATTGAGCTGCTCACCCTCAGCAGGAGCCACTGGCAGCTGCAACACAGCTGTTAGCACCGGGACAGGGTTACTTTCTTTCTTTCTCTCTCTGACTCACTCATTCATTTAGTCACTCCCTCTCTCATTTCTTTATCACTATCTACGAAAAAAATATATCCATAGGAGCAGAGAATTCAATTTAAGGCCTGTTTCTGGTTAAAAACAACATAAAAGCAAAATTGACTCCATTTACTTTCTTAATAATGCTGCTGGTCTTGTGCATGATTCATCAGTGCATGCTACTTTAAAGGGCAAAAACACTTGCTTTCATAAAGTTTAATCAAAATGTAATAACGTTTTCTGCTGATGTAACCAACAGGTAAGGGGAAAAGTATTATTACACAGAAAATCAAGTATTCCAAAAAGAAGCGAAATAATACTGATTAGTCAGTTGCAGTATTCTATAATCAAATTTCTTTAAATAATGAACACTAAACTGTTTAATTGACTTTTGGCCACCATTTACTGTACTTCCAGCTGTGCTAGTTCTATGTCTCTCATATTATTCTATTATTATAAAATCAAATCAAATCAATTAAAATCTATTTATTCACCATTTTGTGACTGTTAATTATATCTCACATAGTATAACTTAACATCCATGATCCAATCAAGTCAGTCATGATTATTAGAAATTATGTTTTTGGGGTTTTTTTTACCGTGGAATATGTCAACATGTCATAGAAGTCCATCTTTCACCAAAACTCTCACATTCACTCTTACTCTTTCCCTGAAAAATTTCCTGGCACTCTATTTCCGAAAAACCAGAGCAGTGACTCAAGCTATCCACATCAATCACGACCGTCCCACGGTTGTTCACTCTATCCATAGCATGATCCATTAAACCGTCGTTATCCGACATTCAAATCAAAACAGATGTTCCCCTGTAAAATCTAAAATTACAGTAAATAAATAAAGAAAGAGAGGATGACAAAAACAGAGCCCTATTTTTCACATTGCCAGAGCCTATCCGATGTTAGTTAGATGTTATGGCTGGAAGCTATGCCTTTTATCTAATCAGGGCATAGATTTTCCTCTCTTTTCCACCTCGGAGATAACCCGATTACACGGTAACACTGTCTCTGAGTCAGTTTAGCAGCTGCCCTGTGGATAAGCACACAAATCTGTATACAGCGGTCACAGGTAGCTAAAGTGCTCTTAAAGGGATACTCCACTTTTTTTGGAAATAGGCTCATTTTACAACTCCCCCAGAGTTAAACTGTTGAGTTTTACCGTTTTTGAATCCATTCAGCCGATCTCCGGTTCTGGCGGTACCACTTTTAGCATAGCTTAGCATACATCACTGAAGTGGACAAGACCATTAGCATTTCTCAAAAAAAAAATGACCAAAGAGTTTCGATATTTTTCCTTTTTAAAACTTGACTCTTCTGTAGTTACATCGTGCACTAAGACCGACGGAAAATGTAAAGTTTCGATTTTCTAGGCTGATATGGCTTGGAACTATACTGAAGGAAGGTGGCCTATTTTCAGGCGCTGCGTCATATCATTACGCCTGCTGCTCTCATGGTACGGCAGTGAAGTTTCTTGATTATTACGCAGGAATGAGAGTATAGTTCCAAGCCATATCAGCCTAGAAAATCGCAACTTTACATTTTCCGTCGGTCTTAGTCCACGATGTAACTACAGAAGAGTCAAGTTTTAAATAGGAAAAATATTGAAACTCTTTGGTCATTTTTTTTTTTAGAAATGCTAATGGTCTTGTCCACTCCAATGATGTATGCTAAGCTATGCTAAAAGTGGTACCGCCAGAACCGGAGATCGGCTGAATGGATTCAAAAACGGTAAAACTGAACAGTTTAACTCTGGGGGAGTTGTAAAATGAGCCTATTTCCAAAAAAAGTGGAGTATCCCTTTAAATACAGTACAATATATAGAATATTACTTCCTCTGACAAGACAGAAGTATCCCCAATACATAAAAAAGTTTTATATGATTTACCTGAGTAGAACATTCTCATCAACTGTTAAAATTGAAGATTATATTTAATGCAAGAATATTAATACATGGGGTCCCTGATAAAAGTTACATTTTGCTGATGTTATTTATTGATTAGACCCCATAAAATCAAGATGAGAGTACTGTTGTTTTTAGTCAATGTTAACTACCTTTAATGCTAGTCTATGCAAGTATAATCCTAAAAGTAAAAAAATATATATATTTCTAGTGTAATAATTGTTGATGACTCATTCTGCACTACACAGCTTTTGTCCAATCAAATCTCTCTAGTATTTCCCGCCCGAATAGCAAGAAGCAAATCATGTTCATGGCTGTGACTTAAATGAAGCCGATGTGACTTACATGAGTTCTGCCCAAACTTGCCAAAATGTTCACACAGGGGGAAAAATTGCATTCGTCATGCCATTTAATGGGGTCCTAAATGTATTATGTGAACAAAATAATAATAATAAATTCTATTTACATAAATCATGTTGTCCATTACTGTAAATCAAATAGAGTTAATTGCAACAACAAAAAAATAGTTTATGGTCATATTTTAATTAACTGGAGTGGTATTTTTAAAGTAAAAGTGGTAGATAAAAAAAAATGGTAAACGACAAATCCAAGTCTTCAAAAAGTTAGAAAAGCATCTGTTCCCAGTAAACATTCTGTAGAGCCAAACCCTGAAAACACTAACAGAGAAGTACGTTTGTTTTAAGCAGAACAGGATTACAAAAGACAGTTAAACCACCCACTATGGAACTGCTATCTATGTCGGGCTGTTTCTATTAGTATTAGCCATCAAACATACGTTCTGTCACTCTCTTACACACACAGATATTAATCAGCTGGAATGAAAGAGATAAACACATAAGAGATAAACAAACACTTCAGTGTTGCATGGGTTAGTTTTAAATGAACATTAAATCTTTCTTCTGATTTATAGATTGAGATTCCAAGAGCTGTTTTACATCTATATGACATTCATTCATTGGCATCTATCATATCTAAACTACACCAAACAATTTACTCATGACATAACTGCTGCTATGAAAACTAGAACTGTGATTATTTTTTCCAGATTACAGTCAAGCAAATACTCTTTTTCCAACCAGAAGTGATGCACACTTTAAAGCACAAAGTTTGGCACTCGATTTATGTCATCTAAGAAATCTGTGTAATCAGACTGACATGCACAGATTATCATCAAATCTTCACTATAATTTCTTCTCTTTCATCTTTTCAAGCATGAATGTTATGTTGAATTTTAATGTGTTTATACATGTATCTATCTGTTATATGCGTGAGTGGATGTTTGCTTAGTGGAGCGTGTACGTCTTTGCGTGTATCTGTGTGATCGAGAGAAAGAGAGATACGTGCATATGTGTGTGTGTATGTGTGTGTGTGTGCGTGCGTGTTTCTAACAGTGAAACAGTAGGGTTGCACATTCCTGTCCGACATAACTTAAGACAAGCAGACACTGAAGAAAACGCCTATAAAACTCTCTCAGCCTCTTCTCCTCCATCTGTTTTGTTTTCCTTCCATCTCTCCTTTTTGATGAGCTGGGTCTTCAGTCCCCCCAATAAAATCCCATTAGCTCTTAATGAAGTCGAGCTCGCTGCCTCGCGCCTTCACCTCATTTAGCACAATTGTCTGGCAGCCATTAGCACGGAGGCAATTACAGCCGAACGGCGAGAGTAATTGGAAATGCCGACAGGGACCCCAAGAAAACGGGAATAAATAAAAAAAAAATATTCAAACTAATAAGCCTTCATTTGGTTGGTGGGGGCTGCTAGGCTAAATCAACATAATGCTAATCGAGGCTGATGAGGAACAGACTCGGGGTGAAGGCCAGGGGTGGTGGAGATGATGATGATGATGATGAGGTTGAGATTGTTATAGAAAGAGCAAAAGGAATTGCACTAATCAACTCCTCGATGACACAAGGTACTACTGTTAATGCCTATGTAAACTGATGCTATATGAAAAAAAAAATTTATATCCACTATTAAAAGGCAACATGAAATCAAAATGGACCTTCACCAAAATAAAGTTTAATTATGTCATCAGTTGGATCATGTTGTTCCAAATCCACAAGAGTTTCGTTCATCTTTGGAACACAAATGAAGATATTTTTAATGATATCTGAGAGCTTTCGGTCCCTCCATTGAACATTTATTCACCCAAAACTTAATTGAATTTAGTTTAGCTTTTGCTTTTATCCACATATAAACATTGATCAGCGAACAATATTTACTGCATTTCATTTTGGTAAACGTGCTTGCTTGATGCATGGGAACCAATGAGGTTCATTCTTGCGTGTTACGCAGGTTTGTTCTCACGCGGTTTAGCAATTAGGTTGAAATACAAAGTTCTTTCATGAAACTCTAGATGGCGCAGGCTAATAGGTCCTTAACTCAACCTGCTTGCAATCACATCATTCTCTTTTGGTTCCTGCTGTATCAGTAGCCAATGAGCTCGCTGCTCAACCTTCAAATACTTGGTCAGCATTTGCTGTAGCAGCAGCACACATTCAGAAACCCTCCACCTTCCCCAGCTCCACCTGTATAGATCTGCTACGGGTAATTCATGTGTGCTATATTGTACAGCAGCAGAAGCATGTTTTTCTTGCTCACAGCAGTGTATCATGTATGTATTGGCAGTAGTAAGTCCCGTACCTGCTCTGCAGCAGCAGCAACAATAACCAGCAGCAGCAGCAGCAGATGTATTCTGCCAAGACCAAATACATCAACATTGTCATATCCAGACCATTACCATGCCAAACACTCCAAAAGTTGTCATGACAGAGCTTCTGTTTCTGTTCGCTGATCAATGTTTATATGTAGATAAAAGCCTATATTAAATCTGTTCATCATATAAAACGATCTTGTCTCTTCAGTAGACCTGGATTAAACAGCTCAATTCATATGAATTTATTTTACAATCTCTTTATGGATATTTTGAATTTTCATAGTTTTAGTTAAATAGACTTTCAATGGAGGTACAGAGGTCTCTTAGATTTCATAAAAATATCTTAATTTGTGTTCCAAAGATGAAAGGTTTTGGAGCACAGAAGGTTTGGAACGACATGAGGGTGAGTAAATGATGACAGAATTTTCCTTTTTTATGTCAATAATCCTTTTAATAAGGGTCCTACTGTGCATGATTCATCAGAAAACAAATATTAATCAATAATATATAATTGAATCCCAATAGATCAAATTGCTGTCTAGACAATAATAAATAATACAGCATTCCACTTACTGGTATTCCAATACTTCTCACCAATGAATTTCCGTGGCTTTCATACTTTCCCCCCCAGTGATAATACTGTATAAAAATAATATTTTTTATATGATTTAAGGTCTTCTGACAGGTAGAATTTAGTTTAATGTACCCTCATGAAGCCAAAAATAGATTTAAAGGTAATATGAAACTGTAATATGGCATAAATTATTTCAGCAGAAAAAAAAGAATTCCAGACATAAAGAAAATGATTACATTTTAAAGGAAAATTAATTAACAGAGCTTTCTGGAAATAAAACAATTCAGTCTACATCAAATAAACAACAGCAACATTCCTCGCAAAGGACGCTTTGTCAAGTCAGTCCTTGAATAACGAATAACACCGCGGTGTTCTAGGTGTTGTGTGTGGCCTGCTGGTGGCAGATGCCAGGGCAACTCCCCTGACTCCTCACCCTACTTACTCACATCAAACCGGGCAACTGGTGGCAGAAACCTGATCAGAGGGGGTAAAATCAGAGGGCACCTTTCACAAGAACTGGGCAGGTTGCCCAACGGTCCACAGGAGGGGGCAAAGAATAGGGTCTGGTTGGAATGGTGTGTGTCTGTGATGTGTGTGTGTGAAGGCGTCTTGGCACTAGCTTTCCGGAGCCGGCACGGGAAACAGAAGGTCGAGTCCCACAATAGTCTCCCAGGGGGCATCCACAATACCAGCTCAATGACCGCAGTCAACAATACTCTCAAGGCCTTTTATTCAGAGAGTTCAATGGACCAGACACACCCAGCGGCACTTTCCTACACAAAACAAGACCCTGGCAGGCTGGCACACACACGCATACATATTCATACACCTTTATATAAATGACAATATTGCTACTATAAAAGAGGCTTTCAGTCTAGAATCACTGCCATGGTTGTTGCCATTTCACAGTGTTGAGGACGCTACTTTAAAACTTAGAAGTTGCCCTTAAAAGTTTATTAAAAGTTCAAATTAGTAAATTTTGAGTAGTTCATTCGGATACAAATAAATACATCTTTTTTAAAAGTATTTATATAATATTATTATGTTATTTTGTAAAAGGATACACAATATAATCAATATTAAACAACAATACAATACAGATTCATCTACTGTTCATGAATCTCTGGGGTTTTTTTTTACTTTAAACTGATTCATTTAAAATGAATCATGTAGGTGAATCAGTTTAAATGAGTGATCACATCGATTTATTTAAATTATTTTCCGATTGAACTGATTCACTAAAAATAATTTGACTGATTCATTTTAGGCAAGTGTATTTGTTTTGAAGGTAGCTGAGCTACTGTTATGCTACTTAAAAGTTAATAGCATCACATTTAATTGGTTGCTCCCCAACACTGCTCCCGGTTAACATGATTTGCCATAATGTACAGTTAATTCACTTCATCTTAGCTTTAAGATGAGACAAGAAGAACTGGTATTGATCATTTGAGAAGGTGAAAATTTAAGTGAATAGTCATTAAGCAAAGAATGAATGTAGCACAGGCCTCTGCAGCAAAAACTATTTGCTCCTTCCATTTCTCTTGCGCTGTGCTTTCGCTCCGAAAATGTTTATTTGTCTAAAAAGATCTACAAACAATCACTTCACTCGACAGGAGAGAGAGAGCTTTCCAGTCAGGAGGAGATTTAATTAGGGAAATCTCATTAGGTTTAACAAAATTAAGCGTAAAACAATCCTCGGCAGGGCTCCGAGAGCGAGAGGGAGAGAAAGAAAGGGGGAATTTGGGGTTTTGAGCGATTAGAGTCAGGAGGATATTGAGATAGTCACTTCCATGCTGCTGTGGGGGAAAATGGCACTAGATACCCAGCTGTTTTCACACTCAATTAAAGAGACTTGCCTGGCGTTTACCCCCTCTGAAAAGCAAAGAGTTAACCATTCTGCATATTGCCGCACACACAAATGTCTCCCTCAGATTCTCCCTCTCTCACTCATCCACAACGTAATTCCACCCTGAGCCCACGAACCATTAAAGACACAAATTGTGTTTTCGAACAAATTCGCACTCTATAAGGACATAACAGAAAGTGCTATTAAAGTGAGGAAACAAACTCTTAAACAACACAGCTGGGGTGATTGCAGACGAACAGCAAGCATTGGAAAATTCATTTCAAACTTTATCTGTAAAGGCCCAATTCTGAATGAACCAGCAAGGAATAACTCTACGACTCCTGAAGAGCGATATCACTGCAGAGAAATCACAGGTTTGAGTATTCTAGGCAGCTCGATAGGCGACACTGCATATTTATCAGCCCTCCTCAATAAAGTGAGAGAACTTTATGTGCTATCAATGCTTTAAAAAAATCCATCGCAAAAGTATAATTATAGAAGACCATTTTATGCATGACTAGAAAAGCTGTTAGGTGAATTTGTGGAAAACTCAGTTCACATCAAAGTACAAGAAAAGTGTTTGGCAACCAAAATGGCTCTGTTCCAACACCTAGTGAGCTGTCTAGCTGCTAGCAACCTAAACCAAAGCTGAACCTCATAAATGACAGATTAAGAATGAGCAACATCAGCAGCAATTCTTTGCAAACCAAATGCTATTGCACAAAATATCATTCTTCATGTTAAGCGTATGGTTCGCAATTGATTTCGATGGAGTTCGTCATTAGCATGTTGTTTAGCTAACAATGTGATATTCTAAAAAGCAGAAAAACAGCACATACTAAAATTGTGTAAAATATCAATTTTTTTATTAAGATTTAAGTAATTCGCACTTTTCAGTATTAAATGAACAATTTGTGTATGTAATATAAACATACAATTTAGCAAAAAAACATGGTATTTTAGACATTGATGCGTGCCACTCAGAATTGAAAAGGATGGATTTAAATTTAATTTTAAATGTAGGTGCCAAATTAGTGCAGATTTGCAATTCAAGGAAGAACAATTAAAACTGACAGACAGACAGTTAGACAGATAGTCAGACAGACAGACAGGCAGACAGATAGAAAGACAGATTGATAGAACGATAGAAGACAAAAATAATAGAATTAATTGAACAAACAATAAACAATAGAACGAACAACAGAATGAAAGAGACAGATAGATAGATAGATAGATAGATAGATAGATAGATAGATAGATAGATAGATAGATAGATAGATAGATAGATAGATAGATAGATAGATAGAAGGTACAAACAACTGAACAAATTGTAAACTAAACGATAGAACGAACAACACAATGAAAGATGGATGGACTGACAGAGACAGACAGACAGGCAGGCAGAAAGACAGTCAGACAGACAGGCAGGCAGATAGACAGTCAGACAGACAGACAGACAGGCAGGCAGACAGGCAGGCAGACAGACAGACAGACAGGCAGGCATATAGACAGTCAGACCAACAGTCAGACAGACAGACAGTCAGACAGACAGACAGGTAGGCAGATAGATAGACAGACAGACAGACAGGCAGACAGTCAGGCAGATAGACAGTCAGACAGGCAGGCAGGCAGGCAGACAGACAGTCAGACAGGCAGGCAGATAGACAGACCTAAATTTCTGAACAGCTTTTGTGTCAGGGGTACGTCTATGACGCCTTAAAATACTGCCTAAACAGGCAGCTCACTAGCTTTTGTAACAGAGCAAATGTGTTTTTGAATGAGCATGGAAAGTGTTGATTTAGGAACTTACAGTTTGCTTGTTCTCAGCATTGGAGCATCTGATGTTGGAGTCGGTCCAACGGCGCACTGCCCTCCAGACAGTCTACAACACAAGAGAAACCGTCTGAGTACTTTTACATCTAATGGTCTGTTCACCAACAGCTAACCTGAGATCATTACTCCGAAGGCATTACAACACAACTTGTAAAATGACCAAATATGTTGATTTAGGTTTAGCCAGCACTACATGCGTTTTAGAATGGGGATCTTTTTATTGACGCTGCTTGATACCCGTGGGCCTGCTGACCCCACAATTCGAAAAGTAATTTGATATTGCGTGGGAAGGTATATGTATGTGTGGGCCCTGCTGTCCTGGCTTAATAGAGGCTGTATGTGTGTGTGCGTGAGCTCGGGTAGGTGGGCAAACAAAGATAAAGTCAGGGGCGGGAATGGCAGGCATGGCGGCCAGCCCCCCACGCTTCAGTCCTCCGCCAGTATAGGTTTATGTGAAACCTTTCCCGAGTTTCTTCCAAACTACAAAGAAAACATTTTAGGGTTCTTCTAATCCCTCCCGCAGCCTCTCAAAGCCCCAAAGTCGTCCATAGCCATACAGTCCGCAGCCCACTTCCCTCTCCCCCTCATGAGACCTGATCTGCCTTCCTGTTGACGTCAAAGTGAATTAGAGCAAGGAGAGCGCAGCGGCTCCCCCCGGGGGGCTGGAGGGCTAATCATGCTGTTCCTCACTGGCCTCAGAGGAAGCATTAGCGTTCCTGTTGCAGCAGACCACCACATCTACAGCTCACGGCCCCATCACAAACAACCAGGACACCAAACACACACACACACAAACAAACAGCTTATTTACAGAAATAAACACTAATAAGTCCCTCATACACACCACAGTACCCTCCAAACCAGACGAACAGAAGATTTGTGGGTTTGCCCTTCCCACCCCTCATTCAAAACCCCAGAGAAAGTTGAACTTTAGGGTAAACCTTCTTCTCTAATACACAGAGCACCTCTGTGAAATACCTAATCCCAGCCTCCCTCAGTCGCCACACCGACCTCCTGCACTCCCTCCAGCCGCTCTGATTAATGATTCCACATATAGAGAAGGAGACGGTTGAGGACTTTCAGACTGTGTGACTGACCCGATTCCAACTGAGATGAATGCAGCTGGGCTACTCTCTAAAGTTTGATACTGTGTTATTTTAGTATTATTTATACACTACTTTAGTATTTATTAACATTTTGAATTAGATTTTATTATTATATTTTCAGTTTTCATTTTAATTTTCATTTTGTTGTTATGTGCTTTTGTCATTTTTGTTTATTTTGATATGTCTATATAGCTTTAAATAAATCTTATTTTAGTTTTAGTAATTTTAGTACTTCAACTTAAGGGCTGGTCACACCAATGACAATAACTATAAAGTTTTAACAATCTTTCTAATTCTATGAGAATAGAGAACAGCTATAACAATAACAAAACAAAGGAATCACTTTCAGGATGATTTTTTTTGTTGACAGCCAATCAGAATCCACCCATCTTTAACGAGCTTGAGCTTTCAAAGCGGTGAGTTTTCTTCGCAGTGTGATGGAAAAGAGATTAGAACACCTCTGCATAAAAGAAAAAAGTCTGTCGCACTGACGGCATGTGAATGTTCATGTCAGTCTGAGCAGATGCATTAACAGACGTTCATTCAAATTAAAGTGTTTATCGCACCGAACATTCGTCTTTGTGTGAACAGGCCTTTAGCGGATTAACACAATAAAACATAGTATATATCATTATATTATATTAGATGTTTTTACCAGTGCCTGATTTCTTTATGGACGTCTCTTAAAAAGCAAGAAAGGAATTGAATACAAATGTCAATTCTAATAGATAGCTTTCTCCAGTATTATATAGCCCTCTTTTGGTCCCTTTGTCTCTTCAATCTTGACTGTCTTATAAAAATAACTATTAGATCGACACATTTAAAATACTGTCAATGACGCAAACTCAAAACTCCTGATTTTGACAATGCAAGAAATGTTGTCCTAAAAAATGCAAGGTGGTAATGACCCACAATGCCTTGCCAGTAACAGCCCCGCCAGCTGTTCAAAGACCACGAGAACAACATTTGCTGCCGGGGGTTTAGAACTTCCTGTTACTATGACAACCCCGGAACAATTCATATTCTGTGTCTCTCCTCTAATAAAGTGTGTAACATTAGGGCGTAATTGTATTTCTATGCAATATATGAAAATAGCCCTTTGCATTCAGGAACGCCTGATAGCAGTCGTCAAAAACGTCTGGAAGAATGACAGACTTCTTGTTTGTATCGGAAGATTGCTTCATGAGATTTGGTATCACAAAATCAATAGAACTGGATCAAAAATGTAACCTTAAAATATGAATGGCAAGTAAAACTGACCACAGTGCTAAAAACAGTGCAACTCTATAGGTATTATATAAACCATAAATAGCTTTTAAAGGCATCATGGTGAAGGGTCTGTGTCTTTAAGATCACTTATAGTAACTTATGGAAGTGTGGCAGGACCAAGGAGGTTTGATGAGTTGAATGATAAGCAGAATTCCTGGGAATTAGAAGGGATTTAGCGGACAATAGCAGGTATTCCCACTAGTGTAACTAGACCCTAGTTGGCGTCATGAGAAGCTTAAACTTCACATTAAACCAGTGTGCAGCTGACACAAAAGGCCGCACTAGACACAACAAGGGGAATATGGAGCAACACGCAGACGCATTAAGCTTATATATACACACTGAGAACAAAACAAACGCACATGCTGAATGAAGCACAAGTTTATTTTGTTACCATTCAGACCGACACACAAACTCGCAAATCAATATTAGCGCTTAATGAAGTATACACTGTGCTCTCCATGTCGAAACAACACTTTCATCCTCAGTGCATAATACATTTCCCTTGATCTGAATCTTGGAATTTTTGCTGCAGTCTTCTCCACATTAGTGAGCTACGGAAATCCAAACAGGAAAAGGACTTAACTGCTAAAAATATCTCTAGGCGTAGCAATGAGACAGGTAGATCTGGGCTCTTATCCGAAACAAATCCTTCTAAATCTTTTAAATGGCACAACATCTCACCATGAAATTTTGATTTTCCTCAGACTTTTGGAGAAGAGTTCATGGGAACTTTTAAATCTGTAATTCCTCCACCTTTGAAAGGCAGAATCTGTAATGATAACACATTATTATAAGCCCAGGTCATATTTTAATAAATGAATGTAAACTGATTGTTTTAATGAATTGTTAAGTAAGTGAGGATAGGAGCAGGCTTCACTCAATGTATACACTAATACACTTTAAGAGTGCTGGCCTGGATGATTAGAATACGAAAAATAGGAGCGAGGCCGCACTATGCATATGTTATTTTTATTTTTATTTGCACAGACGCGATTAAAATTAAAATAAAAAGAACATATGCAAAGTGGGGCCTCTCTCCTATTTAATGAATGAAACATTTTTCAACAAAGTACATGCACACTACTGGTCAAATGTTTGGGGTTTGTAAGATTTTTTTTTTTCTTTTCTTTTTTTAAGAAGTCTCTTCTGCTCAGCAAGGCTGAATTTATTTGATCAAAAATACAGTAAAAACGTAATATTAGGAAATATTTAATATATTTTAAAATGTATTTTATTCTAGTGAAGTAGTCATTACACTAGTCAGTGTCACATGATCCTTCAGAAATCATTCTATGATTTGGTGCTCAAGTAATTTTTTTTTATTATCACAGTTAAAAACAGTGCTGCTTAATATTTTTGTGGAAACATTTTTCAGAATTCTTTAGTGAATAGAAATTTAAATTAAAAAAAGCATTTATTTGAAATTTAAATATTTTGTCACAATATAAAAGTCTGTCTCTTTTGCTCAATCCTTGCTGCATAAAATTATTTTCTTACTGACCCCTAACTTTTAAATGGTAGTGTAAGAAGCGTTTACATGATGCTACGGTGTTGTCAGTGGTTGCTAGTGTGAGAGGATTTTTTTTAGACCGTTGCTATGCAGTTGCTATATAATTGTGGGATGTCAGGGTGGTTGCTAGGGCGTGCTTAGTTGTCTAAATCAAAAAATGTAACTCTGTTTGACTCATATCCCTCCTTCAATTGTAAGTCTGAGATTTTTTTGTTTTGTTTTACAAAAAAAAATTTGGTCAATATTTTACAAATTAACATTAGTACTAAAACTAATACAAAAGCCGATGGTCACCTTGCTGTGTGGAAAATCCATCCCTGAGCTCACATGCTCTTTCATTTCTATATGCTCACCGGAGATCTCTGGCCCTCAGCCAAACTTCATCTCCCATCTGCCCAAACTCAGACACTCTCTGAGGCCTACAGCTCGCTCTGCTTCCTGTCCTGGGACTTAAGGAATGAGTGCTGGGACATGGGAAAGTCAGACACTGAGCTTTCATCAGATTCCCTGGCTTAAGATGGTTTTCTGTCTTCTGGAGTCTGTCGCATACACACAAGATGAGACACACGCTCAGGCTCATGGAAACGCATATGTGCATTCTAAGGCCAGAAACTCGAGTACGCAAACTGCAGTGCTTAGCTAATACATTTAGTGTGCATTACTATTGTACATACTTATTGTGAGCTTTTGCATTACTGTGATGGTAACAAACTTCAATATTCTGTCTTTGCTACTACACCTCAACAACTTGAGGGTGAGCAAATGATGACAGAATTTTAATTTTGGGGTGGAGTATCCCTTTAACAGGGAAAGAGAAAAATGTCCAAACCAGTGTTGTCATCAAATAAAATACAAAATGAATATTAGCCAAAGAAAATTTTGCAAGTTGCCATAACTGCTATAAGTTGAAGTAAAACTACTAATTTAAATAAAACTATTTACAAATGTTTTTACATAAAAAATGTGTTTAAAAAAATAAACTGAAAATATCAAATAAAGGCAAAAAAAATATATAATAAATATTATCAAAATAACACAGCTCCAATCAATTAAATCTGCAACAAAATAAACAATAAAAAAATTCACCAAGTTGCTCAGTAAAACTATTGCTCACCCTGGCTTTGACCCGAAAAAGAGAAAACTGAGCATAGATGACATTTATGCTAATTCCCGCTAAAGCCAAGTCAAGTCAACTCAAGTCAAATATATTTATATAGCGCTTTTCACAATACAGATTGTATCAAAGCTGCTTCACAGTATCAATCAAAACAACTTAACAGTGTTTGTTTATTACTAGAAAAGACATCCAAGTGCTTAAAGCGTCCCTAGTGGCGACATTGAGAATGCAACAGCTACTTTGTGTATTGTGTTCTGACACATTTCAGAAACAAAATCCTTCCACCACAATGACAATGATATCCTCAGTAACCTTTTTTTTACCATACTTTGGCTTGAGTCTTTAATCTAGCTTTTGCTTCAGTCTAATGTACCATACCGGGTTTTCCACTCTTGCACTCTGATAACATTGGCAGGTTTAGGAAGGACAGTAAGGAATTCCCCAACACTATATGTATTCACCATGACCTCTCACTCTGTTTTTCCACCCTCCTTTTCTAACGGGAAGGAAAAGGTTAACCCTTTCGCTCTTCCTCGGCCCAGTTGTGTTGATCGCTAAAGTCAGCTGAGCTAAAAGGTGTGATGAGCTGTATTAAATGTCTATGGTGGTTTATAAATACCTCTGGAGTGCATACGACCACCAGAATGGTGGTCCACGTTACGACCGAGATAAAAAAGGCAGGTGTACGCCATATTTTGCATTACTGCCACCTTCTGCACATTGCTTCGCACTTCTGTTCCAAATCCGCCGAGGATGTATGAGCCACCTGGGTGCACGGGCCTGGCTTCTCTCCCTAACGGCGAGGGCATTTGCTGTCCTCGCTCTCCCCAAAAACTTGTGTCATCCTACCCTGGCTATGGCAGAGCGCCACATGCATGCGTCTACATTTCCCCCACACTCTGGGGCAGCAGCTGTTTATGTTTCACTTTTAGCTCAGAGCTGTCATCAGTCCTTTCTGAAGGGCAACGTTATAAAGTTCTAACAGTCAGGGAGCACGAGATTGTTTTCCACGCAGTTGTGGTCGATAAATGGCTGATGCATCGCTGATCAGTCTCCTGGCTGTTATCGCACCCAGTGTTTGCGGCCTCGCATTAATATCATCCCCCGTATGGCAAGTGATGATTTCTCTGAAGACCATCCGTTTCTAGAGTTTCACACAAAGCGGGACACAATTTCATCTGCTATATTTATCTCCCTCTAAGTTTTCAATTGAACAGTCTCCAGAAGTCTCACGGCTAGCAGCTGGAGAAAACCGAAGTACAGGCGTCTGTCCGTAAGATCATCAACTAGTCAATCTAGTAAGGTCACCTACACAGTTTACACTGCATCAGACAATGCTGAATTTCAATGGGGAAGGTGCACTGCAACGACAGTGAAGAAAAACATGATGGCTATAATATAATATAATATAAAATTATATATGTGTGTGTGTGTGTGTGTGTTACATTTACATGCAAGACAAACTTAAAAAGTTAATAATTTGCCTTCTAATCATATTAATGATAATGCAAAATTGCATCCAGTATAATACAAATCAAAAGGAAAACTTGTGTAGTTTGGTGTTGATGCAAGATTACTTGGGCATTGCTGATGAGGCTGTGGGGGACCATTAGATCAAAACTGTTAGGAAACACTGCAGCAATGTGCTAATTTATTGTGAAGTAACTGCTTTGGGAATAAAAGATTGTTTAATGTTCTGCGATATTTCCAAACACTAGAGCGAGAACACACTCAATCTGCAATCTTTTATATGTTTACACTCCAGTTGAAAGGAAACAACTTTATATCTTATGGGGCCCCTAAAAACAAACCAGAGCGAGAGGGAGCGGAATGCGGTTCGGCGTGGTTGGAACATCCATTAGGACGGCAAAAATATGTTGTTGAGGCCTTTTGTTGGCGATTGAAACCACCTCTTAAATCTGAAATGACATGAGGTTTTCCCAAAACTGTCAGCACATACTGTACGAACGCAATAAAGCAGCTGGTGTGTGTGAAATCTCTCATGTGCTTGAGGAAGGCGAAGCACCCCGCAGCCTGAAATCATGCTGCTTATACTGATGTATCAAATATAACCCACCAGCAGCGCTAAACAGCACCGAGCTCTGAGGAATTTAGATATAATGATGAACGCTCGCACTGTTGGACTGATAAAAACAAGTACACATCTAAATAGATAAATGATAGACGAATTAGCGACTTTTTCAACACTAAAGCGCAGAGTAATTGTGGCCATCGCTTTTAACTTTCTAGAATAAATCATTTAGTGACATTACAACACTTTACAAGCCAATTTGACTCTACTGCAACCGGTATGGTCCCATAGCACTAAGATCCACCCTTGAAAAAAAGTATGTTTTTATTTAAAAAATTCTCATAAAGCTACAATATTAGTACAAAAATGAATCTCCATTGTGATTGGAGTATTCACTATGATCCCGCTTTCCACACATTACCAAATCCATTTCCCCTTACTTATGGAGAACAATTTATTGCAGTTTGTCTGCATTCTGCATGTTCCTAGAAGCCTTTTTTGATCACAGTGGGTCTGTTCGAGGGGGAAGAGGGGCCTAGTTTTTCAGCAGCTGTCAAAAAGTGAAAGGATACACGTTTTGATGGCTACTGAAAAACTAATCATTTTATCTGTTTGAATAAAACCGAAAATACGTCTTTTGTCTTAAGATATATACAATTTCTGTGATTCTTTTTAGCAACAACATTTAAAATATCATGAATGTTTCCTTATCAAGGATATTTTTGCAGTGCTGGTGTTCAGTTCTAAAGTGGAGTACTTTCGATGATGAATCACATTATCTAAGAAGTCTTTTCTCAAAAATCTGAAAAGACAGATCAAGTCAAGCAGCAAGAAAATGTAATATATAGATTATATTTAGTAGTGTGTGTGTGTATACACATATATACTGTATATACAGTCATGGTCAAAAGTTTACACACACCTTGCAGAATCTGCAAAATGTTAATTATTTTAACAAAATCAGAGGGAAGATACAAAAATGCATGTTATTTTTTATTCAGTACTGTCCTGATTAAGATATTTTATATAAAATATGTTTACATAAGACTAAATAAAAGTTGAATTACTAAAAAATTACCGCGTTCAAAAGTCCACACACACTTGATTCTTAAAGGGTTAGTTCACCCAAAAATGAAAATTCTGTCAGTAATTACTCACTTGATAAACTTAAGGTTGAGCCACTGTAGTCACTTGGACTATTTTAACGATGTTTTTACTAACTTTCTGGGCCGGCAGGTTTCAATTACAATAGAAGCCTATGGACGAGTGAGACAGCTCTCAGATTTAATCAAAAATATCTTAATTTGTGTTCCGAAGATGAACGAAAGTCTTACGGGTTTGTAACAACATGGGTGAGTAATTAATGACAGAATTTTCATTTTTGGGTGAACTATCCCTTTAATACTGTGTGTCTTTACCTGGATGATCCATGACTGTTTGTGTTTGTGATAGTTGTTCATGAGTCCCTTGTTTGTCCTGAGCAGTTAAACTGCCCAATGTTCTTCAGAAAAACCCTCCAGGTCCCGCAAATTCTTTGGTTTTCCAGCATCTTTTGCATATTTGAACCCTTTCCAGCAGTGACTGTATAATTTTGAGATCCATCTCTTCTGAGGACAACTGAGGGACTCATACACAATTATTACAAAACCGTAAACGCTCCAGAAGGAAACACGATATATATATAATATATCTCAGTAAAAAAAATCAGACAGTTTTCAAGCAGAAACTTCTGCAAGCTGTAAATCAAACATTATGGCTAAATCCACTGGGAAGCCAGGTGCTTTATGACATCCCAGAGGCTGCTCTGTCCCAATGCATTTTATTAGAAAGCAAAAAATAAGACCCCGCTCCTAACGGTATTTGCAAAGCTACTGGCCAATAAAACTAGCTGAGATACGCCACTTTGCAAATAAAACTCAGATCCATTTATCTGAATTGATATGCATTTATAATCTTTTTAAAACTAGTGAATTTGCCGCCGTTCAGGAGTCACTCACGATCAATTTAAAGAAAGTCATTCGAATGCATTGATAAAAGGAAAAATAACTGTCATGTACTGACGCCATTACAGGCATTTTGCACACTAGCTACCGATCAATGCCTTTCAATGGCTCTGAGCTTGAAAGAGGATGATGGAAACGTGGGGGGTTCTGTTCGAAACACAACAAAAGATGCACAAATAGATCAGCGGGAGAGGAAGCTCCGATATAGCCCAGTGTCAAAGGTCCAAATGAAATCAGGTGGTTGGAATCAATGGTGGTCTGTGTTTGAATGCTCCAGAGGACAGAGCAGGAAGTGTGAATGGGAGAAAAACATGCCTTTATGAATGATGTCATTGAAACGGGACGAAGCGAGATGCCACTTTCGGAGAAGATGGCTTTTACAGTAATAGATGAGCATTCAATGCACTATTTCAGCTCTAATAAAACACGCCACACTCCAAAAGACAGGAGAGTGAAATGCACACAATGCACCGGTGGAGAACATCTATCTCTTTCTAGTCACGCCAAATGACAGCAACATATTAAATGTGTGAAACATGTGAGAACTACAATTCACATGCTCGCCCTAATACAGAAAATATGAAAACATCATTCTCTCTCAACCTAAGTCAAGCACTCTCCTGCCTCTAGCACATTATTTTAATTTGACTAGTTATTGTACTCATGCATATATTTATATATTTAGAGGGGGAAAAGAGATATGAATTGGTCCTGGGTATACGTTTTTTTCCTACTTTGATCTCAAAAAGAATTCTAATAAAATATTTTCAACCTGTTCGTCTGTTCTGAGAAACTACTCAGAAATATTATAAATTCAGAATTTGGTAGAAGTGTTTGTATTTCCCTCAGTGACGCTGAGTACATTTATTTGGATTATTATCAGCATTCCACTAGAGATAAGAACAAAGGCACTCAGAGGTTTACAGTCTTGTTCAAGGTTTTTAAATTCAGAATTAATAATAAGCTGCTGCTAATTTGACTCTGCTTTTGATCCTGGCTAAGTAATTATTTCTGTTATGAACAACTCTGACTGTCATTTGCATGAGATAATAATAATATTATATATATATATATATATATTTATATGCACAGAGCAAAAGTCACTGGGTTGTTATCAGGACACTGGAATGCAGTTACTTGCTAGGGTGTTGCACACTGGTCAAATTCAAAAGATCCCACCCCCAAATTAAAATATGAGATTCTGATTTATAGAAATGGCTTGGGTTACTTCTGCAATGTAAGTCTATGGGATTTGTTTTTGGCTTTTTGATGAGCCAGCAGATCCACTAAAAATCACATAGAACTGAATTAGAACAGTTCTCCTCAATAAGCCATACAATTTGAGGTACCACTCATTTGTGTAGCACAAACCGTGTGGGACGAGTACTTTTTGGTTTTACTTCCATTGCAGTGTTGTTTTAGTATCATTGATGTATATATATATATAAACTAAAAGAAAATGAGAAATGTTGCTTTGCCAACTACCTGAAATAATACATATTTTTCATACATTTTATTGTATTTCAGGTAATGTCTATTTTTTCCATTCAAGTAATGAAAATGTTTTTTTATGGTTTTAGTTTTTATTTCAGTTAACAATAATAACCCTGTTATAGACTTATTATAATAATTTTGTATCTAGATGTTTTAAATGTTGCAGATATAGAGGATAGTCAAGGACAGATTTCCATCAAGTCACTTGTCATTCAGCTACATCTATTAAAAGTGCATGACAAGTGCTGACAAGCGCACCAAAGGACGACTTCATCACATCTGTTAACATCAGATCATCGCTTCTTTTTGGAGACTGTCGATTTCGAGCCTGTGTTTTCTCATAAATCAAATCAACGTCAGCTCCAAGGCCAGGGCGACATGAAAACTGCACAGCCTGTGATGTGAGTGCTATGCTACGGGTGACTGTAAAGTGCCTCTACACGTGTAAATCAAGCCAATCTTCCTCTACCTCCAGGTCCCAGGAGAGGAGTTTGACCGTCGTGCCTGGCAGTATGAGAGCAGCATAGCGAGGTCGTTTGGACGCACAGCCATCCAACGCAATAACAGGCCCGCGCTCCTCAGAGAGCCATCAGGATCAGCAAAGGCTTAGCGGTGGAAGCCTGTAACAACAGAACTCTGTCTCTGTGCATCTAAGAGGAGCAGAGAACAATGTAGCCTCATATTGCTTCACCTTGAAAACACAAGACCCCAGAAGACTACAGGCTGATGAATAATTCTCATTTGAGGCAAAGATTAAAAACTATCTCATTAACTGTCAACAGACAAACAACATAAGATCTGAAAATCCAAATGAGACCTGCAAAAATAGGCAAATTATCAGCACTGTGAATGTATATGGTTGGCATCAAAAGTGACACATTAGAAAGGAAGACAATTAGCTTTATGGAAGTCTAGAAGCATCACAATTGGTTTACAATCTTCTTTTTGCTCAGTTTACTTCCTTCATTTAGGGTGACGGAGTCTTTTTTTATTAGCGATTAGACCAAAAGAGCTCCGGGTCCTGCAGTATTGAACCTCAGATTGTAATTTGCTCATAATGTGGAGAAAGGGAATATGCAAATAAAGTCTGAGTATTTTGTGTTTGCAGTTTTGCCCGTGGGCAGCTTGTCCCGCGACACAAATCATCAATTAAGATCCCAGCAGGGATCTCGGCATTTAAATTAGCCCCATCCAACAACTTTTATCTTCCAGACAAAACATTACAGCCTTGTGATCGCCTGCACCACAGAAATAAAACAGCTGATTAAATGAGATCCATCTTTGAGATCCAAAAATGGACATGCAATGTCACCTCTCAGCTGAAATTATTCTATATTTGACACTAAAGAAATTCAAATCTACAAGAACTTTGTTAAGGGTTGTACTGGAAAGACTAAGCTGATCATATCTAAATATTTGTAGAGAAAAAGTGTTATTTACTTAAATACATTTAGAATTGAGCTTTTTTTCCTTGAATAGTATTTTAGCATATATTGTGAAAGGTGTTATCTGTTTCAGCTACATATTAAATTAAGTCAGTCAGAAAGAGGATTTGAGACTATAGTTTCTCATTTCTGCAGAGTTTGGAACTACACCATTTCAAATGATCTAATTATTGTTTCATTTATGAAGCAGTGCTCCCTTGCAGTTATTCTGATATAAACCTGACATGAAGAACATAAACTGAGCATTTTAGATTTCCAAAAAGAGTATTAAAAATTACTTTGTACAAATTTGCTTCATAAGCTTGCAAACAGTTTAAAACTGTTTGCAAGTTTTAAACTGTTGACAGGAAATTTGGATATTTAAGGGTTTTAAATATCCAAATATCCTGTCAACTGCCATTTAGCCCTTTATTTCACCTGCATGACCTCTTTACAAAATTGTGAAAAAGACTCTTTTGTCACATGTTTCTTACTTTACAAAGTAGCCTACCTTTAAGATGTTCCCTGTTTTTCAAAACGTCAGCTTGCTAGTTTAGGTTGAAAATCCAAATTTGCAGAAAGACACACAGCCCCAGGTGCAAGTTAAACCCAGTAAACCTTAAACCAAGGTTAAGTCAGTAAACTTTTTACAAAGGAACAAGACTATATCCAATGAGGAACTCAATTATTTACAGTAATATCTAATGTTCTCTCTCTGCAAGACAGAAAGGAACAATCAGCTTCATGTTTTACAAATCAGGGGAATATGGATGCTTGTTTCTGCCACGGAATAAAACTATTCAAAAGATAATTGCGATTTTTACCACAGAACTTTGACTTTTTTCTCATAATTATGAGATTACATATAGCAATTCTGACTTTTTTTTCTCACAATTGTGAGTTTACATCTCGCAATTGTGAGTTTACATCTCGCAAATCTAATCTTTTTTTTCTCGCAATTGTGAGTTTTTATCTCACAATACTGACTTTTTCCTCGCAATTGCGGGTTTATATCTTGCAATTAATTTTCACGCAATTACGAGTTTATCTCACAATTCTGACTTTATAACAAGCAATTCTTTTTTTCTCGCAATTGCAAGTTTATTTCACCCAACTATGAGAAAAAAGTCAGAATTACAAGATAAAAAGTCACAATCATCTCGCAATTCTGACTCTATAACACACAATTGCAACTTTATATCACGCAATTCAGACTTTATAACTATATCTCGCAATTCGGACTTTAACGCGCAATTACCAGTTTATTTCATGCAATTCTGAGAAAAAAAGTCAGAATTACAAGATAAAAAGTCACAATTACCTTTTATATTTTTCATTCAATGGCGTCAACAAGCTTTCATTAGAATACAAAAGAGTAAATACTATACCACATGATTTGCTATCTAACAAAAAAAAAGTAGGCAGTATGCATGCATCAGACATAGCTAGCCAACAGCAAATAGTAGGCTGATTAAATTGACGGCATAAAAATGCAATCCTTAATAGTTTAACTATGATAACTGTAATAAAAAAAACACATTGAGCATGTTTCCAATATAGTTTTTCTTAATTCTTAGCCTACATGTGGCGCCAAATACGCTTGAGAACAGTTCGAAGGTGGTAACCATAACAACAGTACGCTGCTCGAACACTTACAGTTTTTAGTGTCAATATCATACGGTTCATAAACAAAACATAAAACACGACAGTATTAATACAAACTTTATTACAGATTTACATACCACAAAACGTTTGTTTTATGCTTAAAATATATATTTAATATATGCGTCATTGGAGAAAGACAAAAATGGTATGTATTCGCAACCAAGACGTAGGCCTAGGCCATATTCTTAAAACAAAAAGTTGACTCCGCGGAAAGTCGTCATTGTGCTATAATTTAATACTGCAGGCAAATCTGTTTTTATTTTCCTAAACTCTGCTCTGATAATGTGCGATAATCTAAATATAAACATAAATGTCAAACTGGAAAAAGTTCTGAATGCCAGATAAAACATCTAGCCTAGCTACTGAGCAATATATTGTTTCAAAACTGACCAGTCATAAAGTAAAATGCATAGGCTATGATCTTCCTACTGCTCATTAAAAGATATAATACTCATTAAAAGACATTGCTTTGCTCCACAAAACATTAGCGATAACAAAATATACCCCAATTAAAATTCTAAACATGAATTTACATGCGTATATTTTGCGCGTTATGAATATGAAGAATTAGTCATGTATCGCTACAAAATTGCAAAACGCCCTTTAAATCCCAACAAAAAAAATGTCGACACAAAAATTACCACCACATTTCACAAATCCAAACGCATCATCCACCATAAATTCATCCACAAAGAAGCGCTCCCCAAACTGCACGGCATCTTCTACAGTCTTTCCTCTCTTCCTCCCTCCTTCTATCGCACTCGTTCTCTTCCTCCTCCCTCCCGCTCACTCACGCACGCACGCTCTCTCTCTCTCTCTCTCTCTCTCCCTCTCTTTCCCTCACTTTCTCTCTCCCTCTCTGTCTATCATTCTCTCCCCTCAGCCCTCGGCCAGTCTGTATGAATAATGTCCTGCCTTTTGTAATGAGAGCGAGAGGGAAAAAAAACAGGCTGGAGTGTTCGCCCGCTCCGCGCTCTGACATTGAAAATGAATGACAGCTTACCTGAATGCCAATCTTCATCAGACTGACACCAGGCTGACAACACAGCCTATACTCCCCTACACAAGCCGTGACGTCTGCCATATCAGACCCCTCCCACCATCTCCCCCCTCCTCTCTCCCTCTCTCTCTCTCCGTACCCCTCTCTACCGAGTGTAGACCTCCGCGGTTCCTCTTCCACTGGCATTATTCCGTGCCGTATACCGAACACCCCGGGCCCAGCACGCGCATCTCCGGTTCATTAACGGTGGAGCCCGCTGGCCACCTATCGACATCAAATGAGACTTACATTCGGCTGCAGGTCGCCTTGGCTGTTAGTTTTTGGAAAGCAGAGGGAAAATAGGCTATCACTGTAAAAAAAAAAAAAAAAGATCAGTAATGACAACAAATGTTTTTACATGAATTCAACTTTTAAGTTATAGGCTACGAGATTCAACTCATTGTTTAAGTCAGTTCAATGCAATTTAAGTTGAAATGACTTACACAGCCAAGTTGATTATACTTAAAAATTTAAGACAGACTTAAAATTTTTAAAGTGTTATTTGTGCAAGAGGAAGAAAAGCCACTTGGTCAAATCCTAAATGTATATTTAGTTATTCTCCTAGAAATTTAACCAATAGGCAACGAGCTAAGATGCAGCTGAGAAAGGCTAATCTGGATAAACTATGCCATATGAATTCCCATAGCATAGGCTAAAGGGAGCTAGCCTATATATTTCCTGTATAGAGACTCACAGTGTGATATTACCAAGAGAACGTGTCATCAATATTAAATAATTGCCTTTTAAATTGTCACTAGCAAATCATCAATATATGAAATATATATTTAAATAAATAAAGGGAATAATGGAAAGAGAACTCCATAAAAAGATTGAGAAAAATACAAACACAAATATATACATTTTCAAGGAGAGCATGGAGAAACACACACAGAGAGAGAGAGAGAGAGAGAGAGAGAGAGAGAGAGAGAGAGAGAGAGAGAGAGAGAGAGAGAGAGAGAGAGAGAGAGAGAGAGAGAGAGAGAGAGAGAGAGAGAGAGAGAGAGAGAGAGAGAGAGATTGCAAGGCAACGTAAATGTGTACTATTCGGTTCTAGTCTATGCCCAGTATTCAGAAAAACTACAACTCCCAGCATACTGCTCGCCAGATACTACAACTTGATTGGTCCATTTGCGACACAGGAAGTGTAGAGATAAACAGAAGCGACTGGGTTTCCATGGAAATATTTTAGATTTTCTGCAGCATGCATCTGGGCGTAAATCAATATATTATTTACAATTACGTAGCTGGTTTCATCATTTGGTTGTTTTATTATGTAAATATACAAACTGCTTAGCCGTAAAATGTTTATAATGGATTAGTTTGCTAGTTTAAGCACGTTATTTTGATGAACTGCATGTTTTCCACCGTTTATTCGTAATATGCAAGTGGAACTGAGTAAAAACATCGTACTAACAGTATATTTCTACTAATAGCAGTTTGAAGATGTACGCGCCACATGGTTTGCTTTCATAACATCGACTTGATATAGCCTAACTTACTTCCAGACTTGGCGGATTTAGCGCGCGCAGCCATCATAAACGCTGCCTAAAAGCAAAAGATACTTCACTCGTCCAGGGCAGGCACTCGCAGCGTGAGAGGCGAGGATGGCTTATGTGGTGTTGGGCGTTGGGACAGGTGTGTTTATCATTGCTTTAACCTGGATAGTGACTCTCGTGCTCGCCATCGTTCTGTCGCGCGCAACCGGCCCAACTAAGTAAGAACATACTTTTATGTTTTCGACACAGAACTTGCATCAGCATTGCTCTGTAGTGTTGTATCATGAATAATCACGATGTTATTGCCTCACCAGGTTAGGGATCATCCCTATATTTCTTCTGGCGCTCACCATCACTCTGGTTTTAGTCTTTTTCCCTCGCGCACCTGAAGTTCCCTCGCCTGAGAGAGCAGTTCAGGTGAGTGCATCGTAGATTTATCAGTCATGATTTTAATATATACTCAGGCCACTTTATGGGCTATATGCACGCATAACTTCCGCGTTTGATGCAAGGATTCTCTTGCGTTTCCGGTTGGGGAGATTTAAAGCGGGGGAAAAGCGAGGAAACCGGGATTATGGCAGAGCCTTCAAAATTTACTGTCCTCTCGTCTTTGAAACGAAACTTTAATACGTTTAGATGTGATTTTATATATAGTTGTGTTTATTTAATATAATAAACAAAGAAGCATAAACAAAAATGAGGGGTGTCTGTTTTTGTGACTAACGTTTCTTTAGTATAGCAATAGAGTATAAAAACCAATATAAATTCTCGGTATAGCATTGGACTCTACGATCGGCGGAAGTAATCCAGCTTCCTTAGACCTTCACCGGAAATACCGCCGTGCATAGAGGGGTTCACCTTTATTGTACCGGGTTGGACCCCTTTTGCCTTCAGAACTACCATAAATATACATGGCGTAGATTCAATAAGGTCCTGGAAACATTTGACATGATAGCATCAGTTTCATGAATATCCTGTTCCACCACATCCCAAAGGTGCTCTATTGGAGATCTGGGGACTGTGGTAGACATTGAGTATAGTGAACTTAATTAATAGTGAGATTAATTGAGCTTCGTGACATGGTGCGTTATCCTGCTGGAAGTAGCCATCAGAAGGTGGCTCATAAAGGGATGGACATGGTCAGCAACAATACTCAGGTAGGCTGTGGTGTTTAAATGATACTCAGTTGGTAGAGATACCCACACCATTACACCACCTGCAGCAGACTGAACTGATGATACAAGGCAGGATAGATCCATGCTTTCATGCTGTTAATGACAAAGTCAGCCCCCTACATCTATTGTCCAATTTCGGTGAGCTCATGCAAATTGTCGCTCACTGGTTATTTTCTTTTTTCCGGACCATTCTCTGTAAACCCTAGAGATGGATGTGCATGAAAATCCTAGTAGATCAGCAGTTTCTGAAATACTCAGACCAGCCCGTCTGGCACCAACAACCATGCCACGTTCAAAGTCACTTTTCTTCCCCGTTCTGATGCTCAGTTTGAACTTCAGCAGATCGGCTTGTCCATGTCTACATGCCTAAATGCATTGAGTTGCTGCCATGTGATTGGCTGCTTAGATATTTGCGTTAACATGCAGTTGAACAATACATGTTGTACAATCTTGAATTCTCCTATACTTGCTAATGTTTTTTAAATGAAAAGTTCATGTACGAGTGATTTGATAACTTATTGAATTCTGACATTCATGCTTGAATAGTGTTAGGTGCACTGTACAGCTCTTTGTGTGAGTTATATTTGAAAAAAAGACATGTTCTAGTTTATCTCTCCTCAACAGCAGACAAGCACAAACACAACAGCTTTTTCCTAAAGTCTGTCTTTGCCAAAACCAACGCTCTGAGCTGCCAAGCCACCCTCTTGTCTGCACAAACAAAAAACAAACCATTTACCTTTCAGTCTTTGATAGCAGAACGGAAACATGTTGACTGAATCAAACATTCTCTTGTTTTCAACCTTAAATTATTATATTACCCGCTGCTCTCAGCTTGAAAAAGATTACATTTGTTTTGATTCATAGACTTGAGATCTCACAGGTTGCATAGTGTAGTTAATTTCTGTAATATCTCGCAAAAGATGTTCTCAGATTTACAAATCAGGTTTGAGATGTTAGGTTACATTTTCTGATGTCAACAAGCACCTTTTAGAAATCATGTATGTTTGTGTGTATGTTAGTTTGAACCAATTTAGTAATGAATATAAGGTCTGATAGTTGCCTAAATTGGAACAACAGAAAGATAAATTAAAAAACAAAACATGAGACAATCTCCATCATTGTGCCACAGTGGCTTCCTGTTGTAACAAAGTCTCTCATTTATTTAGTGCTATAAGCATGCATGTAGTACCGTTCGTTGTGCTAGACTCTTATTTGTGCATAACGCCAAATCCATGTTACACCCATTGCTGATTTGCTTGCAGCGGGTATGACTAGATAATAGTTTTTTTCTTGATAGGTGACAGTGTTGTATGAGAAACTGGTAACCCCTCGCTGTTGTACAAAGGAATAATATCACAGTGCCAATTAGGCCGGCCCCAAACAGGAGCTCACTGTCGCACATTCGATGCCACATTAATAAAACATGGCCTCTGCTCTGTGCTTCGCTAGCCAGCTAATTGGCAAATTAGAAAGTGAGATGCGTTAAACGAGAGAACACTGCATTCGCTGGAGACAGAGCCCCCTCCCACATACACATGCATAGACACACACAAAGACATCTCTCTGTCTGTAGTTTAATGTAGGTTGTGGCCTCTCTCATGATTTAGGCCTCATACTCTAGTTCAGGTCCGTAGGGATGTAGAGTGTCATTAGTATTCAACACTATCACCCTGTTCAGCTTTAATTCTAACATGGAGGAAAACCAGACAGCAGAGTAAGAAATAATGGCAAGAAAGTTATAGTTTTCTGAGAGTATGCTAGCCTGGGAAAACCCAGACAACTTCGGCAAATTTAGATTTGCTCTGAAATTAAGTCTGGCAAAGAGCTCATTCAAGCCCATTTCCAATCCGCCGAAATCGAGGCACCAATCAGAAACGTTGGGGCGGGCTTTACACGATGACGACAGCGCTGGGATTTTGAAGCAGATTTTGTAGCCTACATTACAAAGATGGATACCGCCGTCGAACATCACTCGTTCGAATCAGCTATCGCGTCTGTTTTAAGCGATTCGAACGTTTCCTTTTTGTTAAAAACCGAGCAAAGAACAACACTCGGAGATGTTTCTCCGCCGCTCTGCATACGTCATCTCCTTCATCGCTCTGATTGCATTTGAGTGACGTCCGTTGGTGACGCCCCTTTGGAAATGATTTGTCTATGACGCTTTGCCTGACCATAACTCAGTTACAACTGAGAATGGTCTGGTTTTAACCAGGCTAAGAGTATGCTAAAATAAGGGTAAATCATGCTACATAAATATGAAACAAACTATTAAATTAAGGATATTTATATCTAAACATTTTGTCTTATACTGAATATTGAATATAACATATGATGTTAATCTATTTATCAGGTATTACCATAGATAGATTTAGTTTGCATGTATTAAATATTTAATATTTCTAGTTTATATTAGATAATTGTTTTCTATTTTAATATATTTGTATGCCTGTGATAACAAAACAAGCCAGTACTCAAGTTTTCAGACATCCTTCTAGTATTTCTTATTAAAATCGATGTTTTTATTTTTAGTTTCACTCTGTTCTCAAGATCATTTTGGTAAAAAAAGCTCTTTATGGCACTTTAATAGTGTCTTGTTCTGTGTTAAATGGTCTAGTGAGGTGCCTCAGGTTGCAGTCAGAATTTCTTAAAAGAACCCTGCTGACCTCTAGTGGAGAAAAGCAGAACATACTAAATATATTTCATGTTCATTAAAAAATATTAATGGACACATCAAAGCCCCCATGGCTTTAATTACTTTCCAGTAACTGTATAATATGTTGTATAATTCACAACGTAAGCCTGTGATGTTTTTCAGATAGTGGATATGTTCTTCATCGGCCGGTACGTGCTCCTGTCCTTGGTGAGTGTGGTGTTCTTGGCAGCCCTGTTCATGTTGCTGCCCTTACATTTCCTGGAGCCCGTGTATGCCAAGCCCCTGAGAACACACTAGACCGTGAGGCTTCATGTGCCAAACTCCTACAGATATCCCAAAGCAGGGCAGCCAACCTGGCAGCGCCGTCGATCAACGAGCCCCGCTTGAGATGAGAGGACAGCAGAAGGTTCCAGAGCTTTTGTCTTTCTGTCCAAATCAGAGACGTCCACATCTCTCTGAGAGCACAACATAGACTGGCCTGCATGCAGCATATGCATTGCAAATGTTTAGGAGGGTGTGGTTGGGTAAAGTTTTTGATGTAGTTTCAATGTAGTAGTTTCTCTCTGAGGCTTTTTTCCTGTGTGTTGCAATTTCGTAATTTTGTGTATTTTACTGTTAAAAAGAATACAATCTATTTTTCTCAAACTTCCAGTTTGTTCATTTCTTCCATTATTGGTGTTTGCTTAGGAAATCTTTCATGAGTCTGAATTATGAATTAACTTGATCAAATGATTCATTAAGTGAAGTGGCGAGAGATGACGTGAAGGCCAAGTATTGTAACCCATAGGCTACTCGGAATTTGTCCTCTGCATTTAAACCATCCAAGTTAGTGCACACACTTTAGGAGCAGTGAGTAGTAAACACACACACTGCAAACTGTGGACACACACCTGATTGGGGGCTAGGTGCCTTGCTCAAGGGCACCTCAATCATTTTGAAACCTCAATCGTATTGATAATCGAAGTCTGATTCTCTGCCCCAGTTGTGCCCAATTAAAGTGGGATTCAAAATAAAGATCCATTCTCTAATCGGACATTATTAACTCAAGAAAGACATCTCAAATTGTTTGGTTTGTTTATGAGAGGTGGCATTGCACTTTTAAAGTGATCACACCTACATTTTTGCCTGGCAGAAGATAAGACAAAACATTCCATTTTATGGCGTTTTCTATACTACGGAGACCCTAAAGGGACATGACTGGGGGAGAAAAAAATGTGCTTTTGCTTTCTATCACAAATGTTTTGTGTTTCCACAACGCTCTTCGCGTTCGCTCGCAAAATGATTGCATTTTCCCAAGAAACCTTGCGTTCGCTCGCAAAACTTTTGAGATGTTCAGGGGAACGCAAAAGTTTTTCCACGACTGACCCGATGAAAATGCTACATGAAATCTTATTGCTTGAGAGTGAACTGAATTTCTTTGACAATCAAAGGTGGATCTTTCATTTATTTGCAGTTTAATATTATTTAATATGAATCAAATCTTGAATCTTAGAATGATCAGGAATGGGGTGATTGGATGATTTGGACATATAAATGACCTAGTCTGTCTAACTGCATCACAATTGCATACGTTTTACACTGCAGAAGGCACTTGAGTCATAATCAGTGAATATTTTTGGTCCCTTCAATGCACTGAATTCACATTCTAATCCATTAATTGATAATCTGCAAACTCGAATTTCACTCATTCACGGCTCAAACCAGACAAATTTCATTTTCTCGCTCCCATATTGACATGCTAATTTTGTTCCTATGGAAGCATTCTTTAAGACACTGTCTCACTCTCCGCACAATACCACAAAGACGAAGGGAGCAAAGTTGGGCGGTCCAACAAAGCTTCAAGCTGTGAAAGTTGATTATTTTGTTCTTAACAAGGCGAATACTCCGTGTGGGCCCTTTGTTGCCTCAGACGTTTACTTTCATTTTCATAAATCTCTCTGGGAGGCAAACTTCACAAGGGAGATGGACGTCTTATTATTTTCACAGGCGTGTTGTACGTGTGCTGTGATCCTTACAGCATGAAGACAATAAATAACAAGCTCCAAACCTGATGTAAAACATGTTAGTTGATCAAATGTGTGTGTCAAATCAAACATGACAATAATAGTCCACAGTAGAACCTACACTTTTGTCCATTACAAAGCAAAGAAAAGCAGCCAGTTGAATTAGCGGTCATGCTGAAAAACTTGGAATATCCTGGAAATCATCCCATACACTCATATATCCGGAGGTTCTTATACAGGGAGATTGTGGGAATGTGAGCAAGAAGCGAGGCGAGGCCGTGTCTCAGTTGCGCTAGCTCTCACCCTTAAGGTCTTCGTGCGATCCTCATTTAAAAGTGGGGAGTCCGGCAGGACGTGCAGTGAAATTCCAACCAGTGCGATGAAAGAGAATCTAATGAATCAAATCCAATCCTATTAGTTCCGGCCCACATCGCAACACTGAGGCCTTTCTGCAAGCTGATCGCCGGAGATCTACCAGAGCTTGAGAAACAGGCTACCGGACGGATGGACTGGTACATGAAACGGTTTGTGTAATCAAACCAAAAGGATCACAGACACACTGAACGCCTTCAATAAGTGGGATATAATAACATACAAGATGCTTAACCTTGAGAAACCGATTTTCTCCGAAAAGAATCATTTTGAAAGGTGCCATTTTAGAAAACCAATGTGTTTATAGAAGGTTTCCAAAAGAAAATCAGTTCGAAGTCGTGTAAATACTGCAACATTTACGATAATCAATGTTATAGTTATCATATGAAGTAGGGACAAGGGAAACAAGGAAGCTCTGAGCCATCTGTGTGGAAGAAGTGGCATAGCTGCAGCAGGTGGCTGAGAAATGACATTACATAACAGATTCGCTAATGTACCGCTCTGTAATCGCTGACTGCAACCACACTTGACTTATTTTTGTTTCTTTTCAATTTCTTCCTGTCCTTCTCTCTGTCATTTTCCTTATCCCTTCTTGTTGTCCGTGCTGGTAGTGACTCTCTCTCTCTCCAGGGAGTGGGAAAAACGGCAGAACAAAGCATCGAAGGGAGCAGGGCTCATTGGGAGTCTGAGCTGGAGGCTTTGTAGGGCAGCCAGCTGGACATACAAAGAGAGTAAGAACGAGGGAGAGAGAAAGAAAGCAAAAGGGGGATGCAGAGCCGGAGAGGTGTAAGAGCGGCCCAGGATATGGGTGTGGGTGCTACCGAGGCTCGCGGGAGAGGGGGAGGGATGAGGAGGGGAGCGGGGTGAACACTAGATCCTGCTTTGTGATCCATTCAAGCAGAACTTTTGCCCTCACACCCCTGGCCTTCTATTCTCCATCTCTGTGCTCCACAAGCCCACCCTTCACCCCCGACTCCATCCCTGAGAATTTTTCATCTAAACGGTGTTGGATAAATGTTTCTCGTATAATTTGTTCCACTTTGGAATCTGTGAAGGAAAATTGTGCAAGTCTATCAACACAATTCCTGTTGGTTGTTGTGGGATGCAAAATGTCTCAGGTCAGTCATAGGTGTGGGGTCAGGTGAGGTGAAATGTGGGAGCTAAAGTGGAAGTCAAGCTAAATAAGATTATTAATTAATAAAAATTAACTTACAGTAAACTCAAATATTAGAATTGTGTTTTATGGATGTGCAAGGGGTTGGAAAATAAAGACATTTGATTATTATCATTACTAATATCTTTAGGCTATGTGTATATTTTTTTTTGTATATTTAAAAAAAATAACTATATAATTAAAAAAAATTAATTCACAACAATAGCAAATATTTGTTGTGAATATTGGCAGCAAACATTTTCCTGGAATTTCTCATTTAAATTTGTATACATGTTGTATTGTTACTCAAGTGAATAAATTAAATAATAATAAAATAAAAAAATCAGCAAGGATGCATTAAATTGCTAATACGTGACAATAAATACATTTATAGTGTTACAAAAGATTTTTAAAGAAATGCAGTTCTTTATAAACTATAAATCAGCTAAATCTGCTTATATTTGAGAACCAAATCAGCATATCATGATTTCTGAAAGCTTATGTGATACTGAAGACTTAAGTTTTTACCCGGCCGTCAAATGTCTCCTCAAAGACTTGTTTTTTTTTTTCTACCTATTTTTTCCGTCTCGATCTCTCTCATTGGGAAGATTAGTGCAGTCTCCATCCTCCTGCACTGAAAATTAAGGCACAGTTTAAGGGTCAGCGTGAGCTGGAATAGCCCTTTGTGGGGACATTCTGACACCCCATGGAGGGCTGAAGCGTGGCCTCTTTTGGGCACTGACCAGGGTCACTTGACATGACCCGTTACCTGGTAGGGGGTACAGTGAGAAGTGATCATTAAATGAACAATTGAATAGTCTTTGATTCCAAGGTCATATTCCAAGGTTTGCAATATGGGTGGTCAGTGAAATCTGAAAATGGTAAATTTGGTTTAGGAACTTGTTCCACATAAAATTCATTGCTCATTCATTCTGAGAAGCAGCTGAATGACAGTAATGCACTTACAATGAAAGTCTATGGGGACTTTCGTTTTATGTTTATTTTTAGGTATAACTTTCTTTTTTTCTGGCCTCAAATAGTGAGTTTTGATGAATATTCTGTCCATTCTTTACAATATAATGAAAGCGAATAGCTGTATCATAAAAGAGACTTGTGTACTACAATTAAGTCTTCTGAAGTCATATGACAGCTTTGTCTTGTGAACAGATTAAAAATGTAATTGTTATTTACTACATCCGCTCTAGCTCTCAAGAGAGAAGTATGATGTCATTCTTTTTAAACAGACATTTTCAATGAATCGATTGACCTGGTTCACAATACCGTTCTGAATGATTCGTTCACAAATTAGACTGAGAGAGTTCTTGACTCATTACCGCAATATCTGGTTGCACTGGTTAACAGCTCATTGGGAGATAAGATTATGAGTGAATGACGACTTAAAGGTCCAGTGTGTGATTTTTGGCGACATCTAGCGGTTCGGTTGCGAGTTTACACTAAGGGCTCAGCCCACCGCTCACCCCTCCCTTTCGAAGAAGCTACGGTGGCTAAAACGGGACAAACATCGTCGACTGAGACAGCAGAGAATAGCCAGCGTAAACCAAGTTTCTGTACCACAGTCCATTATAAACCACATCATGGATAAAGTTTCAGGTGAGGATCAAGGGTCTTAATACATAATATAATGATAGTAATCAGCTGATTGTCTCACGAACGTAACCAGCACATTCTCCCCACATAGCAAACCCATAATACAGCGAGGGAGAAGAACCACATGAAAATATGCAACTATATATGTTTTCTAACAGGGTAGTAAACGTTTAGCTGGCTAATATGAGCTGTTACTGTGGCTGAGCTCGTTAAGCGTAAAGCCTTGTTTAAACTCGACGCGTCCGCATGAGCCCAAAGGTGCGTGCGGCAAAAATGACGTGATTGTAACAGCGCGCGCGCCTCCGCATCCCCTAGACACACTTACTACACACACAATAGGCTTTTTTTCTCTGATTTTGGAAACTCGATCGACTTAAAATGCTTCCAAGATCGACGGGTTGGTGATTCCTGTAACTGTTTTACGGTCAATGACAAGAGTAGCCTACTAATCAGCTGTCTCACGAACTTAACCAGCACATTTATCCCCACATAGCAAAGCCATAACACAGCGAGGGAGAAGAATTAAGTTACATGAAACAATCCAACTACATATTTACACCACTGACAAGGGAAAAGTCACTACTCACGGTGTTTATGACTAGCTTCTTCTAGCTTCCTGCGGCTTCTCTTTCAATGTAGTGACGAAACGCGCTCTGTAACGCTGTTTGTTCGCGTTCGGCTACTGTAGAAACATGACGTCACAATATGGCGACCTTCATAGAAGGGGATTCCCGCGCCTATGTAGATATAAATGCCTCATTCTAAGGTAATAAAAACATTACGGTTTATTAAGTAAGTTCTTTATACACCACTGAACACATAGTTATGGATGTCATATTGCATTTCTGTTAATAAATACTCAAAAATGTTACACACTGCACCTTTAAATTTTGGTCCACACACAAATCAATTGTATGACTTCAGAATATCTGAAATGGAGCGTTATGCATAAGTTGTCTGGAACACTTTTTTAGTGTTTCAAAAATGAAAATTCTGTCATTAATTACTTACCCTCATGTCCTTCCAAACCTGTAAGACTTTCATTCATCTTTGGAACACAAATGAAGATCTTTTGATGAAATCTGAGAGCTTTCTGTCACTCTGACAGCTACATTTTGACGCTTCAAAAAGATCATAAAGAGATCGTAAAATTAATCCATATGAATTGAGCGGCTTACTCCAAATTGTCTGAAGAGACACGATCACTTTATATGATGAACATATTAGATTTAGGTTTTTATTCACATATAAACATTCATAAACACACACATCAGTTGTGGTAAACGACAGCTCAAGCATGTTCGCTTGATGTGTGAGAACCAACGAGGTTTATTCACGTGTTTCACACAGCACATTTGAGCTTCCACAAAAACAACAAAACCAATGAGGTTCATTCTCGTGTGTTACGCAGCACCTTTGAGCTTCCCCTTGAACTATCCCTTTCAGCTTGAAAGCTCCATTTTCCTTTTTGGTGTTTCCCAGAATAGTCATAGCGGTTTTGAATTACATGAGAGTGATTCAATGGTGACAAAATATTCATTTTATTTTTGGTAAACTATCCATTTAAGAGCACCAACAACATTGAAAGTGCATTTTAAGGTCAAAATACAACTTTCGCTAAACTGGCTGACACTGAAAATTGAGTAAGAGCAATAGTATTGTACAACCTGTAATATTCTATCCGTCCATATTCTTACAGTCTTAAATAAATTGGGAGATTTGTGGAATTAAACCCCGATCAGGTCAGGTCTGTTAACTCAGCATGTTTCTTCTGTTCTTCTATGCTGAAGCAGCAGGACTGGTGAGTGGAACACAAGACCAGACTGCATGAGACAAATTGCTTTCTCGGTCCCATTTGATTCAACCTCTGTGATGAGTGGAACACATACTGTGCACGCAAAGAGGAACAAATTTCTCCCTTTTTGCTTTTTGCTTTGTGAACGGTGAAAAATCTTTGAACATACGTGAACCAAAAAGGAAGAAAGGAAAAGAAAAGGCCAACATCTTTTCTCATTCTCTTTGCTACTCAGTAATCAAATTCAACTAGGTTTCTGTTGTCCAATAATTGAAATGTTTAAGTGTGAAAATCGAAATGATCTCCACTTCGAGCGAAACGTCTTCACTTCGACAAATGAGAACGTTCCAGTTGCATTAGCGATTCGGTCCGCTCACCTCTCCTCTTAGCGTAAAATAGAAATTGTGTTGAGAAAGTGAGAATCCCCTCAAACAAAAGCCATCCCTTTCATGACCGACAAGCAGCCAAAGCCATTGGAGAGGGTCAGTTTTGTTTAAAAACACTCCCTCTCTCATGCCTTTGAGAGAGTAGCTTGATGCAGAAATGAAGGGTGTCTACTTCGCCTTTTGTGGTACGAGCCAATAGCAGTCAGGCAATGCGTTTTCACCCGTTTGATGTTTAAAGTGCGCGAGAGTATGTCATTCTGAAGGATTTGATCAGTCAACTAGCAGACACTTGATTAATGGAACTGATCCCTGTCGGTATGGGAGATCCTCTTCCGTCCCCTCCCCGTTCACTCCCGGGCCTTGTTTTCCTTGGGACGTGCAGAACGAATGACACAGATGTTGTTGGAGGAGACAGTCCCCGTCCCTCTCCTCCTCTCCCGCGCTCCCAGCATGGGGCCTGAAACTTGTTTTTCAATCATTGTTTCCGCCAACTTCTTTCCCAAAAGAGAAAAGCGAGGCGAGAAAGAGGAGGGAGAGAGTGGAGGGAGCGCTTAATAAAAGAGGGAGGGAAAGTAAATACAAAGCATTTGTGGAATATAAAGAAAAACATTCTTTATAACAATCTCTCGATAATTTAGCACTGCGAGGACTGTGGGGAGAAGGGTGGATCGGTCTTAGCCACAGTTGGGAAGTTGGGATGGTGTAGTGGACGGTGCAAAGCCAGAGGAGAGGAGCTTTAAGCTGAAGATGCAGGTGTCAGCATGGCTGCTGTGGGTGGCATGGCTGTGTACCTGGACCGAGGCGGCGCGCCACTGCCAATGCCAGTGCGCATGCCTACCTGACGAGCAGGTGGCACAGAGATCAGAGAGGTCAGAGGGAAGAGGGCACCTTCGCCATCGTCTGGCACACCAGCGGGCATCACACAGGGAGAGGGCCCATCGCAGGAAAGGTAAAACCAATGGATTTTTTTTTTGGGGGGGGAGGTACAGCATTGTTATGAAACTTAATGATGTAAAACCGTGATGATTTCCTTTAATTACGCATAAACAGATTGTTTTGTTGAAGAATAATCACATAATCATATAAATTTATTCTAAATCTGTATATATATAAAAATGGTAATTTTTATTCTGAACCTAATGGTAATGCTATTCAGAATCTAATAGTTTCGGCAGCCGCTCTCTCGGCATATCAGCAAGGGGTCCAAACCATGAAATCAGAAAGACAGTGATAACTTGATAAAGTCTTTTTTCACTTCATGATTTTCACTTGTGGTCACTGTTAATTTAATTTACACGTGAAGGGTTTATTACGTTAGCGTTACGGTATTGTGTTGCATTTACGTGACTATTTTGAAATTTCACTGTTTAAAAAACTTTAGTTGGTGTAGTTTATGGTATATTTGACCTTTTAGTGGATGGCAATCCAAGCAAACTTTGTGAATGATTTGTTGAATAGTTGATGTTGTTTGACTTTTGGAAAGTGATGAACAAGAGGAAAAATTGGTGCAATTAAATCAATTTCTTCTTCCTTTGCTATTCTATGAAAATAAAAAAAATCCTCCCAACTGATATATATATATATATATATATATATATATATATATATATATATAATTCTGTAAATTTCATTATATAAAAAAAAACACTTGTTACTAAAAGCATGCTTTATTCCTTATTTCAGACAGTTTTGTATATAAATAATGCTAAGCTCATACTCGGACTCTTAAGAAATTCAATTCAAAGAGAATTATTTATGAGTAAAACGTGCTGAAAAGTTAGTCTAAGCGCTAAATCAGCCTGGGCTTCTTTTGCGGTGCAGCTTTAATTCTGTGTTGTGGTATGCAGCCCCATAGTCCCTCAACATCTTTTGTTAGTCGCTGAAAGCTGGTGATCCACAGGGCCATCAAGGCACTGCTCTCTGGATCAATATACGTGTCCATCAGTGTGGCTTGCTCTTTTAGGCCACACAATGGACAGTTCTCTAAACAACACTTTATTTATATGTGGCTTTCGAGAAAATGAACTGCCGCCGCCTCTGCTTTTCTCTCTTCTCTTTTCTTTTCGCTTTCTGTTTTCTTCTCACTCCATCTCACCCCCTCAGCGACCGTATTTACACAGACTTAATAGTAATTGGAATTAGCAAGTGTTGCCCCTCAGTGTTGTTTTAGTTCTACAGTAACAGCTGTGCTTAACTTTCACTTTTGTAAACCTTCTTGATTCATTTTTATTTTGTCTTTTCATCACATTCTTTAAGAAACTAAGCAACAAGTTTGTTATTTAATGGGGGGAAAAAGTTTGTGTTACTTGAGCATAACTTTTCGTGGAAACTTTATATTCTATTAAGTAAAAAAAAAATCGGATTTATTCAGATATTTCTTGCTGATTTTTTTTTTTTTTTTACTGGCTCATGAAATTTAGAGCAACAATTGGGAAAGAGGAAGTTTTTCTTGGCTGTGAGGTCTAATGCTTTCCTGTTTCTGTATGCTGTCATCACACAGACATTTGTTAAAACCTTTATCACACATTAAATTACTGACAGAATAGTGAAATCACTATCATAACCACAACCTTCCTGACAAAAGTTGTCTAGAAGTAGTCGCCATGTAAAAAAAGAAAAGAAAAGGGTTCGAGACACGTCGTAGAAGAAAAAAAAAAACTAATTGAAACGAACGAACACTCCTCCCTCTCCCTTATGAGTAACTGAACACAATTTGGCCCAAAGTATGTTTAAACGACGTCGTCTTGAATTCAAACCCAAAACAAAAACAGAGGGCAAAAGCTCGACTTCAGGAAACTGTACGTCACACGTGTCGTTTACCTCAGCTACTGTTTAGAGGCATTAGTTATCGCGGGTTGGTAAATCCACTCCGGTCATCATGTCATCAACTCCTGAGTCCTGCTACTGCTCGAGTCACTGGGGCGGGTCTCAATCCGGATGGCGCTCTGTTCAACACTCATACTGACTGAAACGACAGAGACACATGACTGTGATGGGCTACCTGTAGATTAGAACTATTGCGTTTTTGTTGCGGATTTGTAACGCAGAAACAGCGATGCGTTTGATTGTTTTCATAAACTGAATTCGACGTGACACGTAATATGACGAGACACTTTATCAAGCTTTTTTGGGTTTTGGAGATTATTTATAATATTGAAGGTAAGCACTAACTGTTTCAGTCTGTAACTATCGTCGTGTTAGTGATGACGAAATCCTGTAATTCTGACAGAATATTTATAAATTTTACAACGACAAAAATCCATACGACCGATAGGCTACGAAGCCTACATATTTTTTATGTTTCAATGTACAATAATTACTATAGAAACGATTAGATTTATTTCATAGTTGTGTTGGACAATAATAATAACTGAATTAGATTAAAGTATTTCTTTATTAATTTTTACGATGTTATATAAGAACGAATAAGTTGATTATGCAAACAGTGGGCTAAATGTTACTATACCTTTCAACCCCATCATCATATAAAAAAGTTAACATTTCAATAGCTATATTATTAATTTAGTTATATGTTAAACGTATAAGGTAGCCTCCGTCTAAATGTTACTCCTCCAAATTTTGAGAAATGTTATTTACATGCAAGGCACGCCTCATACTAACAAATGCCTGTTTATAAAAAAAAATCAACCTTTATGCACAGCACTTTTTAAATTATCTCTATTGTTTCCTTTAAACAGTCTCAAAGCCCATTTAGAATGTCACAATACTGTTAAAAGTGCAGCATTTTTTCTTTTTTCTTTTTTTTTTACATACTTCCAGTGTTTCTCCCAAATTCCTCCACAGTGAAAATGACATAGCAGGACTGTGAGACTGTGTTTCCTCTCTTTCAGGAAACTGCCCCATCAGAGACAATAGAAACTTTTTATAGTCAAACACATTTTTGCCAAGAATGTATAGCTCAAATTCTCCATTGTGCATTTGACCCTAGTTTACTTTTGATGCATCAGGAACAGACTTAGCATACAGACTTGGCTTATTTCAGTTTATGTTTACCAACATCATTTATGTTTTTCAAATCCGATAGACAACAAGGACTTGTTGTAAGACCAAACCAAATGCTTTTTTTTGTTTCAAGGACACCCTCTCATGCCCATGTGATTGGCATGTTTTGGCGTGAGAGTACAAAGAGACATTGTAGGACATTGTAATTGGGCCAATAATAGCAGAGGGCCATTCCTGCCCTTGGTGCACACAGGTGACGGATGTCCTGTTGGTCTATGACTTTGTTTGTAAGTGCTGGGCTTTTGTTCCTCTCTAGAGTGGGAAAAACAGCCTCCGGCACTGACTCCGTACAGGAAATGTGTTTTCCTTACTCATCGCGGGGTCATCAGGCCATCCTAAACAAAAGAATTCAACGAGCTCTCAGGACTGGAATTTGTTCAATGTATTTGTTTAGTGGATGTCACTGGTGTTTGATTCTCCATTTTCTGTCCTCCAGGTTCCAGGCTCGTTTCAGATAGTGGCCTTCCCCGTATTGTCCACCATCCCTCTGATGTGGTGGTGCGGGTGGGCAGCCCGGCCACGCTATCCTGCAGGGCAGAGGGCAACCCTGAGCCCACCATTGAGTGGCTCAGAAATGGCCAACCACTTGATATAAGCAAGATGGATGCGCAATCACAGCCTATCGTTTTACCAGAAGGAAGTTTGTTCTTCTTCAGCGTCGTCCCCGGCCGAAAGAGTCAGTCCCATGAAGCAGTGTATGCCTGCGTTGCTCGGAACAGCGTCGGGATTGCGACCAGCAGAAACGCCTCTCTTCATATAGCAGGTTTGAATCACGACACTGCCAGCAGTGTGATGTTTCCTTATATTTAAAGGACAGTTCACCTGAAAATGAATGAACTCATTGTCATTTTGTTTAAAATCTATATGCATTTAGTTGTTTTGTGGAACATGAACATAGACATTTTGACAAATGTCTTAGCATTTTTTTTATTTTTTATAAATAAGTCAATGGAGTCCAAAACAACCATCTCCACGGTCAGTTCCCACATAAACTCACTTGTTTGACCCCGATAACAATGAGTGACCTATCAAGACCTTAAATGCTCTGAAGGAACAAGAGGGTGAGGAAGCTTATTAAGATGTTCCATGAGATTACTGAAGATCAGATGTCAAAGTTTGCTTTCCTGCCCGAAACAAACAGAGCACTAATTGAGCTGTGACAGCATGCTGTGTTTGTAGCCCAAACAGATTCCTCGGCAGGCCCGTTTACTCTGCATTCCACTGGATTGGAGCAGGACCTGATTGAGACGTTAAATCAATTGTTGCACACAATGAATTTGCGTTTTGTTTACATCGATTCATCTGTTAGATAAACAAGCTACATCAGACGAGTTGACAATGGGCCCTGATTACTAAAGCAAAAGGACGTTAATGAAGAAAAATATCTACAAAACATTTTTTTTTCCTGAAATGTAGCAACTGATTGTCAGAATTTCTGTTAGTTTTTTTACCACAACTGACAATTAGCATTTAGACTACTATTCAAATGTTTGGAGTCGGTAAGATTTTGAAATGTTTTTGAAAGACACATGCTCACCAAGGTGTTTATTTGAAACAAATTGTAGTAAAAACTGTAAAATTCTGAAATATTATTACAATTTAAAATAACTGTTTTCTATTTTTATATATATTAAAATGCAATTTATTCCTGATGGCAGAGCTGAATTTTCAGCAGTCATTACTCTTTTTGGTGCTCAATAATGTTGAAAACAGTTGTGCTGTTTAAAATTTTTGTTGGAAACCGTGATGCATTTCAGGATTCTTTGATAAATATAAAGTTCAAAAGAACAACATTTATTTGAAATATGAATGTTTTGTAACTTTATAAAACTGTAATTTTTGCATCTTTGCTGAATAAAAGTATTAATTTCTTTAAAAAAAAAATCAAATCTTACTGACCACAAACTTTTAAACAGTATTGCATGTTAACCTTTTAGCACCATATATAGCACTACAGAATATATTATATAGATAGATTGAGTTTAATTCACTCAAGAATGTGTGAAACTCAGATCATTGTGATTGTGTTATTTTCAGCTCTGCGAGAGGACTTCCGTGTGCAGCCCAGTGGCGTGGAGGTGGTGGTTGGTGAGGTTGCTGTGATGGATTGCAGCCCACCCGTGGGACATCCTGAGCCCAACGTCACCTGGAGGAAAGACGGGATCCCCATCAACAGCAGCAATGAACATTATAGTGTAAGAGCGAAATGTATTTTATTTTGACATTGTTTTCAAATGTCTGTTAATATCTTTTTCTTGAGAACTCTTCTTGGTATATGTCTGTAGAGGGCAGTATAACACAGAAAGGGAATCCTTAGTACCCTGAACAGTGTTTTGTGTGCCTGAATCACAATATATGTCTGCTTACCTTCATATATAGGAACTGAATGGTAAACTGATAATTGCTCCAGCCCAGAAGAATGACTCTGGAGTTTACAGCTGTATAGCCTCAAACATAGTTGGAGTGAGGGAAAGCCGTGCCGCTCGGCTGTCTGTTTTAGGTGAGCCCTGTTAATGTGCTTTAATGCAACACGGTGTGATTTCTAAGACTCATATTTAATCAAATACATCTACACTTTGCTCTAAAATGTCAAACACCCATGCTTCTGTTATTCATCCTCAGCTAAGCCAATGTTATTGCGTAAACCAGAGGATGTCTCTGTGCAGCTTGGGGAGTCAGCACAGTTTTTCTGTGAGGCTGACGGAGACCCCATGCCTTCTGTAGAGTGGAGCCGAGACCAAGGACCTCTACCCAATGGCAGGTCAGACCCGTCATATTGGCCATCACAAACATGCTGGTTATTGATCTTTACACATCATTTGAATGTAGTACCTGTAGGTTTTTATGAGGCTACAGTCATTCATTAAGCACTAAGAGTGTAATAAATGAAAAATAATACATAAAATAATAAACTTTTCTTTTAAATAAACTGAATCATGTACAGGAGGGCCTTTTCCGACCCAAACTCTCAGCCAAACCATCGACCCCCTATATTAAATGTTTGATTTTTCCTGTAAAACTACATATCTTCCTTTACTAACATTAGCAAATATGATTGCTTTATGCTTAATTAGTGTTGACCTAGTTTATAAATTAATTAGCTTACCTTTATGTCCTGGATTCAACCATAAGTTGGCACGAAATGGAAGTTGCGATAGTCTTTTCTTCCCTACTGTGGCGTATATCAGAGTGAAATGGCTTCTCGAACAAGAAAAAAATGAGGATTGATTGGATAGTTGTGGTTTGCTGTTGCTATCTAAAGTCTGTAAAAAAGATGGACAACATGTCTTCACTTCCTTCCACTGTACAAAAATGAAGCCAAAATATCCCAGAAACAGTCACTGCTGCTGATGTCATTTGAAGCCTGAGTCCGCGCAGTAGTGATCCTAGTATCAAGTTAGTAGTCAACCTAGTATCAAAAATCCTACTCCCACAGACTCAATCGCAAGCGCAGCTGTCAATCATGACGTTACACTCCGCTTTTATAGCATCAAATTAACTAAAACCAAACTTGTTGGAAAAACAAACCCTTGAACATACGCCAGCGTGATAAGAACTACCTAAAATGACAGAAACCATCTTCGGAAAAACATTATTTGAAGTGTAATTTGACTTTTTTTTTAGTTTGGTTTGCATTCCATTTGATTAGGTGGGGTTTATGACCTATACTGCAGCCAGCCACCAGGGGGCGATCAAAATTATGTGCACAGATGAATAATTTTTCATAAACATTGCTATATTCCATAAAAATAAGAATTGTCCATTTTGATTTCATGACTTTTTATTCAGAATTTATTTGTTAAAATTCTATGAATAAAATGATGTGTTAATAGCTGAGCAGTATTTACATAATACATAATAGATTGTGAAATTACGATTCACATCCCTAAGCTCTTTTTACAATCACATTTGGCAGATATTTAATCAACCCAGACCACAGTCTGCAAATCCACTATGTGACGGCTCAGGACATGGGCAGGTACACCTGCACTGCAGAGAATAAGCTCGGGGTGTCTGTGGCCAGCGCACAGCTTCTTGTAGAGGGTAAGAATACAAGTAATCATTCAATTAACAGCAGTCAATCACTTTTTTTCTAAAACAGCATGTGCATTTCAACCACTTCCCAGCATGCCATTTGTATTCCACTCACCCTGTTGAGATTAGTGATGTCTGGTTAATAAATGTTACAGATACAGGAAGCACTAGACTGCGAGACCTACACAAGGAGCTGTCTGCCTTACGTGTGAGCCTGGAGAACGTCACAGTTATGAGCACAGCCTCCAACATGTCTCAAGTCATGTGGAGGGTAATGCAGATTAGCTCATCCCTGACCAAACATGCACCACACGTCAAATAATTGTACTTTGTTAAGTAACTGTTTTCTTTCTGTATGTAGTTGCAGTCGTCTATGTCACAGCCTCATTATCTTGAAGGCTTTGAGGTGCTGTATCGCTCTCTCCTGCCTGCCAGCTCAGAGTGGACAGCTCAAAGGGTTCCTCAGCCTGGCCTTCACACTCATGTGGGACCTCTGAAGAGAGGCTACAAGTACGAATTCAAAGTCAGACCCTACGGCGGGAGCCTGTACGGCAGGGAGAGCAACACCAGACACTTACGAGTGCCAGAGATAGGTGAGAATCTACAGTAAAAAAGTACTGTGGTGGTGCTGCTTTATTAATGATTATTACATACCATAGTATTTGCATGATACTTTAAACAATACCGTAGTAATATCGTAGGACGTCCAAAAAAAACTATATTATTGTGGTTACTTAATTTATCCTACATTGTTTACTTCTTATACCTTACGTATACTCTTTTGTTCACTTATACATTCAAAGTTTGAGGTCAGTAAGAATTGTTTTAAGGAAAATCATACTTTTACTCAGCAAAGATGCATTAATTAAATAAAAAGTGATGGTAAAGACATTTATGTTACAAAAGATTTCGGTTTCAAATAAGTGTTGGTCTTTTAAAACTTTTTGTTCATCAAAAATCCTGAAAAATATGTACCACACTTTCCATAATAATTTCCAATTTCCTTCATAATAATAAGAAATGTTTCTTGAGCACCAAATCAGCATATTAGAATGATTTCTGAAGGATCATGTGACACTGAAGACTGGAGTAATGATGCTGAAATTTCAGCTTTGCATCCCAGAAATAAATTACATTTTAAAATATGTTAAAATAGAAAATGGTTATTTTAAATTACAATAATATTTCACTCTACATTACTGTTTTAACTGTATTTTTGACATGCATTGATATATTCTGTATAAAATAAATATATATTTTTTCAAATACATGCAGCATTGGTGAACATAAGAGACTTCTTTCTAAAACATGAAAAAAAATCCTACAGAACTAAAAACTATTGGACAATTAAAACCAAACTGTGTCACCTTGTGCCAAATGTAACCATGTGCCCTGTTGTCAGTTCCCAGCGCACCACCTCAGGATGTGTCCATAACAATGCCCACTGACCGTAATGACACCGCGCACCTCAGCTGGGATCCTCCCCCTCATGACGCTCACAATGGGATCATTCAGGGATATCAGGTATTACTTGTGTGAAGTCACTCATTGTGAAACCGTTTTTAAAGCTACTAATGCCCCGAGAGCCTTTCTCTCCAGCAGATATGGAGGAACATGTTCGTAAGTGAATGTATAATTTATTTCTAGTTCCTAAAAATTAATTAATTTAATTCAACTTAATTTTTAATCAAAAGAAGCCTGGAAGCAGTTAGATAATGACTATTTTCAGCCTTAGACATTTCTAGACTCTCTGATCAGATAAAAAGTGACACGAATCTGCCAAAATCAGATTCTGTCTTTTTACAGTATTTAGAGTCACTTTTTTAAATTAGTCCACCATTCAGATTTTCTGACTAGAAAATTGATGCATATTTTCCACTAATTTCTTTGTTGCTGTTTATACAAGCATTAGCAGGGAATGCTGCACCATTACATTTTTTAGCCACTGCTTTAGTCTATTATTACGGTATCATTGATATCAGACTGGCCTAAACATCACATATAAAATGACAGATATATAGTATGTGTGGCAGCCTGCTTGTTAATGTTTTACTATGCTGTTCTTTCTGACAGGTGTGGTGTGTGGAGTCTGAGGAACTGAAGTCTTTTAACTGGACAGTGGACAGTGGAACACACAGTATTGAGATCAGCACGCTGCAGCCCGGCAGGCTGTACTGGGTCACAGTGACTGCCGTAAACGGGGCGGGAGTGGGGGTCCAGAGCGACCCATACAAACTGCTCATAGGTAAGCTAATAAACTAACACTGAGGTATAATTTTAAAGTGTAACCTACTCAGTATGTTACCTGTTGCTCTTTTTTTTCCTTCAGAGTCGAGGCAGGAGTCAGCACCGCATCAGACAGGCATACTCAGTATGTCTCATTTCCTTGCTGTGATTAAAGAGCCGGTATTCATTGGAAGCGCTGGCACCCTCCTGTGGTGTGTTTTGATGATTACTGCCCTGTTTTTGTACAGGAGACATGTCAGACCCGCCAACCTGGGAGGCAAAAGCTCAGGTAATCTATAAATAAGTCCCAATCTAAATCCTTTTTTTAATTCACTTTATGCTCATAATCATACAATCATAATTCTCTCTTCCATTTATAGGCTTATATAGACTGGAAAGTGAAGATCTCATTATCAAACACAGGTAAAAAATAATAATAAAAAAATAAGGTAAAAGGTCTTTAAAATATTCCACAGTACTAAACGATAACCATGTTAATGATACTTTAAAGAATACCAAGGTATCTCAATAGTACATGTCCAAAAAACATAATATCGCAGTGGTACATTTCCAAAAAATACTATCTGTACAACTAAATTCCAGATAAGAAAAAGAATTATACTCTGTAAATCACAATTATGACAAAAAAAGACATACTATAAGTCAGAATTATGACCAAAACACGAAATTACGAGAAAAAGTTGAAATTATGAGTTAAAAAGTCATAATTATGATAATTGACTTTGTCATAATTACTACTTAGTGAGTCTTAATTACATCTTTGTATCTCATAATTATGGCCTTTTTTCTTATAATATAAATTTGTGTCATAATTATGCTTTTTTATCTCATAATTCTAATTTACCACAGCATGGCCTTTTTTTAAAGTGGCAGAAATTGGCTTCCACAAGTAATTGAGTCTCCATCCTTATTATTTCCCTTCTAGAATGGCGGCACCAGACTCTCCGTGGATCTCTGGAGGCTGGAGGCCAGACTCCAGCAGTGAGCCCAAGCAGGGCCTTTGGACCCATAAGCAGGACAACTCTGGCTTCCGGAGGACCAGTAAGTCACAACTTCCCCTGAGTTTTAACTCGAAACTTGGAACACCAAAACTACCATTTGAAACACAACAACAACTTTAGCATCTTCTTAACTCTTTCCCCGCCTTTGACAGAATTTTCTGTCATTTATGAGACAACACTTCCCCGCCATTGACTTTTCCGGCTTTCCGTGTTTTCACTGTTATACAGTAAGGTAATTATGCAACTTCTGAAAGAGAAGCTCTGGATCTAAACTCAGGCAAAAAAGGAGCAGAAACGAGCTATAAAAGCATTGCTTATGCACGTTGTAGTCTTTTGCTCAAAATGTTTCTTTTTTTATGAAACGTACCCACATTCAAGAGTTCGTAAAAAAGGAATGCATTTTTGTTTAAAAGCAGAGGCTCTGTTCTTTCTTTTGATATATTGCATGTTCAGATATTCATACAATAGAGTATTCTGGGGGCCATAGAAGTTTTGTGAAAATTATAAGAACAATCTGTCAGGGAAAGAGTTGAAGAGACAGTTGATGCAAAAAATTTAATTCTGTCATCATTTACTTACCCTCATGTTGTTCCGAGTCTGCATGACTTACTTTCTTCTATGAAACACAAAAGAAGATGTTTTAAAAAAAAAATCACGTTCCTCCGATACAGTGAAATTGTTCATCTGTGAAACACAAAAGAAGATGTTTTAAAGAATGTTCATGCTCCTCCGATACAGTGAAATTCTGATAATCTATTTTTTCATTAAACTATTCCTTTTAGACTTTATTTATCGCAAATCTTCATCTCACCATCCATACACCCTCATCTACTCCTCTTTTGTTGCCTCTCGTCATCTCTCTGGATGACAGATACGTCCTCATGAGAACCTTCAAAGATGGCTGTCACCCCTAAAGTCACGACTCTGCAGAGTCCTCATCAACTCTAATTACCGTTGACATCTTGGCACATTATGTAAATCTGTCTGATTTTTACCTCTGTACTGACAGCTCTGCCCATTACGGCTAAAAAGGAGCCAAACCCCCTGCGGTCAGCCGTCCCCATTGTACCAGACAACTGCGGCGTCTATGGCACCTTTTATGTGGATCTAACCGGCAATGGACTGAAGACGTTTAATAGTCCGGGTCGCTGTCCCAGAATGCCCCACGGCAACTCTCAACTGCATAACTCCGAGACTGTTCGCATCACCGAACCCATCGTCAAAACCGCCGTTGTGAGGGAAGTGCAGGCATTGCCATGGAAACGTGCCCTCCCTTCCCAGCCCAACATGGGAGTTCTGAAGGAATCGTGGGAGAAAAATTACAAGCGTGGTGAGACATCCTTACATTCAGCGAGTCATTAAAATTAATTTCGTCCAGCACTGACATGTTTGTCCACTTCCAGAGCTGCACACGGTGAAAAGTGCCCCATTAATGCCCGTGAATCAACACGCTCTGGCAGTGTGCAGTGGACCAAACAACCATCAGCAAAGATTCAGTCAGCACCCTGCAGGTTTGAACACTAGCATTTCTCATGTTTCAAATCCTAAACCTAATCCTTTGAATCTCAGAGGAAGTGTAGTGAAACTATCTCTTCTAAGCTGATGTACATTCCCTCAGGTGGTGTATCAGAGCATGTGAAGCTGCCAAGTTCTCCACGTATCCTGCATTACTCCACCTCTCTGCAGCTGGTGGACATGTTACCCAGCCCTCCGCCTCTTCCAGTAGAGGACAACCACAGCCTCAGCTCAGAGGACGAGTGAGAATCACACCGACGCCCAGAGCTAAATTTACATGTTCAGAGATTGGATTGCTTTTTTTTTTTTAGCCCAACAGACATTTTAGTTATGTTGGTAAAACTTTATAATAGAGTTCAATTGGTTAAATCTTTGGTAATGCATTAGGTATCATCATGAACTAACAATTTTATATATATATATATATATATATATATACACTCACCGGCCACTTTATTAGGTACCCCATGCTAGTAACGGGTTGGACCCCCTTTTGCCTTCAGAACTGCCTCAATTCTTCGTGGCATAGATTCAACAAGGTGCTGGAAGCATTCCTCAGGGAGTTTGGTCCATATTGACATGATGGCATCACACAGTTGCCGCAGATTTGTCGGCTGCACATCCATGATGCGAATCTCCCGTTCCACCACATCCCAAAGATGCTCTATTGGGTTGAGATCTGGTGACTGTGGAGGCCATTTTAGTACAGTGAACTCATTGTCATGTTCAAGAAACCAATTTGAAATGATTAGAGCTTTGTGACATGGTGGAAGTAGCCATCAGAGGATGGGTACATGGTGGCCATAAAGGGATGGACATGGTCAGAAACAATGCTCAGGTAGGCCGTGGCATTTAAACGATGCCCAATTGGCACTAAGGGGCCTAAAGTGTGCCAGGAAAACATCACCCACACCATTACACCACCACCACCAGCCTGCACAGTGGTAACAAGGCATGATGGTTCCATGTTCTCATTCTGTTTACGCCAAATTCTGACTCTAACATCTGAATGTCTCAACAGAAATCGAGACTCATCAGACCAGGCAACATTTTTCCAGTCTTCAACTGTTCAATTTTGGTGAGCTCTTGCAAATTGTAGCCACTTTTTCCTATTTGTAGTGGAGATGAGTGGTACCCGGTGGAGTCTTCTGCTGTTGTAGCCCATCCGCCTCAAGGTTGTGCGTGTTGTGGCTTCACAAATGCTTTGCTGCATACCTCGGTTGTAACGAGTGGTTATTTCAGTCACTGTTGCCCTTCTATCAGCTCGAACCAGTCTGGCCATTCTCCTCTGACCTCTGGCATCAACAAGGCATTTCCGCCCACAGAACTGCCGCTCACTGGATGTTTTTTCTTTTTCGGACCATTCTCTGTAAACCCTAGAGATGGTTGTGCGTGAAAATCCCAGTAGATTAGCAGTTTCTGAAATACTCAGACCAGCCCTTCTGGCACCAACAATCATGCCACGTTCAAAGTCACTCAAATCAACTTTCTTCCCCATACTGATGCTCGGTTTGAACTGCAGGAGATTGTCTTGACCATGTCTACATGCCTAAATGCACTGAGTTGCCGCCATGTGATTGGCTGCTTAGAAATTAAGTGTTAACGAGCAGTTGGACAGGTGTACCTAATAAAGTAGCCGGTGAGTGTATATATATTTGCATTTATTCATCTAGTTCACCCCAAAAATTAATTTGCTGTTAATTTACTCACCCTTAGACCACCCTAAGGGGTTTTTTTTTTCAGTAGAAATGTAAAGGAGATTTTTTGCTGAAACCGTTGTCCTTGGTGATTCGTATAATGCAAGTCAACGTCAGCTACCGTCACTTTAAGAGTAAAAAAAACACACATATACAGGCAAAACAAAATTAATACCCATGGCTCCTGACGATACATTGGGGTCTTATGAAGCAAAACCATCAATATGTGGAAGAAACTGAACATTATTTACAACATTATTACCTGTAATCCACAGCCTCTGCAAACGGTCCTGAGTGCGTTAATGGCAGTCTGGAGCACGTAATGACATCAATTGCCTCCAGTGTAGTTTGCTTCCCAACATGCTTTCTTCTGCAGAACACAAAAGAAGCTATTTTGAAGAAAGTCATAAAGATTTGGTATGAGTTGAAGATGAGAACTGTCATATAATGTTACTTTCTAAATATACCAATACATTTTAACATTGTTCATATACTAGAACTTTAGATTGTCTTTCTTCTCATTGTGGCTTCATAAATGGTGATAAACTTCAGTGATTCAGCATTCTGTCATAGCAGGATGTGAGTGGTGCTAAATCACTACTGCCACAGAGCTCAAGATTTATGTCCATTTCTCACAGACAACTTGAGGGGTTGCGCCCCTGCATGTCCGTAATGACAGTGTCTGTGACAATACCATGTCTTTATAGCGTGAGAAGAGAGAAGTCTACCACTGTCTCTCTCTGCTCTCAGACTAAAAGACTGGAAACCAATTTAGCCTGTATCTCAACTCTAATGGACAGGGAGGCAGAAGGGGAAATGGCCCACACTATTTATTAGAAGGTCTGTAAGTGAGAGGAAGTGTGTTTTAAATGCTAGGACACAAACAGGAAGTTTCTTCCGGCGGTGCAAACTAGCTAGCAGGAACGGACACAGAACTGCCCACTCAGAGAGTCTCATACAAAAACACAGATATACGGATACAAACACCTTTCTAAAAGAACATTTAATAGCTGAGAGGTTGCCCTTTAATGTCTCTTTTTTAGACATAATGGGGTTATTGGTTATGTTTCATGCAAGTACTTTGTCTCAGATGTAAAATATCTTACACACAAATGAAATAGTTGTTTTATAGAGCCATAAAATTAATAAGGATAGCTTAGTTAAATTTTTGCTTTCCTATTGGTAAAATACAGAGACATGCAGTGAAAAAAAGGATATCTTGAGCGTGAATTAGGAATATGTCCCCATGACTAATTTGTGGTCATATTTTATTCCTTTGTTCCCTTGTTTTAGTTCAATCATGGCCACGTTTAATTCATTCCCTAGTTTTAGGTAAATCGAGGCCATGTTGTAGGCTACTAATTTGTTCCCATTTTTTAATTTAGTTAAATCATTGTCACTATTTAACAAAAAAAAAGCTACAAATGAGTAAAACGTGGCCACAATTTATCTAAAACAAGGAAAACATTTAAATTCTTAATTTATGACCACGATATCTTGTTCCCCCTGCATTTGAAATGCAGCCGACAAGAAAAATTAGTGTGCTATCTTAGCAAACCCTACACATGTTTAATCATACTATAAAACCTTATAATTGAACATTTGCGTATGGTAAACGCCAAGCTAGCAGGTTAAATGGCTAGCAGTATGCTAAGCCTACATCCAAAAGTAAGCCCCCTAAAATAATAGAGAAATGTTTCATTTCACACTTTGTAGCTTTGGTTATATACTGTACTATTACATTTAAAAGAAATGTAGCAATGCCAGAAATAGTAAGAGTAGTATGCTAGTGTGAATTTAAACATCTGATCCCTCAGGTCGACCAGATCCACCAAGCTGACGGTCGACATCGGCTCTCAGCAGTCTGTGTGTGCTGCCTCTGGGCTCCAGGGGTTCACTATGTCCACTACGAGCTGTCCAACCCACCACAGCCCAGCCCAGCTCAGCCCGTCCTATAGCCACCTGTCCACTGCCTCCTTCTGTCTCTCCACCGATGACTACCAGGACACCACGCTCAGTACTCAGGGCCACACTCAGTACATGGAGATCAGCCCTAAACCACAGGGGCCGAGGTATGAGAACACCTGAAAGAGCATTTCTGTGAATAAAGTATCAAGACAAGGGCTAATTTTGATGTCTCCCATCAGTACGTCTCATCAGAGTTCTCCATCAATGCCCCGTCCATTCTCTCCCACGCCCACGTTCGGTTACATCTGCGGGCCTGTCGACCAGGAGATGGATGATGAGCAGGGGTGCCAGCCGATCGGACTCAGGGGAGCCACCCTGAGAAGCACGCCCTCCTCCTGTTACAGCGAATGGGAGGGCTCGTTGTGGAACGGCTGGGGTTCGGTGTCCGAGAGCAACGTGGCGAGCGCTCGAACGAGCATCATCAGCTCTTCTGACTGCTCGTTCATAAACGATGCGAACTTTGCCCGCGTCCTGGCTCTGACAGCCGAATCTATGAGCGGTACTTTATCAGGCAAGATATAACTCTCTTCAACCTCTGTACAATTAGGTTGTTTTATTTATAGTCTCCACGTGATTATTCAAGTGTCAAGTTTGCTAACAGCAATACTGATGTAGTTGACAGAAATGGCCACTAGGTGGAACAATCTGCTCATGCAGTCGAGATCTGTGGCTTTATCAGCAGGTCCACACAGATTCAGCACATGGAAGCTCGGCTCATTTCCACACAATTGGAATGGCCACTATTTAAGTAGTGCATGATGAAATAAACTGTAAATAAATCAAAAACATTTGGGTGAAAATGTTTGTAAATGCAAATATTTTGGCTAATCATAATCAAGCTTTCAGGTACCAGTAATAGTGGAATAGTATAGTACTCTCAGATCTCACATTTGACCTTGTTTAAACCTGTTCGGCAAATGTCTAATGGGCATACTTATAAGTTATTTAGAAGTCTGGCTGCATTAATTGCTAAAACTAATCACATTTCAGTTTTCTTTGCTGCTCACCACCTTTTTTCAGTTTATTATTAATTTCTCAGCTCTGTAAGGCTGTAAATTTTAATAGAACATATTCATAATTGTGATAAACTACACCAGCCTTCATCTAGAGACAAGCAGATTCAAACTAATGGGGAAAAAATGGCTCAAAAAAGGGAGGTTAGTTCTGAGAAAAACTTTTGCATTATTTTTTTTTTATTGTGTCACTTAAGCACCTTTTGGGATCGTTGTATAACTTAATTGGAGAACTGTATTTTGGATGCGAATCCTCATTGTCAGATCACATTCACAAGGCACCGCAGCATTACGCTTCCCAATGAGACAGTGAAAAATTGCAGCCCTACTTTGGTACAATGAGAAATAATGGGATTTGAGGACCTGTCTGCAAATTGTCTGAACTCCCCCACCATCCTCTCTGAAGTTTCAGCAAATCAATCACGCCTTTCAAAAGAGAAACCTACAGGGACTTTCCTCTCTCCATTTGCTGATTGTTTCCCCCTTTCACTCTCTCTCTCTCTGCCTGTCTTTCAATCTCCGTGAATGCATCAGGTTAAATGACTAGTGCATTGTAACCGATGGGTTCAGCAGCGATGTGCATTATCATTCAGCGTTATAATGGTCAAATTGACTTGTGACTTTATACGTATTAACAGATTGCTTTTGGTTGTGTATATTGTACCTATGTGCATGTGTATGCATACATCTCTCTTGATTTCCTTTGTGATGTGTGTGTGATCGTGCATTTTCTGCAGATTTCTCCCCGCCTGCATCCCCCCTGAGTGTTCTGTTCCCCCCTCGAGAGTGTTTTGGAGAGCTGGAGCCGCTGCCCGTGTGGGACTGGAGCACCGCGTGGGTGGAGGAGCTGGAGGCCCAGTTCAAAGCCTCCAGAGAGACCAGAAGAACCGCCACGTCTAGCAGACACTCAGGCATTGAGCACTGGAGAGGACATCTGGAGACCCCCTCGCACCGATGATCGACTTGTACACGCTTAAGGGTTGTTTATGGACTACATTTCCCTGCGTTCCTCCTTGTAGTTTTGTTGGTCTTGGGTTTGTAGCAAGGTCAATTGAATGGAAAAACACACCGCTGTAAGGTTCAGTGTGTGCCGTGTACGCCACTTGTACAGTTGTACTACACCATAATAAAGACTATTGTACAGGACATTCATATTGGCATGCGAAGAAATGTAAATAAACCCGTTTTATTTAATAAACCTCCACGTACGCTTTTATAAATCAAATACGCTTTTATATGACAGAGTTATCTAAAATACACAGGAAATATTATACAAGATGTTTTGTATTTTAGGATTCATTTGTATTATTTTATAATTCAAATACATTTCTTTCTTTAAATTTTATTTTGAAAAATGTTAGTTAAGTTTGCATTTAACCTGCTATATAATGGAACAATGTTCGCAACTTTAGATAAAAAATTTTTATAAAGTTGTTTTTTATTGATTTATTGATAGTTTTTTTCACTAGAAATATTGTTTTAGCTGTTATTTTTTAATGCACGTCATTCCTCACACTTGCTGCACTACTAAAAAGTCACATTTTAGCTCATTTTATTTTTACTAATTGCCTTTAAAAGTTAATAAATGAGTATTTTATCGCACGTATCTGCCTCTTGGATCACTGACATATGTTTGTGTTTGTTGCATTTGTGTCCTACTGTCTTGTAGTTAAGGGTGCACAAGAGGTCTGTCAAGAGAACATGTACGGCCCTCCAGAGCTCTAATCCTCACCGCAAGCCAGCAGAACCAAATCAGACAACCCTAGACACCCGCTGGACACACACACACACACACACAGAAAACACAAGTGACCATGGCATGACTGCAGAGGGATTATCGCTTGTCCCCTTCTCTCTCTCTCTCTCTCTCTCTCTCTCTCTCTCTCTCTCTCTCTCTCTCTCTCTCTCTCTCTCTCTCTCTCTCTGTCTCTCTCTCTCTCTCTCTCTCTCTCTCTCTCTCTCTCTCTCTCTCTCTCTCTCCCTACGGCCATATGCCTGGCACAAAACACACCTCCCCCATTACACACTTTTATGTGCACACAAACACACTACTTGGATCTACAGCCTTGAATTTGTGTATGGCCAAAAAGGCATCTTTTTATAGCCTGCTGGTAATCCTTTGACCCAGTTTGCTATGCATGACCACACTAAAATGTTTTCCAACTTTTGCTTCTCTTGTTTCTTTCTTTCATTTGTCACAGCAAAGCACCCCACACTTGTCCCCAAGGATTATTTTTGCATGAAATAATTCGGGTTCCTTCGTTAATGCAAATATAAAAAATGTTCCCCTCTTGTTTTAATGAAAAATAAATGTGCAAGAGACTAAACGTGAATCAAGGCGAAATTCTTTTTCATTCTTTGCTTGGAAGTGAAATGAAGTTGTAATTTCTTGGAAATACCTTTTTCAGCGATATACTGTTAACATCCAGACGTCATCCATGCTGCTGAGAGCGACGTTTAGATGAATATGGACTGTAAATATGTGCCGCGCACTTTCCTCTTAACAAAATAAACACACACACAAAAACAGCAGTGACAAGGCAGCAGTTAAGAAAGCAACTAATCATATTGATGTGGATATGTTTGCACCAGCTCTGGAATTCATAGGCATCATGTCGACACTGTTATGATGGTTTGATTATAAAAGTATATTTGAGACTATACGTAGACTATACAGATCTGACTATGTGAGACTATAGTTTGAATTAATCCATTTTCTTTGCATGACGCATTGACATTACAGTGCAGAATACAGTTGTGCTCAGAATTATTGGCACCCCTGATAAATATGATCAAAGATGGCGGTAAAAATAAAATTGCATTGTTTATTCTTTTGATGTTTCATTCAAAAAATTGCAAATATCGACCCTTTCATTTTTTAGTAAAGGGGAAATTCACATTTTGAAATAAATGTTTTTCTCCAAAACACGGTCACCACAGTTATTGGCACCCCTAGAATTAGTAAAATATCTCTGAAGTATATTCCCGTTAAATTTTTTGGGGGTTTTTAGCACCAGGGTGACTAGGAACATGACATTGTCAAGCTACAGTATGACTTTGTTTCACAGGAGTATAAATTTGAGAAAATACAAAGGCCAAATTCCCTTAATCATCCATCACAATGAGTAAAACCACAGAATATAGTTCTGATGTGCAGAAAAAGATTGTTGAGCATCACAAATAGAAAGTGGCTGTAAAAAAAATAGCTACGAATCTGCCTGGAAGAGGACGTGTGTCTTTATTGCAAGGATGAAAGTTTGAGTGGCCAAAGACTCTCCAAGGATCACAGATGGAGAATTGCAGAGATTAGTTGAGTCTTGGGGTCAGAAAGCCAAAAATAAATAAATAAATAAATTCAAATGGCACCCCTGGGTTTCAAGAAAAATCCTCCTCGCTCATCCAAAAATAAACTCCAGCTTGAGTTGTCAGACACGACTGGAACTTCAAAAGGGACCGGATTCTATGGTCAGATGAAACAAAAAAAAAGAGCTTTTTGGCAGCAAACAAACTAGATGTGTTTGGTGCAAACAGGAATAAAAAGTACCCCGTGCCTACAGTTAAATATACTGCTGGATCTTTAATGTTGTGGGCCTAATTTTTTGCTGGAGGTCCTGGACAGCTTGTTCAGATACATGGTATTTTGGATTCTAGCAAATACCAACAGATAAAAAATCAAAACCTGACCGCCTCTGCTAGAAATCTTATAATGAGCCGTGGTTGGATCTTCCATCAGGACAACGGTCCAAAACAAACATCAAAATCAACACAAAAATGTGACACTGAGCACAAAATGAAGCTTCTGCCATGACCGTCCCAGTCCCCTAAACTGAACCCTACAGAAAATGAGTGGGCTGAACTGAAGAGAAGAAGCGCCAACATGGATCTGGGAATCTGCAGGATCTGGAGAGATTCTGAATGGAGGAATGATCTCAGGTCAGTTGTTCTCCAAACCCATCAGGCATGTTACCCATGTTATCTTGGCAAAAGGAGGTTGAAAAAATATTTAATACAAGGGTGCCAATAATTATGGCCAGCGTGTTTTGGAGAAAAGCGTTTATTTCATAAACCCTTTTCTAACCCTTTTTTGGAAATTTTTTGAATGAAAGATCAAAAGGATATACAATGCAGATTTATTTTTACAGCCATCTTTGATTATATTTACCAGGGGTGCCATTCATTGTAGCTCTTTCGGCATTATCCTGAACATTGTATTAACAGGTCACAATTGTGCCAGCATCTTTTTTTCTTATTTCTGGAAGCTCAAAAAATGTTGTTATTGGCTTTGGGCAAAAAATACAACTTTTAAATGAAAAAAATAGATTGTCTTGATTAAAATCTATTAATGTCATGTGACTAGTGTGAAAGGTCACATGACCAGATCAGTTTACTTCCTGCTTGCACATCTAGAAGATGTCTTCCTCAGACTACTACAAAAAGTAGTCTGTAAAACATCTTAATTGACAGATAGAACTATCATATTTTGTACATATATTCTTTAAAGAGTCTACTACTGATATATTTTGAGAATTATACTCCTGCATATATATTTTGCTCGTAAGACGTGTAAATTTGTTAACGGTCACATAGTATAACACAGTGCTTCAACTGAAAACACAGGTTTTGGCTGTTAATCCTACACTGAACGTATGCCACACCTGTGCGGTGGATGGATTATCTCGGCAAAGGAGAAGTGCTCACTAACACAGATTTAGACAGATTTGTGAACAATATTTGAGAGAAATAGGCCTTTTGTGTACATAGAAAAGGACTTAGATCTTTGAGTTCAGCTCATGAAAAATGGGGGCAAAAACAAAAGTCTTGCGTTTATAATTTTGTTCAGTGTAGTTATCAGTATCCCAGAAACTATCAATGTGTTGGACCTTCTAGACGTACGTTTCATGTGTCACAGAACGGAACAGAAGCTCTCGGGAGCACATGTAAACTTCACATGCTTTTGATTTTGTCCTTCACAAAAAAAAATCAGTCTTCAGGCTTTCATAAACAACCTAGGAAGTCGGGGAAAGTCTTGTTTTTTAAGTTTCGTTACAAACTGTTCTCACATTGGCGATAAAAATGTGGTTAATACATGATGATTCTTAGAATAGCCCCTTTAAGTTGCAAATATGTTAAACATAAAGTGGTCCAAATTGTGAGAAATAAAGTTGCAATTATGATATAAAGTACATACAAAAAATTAAGTCGCAATTATGAGATCTAAAGTCACAAACATGAGAAATAAAGTTGCAGTTGTGAGATATAAAGTTGCAAATACGATATAGTAACAAATATGATAAATAGTTGCAAATACAACAAATTAAGCCACAATTGTTAGATCAAAAGTCTTACAAATATGAGAAATAAAGTTGCAAACGCAATTAATAGTCACAAACTTGAGAAATAGAGAAATTAAAAATAAAGTTATAATTGTGAGAAATAGATGCAATTGTATAAAGTTGCAAATACACAAAATGAACTCTCAATTGTGGCATATAAAGTTACAAATGAGAAATAAAAGACACTTTTCCACCGCCAAGCCGAACGGTTCTTCAAATGGTGAGGAACGGTTCCAGTTGTTCCACTAACAATTCACTTGCCAGGGAAATTTAAAACCAATCATCACTGTCTCCAAAATTCTGTCAGACCCTTTGTGAGTTCTGTCAGCCCCAAATGTTTCCAGGAAGTTAGCACATGGGACAGATTTCCAAGGTAATACATCGCAGCTCTTAATTATCAGCCAAATTGACATTAATGTCAAACACCTGAGTCATCTCTCTTGTCCGTATCCGTCAACACACTAAATGAAAATTAAAGCGCCTGCGTGGCGCGCCATCCAGTTGAGTGGGCTTACCCGAGGTCCTGTGCCCAGTCGGAGGTTCAGAGGCGGGTGTGTGTGGAGATGAGAAATGGCAAGAGTGTTTTGCACAGACCCCATGGGATCCAGCCTTCTGTTGGCCTTCACTGACCCAGATCTGCCCTGAGAGAGATTAAACTCAAGGGTCCTTCTGTTCCCTAAAGCCTACGCTCCACAGGCAGGGTGTGCAAATCCAAGCCAGTTCAACTGGAGCTGCAGAGAAAAAAGATGTGCAATTGTGTTTATGTGCAATTGGTCAAGAATTGCAGAGATTACACCAAAACAGTTGACTGTATTCAAGAACCTCTCACGGGCTGATGGTTCAGTTTATCTCAGAGGCACAAACATTGCTCACTTGCCACATAAATGAGTCTTCTCACCCCGCTAACAGCCTGGCAGCTGTGCGACTCTAAACACGCTTTTCTCGTCTCTAAAGACCATTCAACCGATTTAACCTGGTATTTGTCGTAAAACACCTTGACATTGATTTCAAAGCCAAATGCCAAAGCCACTGTTTTACTAGCTTGTTTGAACATTGTCCTCTTGGTTTTAATGTGGCAATTGCATGTGCTTTGACTACATTAAATGAACAATGAGGTTGAAGGCATCCATCTCTGGGTTCTGTAATTAACATGGAAATGGGAGAATGGTATTTTGACTGCGCTTCGCTCCCCTCTGGCCCTCCTGGGCGTGTCTCCACTGACACAAAGCTAATGAATGAGCTGGTGATTTATGGGTAGTGGGCTTCCACTTAAGGAAGAGTGCGTGTCTTGACTACTTGGTTTGAATTCTAAGGAGACCTTGAAAGGTGAAAGCTCAGATGATCTCTGTATACCCTCACCATCTCGCAATAAATTGCACCCTCCATGTGATCCACCCCTAAAATTGATTCACTGATATATTAAAAAGGATAATCATGAGAAGAATCTTTGACTGGATTTTGGGCAAAACTTTAATCCTATTGTTTATGAAGTTTAAAAATGTTAATAGCAAAGATGAGTACATGCATGTTGAGCAGAATTTTACCAAGTGACAATGTTCTTAGATCAACAGCCTATGTTTAGTTCCAACTTGCTCCAACACCTGTATGGAATCTTCCAGTGATCCTACAGACCTTGATTAGTGGGTTTAGGTTTGTTAAGGTTGGAGCTAATCTCTTCAGGAAGGTGGCCACCCCTGGGTTAGGTTTCTTTTTTTTTTTTTCTGCTTTTTTTTTACATGAACATGTTTTTTTTACATTTATTAAAAAAATATTAACATTCGGTTCCATTAACGGTTCTTGCATGTGAATTTTCCTGCAGATAGCCTATTGTCATGATACCATTCTACCATAATACTGAGACAGAGTTAGTCCATTAGCTCATAAATATACAGCGCGGTAATCAGAGTAGTCCGATTACAGAATGAATAACTCTTATGGGTTAGATATTACTTATGTTCCTGTAAAGGAAACAGCACAATCAATCAGCGGTGGACTCCTGGTTTAGTGGACCAAAAACAAACCGAACGAATGAATCAAATGAGACAATTCTTTTTTAGTGAATCCTTAACTAATCACGACCTTATTCACAGAGCCATCTGTGACTTTTACCGTAAATGAAAGCGAGGCTGTGAGGGATAGATAGGCTAAGCTACATCTCTTCAGTGGGTTGTACTGTTATTTAATGTGTTTTTTTGTGGGTTGTTCTGCTGACTAAACACTGCAAAAATATCTTTCCAAGAAATTCCAGTTGACAAAAACCCCCAGACAATATGAGTTGTGGAAAATTATAAGTGATCTAAGAGCTTTATACAGCTTTTGCAGCGTATGCCACTGAAAACACGTCAAGTCTATCTCTCACAGCCTTGCTTTCATACCAGTCATGACGCTGCTCTGAATAAGGTCTACACTTACTGGTTGTTGTTCAGATCACGTCGTTTAGTTAAATTGCTGTACAAACAAAAAACTTACATTTACATTTATTCATTTAGCTGACGCTTTTATCCAAAGCGACTTACAATTGCTATATATGTCAGAGGTCACACGCCTCTGGAGCAACTAGGGGTTAAGTGTCTTGCTCAGAGACACATTGGTGTCTCACAGTGGATTCGAACCCGGGTCTCTTACACCAAAGGCATGTGTCTTATCCACTGCGCCATCGCCATCGCCATCACCACCACCCCTTACAACTTAGTTGTAAACTATACTCAAAGTTTACTACTGTTACACTTAAAGTAGCCTATACTTAAAAGTATACTCTAAAAAGTGGGCCAATTTAGTCCTAAGTAGTATTGAAAAAGTACTAGATTAATAGCTATTCTAGTACATTGATATTAGTATATAGGCATACTTACTACATAAAGTATGCTTAAAATATACTTTAAGCTTTGAAATATAAACTCTAAGCAGGCTATAGGCTACTTATTTTTCATAAGGGGACTTCTGTGTGCAAATGTGATATAACTTAAAGCAACACCAAGTAACTTTTCCTCTGCGGTCGCCCTACAGGTTGAAGGCGGCATTGTCCATTACTGCTGTCGTAAATAATTTAGCCTACCGCATCGTACTGTATCCTACTGTCGCACGCGCGCATGCTCTGTTTATGCAGCACCGGCTTTGGAATCATGATGACAAATCAAAAGCTACAAGGTATCTTAGGCCCTGTCCCAAATGGCACACTCCGGACTTGTGGACTTCCTAAGAGTCCACACTTTGGTGACGTCATGTAGTGCAGACCTATAGGGCCCTTAAGGCCGATTTAAACTTCTGCGTTGGACCTACGCAGGAGCCTCTACGCTATAGACTACGCGTTGGTTTTCATTTATACTTCAGCGTCGTTGTCCGCGTTGACGCGCAATTACACATGCAGAGGGAACATGAGAAATCCGAGGGAGGGGTTCTAGCAGACCAATCACAGCGCTTGTGTTCGCGTAGAATTGACGTGTTGTTACATTTTTGGAGAGGTGCACGTCAGGGTACGCCGAAGGGTACGCGCGCTACACAGCCTACGGCGTAGCTACGGCGTGAGTTCGACGCAGAAGTATAAATTGGGCTTTAGCGCGAGTCCGCGAGGGCGCATTGAGAGGTATTTTTGGGACAGACTTGATCGTCACGCCGGAAACAGGAAGACGGTCTGATTGTTGTTATGGACAGGAGCTACAGGTTCGGGGAAATATGCTGCCTATTGTTGTTGTGTTTACATATGACTCAGTAAAGCCCTGACATTCTGTTCTATTTATTTAATGAATCATAATGCGATCGTATTATTCAGCTCGCTATTATTAGCCTATGTTTGAGACATCAACCACTGGTCGATGATCATAATGTCTGTATAAACTTGTCATAAAAACCGTAATGATAATTACACTTAAATATTTTCTTCTCAGCCATGTTAAGAATTGTCCGTGAGCGAAATCTCCTCCCATCGGTTGTCTGATTGGCCTTTCGCAAGGATTCCTGGGTAGTTAAAGTGCGTGGAGCCTGCATCTATGCGGGCTTCGCAGAAGACCGCTTCAAGGGTACAAAGGGGGCGCTGCTGAGCACACTTCAGAGCGTTAAAATGCTAAATGGGACGGCCTACGGACTCGTAGACTCGGCGAGCATGCGCAATTTAAGTCCACGAGACCGAAAGTCTGCATGAAGTGCGCCATTTGGGACAGGGCCTGTCATGTAGTTGTAGTCTACTGTCGAGTACGCTCCACCTAGCGGCAATTGTAACGCTTGCCGTAAGTCAAATTTGTAGTTTTCTTATGTCTCATTCGGTCAGCTTAAAATAAAAAGTGTTACCTAATTATATTCCAAATGTCTTAAAAATACTAATAAGCGACCGTTAATGAATCAGAACCGGATTCCCCTCCCTGGACCAAACAAAACGCATAGCCTAAGTTAACACGTTACAGAGGTAAAGACCGCTCAAATGGCTTGTTGTTTATTTATATGCTCCTTTTTACTCATGGTCTACAAATGCACACTGCCTTCCTTTTCATCTAAATACTTATTTGCCGTTTTTCTTTCTGATTTTCTCACCTCAGGCTAGTCTCAGGTGGGAGTGACTCACATTCTTTGTTTCATTCTTTACCCTCTACTTGTTTTATCTAACTCACTGTCTCTTTCTCCACACTTTTCTTCATTCCTCTTCTCCTCAGCATCCAGTGTTGCCCGGGAAGAGATAATTTCATGCCCCTCAGTGGCGGTTCAGCCAGGTGGAAGTAGCTGCTATGTGCCTGCCGTAAGGAACCAAAGATTTTAACGGTCTCAGCTGTTCATGTTCACGGACCAGCTTTGTCTTTGTTGTTGTAAACTCTCGGCTTAAAGGCACACTATGTAAGATTTTTGGATCGAAAATACAAAAACCACAAGAACAATTTTATATATTTTATTGGTTTGTGTGTACATTATCCCAAATGTTTCTAATAATGTTTAAATCCAAAGAAATAAGCGCCGTGTCTGTGCGTCGCCTTTCAATGACATCATACCCGCGTTACCCTTGATTTCCGGATAATTTTTTTAGAAACCATGGAAACACATGACGCTTTAATATATTGTGTTATTAGACAGGTGAGCAACTTTTTGGATACATTTATTGACAGAAAACTAATCATTGTGATACAGCTCAACAGTCTTTTTGTTAAAATCTGGTTTTCTTGATTTTCCGCGAGTACCATGCCTAATATTGATCTAGCTCACTGCAGTGTGCAACAAGTGTCTCATTTAGCAACCGCCGAGCGAACGCTCAGAGTAGCATTATAACAACTTTCAACACACTCAAATGTATCTAATATGATAAAACAGCGCTGCGTTACCCCACATACACATGACCAGAAGACGCGGAAGCGGTCTGCGGCATAATGAAAGCTGCCCGAGTTCCGTTGTATTTTCCACCGGCTGTAGAGGTGAAGACAACAACTCCCATGATTCCACGAAATCAAGGCGTCAAGCTACGCCTTTGTTTTGAATAAACGACCTCTAGTGGCGAAAAATTACATAGTGTGCCTTTAATTTCTGAATAAAATGTAAAAATATGTATAAAACGTGAAATTATTTTCAACATAACTTTCAAAAACATCGATTTCAAGACAAACACATAGCTTAGAATGTATTTTATTTTATTTATACAAAACAACAAGGACTACCAAAAAGTTAGTCAAAGGAACATAATTTTGGTTTTTGAATGAAATACATTTCCTCACGATCTCCAAAACACTCCTTTAAAAAAGACAAATACAATCGTTCACAACAGTCGTCAAATGACACTCTCTTGGCTTTGAAAAGAAAGGGGGAAAGGGACCACATTCTCTTGTGACCGCAACGATGGGGATTCACAGACGGGGACGAGACGGACAGACAGAAGCGTCCTCGGCCTAGTTAAGTTCATCAGACTTGCTGTCTAGCTGGCTGGTCAAACAACACGTATTGTGCTTTCTATTTTTTTTGTTGTTGTTCTCCAACACAACGAGAGTGCAATATTATAATGCTTTGAAATGCTGCTGTATACATTTCTACATGGTTGGCACATTCAGACATTAACTTATCTATAATATCGGAGCTTTTGACATGATTTAATTTCTTCTTTCATGTATAAATACAATATACTCTTCTTTCCAGGCATCTGGACCCCATGTAAAAAGCTTCAACGGATGATTATTTACAGTGACAGCGTGATGAAAAATGCCCCTGTGAAGGTCATAAATAACAATAATAACAATAATTAATAACATAATCAAAAGTCCCAGATTCACGTTCTGAAATCTGTACACTCATCCACTTTTCTTCGGTTCTTCTCTTCGGTTTCCGAACGAAAAACGGAGGGATGCCCAAGTCAAACGTCCTGTGTCTCACAGCCTTCCCTTATCTCATCTCCTGAAAGAGTAGACAAAAAAAAAAGTTGAGTGACAAAAGATAAACAGGCTTTTAAAATGACAGAATAAATTTGAAAATCTTAAAAAACAGTTGAGACCAGTTTGAACCAGCTTCTAAGATGGTTTAAGATGACCAATGCTGGATATTATAGCAACTTCACTACTGTAAGATGCTAAAACCTTCATGAAAGTGGCCGAAATATACCTACTTGTAACCAATGGTTTTACCGGGTCATTTAAACTGGTCAACCAGCTTAGCTGGTCTGTTCAGAAAATAATTGTGGCCTCTCAGGACAAAAGAAAGTCTTTTTGGTTTGGTATGTCTATAGATGACTTAATGCAGCAGGGATTGTCCATCATGGGACGTGACAAGATCTGAGGACACAGAATAAAGGCAGACCCCTTCTTCGTCAAGCATCTATTCACGCTCTCTGTCCGACTGGAAAGATAACGCTAACCACCGTGACAGGACGGGGTAACCCGAAACTCCCTCCCCAGGGAACGTATAGCCCTCTTTTATGCGGCCTGTCCTTTTTGTTCCAGAGGGGGTAACCTGAGAAGAGGGCGCACATCTGAGGACTCTTTAGTCCATATGGATTATGTGGACGTATTTTTATGTGGATTACTCATATGGAGTGTGTAACCCAGTGCCCATCACAGAGATATTCATGTCTATAGGGAAACAATGTAAAAAGACAAAAAGTGTTATGGCCACTTTGGCCCATGCAACTAGCTCTTCCTAATTTGATTTCTCAAATAAATGGTGAGAAACATATCGTGGTATTTCTAAAAATATTGTGGTATTTCTGGACATTACTCAGTTACACAACATGCATAACCACCACTTCACCACTGTACATTTTTGCACAGGGAGAGTGATTTATTTATTGCAAAGATGTCAAACAAACCACAATAAGCCATGTTAGAGATTTTACCATGGTAAAAGGATTACAAATACAATGCAAATTAATCAATTACTACTACTACTATTTATTATTATTATTTACAACCACCAATTCTTCAACCAAATAATGCAGAATTAATAATAACAATAACTATTATTATTAATTACAATCAATACTTCCACCAAATAATGCAGAATTATTATCATTTATAACAATCATGTGGACTGTTCACAGGTTATTTTTTACAGGTATATTTGCTATTTTACAGCTTTGAACGGGTTTCATCCAGTTAGATTTTAGAGCTGGAAGTCTTTAGTGAATAAAAAGGATTTAGTAAGAAAGAAAAGTTTTTCTAAGCATCTCTTCTTTAAGTATTTGAGAACTGTAAAAGTTGGTTTTAAGAGTGATCGTGCAAGAGTTTGATATGAGAAGAAAAAAACACTTTACAGACGGATCAGTCAGTTGTAGTATCTCTTCTGTCATCTGTTCTCTGAGCAGTGGGGAATGTACTTCAGAGGAAGTGTCTGATTGCTGGCTAAAAGTGCTGTGTCTCCTCTGCTCTACACAACACTCACATTATGTGCCCAACAGCCAGATGGACTCAGCCAGTCTAGACTCATCCACACTTAGTCAATTCAGTCTCACCAATGAATGAGTGTTAAGAAAAGATAAACTAATGCACATGTTTGGTGAGCCTGTGTTTGACTAAGCTCAGCTAATGTTTAAGATTTGGGATTAGGGTTAGGATTTGGGAGGACGAGGATTAAATCTTGAGAGCATATACTTTAAAAAACACAATCAGTATTTTTTTTGTCTTGAATTACTGTACAAATATCTAAACATTCTTAAACAAGATGGATTTACTTCAGCAAAACTGTGTAACAATTGTTTTAAGCATAAAAAAGAAATGTTTATGTGCTAAGACAAATACTAAATTAACTCAATAAATAAATTCAAATATATTCTCTGAAACAAGTCTTAATATATAGTCTTAAAATATAATATTTTTATAAATCATAAGTGTTTTTTATTAATGAAGTTCAGTAAATAGTAAATATTAATCTTGTTTTAAGGATTATTCAACATTTTTACTAGATAAAAGACAAATATTGATCAAGAAAATGATTTTCGGCAGTGTGAGAAATGTTACTTGGTCTTACATCATTTCTCTTCCTGCCCGTTCCGTGCCCTCGTGATCCTGTTGACCCCCGTGATGATGAACTTCCTGTTGTGGAGCAATTGCTGGACATCTGACCGCGAGACAGGAAGTTGGGCTTGTTGTAAGGAATTAAATCATCCTCTGCTGAGAGGCACATAAACATGTTAGGGGTAAAAAATTTTTTTTTGAAAAAGTGTATATATATATATTAGGGGTGTAACAGTTCACAAAATTCACGGTTCGAGTCGAGTGGTGTCACGGTTCGGTACGTTTTTGATACAGCAAAAAGAAAGAAATACCAGAGAAATTTCCTTGATTTAAAAAAATATATATATTTATATATATATATATATATAAAAAAAAACATATTATTTTTTAAATAAGTATGAGTTTTCCTAGATCTTGAAACTTTTAGTTTTATTAATGGGGGTAATCTTTGAAGGATGAACAAATCATTTTTAGGTCATCACATTAAAAATAACATTTAAATTTGATAATATTTGAGTTTTTAAGTGCTGGAAAAAGATGTGTGACGTACTTGAAAGCATTTTACTATTCCTGCCAAACTTCCATGGTACAGTTAGTGTTACTACATTAAATCCATGGTGAATGTTGCTGATTTGTGGACTTAAAGCCTATAACTAGTTATGTTACTAGCACAATGTTTCTCCTGCTTTTCCACGTCAGCGCTGTTTGATCTAATAGAGATCTACGGATAATAACGGAGAAATTGGAATGCTTCTCACTAGATCGCGCAGCGATGTTATTACTTATGTGGCGCATTCAAATGGTTTCTAAACTGGATCTCTTAGCGCTCGCTGTGAAGTAACAGTGTCGCTTGATCAAGATCGGCTCGCGCTGCACTGACATTGGTCCAAACTGATAAACGGTCCGTGAAGCACAAAATAATGAGTAGCACAGTTTCGTTCCGCTTTCATTACGTTTGCCATTTGATGTTGGGTAACGTTGCGGTGGTAGCGCCACGCCGTTCCTAATTTTGGAACGGTTCAATATGAATACGTGTAAAGGAATAACAGCATTTAAGACTGTCAGGTGTTCTCTAACCATCTATCCGTCTATGAGAAGAGTTTTTCCGATTAGGTGTGCTCTGTTCTCTCCTCTCCATGGAGGAATGGGAGCTGCCCACTCTCTCGAGGGACGTCTGCCCACATTCGAATCCCCCTAGTTGAGCACAGTGGATCTCATCCTCAGGGGGCGGTTCTGGTGGAGGGGGTAGATCTGCAGAGATGTGACCAGCATGTTAACAATGCTGGAGCAGGATAAATGATTAACTAACTTCACTCTGGAAAAGGCCTAGTCAGTAACTCACCGCCTTGCAGTATATCTCTTCGGTATTGACCGCTCTTGGATGTTTTCTTCTTCACCTTGGACTTCTGCCCAGGAGGCGTGTGGTCTGCAGAGGGCCTCGTTCGACCTGCAAGGGGGGATGTGACATGACAATGATGCAACTATAACAATTGTAGCTTTAGGTAGAAAATCTACCCAAGGAGATCTGTAAAGTGTGTGTAATTTTATATTGCTGGGAGCATGCATGGAAGTGTTATTTTACTTCTGTTAAAACTTGTTTATATGGAAAACTGAAACACACCTGGCGTGGTGTTGCTGATGTTCTCTACGCTTTGGGCAGCTCCTTGGCTCAGGTCCCGTTTATGTACTGAGCGGTGTGGCACAGTGTTGTCAGGACCCTCCTGATTGGCCGACAGGTTTGGGTTGGACTGGGTCAGAGGGGGGCTTGGTGCTCGCGGTACAGGCACTGGTCCGCATGGCAACCGACTGTCAGTTAGAACAAAGTTTGACAAGATGAAATATGATCAGAAAATTAGAAAATGACATCATATCTAACCAAAATGCACCCCACTCAATGTATCTCTGTTTTAACTCAAAACTGGATTTCCAGGGCCAACGAGGCACATGGAGAGTATTATAGGCACTCATATTAAATGAAAAACATAGTAGGCCATAGGGGTGTAACGGTACATGTATTCGTATTGAACCGTTTCGGTTCGAGGCTTCCGGTTCGGTACGCATACAAACCGAACGATTCCTTGGACCATTTTTCCTACCGACAAAATTCGCGCTGGCGCGACCACCACAACGTTGCGCAACATCAAATGGCAAGCGTAAAGAAAGCGGAACGAAACTGCGCTACTCATGTGCTTCACGGATCGTTTATCAGTTCGGAGTTCGGACCAGCAACATCTGTGCAGCGCGAGCCGATCTCGATCAAGCGACACTGTCACTACACAGCGCTAAGATCCAGTAAAGAAAACATTTGAATTCGCCACTGAAGTAATAACATCGCTGCGAGATCTAGTGAGAAGCATTCACATTTCTCCGTTATTAACCGTAGATCTCTATTAGATCAAACAGCGCTGACGTGGACACCAGGAGAAATATTGTGCCGTGAATGAACTAAGTTAGTAATACTTTACGTCCACAGACCAGCAACATTCACCATAACTGTAACCAGTTTGGCTGGAATAGTGAAATGCTTTCAAGTACTTCACACATCTTTTTCCAGCACTTCAAAACTCAAATATTATATAAATAAATATATAAAGAGTTCAGATGCAAAAGCCTTTAAGTGCCATTTGAAATTTTCTTCTAGAATGATCATTTTTATGAAGCTTGTATATTTAAGTTCAGTAATTTCACTCAAATGACAATTAATAGGTAATCTTCATTGCCATTTAAGTGAAATTACTGAACTTAAATATACAAGCTTGATAAAAATAAAGAAAATTTCAAATGGCTTTTGCATCTGAACTCTACATATATTTAAATGTTATTTTTAATGTGATGACCAAAACATTATTTGTTCATCCTTCAAAGATGACACCCATTTATAAACCTGAAAGTTTCAAGATGTAGGAAAACTCAACTTATTTAAAAAATATTTTTCTTTTAACAAATAAGAAATTTCTCTGGTATTTCTTACTTTTTGCTGTATCGAAAATGTACCGAACCGTGACTTTAAAACCGAGGTACGTACCGAACCGTGATTTTTGTGTACCGTTACACCCCTAGTAGGCCAAGATCAGCACTTTGGAAAAGTAAATACTATTTCTAAACTTGGCAGAACTGCAGTCTAGAAGGAAGCTTAATGAGATTCTCAATATTTGCTCTGTGCCGTGATAATCTACAAATACGGACCCTGCAGAGGAATAAGTTATTCTTAAAACATATTCTCTCCTGCAGGAACAAACAATAGCACTGTAAAAATTCACCTAAGAGAGTGAAAACAAATAAACTATTCTAATGCAGAGAACTAAAACGCCAGAGAGCAGTTTCCTAAAGGATTGCTGATATTAGCTGTCATAAAGTGAACATTGCCTCTAGAATAAAACAAATGTCATTTATGCATCATCATATCAAATTTATATTTTGAAATACACTAAATAAAGTTTTAGAAAAGCAACTCTTCGAACTTAAAACTCTCCATTAACTTTTTATGCTATTTATGTGGAAAATAAAAGTGGAATAAACTGAAATGCTGACCTATCAAAAAAACATGCAAAAAAATTTGTGAAAAATCATTTGAAAGTTTATGTGGGTGTCTTACCGTGCCATCTGTGTCTGTTCGAGCTGGTGTAAGCGTGGTATATCGTGGCAGTGGCCATCGTCTCTGGGAGATGGAGTTAAGGTGGCGGTGGATTGGTGGCTGTAGGACGTGGTCGGGGAAGGAGCCTCTGCTCTAAGGGGAGGAGCAGGACCGTCCTCCATCGTGCCGTCCATGAGGTAGGTCCTCTCTGGAAGAGGAGGACACCACTCTTCCTCATCGGACCTGTGTAAGGAGAAAAGCCTCGATATTATTTTGAGGTCCATAAATAAAGTACAGGCCTGAAATATGACTAAAAAGCCAACTTAACAAATTTTATTTTTTATTTTTATTAAATATACTATAATAATAGAAATATTGAAAACTTCATGTTTGCAAGGGGATACACAATGTTTTAAAATATTCTAATATAAGAAATAAGAAATCCTAATGTACTCCCACTAGCCATCGAATAGCAGCAACTCATGTTTTGCTGGGCTGTGATGTAAATGAGAGGCTACTGGCTATTTTAAAAAGGCTAAAACGGTTTCCACAAAAATATTAAGCACCACAACTGTTTTCAACATTGATAATAATAAGAAATGATTATTGAGCACCAAATAGGCATAAAAGACTGGAGAAATGGCTGCTGAAAATTAAGCTTTGCCATCACAGGAATAAAATACATTTTAAAAAATGTTAAAAGAGAAATCAGGTATTTTAAATTATAAAAATGTTCACAATATTACATTTAAAAAAAAATTATTAATAATTGCAGCCTTGGTGAACATAAGAGACTTCTTTCAAAAACATTTTAAACATCTTACCGATGCCAAACTTTTGAATGGTAGTTTATATCATCACTTTATATAGTACATCACTTTTCTATTTTATTTATTTTGCTTTACTTTTCTTATTTATTTTTTTGCCATTTTATGAGGAAATTAACAGATAGCAAATGATACAGAAGAAAGGGGGCAGAACTTGGAAAAGGCTCAAACTTGAGTTGATGTCAGAGCACATGATCTACCGACACATCATCGAACTATTACATCAACTTTTCTTATCACTCACTTGCCCTTCTTACTTAGAGTGGAAAAATAAGTGATTTTTTTCCTGCTTTATAACAAAATTCCCTCATTTTTATCAGACAGTTAGGTAACTCCAGTACCTCTGTGCTAAATCAATCACGGCACACTCATTATGATTGCCTGCTGCAGTAATCATCGGGTCAATGCAACCGGTGGCATATCGATTCCTGCTGCCGTTCTGTCAAATGAGGCAGCCTGGCCTCCAGATAACAATATGCGTGATCTTTCAGCTCTCGTGGGACCACTCCATGCAAGAGCAATGGAAAATAAGTTTAATGCAGTGGCATTTTGAGTGACACTGACTCAATGTTTTGCCTCTGGCACTTTGAGGGCAAAACGCTGAGCTGAATGACACCTACACACTTTTTGGTTTAGTACGTACGTGGCTGCTTGAATTTTTTGTTGAGTTCTTGAGCCTCGCTGAGCTGAAGGGGAAATTATTAAGATTATAGTCATAATGCAGTAACAGAGCCGATGTTCTCGCCTTTGGGCTAGCACAAAGGTTAACCTCGTGATCCATGAGTTCATCACACATTTAAGGGTTAGTTATGAAAATCGAGTCTGGCTGTGAGTGTTGCATTGCGCTCTTGTGCCCTGATTAACGTGTAATGCTCGAAGGAAGAAATTTGAGAAGGGTTGTACCTGTCACTGGCTAATGTGGTTACTTCAGGAGGCTATGTCATGGTTATCGGATTCGCAGATCTCACTGGGCTGGTTAACCGCTGCGGCTAATGTGACTCGCCCTTGTTAGTGCCGCTCACGGGCATCCATTGGGCTGAAGTGGCGTCAGAAAGCAATAAGAGGGTCTTTACCCGTCAGCACCTGCGGCTAGGGCACACTGCGGCTACTGCTGACCGCAAGCTTTACTAACAAGGAACTAATGCGATACAGAGACTAGGAAAAGGAAACATAATTCAGTCAGGCCATCATGAGGAAGCAGGCCAGACTCAAGGGTAGCATATCGCTAACTTTGTTAGCCTCCATATACAGCCTTGTCAACAGCAATCAAACTGATCCGGCCCTGCGAATTTTGAGACTGTTCCTGGAACAATCAGCAAAACTTTGTCCAGAAAGCTAAACGAGGCCATGCTCTCAGCTAGCCAACATGCTGCAAATTGGTAAAAGATGTCGACACGTAGACATGGAAATGAAGTTAAAAAATAAAATGAATTGTTGAAAGCGTGTGTAAGAACTTGGGGTGAGACTTGAGACTTGTTTTGTCTGCCAAAGTCCTGATGGAACACTCTCCAGGCAGCTATTTTCTACTAGTTCAGCTCCTACCTAAATGAATAAAGACTGAAAGTTTTTGTCAAGATTGTTTAAATAAGTCAAATCACCAATAGAATAATGTCAAAATAACATGATTGCTTTTATAATGCTAAAAACTGAATTTTTCAGGCAGGTCCAGCTGTCACAGAACTGAAATGAATCTGAAGCCTTCCAGTGAACTTTACCCCATGTCCTGGATTAGTTCGTTATCGTCTTCCTCCTCACACTCGTCCAGATCTCCAGAGAGGGGTGGAGGTGGCAATGCATCCATCCAGTTGAGAGATGGTGTTTTTACTGGCTTTCCCATCAACTTCTGCTTTGGTTGTTTTACTGTAGAAAAACAAGTGATTTGTGAAGAACATAAAAAGCACTTAATTCAGACTTAATTTGAACTAAAACTAAAATTATTAAAAAATGGTTGAACTAAAATGAAATAAAATAAAATATAAATATTAGATGAAAAACAAGTTCCTTGCCAAGGAAACTTAGTTGAGGTACTAAAATTACTAGAACTAAAACTGAAGATAAATTAAAGCTAAACAGATATATATATATATATATATAAAAAAAGAATAAAAATGACAAAAGCACATAAAATTACTAAAACTAAAATGAAATTATACAAATAAAAGCCAATTCTCAATATAAATGAATTCTATAATAATATATCAGTAATAATAATAAAATAACACTCTTATTCAGCCAAGCAAAGCATTCATACTAGCACTGAAGGGAACAGATAAGATACCGTTATCAGTCTTGGAGCGGTCTGGCTGGGCATATTGAGCATTGGAGGTTCCAGGCTGAGTCATCCAATGGCTGCCATCTTGTTCAGGGCTGCAGGGCGCCTGGTTGGTGAAAGGCATGATGGGAGTGCTGGCGTAGGGCGTGGTGTGTTGAGAGTACGGAGCAGAGAAACTGCGCAGGTCCTCGCTGGTGGGGTCAATGGTGCTGTAAATGGGGCCTTCGTTGGAGTCTGCACTGTACTTCTCATTTTGGTTGAGGTAATTAGAGATTCCCGCCTCTGAGGACACGATGGTAAATTAATTAGGGTTTAATTAATAACACTTTGTGCTGTGGAAACTTAGTGTTAAATTAATTTAACAGTACAGCCGGTGGTGTTGTTCTATAACAGCGAGTCTTACCATTATAGTATCTCTCAGGGGTGTCATGTTTAGACGTACAGCAGTTCACAGAGTCTTTGCCGTTGTGAACGAGATTAGTAGTTGGCCAAGAATCAGCCAGCCACGGGTAATTTCCCATGTTAGTACCCAGCATACCAGGCCTGCATAACCAGACATATCAAAAAATATCAGTAAGTATAGAATCTAAAATGTCTCTGTATTTACACTGAATTGATGCTTAAGAGGCTAAAAGTGCCATTTACCTTCCGTTAAGTCCAGAACTTTCTCCATGTGGAAAACCAACTGTAAAAAATATAACAGAATTCAATCACAGGCAGAAATGTTAAGACTAAATGTCAGTGAATTGAAATACGTTAATTGAAATAAAGCTAAATATATAAATATTCGATAAAAAATCGTAAAAAAATGTTGCCTTGGAAACTTACTGTTACTAACTTAATACTAAAACTGAAATAAAAATACATTTAAGGTAAATAGAAATTAAAAACAAAAGCAAAATACTACCTATGAATAAATACTATAATAGTATATAAATAGTACTAAAATAACTCTTTAGGTTTGATATGTGCACGCATACCTGCAGGTGTGTATGCAAATGATGCCGTGTAATGGCTGAGCTCTTTCCTCTTCTTCCGTCTGCAATAGATCCACACGCTGAATCCCATAAGGATTACCCAGCATGCTCCGCCAATGCCTGCGATGAAGGCAGGCTGCTTCACTACATCTGTGATCTGCTCAGCCAGACTTACATTCTCGTCAGATTCGCTGCCTCCACCTGTGACTGTGGGCTGCTCTGCGGGCAATTCTGAAAAGGAGGGGAAGAGAGAAAGAGAGAGCAAAGACAGATCAAAGTGTTACTCAGTCAGAATGTCTTAACCCTTTGATGCGCAAGCTATGGATACCCCCTCTAATGCACAACATGGGTCTAAAAAGACCCGTATTCATTTCCTATGTTATTTCATGCATGGCTCGGCATTTTTTTTGTTTCACCTTTTGAAATCACTTTATTTGAGCATTTTATATTTCATGATCTATAAATTTCATGATTTATGAATATTCAAAATATTGTGTTTTCAATTATCACAAATTCATATTTTAATATTTCCTAGGTTTTGTGTAAATACATCAAGTTTACACACATGGGTCTAAAATGACCCATCTATGCAAGCGTGATAAAACAAAAGAATAAAGAAAACTTTTTGTTAAAATAACCATTGTCACAGTTGTTTAGATCAACACATTTACTATAACACTTGAAATATGTTTATTGGCCACTTTGTCACGCATAACACACATATAACCGATAACACTGAAATAGAACTGTAGTGTAGTGCAACTGTGGGGGATCTCCTCACCACCAATGTGCAGCATCCACCCGGATGATGCGACAGCAGCCATAGTGCACCACAACGCCACCACACGACGGCTTACGTGAACGATAGCATTGATTTATGACCACAAATAAAAATTAATATGGAGGTACTGCCCAGGTAAGGTTTCTGCCCAACAGCTCCAATATATACTTGTAGGCTATATATATAACTTTCTATTGCAACTTTTATTTTGTTGACCTAGCTAACATTAGATAAAATAAAATATGTCGACCGCAAGCTAGCTAATAGTATTGGACATGTTTCTCTTTTGCACTAGTAATGGATTTCAAGGTCAAGGTAACCTTAGCCTAAACGTTCAAATTTTAGGCTATATGTCTTTCACAAAATATCAAATATTTTCTGTGACAAAAAAATGTATTAATAAAACGTACATGCATGAAATATACAAAAGCAGCCGTGTTGAATTGTGAAATGTGTGGCAGGTGAATAGTTTTCTGCAGTAAATATATTTATACTATTTATAAATATCAAAGGTTCCTATATGGGTCATTTTTGACCCATGTGTGTAAAATTGATGTAGAAATACAAAAACCGTGTTTGTTTAGTAGAAAGGAAAAGTAAAAATAATGATTTGTGGAAATCCAAAACAAGATATTTAATGAATACCTGGATTCATAAATGATAAAATACATTTCTTTCAAATATTCAGCAAAGAAACATGAATACGGGTCTTTTTAAAAAGATTTTTATTCGAAAATTAAGAAAGGAACAATTTAAATAAGGATTTGTAATGATCTAAAACAAGTTAATTGAGGAATACATGGAATACTGAATGATGAAATTAATTTCTTGCAAAGATATAGAAAATGAAAACTCAGTCGGGTCTATTTAGACCCATGTTGTGCATCAAAGGGTTAATAGGACTCAGCTTATATGAAAGAATTAAGCAATTTAGTCTCAGAACGGGGCTTTAAAAAGCAATCAAAGAGAATTTACACAATTTTTTGTACTTCTACTCCACAAGCATTTCACCATTTAATTCTTTCAGTTTAATAGTCAGGGCTGTGTTTTCAGTGAACACTCACTGATAAGCACAGATACGGGCTGGCTGTGAGCGCCCACACCAGCGCTGGTGACTGCCGCCACCTCCACCTGGTACAACACGCCGGGTAGAAGCCCTTTTAATAAAGTGGTCAGCACGTTCCCGTCCACCGTCTGATTGATGTGGTAGCGTGTCTGAGAGTCGTTACCCAAACACCAAACCTGAAACGAGATGAGACTAAGAAACTTAAAAATACTTAAGTGTCTTAACACAGGTAGGACTCACATCCGCAATCATATTTCACCCTGAAAACAATAAAAAAAATTAAATATAATGCATTTTATTTTGCATAAAGAAAATTAAGCTTACATTTCGCACCATTCATAATTTATGTATTTATATATATATATATATATATTTTTTTTAATATATATATATATTTTGTTTTTATGAAAAAATAAATTATATATCATGATATTTTGTTGCACTGGCTTTAATTTACGTTGATCTTTAAATGATGTAACATCTTTAAATGATGCGAATATATAAATATAGAATATATCAAGAAATTAAAATAAAGTTGACTTTTTGAAATTTATGTATTGTGACATTATTTAATGTTAAAAATATAATTAAAGCATTATCATTAAAGCAAGATGTATTCTTTTTATTTTTTTATTAAATATTTATATATTATAAAATATTTATAAAACGTTTTTCAATTTATGTTGATTATTTAATTTAAATAATATTCTTTTAATATGATTTTTTATAATAATAAATTATATAATAATAACGTTAACACATCATGCAGCATTTTTGCCTTCACTATAAATAAACTACCGGTAATTACTTTTCGCAAATTACCTGGATTGGACATTGCCATCTAAATCTCACCTTATACTCTTGGATGACTCCATTTTGCATCTCAGTGGGAGGAGGCTGCCATGATACACTGATGCTGGAGCTGTTGCTGAGCTTGACTGTTGCCACGGTTACAGCACGAGGTGGGGCACTCGGAACTGGAAGAGAATTAAATTAAAATTACAATTTGAAAAGTTAGTCTCCTTAATAGTAAATCTACATTATCCCTCTCCATAATTTTATTTGCCAGAATGAAGCGATTCATCTTCATATTATGTACAACAGAATAGAATTGAGTTGGACTAGGCTGAATGAACTCGAATTGAATTGATTAGAAGGAAATTAAATTGAAGTACATCAAATGGAAACTGAAAGAGCTGCAGATATCTCACCCTCCTCTGGTGTGCGAAACGTCAGCGGGCGGCTGTCCATACCCTGGAACTCGTTAAAGTAGGGTCGTATTTTAATCTCGTATTCCGTGCCTTTGAGCAGGTTAGCGATGACAGCGCTACGCTCTGTTGCAGCTTTCACTTCCTGCTGGGACCAGGAGCCGCCGACAGGACGATAAAGCAAACGATAACCCTGGATGTACTGAGACTGACGATCAACCTGACAGATGGAGAGAGGGCGAACGAGACAGAGAAATGAGATAAGCTGAGCCGGCAGGTGAATCATAAGGCCGCTGTGGAGCTGATTTGGAGGGCAGATATCAGTGGCACTTACGTTCCAGCTGATCTTCACGCTGGATGCCATCAGCAGCACTGGTTCATGAAGCTGAACAGCCATCTCTCCCAGCTCCCTCTGCACCTGTCGGTGGTCCACACCTTGACCTGTAGGACTCACATCTGCAAAAGACACCAAGAGGCATCTAACATTAACATCTTTAAATGATGCGAATATATAAATATAGAATATATCAAGAAATTAAAATAAAGTCGACTTTTTGTAATTTATGTATTGTGACATTATTTAATGTTAAAAATATAATTAAAGCATTATCATTAAAGCAAGATGTATTCTTTTTATTAAATATTTATATATTATAAAATATTTATAAAACTTTTTTTTTCTCTCTCTCTCTCTTCAATACTGATCTCACTATACAGTTGTGTGAGGATGTATGTCTAAGAGTGTGTAGTCATGCCTTAATTTGCTAGGAATGGTAAATGTTTTTATATATGTATGTTTTAAAATAATGTGAAGCACTTTGGGCAACAATGTTGTTATTAAATGTGCTATATAAATAAATAAAAGTTGAAGTTTTTTTGTTGTACTTGCTTTAAATGAAAATTTTTCTTCTGATTTTGGTGATATGTATTTTTGTCTGTGATATGTTTGATGTTTTCATGATTAGGTGCAATCCACATTAAATGAAACAGATTTTTATATATTATGTGAAAACAGGCAGAAAATATATTTTTTATTATATCACAACTCCTGTAATTAGTTTCACTATTTAAATAACAGTTATACCACATATAATTTATATTACACATTTAAGATCTCTATGAAAAAGGTCATAAAATTGATTGGTCCCCAGTGTACAGACCTTGTGTGCGTACGGGCTCTGAGATGGGGCTGGGGTCACTCAGGCCATAAGCGTTGACCGCCCGCACAATGAATAGGTAAACAGTGTTCGGAGACAGTCCAGTAACCGTGTGCTTCTCCAGTTTCACCAAATCTGCAACCGTCTGCCACGTGCTACCCGCTGATTGGCTGAAAAAATTGACAGAAAGATATCGCTCATATTTATATCAACAATTAATTCCATGTGTTTATTTCTGCTTTGCAATAACCAAAACCAGCAGAATCCTACAGCTGAGTCTGAATAAAACATCAATACACCAATGTTTTGTCCCACATTTGTCCCGAAGCTTTTGCACGACATTAGAGAGGGGCGGATTAAACAGGAAAGTCAATGTCATAGATGTTTATCTGCACTCCTTTGATTGTCATTACATGTGTCTGTTTAATGACCCGGCTCTGCTGTGATGCTATTCTTGCAGCCTTTGGCTTGACAGTGCATGGTGTGATCTCTGCGGTGATAGATTTATTTATGGCACAGACTAGGCTTGTCATTGCACTGCATGCAATAAATAAATAATATCTTGGATCCTGAACAGTGATTTGATTAAAGAGCATATTGCAGGTAAAAAAAAAATCTAAATTAATATATAACCTTGTATGAAAATACCATATGAAAAGGTAATGCAGGATTTAAAATGTTTTAAAACGACATAAGGGTACTAATTGAGAAGATAAAGTGAGCGTTTCTTGGACTGCTCGTAAAAACGGCTTTTTTTTCAACATCGCGTCATTTTACGTCACGCTAGGGAGCCTCAGCCTCGGCTCAGTGCAGAGTAGGCTGGCATTCAGTGAGAGCGGCCGTGAGTCCGTGTGTTTTCGGTAGTTTTTGTATTTCAATCTATCATCGTCATGGTAAATTATTGTGTTTGTGGAGGTTGCAAAAACTCCGGCCTGTCAGGACATCGAGTCCACAGGTTTCCATAACAAGAAAAAGGACGGTGCTGTATATCTTTCGTGCCTGGTGCGGTTTGTGCAGGTGAAGAGACGGGATTTCTCTTCCGCATCGGCTTCGAGAAACGCGGTCGTGTGTAGCGTTCACTTCAGATCGTGTGTAGCGTTCACTTCAGATCGGAGGATTATCATCCCGGCGATATGATGGAGTTTAACATGGGATGCCGAAGCAAGAATATTGATCGTCGTATACTGTACCAATGGCATCAAATAGTGTGATATAGGTAGTCATGCCCTAAATAGAGGCAACTTGTAATTGAAAAACAAAATTACTAGGTTGATTAAATATTAAAATCTTTAATTTTCTGTTTATGTTATAACCCAGATGAAAAATATGTTTTAAAAATGTACTTGAGTATGTTTTTAGTAACTTACAATAGAAATATACTCAAGTATAGTTTTTATACATTTAATAGTATACATCTACCCTAAACATACTAATGTCTGCTGGCCTGATATACGATGGTAATAATCTGTACAATATTGTGAGCACAGTGTATCGTTAGCGAACGTGTATCTATAAGCACGTCTCTCACCAAGAAACCTGTCCTGTTCTCCACTGGTTCTCCTCACACCACAACTCAATGTGTCCCTGACCGTTCTGTCTAACATTAATCCTGGCCTGTCCCTACTCTCTTGGCAGCATAGCAGGCTCATAATTGTATGGCTGTAGTCCGTCATACGAGTAAGTATTTCCTCAGCGTCCGAAATGTCATTGCGATCCATTGTTTTCCTGTTGTTTGAATCGACCGCTCTCCCGCCCGTTACGTCACGCCCACCACACCCATTTTCAGACGCGGAAGTAAAATTTTCTCACAAAAACGACTCCAGAAGCTTCTGTAGCGTATTTATAAGAATATTTTAAAGAAAATCTAGTTCCTACATTATTTTTCTATACATTGACTCGTTGGGTCCTCTAACCTGCAATATGCCCTTTAAATATGAAGTGCAAACATAGTTGATTTTGCACAGGGGTAAGTTTTAGCTTCAATTTAAGGAGCCACAGACAATTATTAACATCCAGATCACGCCTAAATGTACAGGAATACGAATTTGGCTTAATGAGAACCAAGAGAGCTACTTAGATGTGGTGTACAGGTGGGCAAGATTCATAACAACATACTTCCCCTCTAATAAACAATGAATGCTAAGCAGCACAGACATCTGTCTGTGACAGAAGGCTTTGGAATATTTCTCTTCACTTGTCTGTGGTTAACCATCATCCTTGTTTAGAGCGGTAGTCATGTGCACCACGTTCAAGGTTTATTTTTCCCTGAAGGCGGCTCCTGCCGCAGACACAAAGCCAATAAAATCCCGACCTGCACAATTAGGCCAAGTCATAAATGCTGGGAACCTCGTAAATATTCCTTCAGCGGCCCACCGATAGGAGCGATAAATCCAAGGTCACTTTGCTATCAGCTGAGATGGAAGAACCAGGGAAAGGCTGAGACATGGACAAATCCCTTTTCTCCAGCAGGACTGTGATTGGGCTCTTGTATGCACTCAAATGCCTGCATTTATGTGCATAAAATCAAAAAAATCTAAAAGTGGGCCGCAATGTAAACCCTTTTTCATGTAGCAAGGTGTCAAAATCCTAAACCCAAAAGCTTAAATCCTCCTCATACGCAATCTCAATTCTTTTCCAACCCTCGCTTGTTCTCTGTCACCCCTCCCATTTCCCTTTCCCAACGCTACTTATTCCACGGAACCTCGGGGAAGGAAATTGTATAGCAAACACCCCATTCAGCCCCACAGCACTCTATAAAGAATCAATTTTAAGGATGTGGGGCCATGCTAACTGTTACCCAGGGGGGCGAGGGAGAGGAGAGAGACCTAGTGTGTGTATATGAAATACAGAAAGAATGAAAATGTGTGTGTGGCACTCTGCATCTCCATTGCTGAATAGCCTGTTCGCTGTCTAAGGACTGCAGGACCTTGGTTCTGTAATTAGAGGTAGCCCCATTTCAGTCACCTTACAATAGCTTAAAGAAGTGTCTGTGTGGACTAGATCTGAATTCATTAGCATGCCATACTCAAGATATCTCAAGCTTACTTTCCACGAATAAACCTCTCATAGACTGAACAAAACCCAAAACACTTTAGCTAGAGCCGGTCTTTAAAAATTAAAACATCTTTTTAGATGCCAAGATATCATGATATGAATCCAGATGTGATGATATATTATGAGTGAGCCTCTTTAGAAAATATAAAGGCATGTTGTTGGTATGTATAAAACCCATTTATACTGTGTATGAAAAATAATTGGTGTATTATAGACATTCTCTAATTAATAATTAAATGATTGTTTTTTTTATATTTTAATTATACAAAAGCATATATATATATATATGCATATAACATTTTGTATGTAAATTTTTTGGACATTTTGGAAATTCCAACACAATGTCCCTAACTGGTCCACCAACCCAATAATTCATAAATTGTGATAATGTCAAAACTATGAGCTCATAACCACCAAATGACTGAATAGGTCTGAAAAATCCACTTATTACTTGCTCTAAGGAACAACAGTGTGAGCTATGCTGGTATTCAGAGGTTAGCCAATCAAAAAAGAGGTAGTTTACATAAAGGCACAGTTTCAAACCTGTCAAAGAGAGGGTGGAGTATTGTCACATAAATTTAGAATTACTAAATCGGCACAAAAAACCTGGATGTGTAGAATAATTAAATAATTCATGAAAATATATCCCCTTTAAATAAGCCTGAGTTCTCCAGTCTATGTCTGAAATTCAATTGTAGAAAACCAATACAGTTGCTATTAATTTAGATCTCTCTGGCAGTAGGTTGCCGCCTGAGGGGAGTGATTGTAGCGGGGAGGACGTGAGATGTGAGCGCAGGATGTAGCTGCCCCCGTATGACTGTGAGGAGCAGTAGAGCGAGGGGGAAGGGGTCAGGGTCGGGGCAGCCACGCAGCGGTATTACCCCGTCTGTCACGGCCGACCAGCTACACTGGACAGTGACACAGAATTAATAAAAAATGAGGAATGGACCCTTGTAGTAGCTTCTGGCAAGAGACAATATTATCTAGTGTAGGGAGGAAAACAAACAGGAAGGTACCAGCATGGGGATGCTTACAGTGTGCGCTCACTCACCTGAAAGCCTCAATGATGTAAGAGGTGACAGCCGCCCCGCCCTCATGTGCATTTGGTTGCCAGGTCAGAGTCACGCTGTTACGGGTCACGTCAGTTACGACAGGCTTCTGGGGTGGACCAGGCAGCTGGTAGGGCTCTGAAACCGGGGGTGCAGAGAGACCACCACTCTCTGTAAAGATAAGATTAGGATATTAGCATGCCATCTTCATAATCATATTGGTCCAAGTTATCATCCCGTTATCCAGGTGAGCTATGGTCTCGTTTGCAGAATCTAACAGAAAACACTTGCTGTTTCCGTATTTGTCTAGATTTATAGGACATCCAACAGAAATCAATATTGGTGAGGAAAAATCGGATCTCAGGTCAGCACTACTCCATATGCTGACATCTGGTAAATGGACATATATTTGCTGAGTAAATTTGCGACGGAAGCGGCTTCCTCAGCCGATTATTGCGGTTTGAAGATGATATGATGCAGTTTGTCAAAGATAAGGACACATAAAGGTGGTGATGAAGCACTTGTGTGTGTTTTTTTTTTACCTTTCACTGTGAGTACGCCACTCCAGCTCGTCTCTCCACTTAAACTGGAGGCAACACAGGTGTAGGCCCCGGAGTCCGTTTCCTAGCAACAACAGGCTCAGGGTCAGCATTTGTATGGATAAAACTCGAGCACAATGCATTGCCTCACTCCGCTTGGAGCAGCGTGGAAATCTTGACAAATGAGCACAAATTCCTCGAAATTGCCTATTATTTCACAATAATACAGGATCAACTGCAATTTTTTCCTATTACTATTGAAGTTGCTGACAGGAAGACAATAATGTGCTGTTGTGAAACCTAGTAAGATGTGTATGTTGTCCAATGCAAAAACTAAATAATTACTTCTATTATGGGAAAACTATAAACCGTATCTGTCACTAAGAAGGAAATCCCACAATGCACTATGAAGAGTTCGGTGCAAAAAAGAAAAAAGAATGCATCCAAGTGGGTGGACAAGTACACAAAATTATAATTCATTCAATACCAAAAAGTATACATAAAAATAGTTTAATATAGTTAAAGCTGCAGTCTGGCGTTTTTCCTCTTTGTCGCCATCTCTGTTCGAAATCTGCAATTGCAGTCATTCGCGGAATTATCAACTTTACATGAGTTGTAGTTCGACACCGCACAGCGCGGATGAACACAATGTTTGAGGAGAGTGTGCAGCTGTCAATCGGTGTCGATACTGGCATCATTCTCTGCTAGCATTCAGAATCACAGATTATTCTTTTTGGAAGTATGACCAACATTAGAATTTTCACCGGAAAATTTCATCTGAACTAGTAAGAAACATCCACTTTTGTTCTGGTTCTGACATTGCAGTATATCGCGCTGATTAAATCTAACAATCGCTTATAAGTGATCATATCTCGCAAAACCGTGCAAATTATACTTTGTTCTCAAATTGTTAATGTTAACAACGTCAGCATTGCGTGACTACATTTAATGCCCTTCCGATATTTATCCTTGTTTTCGCATGGGCCGGTTGCAGTCTCTTTTTCCAAACTCTCAGTCAAAAGTCTTTTGCATTTTACAGCGGGTGAATCTCTAGTTGTCACTGGTGATTGTCGTTTGAACCTTTCTGGATCCGCCATCAAATTGATAAGTTTAATTATATCAAGTGCTGTTAGAAAAGGCTATAAATCTCCACCTCCAACATCCTCACACGCAATATAGCCGACTAGCCGAGACTCCTTCTTTGTGTGTACAGATGTGACGTAATGACGCAAAGACATGCTCGAATCTCCCGCGGAAATCCACCAGTACCACTGGAATTAAAAACATTATTACAAGCTTACCGCTTTGAATCGAGCTAAGGCAAGCAGATAGTTTTGAACACTGGCTGGTTATGTATTTTCTCAAATATGTATTTTGGATAATTTTTAACCCCAAAAAAGCTACGGACTGCAGCTTTAAAATGGCCTATTTTATTCAATATTTGTCAATTGGTTTTATGCTGCTTATCACGATCAGTGTAGCAAACAGCTAACAATTAAAAAAAAGAAAATTCAAGTACACTTAGCACAGGCAACACTGTTATGACAAATGGAGATGCTGCCTATGTACAGCATCCTAAAATAAATGATATGAGTCCATTTCAGTTAAGATGCTGTCTAAGTAGGCAGCACAGCAGACAGCAAGGCAGCTCCCTAGGTTGTGGAAAAGAGTCGATATGTCAAGTAGATGCTAACTGCAAATACAAATATAACCCATATTTAAGGTGACAATATAATTTTTTGGTGCAACAAATATTTTGTTTCAGCCCTTTACACACATATACAGTGCCATTCAAAAGTTTGGAGTCGGTAAGATGTTTGAATGTTTTTGGAAAAAGTCTCTTATTCTTACTGTATCTTAAAAATACAGTAAAACATTAACTGTATTCATGTGAAATTTGATTACAATTTAAAACAACTGTTTTCTATTTAAATATATATTTTAAAATGTAATTTATTCCTGTGATGTCAAAGCTGAATTTGCATAATTAATTACTGCACTCTTCAGTGTCACATGATCCTTCAGTAATCATTCTAATATGCTGATTTGATGCTCAAGAAACCATTATTATCAATGTTGGAACTAGTGATGCTTTTGATCAATTTAATGCATCCTCGCTGTATAAAAGTATTAATTTCTCTAAAAAAAAAAGAATGACATAACACTTTCAAATGGTAGTATATGCAAATAACACTAGATATAAATCAATTTGCAACAGTCTAATCCATAAAACAATTTAAAAAACAAACCATGCTGAACAGTTTAATCAGATGAATCCATCAGTTTGAGATTGTTTTCATAGAGTGTCTCTGTGAATCTTAAAATCTTCCCATTGTAGGAATTTTCATCTGTCAGTTCAATTTAAGAGTGTCTATCATCTGAGTTAGCATGGGTGTACTGAAAGTGCAAAAAGAAAAAGGAAATACGAAGACAAATTGGTGAGCGATGGGGAGGGGCGAGGGGCATTACATTTTTACCACAGGGCCGAGGGGAGAAGTCAGGCAGAAATTGCTTACGACAGTGAGAGATGTAGTAAAGCTTTACTCTTTCTCTCTCTCCATGACAGCGATCTAATAGTGCTGGCAGCTCAGGGGCACCAATAACACGTCTGAGGATTTGACTCTTCGGTTATGCACACACACACACACACACACGCACCATGACCTCGAATGTCTGTTTCAGCTTTAATCTAATTTTTAAGTGAAGAAAAGCATAATGCACATGTTAGCATAAATTAAACAGGAGCTGACATAAACACTGATATTATTAGAAAAGACTGAGACTGAACCCGTGTATTGAAGAGTAGCTTTATATCCTCAGGCAGTACAGGAGTGTGTTGTTGAGAGTGTTATTTTGGTCACTTATGAAACTCTCCTAGGAGGAGGAGGAGGTAAGCAAACAGAAGGTGTAGAAACACTTTCCTCTGTGACCTCTTCCTTGTTTGAATGGATAACCTCATTGGTTAGACCTCTGCTGTGCTGTGCTGGCTGGTCATTGGTGGAGAGAGAGGTAAGCAACCGGGCATCGACTGATTAATCACGGATGGCAGCTCTGGGCTCAGCGCTAAACACGCACTTAAAAATGTATGAGCAGAAAAGGAAATAGGGAGATAAATATTTTGAGGATGCACTCACATCTTCTACTTATTTAAAGGAATAGTTCACCCTGTCATCATTTACTCGCGCTCATTCGAAACCAGTATGAATTTCTTCAGTGGAAAGAATATTTTGAAAAACGTGCTAGTTGCTCTTTTCCATGCAAGTACAATGAATGGCAACTGAGGTTTTAAAGTTTAAAAAAGAACATCAAAAGCACCATAAACGTATCGCAAAAGTGGTCAATATGACTCGTGTGTTATATCTCAAGTCTTCTAAAGTCATAAAATAGCATTACATGTTGAAAAAAACTGAAATATAATTCATTAATCACTGACAAGTGGGCTCAAGTGGGCTTTTAACCACTACAATCAGTTCATTAAGTCAGTTTAATTTGAGAACCAAATCAGTCTGATTTAAGAATGAATCTTTTGAGTCTGATCTTTTTAATGAATCAGTTGATTCAGCTCACAGTTCACAAAGTAAGTCACCATGAAATCAAAATTGACTTTTTGTTATGGAATATTGCAGTGTTTATTAAAAATGATTTATCTGTGCACATCTTCCGTTAAATGCTGGTTTAACACATTTTGTCAACTGAATCAACCGATTCATTGAAGAAATTTGAAGAATTATGTGTCATGAATCAGACTTCTCTCATGAACGACTTCCTTTTAGTCTGTTCCACTATTGTTACTGGTAACTAAAACTATTAAAATCATTTTTAATTACTGAAATAAAGTGTCAATAAATATTAGATGATTAACTTAAAAAACTTGGCAACTAATTGAAATAAAGAAAATCCAGCTAAAGTACTAAAATGGCAACAACACTGAAATAACAAAAAATAAATTAAAGCTAAATAGGAATATAAAAGAAAAATCAATTAAGATGACAAAAGCACAACAAAAATACTAAAATTAAAACGGATTACAAAATTTAACTGGTAATATAAAAACAAAAGCTAATTCAAAATATGAATACTAGTATAATACTAAAAACAACACTGGTCTGTTCCTCGCACAAAACTATTGTGTGGTTTTAAAAGGCTTTAGAAATATAGCGCACAAGTCATACTGCTTTTTTGTCATTTTGGAGCTTGACAGCACCATCTTTATTCACTTTTACCAAACTAAATATAGTGGCCCATGATATTCTTCAAAAATTCTCCCTTAGTGTTCAACGAAGAAAAAAGCTATTAGTATTTTCTCTGACAAACAGGCTCACTCATTCTTTTCCACATTTCTCTTTTCCTCACTCCCTTGGCACAGTCGAGAGCAGGCACTTTCTGGCAAATCTCCCGGTATAATGGCACCTATTCACAGCGCTCTCCCTTTCTCCCACACACTCGTACGCTACCATCTGTGCAAACCCCAGTCTTTGTGCCCCTTGTGCTCTTCCATCATGCCGGGTAATCTTGGACTAAAGGGGGCCAATGGAGGCATCAGACCAGAGAGGACAGGGCAAACACCAGTGCCAATGATGTCCATCTGAACAAAGCATGCAACATTTAACAAGCCAAATAAACAAAAACTCAACACAAAAGCCTAAATCCTCACTGATAAACGAGGCTGCCACTTAAATTCACACAATTTTTTGGCACAAGCTGTCTGCATTCAGTCCACTGTACTGAATATCAAGGGCACATGTAATGCATTACAAACATTGCAGAGAGTACAGGGATGCTGAGAGTAGCACATAAAGATTGCTAGCCTCTGTACCTTTCTATATCCCAGAATGAGCTTTTAATTAAGGCATGAGTGATTGTTAATCATTCCCTGGCACAATCAATTAACACATCAGGTCTTTTCACAGCAGTGCCGTGACCTCAGGTGAAACTTGCAATCGCACACACCCTTGAGGCCTTGAGAAATGGATTTCATTAGGCTAGCATGCTCCAACACTAACGACAGCACACGTTCCCATTACGATTATAATTACAGGTTTTATCGCCTTGCACAACTCTCACATAAGCGGCTGGGTCACCCCAAAACCGTCCACGGAACAAGTATTAAAATCGATCCGCTAATTAAGCCTGCCTGTTTGCTGTAAACTCGATTGAGCGTTTTATGCCCACGCCATTGATCGGATAGCGGTAATGACATTTTACAGCGATCATCTGTGTGTCAATCAGGCGTGTCTGAAAATGTGGCACAGTGTGTGTGATGTGTGTCTGGAAATCTGATTGTCAGGAATATCGTCGATTGCATATGTTGTCTGTCAGCAAAGAGAGCCGCCTGTGACGGGACATGCGCTGAAGAGGGTTCGATTTGAAATAACCATATGTTAATACCCACCGGGTATTAGCATTTTGGAGAATAAAAGCTGTATACGCTGAAAAACAGACCCTTGTGTGCTCACTTAAACACTATCTTGACTGAAGTACCTGCAAGGCTGTGATTTGTAAAGTGCCATTTTCCATTAGGCTAATGCGCTCGTCATTGCCCAGGATTCTCTGTCCATCACGCTCCCATTGGACGCTCGGAAGAGGGTTGCCCATCACGTGGCACTGCAATTGGGCTGTGGTGCCTGGAGCAAGCGTCTGGTTGGCCGGGCCTTGGCGGATGATGGGGGGGATCCGATCGGATGGGCCTAGGGTGAAGAGAATGAGAGAGGCGTGGGCCACAAGAGGCAAATTTGCATGTAACCACCATATATCCCACCTTGTTCAAATGATACTCAAGAGATTGTTGAAAAAGACAAACTATGAATTATGCTAACAGAGATTCTGAGAGTGGCATGATGGTAAAATACAATATCATTCATCACGTGGTATAACATGAAGTAAATGCAACGAATAAAAACAGTATCAAATGCCCATGGCTTAATTCATCTGTGCATTGATGCATTCAGAAAAAGAAGACACATAAATTGACTGAATTTGTTTAACTGGCCATTTGTTTCAAACTCTTTCCAAACTATAGCCCGCCAAACTGAAAAGATCAGTAATTCATATGATTTTAATTAGTCAATGGCACAGGCCTCTTGGTATCATCTGATCAAGTCGTAGTACAGCTATAAACTCTTTTCGAAATGAATGTATAATGTTATTGCCCAATGGAAATAAGCCAAATGCACCTTTAGCAGGCTGAACTGCGTTATAATAAAATTATTCTGTCCATTTAGGATTGCTGTACAACATTTATGAGTCAAATGGTAAAGATGGATCTATTCTAAGACTGCATGCTTTTAAATACAACACATTTTTCCCCCCCAAGAAGATTATGCAGTTTTTATGAAATCATCAGTAGTGGTGGTGCTTGGATTTATGCTACGCTCCATTCCAAGCTAGATGTGGGAAAATACCATTTACACTACTGTTCTAAAGTTTGGAGTCAGTACATTTTTGTTCTTGTTGTTATTTTGACATAAATTAATACTTTTATTCTGCAAGGATGCATTAAATTGATCAAAAGTGACAGTAAAGATATTTATAATGACGCAAAAGATTTCAATTTCAAATAAATGCGTTTGAACTTTCTATTTATAAAAGAATCCTGGAAAACATTTATTAAGGTTTCCAAAAAAATTAAGAAACTGTTTTTAACATTGATGGTTATGAAATGATTTCTGAACGATCATGTGACACTGAAGACAGAAATAATGGCTGCTTAAAATGCAGCTTAGGAATAAATTACATTTTAAATAAACATTTATTTAATGTTTAAATAACATTAATTATATCTGTTTTCACTGTATTTTTGATCAAATAAATGCAGCCATGGTGAGCATAAGAGTCTTCTTTAAAAAAACCTTTGAATAATGATGTACATAAAAAAATGCTTTTTAAAGTCACCATGAATTTACTTTTTTTTTTTACAGAATGTTGCAGTGTTTATTATAAATGATTTATCACTGCACAGCATAATTAAAAAAAATCATAACCTCTCGCAATCTTTAAATTAAAAACGTTAACCTCAGCTCACCCTTGACTAAATATCCTCCACAACTGACTGCATGGCATTCAGATCTGCATCCATTTAGTTAACAACACCCAACTTCCTACGATCCAATCAATTCCCGAGGACAAAAACAAATCATTTTTTCTCATTCCAGAAGCTGTTTCACTCTGATATACGCCAAAATAGGGAAGAAAAAATTATCGCACCGTTTCATCACGACACTCTAGAATAATTGCACTGGACTCTGTTCTTCTACAATTTCCTCTTCTATTTCTTCATGTTTAGCTGCATCTCCCTCTATAGACCAATGTGATGGTCTAACACGAACGCGATTCCATGAATAATTTATTATTTGTTTGACTAGAGCTGAAAAAACCCACTGTCTACTGACCCAGGAGAAAAGTCCATAGACAAATAATTGACAATTCAGTTACTTTAGTATTCTCATTTGTAAAAAACAAGAACCTGGGAAAGGCAGCCTGCATCTCTGACATTTTCCCTCTGCTACGGTAACGAAAAGCAAAAGACCATAAGGTCAGAAAGGAAGACGAGAGCTGTATCGCCTAAACAAACTGCACTGTATTTCTACTTGATGTGAAATTCATAGCCACGAGTTTCATATAAAAACTATGTCCTTGGGTGCAGTGACCCTGGACATATATATGTCCTTCCATACATCATTTCATTATGTATCAGGTTAGAAACTTACATCAAACATCAGTCAGATGATGTCAACATGCCAGGGTCAGAGGGGTTTCTGGGAAATGCGATTACATTTCATAAGCCTGTTTTGTTTTCTTTAGCAAACCTACAGCACCCTGCGAAAACATTGGACTCTTGGCGAAGGTTTTTCGTGTGATGTGCTGAGACACAGTTTGGTACAGGCGCACACATGTGGAGTACACATAAACAGTTTATCCTGTTACTGGGGAGCATGACGGAGGCGGCATATGTTCCTGGGGTTATTTGCATAGCGCGATTGTGCCCTGTCCTTTCTGATTACGTCTCCAGTGCTTCCTGCTGTTCTCTCATTTGCGGATTGCAGAAATTTTAATTTGAGGAGGCTTTGAAGACTTTTGAATTTATTTTGGTTGAGAGCAAAAAGGCTCCAGCGGGGTGAAGCGGCAATTTGTTCAAACGCAAAAAAAAATATTACTCAAATCTTTGTGATAAGGCCTCACACAAGCAATTCAATTACATGTACAGTTCTGGACCTTTAATGTAGTTAGATTGATATTAAAATATCAATGCAAGCTGACTGACAGTGTTTGATGGAGCTGGTGGGGGTGTATAAAAGGGCAACTGTATATGTGTGTGTGCGTCTGTCCAAAGCTAGTTTAAAGTATTCACTTACTGCTTTCCACCTCCAGCAGGGCTTTGGTCAAGATGCTACCCGCCACACTGATGGCCTGGCAGATGTAGTACCCAGAATCCTCGCTGTGCACATCTGTAATAGTCAGCTCTCCACTTAACGACACGGAAAAACGGCCTGCTTGCGAAGGTGGCTGACTGGGAAACAGCAGGACCTGTTAAGACCGACAAATACTGGTAAACACCATAAAAAAACCCAGACTAAACAGGATAAATCACATTTAAATTGATGCTTTTTAGCTCAGACCAATATATATATATATATATATATATATATATACACACACACACACATATATATATATATACTGTATATGTTTTTATTATAAATACAAAAAGCTCAATCTAGGCTGTGCACAACCGTGATTTTACCATTTTCCAACACCCTTGACCATAGTAACCTCACTTTAACATGCAGCCTCTTGTGGCATATTGCTTTATCAGTTAATTTATGTTGTGTTACTGCTCGTGACTGTTTGTACAACAAATTATAAATGTATTAAAAAGGATATGAGATAATCAGTCTGCTGATATAATTTATGACTCATCACAATCACTTAAGATTTAAGAGCTTGGAGGAAATGGCTGATTTGCATTTACATTAATAGAACATCACTGTGCATTCAATGCGATACTTGGGCATAAATTTAGTTGACCGCTGAGCCTCACATCCACACATGGGCCGAACAATAGCTGCATTATCTCAGCTGGTGTTTTAGAGAGGGAGGTCAGGAAGAATGCCAGATACACAACAGACAAGGCCGAAGGATCTTAAGGAGTCTTCCTCTTGCATGAGGCTTCAACACTAACAGCTGCCCTATTGTTCCCACTTGGCAGTGTGTGTGTCACTGTTTCATTTTTGGGGATAATCCGGTGACCCCCTCACCCTAGCCCTCTGGCTCTGACCGGACTCACCCTTATCCTCAGTTCTGTTCTAGATCTACTGACCTCAAAGATCGGCCACACATATACACAGAAAAAAACAAACAAACAAAGAATAGATGAGAGATTAACTGGAGAAGAGTTCATGGCCCGCTGTACAGCGGATATATGATCACCTCTGGCCTATGACACACTCATGAAGGGATGTACGAAAGGAAGGTGAGAGGGATGTGGGAACCGGCTTTATTCCTCCAAGTGCTTTAGAACAACTAGAGGCTTATAATTTCATTTCTTCTTCTGAGCTTTATTAATAGAGACATGAGCATGTTATCTAGCTGGGCCCAAGGACACGTTCTATCCTCCCTTGACCCAATGAGGAGACACAAATGTGAACAAGCTCCTGCAGAAATCCCAGAGTTCCTTCTAACCCAGTGAATGGCCTGTCACTAGTATCTGAAATGGCTGCAAGGCTGTCTATTTCTTTCTCTTTGTCTCTCGGAATCTGAAAGCCCTTACAAAACCCTATGTATTTCTTCTTGCTTTTTATAATATTACACTAATACATATTAAAGAAATAGTTCACTATTTTCACAGAAATAGTTCACTGTCATCGTTTACTCACCCTCAAGTTGTTTCAAACCTGTATGCATTTCTTTCTTCTGCTGAACACAAAGGAAGATATTTTGAAGAATGTCGGTAACCAGACAGTTGATGTACCCCATTGACTTCAATAGTAGGAAAAAAAAAATACTATGGAAGTCAATGGGGTACATCAACTGTTTGGTTACAAACATTCTTCAAAATATCTTCCTTTGTGTTCAGCAGAAGAAAGAAATGCATACAGGTTTGAAACAACTTGAGGGTGAGTAAACAATGACAAAATTTTCATTTTTAAGTGAACTATTCTTTTAAATCACATAGAAATCATGAAAACTGAATGTAAAATGTCCAGGTCAGACAGCTCCTATCAAATATAGATATCAGATCATGTCAAACATTGACTCATATGTGCATTGTCACTTATAGTCATAAGACAGTTTTCATAGCAAAAGTGCTTCTACTCGTCCTCCAGGTGAGATCAGATGGATAATGAAAAATAAATCCATCAGATTCCAAGCCTATATGGGCACTAGACTTGCCTTCCTACTCACAATATTAGAGGTGTCACTCACAGATCTACAGTGTGCATGATACCATAACGAGTGACCTCAAAAAATATTTGGACACTCTGGTCAAAGTGTATGAATGTGGTTGCATTAAAACAATCACTTTTATGAGGCACTTTTGCAATGAACTGGTGTCATGATGATTTTCAATGGGTGTATAAAATAAGTTCTCCTTAAGGTCAAATTTGATAACCAGAAAGTGTCAAAATACATAAATCATTTAATCACATTGGCTTATCCGTTCAAATACTTTTTGGTCCATTGCATAAATAACACAACAGCAAGACTTGTATTAGCTTTAATGTTTTTCTGAGCACAGTTGACCCAAACCATCAGTCATTAGACAGATTACAGTCCAAGAGATTCGTTTAGTTTGTGTCTTTTTGTCTTAAAATCCTTCCAAAACAATGCTACATTTTTCATCAAAAATCCTGTTCACTAGTTAAGAGTTTGGCCTTCCTTTAAGGAAGTACAATGAAAGTATTCGGCAGATACCTTGATATGTTTTGACACTGACTGTAAGGGTTCCCCAGCGTGCATGTGTGTACTGTTCTCTCTTACCTGACTGCCTTCTTTCTGCCAGAACACAGCAGGAGGGGGATTTCCCTTCGTTCCACAAAGAAAGGTGACAGTACGGCCTTGGGCAGAGATCTGATCCCGGGGACGCACCACGATCTGAGGAGGAACTGAAAGGAGAAAAGAAACTTATGAAGCTGTATAGCCACGCAGAACAAATCGAGACCCTATAGAGTCTATATGAGCTTCTAGAACATTCTGGTGTCTATGTAACTTCTCCAAGTTGAGACTTTCCTAGAGTCTGGCAGTTTTGTTTAGTCTATACTTGAGTTTCCCGAGGAGATGAACTGTGAGTGTTAGTACTGCATGCTGGTGGTACACAGTTAAGCTGTCATAGCTGATATTGTACATAGTGCCACATTCTGGTACCAGTGTTGGAAAAGAAGATAAACTTAGTGTAGAGTTTCTTTACCATGTAAACAGCACTCTGAGCTATAAAGTCTGTTTAAAGCCAAAAGTCATGCTATATATAGCTGTTAATATGTAACACAAAACCAACACTGACACCTTTACCCATAAACAATTTGGGGTTTGCTCTGAAAATCATGAAACTAATCCACATCACTTAAGTCATAATAGAGGGCAGTTTTGATAAAACCAGGGTTTCTGAAAACTCAAGTAGGGCTATAACCAAATGCATATAATGTCTGAAGGCAGAGGTTTCAGGGTTGGTCTTTCTGAACAGAAAGAGATGGATATAAAGAGCTTAATTATTATGGAAGTCTTTTCTCCTCTGTGCCCGCAGAGGTACTTTAAAGTACATGATAGCACATCTGATGCAGTGCTGAAGAGCCCTTATCTTGTGGGGAATGTGTGGGCGTATAAAGAGCAAATATACATTTATATAGAAGTAATCTGGCTCTTTCGCCTAATGTACATTTTCTGTCCACTAATGAGGGTCTGGATATAAATGAGGACCTCTCAAACTCCCAAGAGCATCATTGGGTGGCCAATGGGTTCGCCTCATCTATCTCTCTGCGGATCCATTCTTCCATCTCGTTCACTTTCTCTCTCTAAATCTCTTTGATGAGACCTTGTTGGCTTTCTTTCTGCCGCGGCTGCTTGGTTCTTGCCCTTAGTGTGAGTTTGATCAATGGTTGTTCGTGATGGATGCTAATCTGCTGGTCTTATCTGCCCTGCAGCCATCTTTCTACCCAGCAACATCACAAGGCCTTGAACAGTTTCTACCCAGACCAAACACAACATTTTTAAGTGAATTTTTAAAACATAGCTCGAAACCGAGTATTTGTATTTACTTTCATTCTGTAGAGCTGTTTCCGTACACAAGAATGTTGCTCATGTGAATGCCCTCTAATGTGCCTGAACAGGGTCAGATGAACACAAAAAAGACTAGTTGTACTCAAAAATATGTAGTATTACATATTTACATCTTACATATACCTACAACATGTCTGTCATTTTTTTGTATAAGGTTGTATTTTAAATTAAGATGGATGGATGGATGCAGGGCTTGACATCAACTTTTTTGCTCACCAGTCACTGTGGCTAGCTAGTGGTTTTCCAAAGTTAATTTTGACCGATACCATGAGGAAAAACTGCCATATAGATATTTTTAATATTATCTCATAATTTGGCAGCAAGTATATTAGGCTGCGGTCACTAAGACCTGACACACAGAACCATTATACTGTTAAACATGCATTTTCTTTCTCAACTGTTTACGTTCACTTAAAACATAAGTGACTGTGTTTAAGGCAAAACCGGGATTTCGACATTATTTCGTGTGTATTTGACTGTTTAAGCCCAATAAGCACTAAAAAATAACTCAATTTAATACTGAAAGGTGGCTTTATGTGCACACACTTTGGATGTGAGCACAAAATCTGCGAGAATGTGTAAAATTATGTACAATATGCACAATTCCAAACCGAAATTCAAGCCATGTAACAGCAACAATATTCATCCGGAACAAATTAAACGAGTGAGTGAGGCACTCGACACAAGTGGCAAGTAGGAGTGACTGCGTTACACGGCACTGCTGAAATCCAACCGCATTTGGTGGGTGCTAATGTCAAGCCCTGGATGAATGGATGGAAGAACAATAGACAGACAGATTTACAGACACAATGATAGAACAACAGGCAGGCAGGCGGATATATGGATAGACAGATGGATAGATGGATAGACAGAAAGATAGATAGATAAAGACAAGACATTACAGACTGCAGTACAAGCAACTAGTATGAGCTTTCATGTTTGCGGTTACCAGATGTCAAGAGTTTAAATACTCTTACTAAATACTTAATCTTTACAATCTGGCAACCATACGCACAAGCTCTTTCAACACTGCGGAAGAAGGGCCAATGATCTGAAAACACTGACAAACAAGCAAGCTGGAGTTTAGCGATCTCCGCTGAGATACTCTGTTCAAATAAAAATGTAATTCAGCCAGTCTGTGTTGCTTCACGAACCGCATACACTGTTTGCTGAGACTTGATCTGCAATCAAAGCTTCTCAGTGATGAACTTTAATAAATCCAAACATGGATCTCAACTATATTGTTTGCAATTGTGGTTAGTGAATAATTGCACTTAACTAACCTCTGTGTGACAATACAGTCTTTTTTGCTGTTACATTCATGTAATTTGGAATTATTGGAATTTCACTTTTAACTTTGAGAGAAGTTCTTGTTTTACTTTTCATAATGTAGAAAATATAGAGGTAAAAAAAAAACATGCATATGAGTTGACATTCTCTTGATTTGTACTTGAATGTGAAAGTGCAATAATTCTCCTGAAATGTAAAAAAAAAAAAAAAACTCAAATGACACCAATCATTGTGATTATAGTTTTGAGCAAAATAAAGATGATTATTAGTTTAACCATTATGCAGCATGACCAAAATGTGACCAAGTTATCATTGATTAAAACTAGCCCTATTCGGACAGGACTAGATTTCCAGGGGGACGTTTGAGAAAATCGTGTTTCACAGACGTACTTTGCGATTTTAATCCCGTCCGAATCTGCCATGTCTGTGTTTTTCTCACACAACTTCTGTAAAAAAAAATCCAGAGCAAATTACCTACTGAGGCGGTCCTCTGAGAAATCTAATCCCAACCGAATTTATTGTAATGTTGTATTATCCTGTTTTTTGACCTACCTGAGCTACCGTTTGTGCACCAATCTTCAGCATGCTTTCATTTCATTTCAATATGGATGGTATCCGACGAAAAAATTCAATTATAAAATTAATAAATAGAGCCAAATTACAGACACTGTGAAGACTACCCATTTCAATGTCAGTGTCAGTGTAACGGATGTAGGCAAGTAAGAGCTGTGTGTGTAAATCTTACTCCACTGGCCTCAAGAGGCGAACTAGCGGCTACGGTCTTTAGCGTACTTGTTAGCGCGCCCGCCTCCCACACCAGAGACCCCGATTCGAATCCCGCTCGGACCATGTCTAGTAGGACTGGTTACATTTGGTGCCGTTGACTTGAATGGGAGTGAGGTTTAGGGGGGTGAGTGTAAGGGACGTAGGCCAGTAAGAGCGGTGTGTGTAAACCTCACTCCCCTGGCCTCAAGAGCCGCTAGAGGCGACTGTCTTTAGTGTCAATGTTAGCGTGCCTGTCTCCCACACTGGAGACCCCGGTTTGAATCCTGCTCAGAGCAGGTTGACTAGGACCGGTTATATCAGGTAAGAGTAAGATGCTTGTCTAGATTTCGCTGCTCACCAATATGGGTTTATTATTATAACCAGGCACTTCTATAAACTCGTGAAGTTACTTAAATAGGGTTTTTATAATAAATTAAAATTATATCAATAAATAATAACTTAAGACAAATACGTCATACGTAATGCACGCAAACGCAGCACATGACATTCTGTAACGGCCATATCTATAAAGCACACACTCCCCAGCTCTGTAAAAAACACAGAGTGTTGCAGAAATGCAGAGTCCTGTCCGAATCAGTACATGAAATCACAGACGTCACCGATTCTATAACACCGATTCTATCATCTCTGCACTGGTTACCTATTAAGTTCCGTATCAATTACAAAGTACTACTACTGACCTATAAAGCCCTTAATGGTTTAGCTCCTATGTACTTAACGGACCTTCTTTCGCCCTACAATCCACCGCGTTCTCTAAGATCACTAAATTCAAGGCTTCTGGTCATTCCTAGGATATCGAAGTCCACGAAAGGAGGGAGGGCATTCTCGCATTTAGCTCCAAAACTCTGGAATAGCCTTCCCGATACGGTCCGATGCTCTGACTCGCTGACACAGTTTAAAACTAGACTAAAGACGTGTCTCTTTAGTCAAGCATTCACATAATGCTTACCTTTTAGTCCTCTGCTATGCCATACGGAACCGTTTGCCACTGAAACTGCTTAACGCACCAGTGGGGCTCGACAGCCTTATAGACAAACGGGTCGGTCCGTATGGTTGCGGTTGGGTTGCGGAGAGTTTGGGTTGCGGAGAGTTGTGAGATTATGGTTTTCTAACACCTACTCCCGTGTAATGGAAATCATTATGAACATCAGCTATGCTAATTTTTTTCCCATCTGCCTTTCTGCTGTTATCTCGGGACGCTTGTCCCGAGAAAAATGGCGTTCGTAGGCTCCAGTTTGGTATCCTGCCTCTCACGGGGATTTCGGATGCCTCAACGCCTGTGATGAGAAGACCAACGCCTGTGAAGAGACGACTCAACGCCTGCGAAGAGACGACTCAACGCCGGCGATATGTTATCCCCTAAACATTACATGATTAACTAAATGTATTTTTTCCAGGTACTTTCTGATATGCACTTACTGTAAAGCTATGATTGTTAGCCAGAGGAGAACTGGCCCCTGACTAGCCTGGGTTCTCCCAAGGTTTTTTTCTCCATCCAATCTGATGGAGTTTTGGTTCCTTGCCACTGTCGCCTTGCTTTTGGCTTGCTTAGTTGGGGATATTTAATATTCAACAATATTATTGAACTGTGTTGTACTACTTTCATGTTATCACTGTGAAGCTGCTTTGATGCAATCTGTATTGTGAAAAGCGCTATATAAATAAATGTGACTTGACTTGACTTGACTTGACGTCAAGTGATAAAAATTGTAACTCAAACATCGTTTGGAAAACTAGTCCATCCGAATAGGGCTAAAAATGCCCAGACATTTAGTCGACTAAAACTTGACTAAATAAAAACAAGGTTGACTAAATATGATAAAAAACTAAAAAGTACATTTGACACAGGACTAAGACTAAATTGAAAAAAAAAAAGCTCACAAAATTAACACAAGAACAAACTCCCATATTAGTAGAGGATGCTGCATGATAGACAGGGTTTGGAATTTTAGCAACGGGGGTGGAATATAAACTAAACTGATGATCGGCCTTCATGTGTTTGAGCTCGGCTGGGGCTGATGGGTATTGATTATTTCCATGCTATTGCCCTTTATCAGGCGCCTGTGAATGTGGATCGCTGTCACCTTTAACCTTCACCCGCTAATTGATTTCTCATCCTCCTTCCCACTCCTGTGCAATTTTTTTCTTGTGTTTCACACACGATTACAGTGACGCGTCGGCTCTGACAACACGCATTTATACTCAGGAAGGGCTTTCTCCTTTAGCTCACCTCAAATTTCCCACTAATTCATCAAGCCGAAGGGCTGATAGCGTTTGCACCTTCCCTATGCGACTAACAAACTGCACTCTATTTGTCTCACAATCTACCTCAATCACTCTCTTATTTCACCCCACCACTTGCTTAGTTGCTCCTTTTTCTATTTCTTTTTGTCTCTTTCATTACAAAAGTCAAATACAATCCAAAAGGTGCAATCAATGCAGCTGTCTTAGATCAATTTCCCGATTGGCTCCCTGCCTGCCTGCCTGCTGGCTTTTCTCGTAGACTCTGTCGTGGAGCGTAGGCTGCATCACAGCCTGGAGGCGACATGCATGCTGAAACAGAACAAGGCCCACTAGGGAGCCTGGCCACAGGGGTCACGAGGTTGCTGTCCAGAGGTCAAGCAGAAGCCATATCACTGACCCTGGAGGTCAAATCTGCAACATCCCTTGCCACTATAATTTGGGACACTAGTCTAGAGAGACTTCAAAGCAAACTGGAGAGTGGCAATGATACCAATTTCCCCATTTGCCTTTCTGGGATTGACTGTATTTCTCACCTGGGCTGATGCAAGGACTGAAATATTGACTTAATGGTATGCAATATCATGAATTATGATCCTTCTCTCTAAATATGCAAAAATGTATATATGTGAATGTGAATATAAGTGGAAAATCTTAGAATTTTTTATCAGACAAAAAAGATGTAACTTAAACACATACTGTCTTCAAGGGATTTCACTCTAAAAATATGACTTTACAATTTAGCAGCAAGAAGTGAAAGCTACCACAAAAATGTGCCCTGGACTGTGATAAATAATTACCAGTTAAAACAACATTACAGAAACAGCATGGAGTTTTGAGGAAGGAGAGAATGGTGGTGTCGCATACATGCAAATGTGTTATGACAGGAACAGGAAGAAGATTTTAGAAAGGATTTAAAATATACATAATACCTCTATTGCTAACAACCATGCCATGCTTTTAAAAGACAAATCAAATGGATGAGAATGCCAAGTCTTTGAAATATGGGCCAAATAAATTAAGATACATAAATTAATATAATAAAAAGAAAAACAAGTGAACAAAAAAAAACTTTATTATTAATGTAATTTTAATAAATTATTATAAATAATATTATTGTTGTTGTTTATGTTGTTAATACTATTGTTAGGGATGCACATTAATTTCTCTTCTGAAATTTGTTATGAAAAAAAAAAAGACTACTCAGCCATAAAATCAACTATAAGTATTCCAAGTTATAGAACAGAATGCCATCTGTTTATTTATCTGTTTATATTTCTGGACATCTTTTTTTATTTTATATATATATATATACACTCACCGGCCACTTTATTAGGTACACCTGTCCAACTGCTCGTTAACACTTAATTTCTAAGCAGCCAATCACATGGCGGCAACTCAGTGCATTTAGGCATGTAGACATGGTCAAGACAATCTCCTGCAGTTCAAACCGAGCATCAGTATGGGGAAGAAAGTTGATTTGAGTGACTTTGAACGTGGCATGATTGTTGGTGCCAGAAGGGCTGGTCTGAGTATTTCAGAAACTGCTAATCTACTGGGATTTTCACGCACAACCATCTCTAGGGTTTACAGAGAATGGTCCGAAAAAGAAAAAACATCCAGTGAGCGGCAGTTCTGTGGGCGGAAATGCCTTGTTGATGCCAGAGGTCAGAGGAGAATGGCCAGACTGGTTCGAGCTGATAGAAGGGCAACAGTGACTGAAATAACCACTCGTTACAACCGAGGTATGCAGCAAAGCATTTGTGAAGCCACAACACGCACAACCTTGAGGCGGATGGGCTACAACAGCAGAAGACTCCACCGGGTACCACTCATCTCCACTACAAATAGGAAAAAGAGGCTACAATTTGCAAGAGCTCACCAAAATTGAACAGTTGAAGACTGGAAAAATGTTGCCTGGTCTGATGAGTCTCGATTTCTGTTGAGACATTCAGATGTTAGAGTCAGAATTTGGCGTAAACAGAATGAGAACATGGAACCATCATGCCTTGTTACCACTGTGCAGGCTGGTGGTGGTGGTGTAATGGTGTGGGGGATGTTTTCCTGGCACACTTTAGGCCCCTTAGTGCCAATTGGGCATCGTTTAAATGCCACGGCCTACCTGAGCATTGTTTCTGACCATGTCCATCCCTTTATGGCCACCATGTACCCATCCTCTGATGGCTACTTCCACCATGTCACAAAGCTCTAATCATTTCAAATTGGTTTCTTGAACATGACAATGAGTTCACTGTACTAAAATGGCCTCCACAGTCACCAGATCTCAACCCAATAGAGCATCTTTGGGATGTGGTGGAACGGGAGATTCGCATCATGGATGTGCAGCCGACAAATCTGCGGCAACTGTGTGATGCCATCATGTCAATATGGACCAAACTCCCTGAGGAATGCTTCCAGCACCTTGTTGAATCTATGCCACGAAGAATTGAGGCAGTTCTGAAGGCAAAAGGGGGTCCAACCCGTTACTAGCATGGGGTACCTAATAAAGTGGCCGGTGAGTGTATATATATATATATATATATATATATATAAAATAAATGGTACAAATAATAACATTAAAAACATCTTTATATTTGATAATATACTACTACTAATAATAATAATAATACATCATAAATATTAATAAATAATTATATAATCTTAAATGTATTATTATTAATAATAATAATGTATAGGATACACATTAATTTCACTTCTAAAGTTAAACATAACTGCTCAGCCATAAAATCAACTACAGCTATTCCAAGTTATAGATAGAATGCCATCTGTTAAGATATCTATAAGTCTTTCTGGAGATTTTTTCCTTGAAATATCACAGATGGTGTATTTGATGGAATAGCAGTAGACAGAGCTGTGAAGGTGCCAGGCTGGCTGGCTGGTTAGTGACAGGTCAAAAGTGTCACCCACCCAAATAGACTAAACAAAAGTGCTGAACTTTGTGTCCTCCCAAGACTGCCCAAAACACGTGCAAGGATCCAACACCTACATGCTCCCTCTGGGAGAGTTAGTGGTTAGTGAATACACAGGCACAAACTCGTATGCACATAGACCGCCAACAAAACATGTCTTCAAACACCGTGTCTATCCCCAGAGGGACTCGAAATGACAGGCAGTTGTCAGCGTTGAACAGTTATGCAGACAAAAAGTGGGGAAGGTTCATGCTTCAGTGCTCAGCGCCGCAATTAAAACCCCCTACATGCAATTAATACAGTCTTTAGAGTGTAACCGATTAAATGCTTTCCAGCATTGCAGGTTATCTACACCAATACAGGGCATATGTTTACAATGCCTAGCTGAGCAGCCTTTTCTGTCCAGCAACACCTGCCAAATTCATAAGCTGTATATTTACTGCATAATCAAAATGAGAGCGTAATCTGCATAAATGTGGTTTCTAAGAGAGCTTGTGCTTTTTTAAATGCCCCCCCTTGAGGATACAGTAATATGCATGGGCTAAGATCAGTCCTGTCAGAGTTTGAAATAGGAAACACTTTTTTTTAGGACAGCTTAAAATGAGCACCGTTGGAGAGGCGCCCCAGTGCAGCAGGATTTATCTGATGTAAATCGCTGCTACATGGATTTATTTCATATTTATTGACTCAGCTCTTAGACATGCTAATGAAGAGGGCAGTTGAGGAAAATGCCATGGACCATTTCATGATGTTGAAAACATGCTAAATTATGAAACCAAACCGTCATCTTTAGCAGAAAGAAGACAGAATCTATTCCTGTTTCTCCCTTGCACAAAGTCTGACTAATCTAAGCCAGTGTGTATTAAACGTCTGGCTTTTCCACTGAATACAGAGAGTTCTGACACACTTATCTAGCTTAGAAGTCTAAAACCAAGTTCATTTTATAGCCCTGTTGCAAATCCCAAAATCTACTTTTTAAGACTGTGAACAACAAGATGATTGCAATAGTCTAACAGTAGCATGTTGGGATTGCCGTGTACACTATCATCCAGAAGTTTGGGGTCAGTTTTTGTTTTTTTATTTAATTTTTATTTATTAAAAGACTTACTTCAAAAACAATTAAAAAAATCTTACGACCCAAAACATGAATGGTATAGTGTACATGAAGGATATGTGAGATACTGCTTAGATTGTGAACAAAACACTTTAATATTTAACTTGTATCTCAACAAATTGAGATTTGTGCATTTGATTTGTCCTCCAAAAAAGTTTTTGAAAAGGTTAGAACATTTTAATTTATCAAATTCTTCCCAAAATCTTCATAGAGGTGAAAATAACTGAGATTTCCCCTGATGACAAACATCTGAGTGATAAAATCTTCCTTTAGGTACTGTTTGCAATAACTCTGACATTGACTTAAAATATTGCCTAGGTGAGCAGCTCAATAGATCTTGGAACAGAAGATTTGTTAGGCTAAAAATTACAACAAAAACAGTTTGAGTCGCTCTGAAAGTACTCCCAAACTTTCAATTAAATACATCTCATCCAAGACACATTTAACAAAGGAGAAAATAAAAGCACCAAAGACCCATGTTGGGTTGAATGAAAACTACCACCCTGCAGGGATTTCTTTTTACCCCCTTAAAATGGAGCAGAACACCCTTGCTTCCCTCTGAAAAACATGTTCTTTCTTTTATTCTGTCTGTCTGTCTGTTTGGCAATCACTGAAGTGCTCCGTCAGCATCAGATATAGTCTATGCATATAGTCCTTCCACTTGTTTTCCTTGACAGAAATAACGTATCTGGAAATTACTTGGTCACATGTACTCATTGTGCCTTAAGTTAAATACAGTTCTTGAAAGAAAAACAAAGCAAGTGGTATAAAATTCCAGTTCTTAAAAAAAGCAAAAGTGCGAGTATTTATTTTATGCTATTTATGAACACTTTTAAGGGTAAAACGATTGTAGGCTTGGTGACTCCGCAGGGTTTCAAAGCCAAAACCAAGTGGTTTCTGCTGACAATATGGAGTTGTTCTAGCTGACTGACTGGGCCACACTGCACAAAACTGAAAATCAGTTCCAAATCACTCAGATCTTCTAGAACTCACATCCCCTGATTTACTATGGGCATTGCAGCAGTAATGGTCAAGCACCAGAGCAAAGCTCCTCTCTTTCAGTGTCTCTGTAATGTGATCGCGCTATTCTCACAGAGGTCACTCGTGTGCTGGGCTAGATAATGACCCTTTCTAATTCTCCTCAGTAAAGGACATCCAGAGCATCCAACACTTCAAAAAGCCCCTGAAGTTCAAATACCTGCATTTTCGATGTCGGTTTTAACAGTAAAACCCAGTGTTACTGCTCTGCATATCAGAAATAATGAGCTGGACTAGAATAGTCACTCATTACTTCTGTATGTAGAGGGATAGTTCATCCAAAAATAATTCCAAACCAGTTTGACTTCCTTTGTTCTGTGAAACACAAAAGAAGATATTTAAAAAAAAGAATGTCCAAAAAAAAAAAAAGTCATTTGGGTTCAGTGTTATTTTGGACCCCATTGACTTTTACTGACAAAAACGGTTGAAACATTCTTTGAAATACAGTTCCGCAGAAGAAGGAACGCCATATAGGTTTTAAATTACATGAGGGTGAAAAAATGACAGAATTTTCATATTTGTGAACTATCCCTTAAAGGGAGAAGCAAGTATGCAGAAGTGAATGGTCACAGGGTCTTAACCCTGACATGACCAATCACAGCCTCCAAAACATGTGAATCACACCCACACGCATGCAGAGAAATGAAATGGAATGGTACTTACGAGATGGGCCCACTATAATGGAGGTGAGGATGGAGAGAGACAAAAAAAAATGGATAAAAATGAGATGAGTGGATTGGAAAGTTGGAATTTTATTTTGTATTTAGAACATGAACGTAAAAAAAAAATTCTGAGTGATTAATGAAACAAGTGGCATGAAACAACAATGGGCGGCAGTAACAGAAAGAAGAGGTGATGAGGAGAAAGTGATGAGAAAAACTCTAAATTAATGTTTCGTTCATGTCATGTTGGAATTACCATAATTACAAGATGACTCTGAGCTGTTGGCATCCTTAGACTCACAAAAATATTAGTTCCCATGACAACACTCATAACGTGGTTTATGAAACACTTTTGGAATGTAATGGAAATCTTGATACTTAAAAATATTTCAATATATTAATATATATATAAAGCTGTACTAATAATATTTCAGCTTCACTCACACTTTGAATCATCTTCCATCAGCTGTCAGGTTAAATCATTCACAGCAAGTGTGCTGCTATAAACATCTATTAAGTGTGTTGAATATTCTTAATGCGTGCATGTTCCCAAGCCCACAGTCATGTTTTATGAAGCAAGATGTGCCTCTAACCAGATGGAATTATGTTAATTGCATCTGGCAGCTTTAAATAAATGGCTGTTGCCATACTTCACTCCTGTAATCAGCAAAATGCAAGGCCAGCACGTGTGTGTGTGAGTGTGCGGGCTCCGGTTAATACAATTCAGACTTGGTTGAGTGTGTGAGAGAAAGAGGCTAAAGTCAGAGGGAAGAATATAATAGAATTATTGTCAAATCCGTCAGATGTGCTGCTGTGTGTACGTGTATGCGTGTGTGTTTGAGAGAGAGAGAGTTACTGAGCTAAGCAGCATTTGTGCATCTGCAGAGTTGTTGTAACTCACCGTGGACCTGAAGTGTTCCGGATGCTTCGGCTTTGCCCACGCTGTTCTCAGATAAACAGGTGTACGAGCCTTCATCTTCAGCCTTCACCTGAGTAAGACGCAGGCTGTTGTCGACACGAATCTCAAACCTGCCCGGAAACACACACACACACACACACACACACACACACACAATAGAGTTACCCTCTAATTTTTGTCTATAAACTGAGACCCACTGTTCTCTGCCAGCTGTATCAGCAATGTTTCGCTACAGTGGATTTGAACACTGTTACGCTTCAGTGTGATTAACATCTGCTGCTAACAGTGTTCAATGAGTTTTGAATATATATATTTCAATTGCAGAATTTGCCAGAATAATTATAAAGTGTGAAACAATATAAAAATAAGGGCTGTGCAACAGTTAATCGCGATTAATCGCATCCAAAATAAAAGTTTGTGTTTACATAATATGTGTGTGTGTACTGTGTATAATTATTTTGTATATATAAATACACACACATGCATGTATATATTTAAGAAAAAAATGTGTTATTTATATATATTAAATATTTATATATAATATAAATGATGTATAAGTATATATACAGTATATACATGCATAAGTGTGTATTTATATATACAACATAATTATACACAATATACACACACACACACATATACATATATATATATATATTATGTAAACACAAACTTTTATTTTGGGTGCGATAAATTGTTGCACAGACCTAATAAAAATACATTTAATGATAATTTAATACATTTTTTATAATAATACAAATTTACTACTACCACTACCACTAATAATAATAAGTTATTGAATATATAAGTATAATTTTAATCATATCATATATATATACATTATGTATGTATGTATGTATGTATGTAATGTATTTTTTATTAAATGTGTACTATTGTTGTTAAAAATGTCTGTTTATTATTATTATTCATTAAATTATATTAGAATATAAAATAATTATTAATTCATTTAAAAAAAAATTATCCATTAATCATAATCATCTTTTATAATTTTGCTAATGCATGCATTTAAGTCTCACCTTCCCCGAGGCAGTTCTCCTTCCTCTTTCTTCCAGCGTATGGTGGGAGTGGGGTCTCCCTGAACCTCACACTGGAAATCCACGGTGTCATCAGCGAGGACCACCTGATTTACAGGTCTGCGTACAAACATGGGCCGCTCTACAGGAGAAAGAGATTCCAAAGAAATCAGTATAAGGGAGAGAGAGTAAATGAAAGATAGAGAAAAAAATAGTAGAACTACAAACCTACCAAACACTACAAGCTCAGCAGGGTCGCTGTCCTTCTCTCCAACCATATTAGTGCCGACACACACATACATTCCTGCATCGCTCTTCCGTGTGTTGGATATCATCAGCTTCCCTCCACGGATCTGTAAGGAAAAGCACACTAAGATCTGTCAGGGGTATGCATTTATAAAACATCTAAGGGAAAAAGACACTAAAAACTGAGTTGGTCCCCATTGGAAGCCAAACATGCTGTGATGTTTTATGAACATGGTTTCTGGACACTGAAAAACCATAAATACTACAGCAAAGCGAGTTTGATTGTTTTTGAAACACTTGACACAGAGAGGACGGCCAAACTGATACATTTAGTAAAAGTGCTGTAATAGCCCATTTAGTCAAGTGGTTGATAGGAGAGTCATAGGAACGACTGTAAGAGAGAGACAGACAAACAAAAGGTCAGTGTTGTAATGTTGAGAGAACAGAGAGAGAGAGAGATAGAGAGAGAGATAGAGAGAGAGATAAAAAAAGATACATTTCTATTTGTTGGCTGTTTGTGTGAGTTATTAAGAGCAATGTCATCTGTGAATATCTTGAAATCTTCACAAATGCTTTTCAAAATCAATCTGTTTGAATGCTTTGGCAATATAATATGGAAAGAAATTTAAATAAAGTGCACTAAAATTGAAATTAACTCTAGAGTTAATAAGAAAATGAAAATGAATGTATAAAAACAAATATTGTTTATATTATACATATAGTATATGGAAAAATGTGCATTACCATTGATTTGAGGTTGGTAATATTTTTTATTGTTTTGAAAGAAATCTCATATGCTTTCTAGGGCTGCCCCCCATTATAGTCAACTTACCGTTAGTCAACTAGAAGAGGTTTGGTCGACCAAAATTTTATTAGTCGGTTAGTAGCAGAAAAAAACCTCGAAATCACACAGTCCGTGAGGGACAGATCGTTAACGGCAGGAAATCCAAACATTCGCCTATCATTCATCGACCTCAAATATGGCTTATCACTTGAAAAATGTAAGTAGTAGCAACTTAACACGTCCGCTCTCGCTCTAATGTTAACCTAGATAAATGTGTGATATTAGGCGCATATTCAAGTGTTTGTGTGGAGAGCGCGCTAACTGCATGACATACAGGCGCCGGCACGATCACTTGCATTTAACTTAAAATACATACAAAGGTCATACAGATAAGAGTAATGCAAACAGTAAAGGGTCTACTTTTATTTCTGTAAACTCACAATAACAACAAAATGTTGTGCTTTTGTAAAATGATGAAAACAATCAGGATGCGTTTTCTGCAGTCCCGGTCTCAGTGAACGGAAACTCAGTGTATACTTGCCTCACAGACATGAGAAATATATCTATAGAAAGCTTGAAATGTCTACTTTTAAATGGTCCAATTCAAATGGAAAATAAATATTCTCAGATTATGTAATCCGTATGAAACGTGTATATAGGTGTGTCCACAACTGCGGAGATGACGAGTCAGCCTTGCCGACTTAATCTCTGCAGCTGAAAACAGAAAACATTATCAATAAATTATTAAGGCGAGACACGGCAGGCAAAAACATCGTTTTTTTTTCACTGGTCAATTTTGAGATTTCGGGATATTTGTCTTCAAAAACATGTCTTCTTTCAGACTTGTGGTGAAAAAAAGTCTGAAATACATATTTAGGTCTTTATTTTACTACACTTTGTCTGTTTGTGTCTGTAGATTTCTCATAAATTCATCAAAAGTTGGCGTTGTAAATCATCCGTTGCTCCGCTATCGCGATCTGCACCCTGTCATCACACACACTGTTAGAAAGCTCTCTCTCTCCTGTACAATGTTGTCGGATCCAAATATGGTCATTTCCTTTTTATCAGCAACCAATCGTGAAAGTAAAAGGGCGCAAATGCGCAATCTCATTGCCTGATGCTAAATCTTTAAAGCCCGTTTTCTCAAAATGACCTTTCTCTCATACTCAAAGTCCGAAATCTCCACTTCGGTAGCACCTATATACACCAAACTTTCCAGTCTTGTACCTAGTTATATTATGAAGACATTTACAGAGGGATTTGTAAATATATTATTCCTAGCCCGATTTATATAACATTTTATTCCAAAAAACATGGCAAAAATCATTTTTTTAAGGCTATTGACAGTATATTCTGATTTATAGGATAACAAAAGTAGATATCCATAAATCCCTCTGTAATTTTTTTCCCATCTAATATGTGAACACAATGAAAAAATTATTTTGAACCTGGCTTTATCCAATACTCAGATTTCATTTTTTGAAATATATGCAAATTTGTGCATATTTAATTGGACAATGCCTAATTTGCATATTTAAACATTAAATTACAGAAAACTTGTAATACATTTTTTTCTCATCTTAATGTAGGTAATCAACTGGGAAAGTTTCATGGTGATATCTGCTAGTTAAAAAAATTACCCTATTCACCTGTAGTGTCTCGCCTTAAAATGTTTTGACAGTCTCCCATTCATAATCATTAAGTTTGCCAGTGTGCTGTGGCAAGCTTTATGCATGTGTTTGAGTATTTGAGTATAAGGCAATGTATTATATAGGCCATTAAAGGCTCATTATTATGATTTATAGATTATTAATATAAACACGCGATTAGTTGACTGAACGACAACTAGTTGACTAGAAAAATCTTTAGTCGAAGGCAGCCCTAATGCTCACCAAGGCTGCCTTTATTTGATCAAAAATACAGTAAAACAGTAATGTAAAATTAATACAATTTAAAATAACTGTTTTCTATTTCAATACATTTTAAAAAGTAATTTAATCCTGTGTCTGCAGCCATTACTCCAGTATTCAGAATCACATGATCCTTCAGAATTCATTCTAATATGCTGATTTGCTGCTAAAGAAACATTTCCTTATTATTATCAATGTTGAAAAGAGCTGTGCTGTAAGAAAGAAAGAAAGAAAGTGAACATTCACCGTAATCCTCTCGTCCTTGTCGTTCACTTTCACATTGTTCCTCTTCCAGGAGATAGTGGGTTCTGGATGGCCTCGAGGAGGGATGCACTCCATCACTGCCGGCTCTCCTGCTGCCACCACCACGTCACTGGGGGTCTGTCGGAAATCATCCCGGAGAACTGAAGAAACAGGGAGAAAAGATGAAAATAATCAGAAAATGACCACAACCAATATTTTAACTCCATAAACAGCTGCATTTGTTGTGCTATGCAGCAGCATTTTGGGATATTAGTTTATTGCTATGAAATCACTTTGTTAGTTTTTTCTGGTTTAATTTGTTTGCAATGTTGTCCTGTTCCCCCTCTCCCTCTGGTCTTAATTTGCTCACTGTCCATGTCGGCCTAATAAATAATGCATTGTTTCCTCTAACACATGACTATGAATAATTAAATCAGTTAGAAACGGGCAAAACCACCATTTGTTTTGTTACTGATACTGACAAAAAAAAATGTCACAAAACGAAAAATATAACTGACAAAAATGAAATTGTGTGCAAAACACAAAACAAAGCACATTTAAACACAAATGGGGGTTACACAAGCACAAATATCCTTCAATCGACCTTCCTGCACCTTAGAGGCTGATGATATCAGTTCCCCTCTCTCAATCTGGATTTCCATTTTATTGCCATTTATCAGATTTCATAGTGCCGGCACTGCCAATACTTTAATCTGGACAGTGCTCTATCAACTGCACGTTTCCAATTGGTGTATGTGCCCCAGAGCGAAAGGTTTGAGTTCAGATAGAGTGTATGAAGTGGAAGTCTTTCGATATTGCGCTGGATCAGATACAAAATTGCACCAAACTATGGCTCTCTCACTCAGAACACAATATCCAGAGCTCAGACAGCAAATAAATCCACTGAAATAGGACCCTGTTTTAGTCGGCAAGGCGTGATAGAGGGAATTTTAAAGTTTGCTTCGCCAGAGGGAACAGACTGAACTCGAACACTGAAACAGGCAGCAGACACTAAATAGTGCCTGAAGAAATTCTGCTTGCAAAATCCTATTGTATTTTTTTTTCTTATCTTGATAAAACAGCAATTTCACCTTTCCTTTTCTCATTCAACAATAATTGCTTGCTGCTTATTCACACAGAAACAGTTCTTGTGTAAAATTTCAGTTAGCTTCACAACAGGAGAAATTTGTGCTCATTCCTTGTTGATGAATTATTGTAAATGAGGGGAGCATGTGCCAGCAGATGGTAATTATCATAAGACACGCCCATCTCCATTTAAGGTTATACAAAAACCTCTCAAGTACATTAACTGACAACTCAGCCCATTTATCCAAGGGCGCACAAGGCCAATAGAAATGCAAAGCATTTTTTAATCGAACAATGCAGAATCTATCCCAGATGTACACATTTTTTTTAAAGAGTTCCTTTCTAATAGACAGTTTCTTATTTCATTATTTCTTATTTCAGATTAACTCCAGTCTAGGATATACAGGTACCTGGTCTTAGTTTTTGTAAACATACTTTCCCAAATAAGAATCTCTATCCCAACTCAACTGACTAATTTGCTTTCTCTCAGACAATGTCTCTTCTATCTGCTTCCTTTCTAAATCTGTCTTTTTCTCTTGACTGACCTGAACCTTTCCAAATTCTGTAATCCAACCGAATTGACAGAGGTCTGATAACAGTCCAAAGGCACTCATTTCTCTCTCTTCCCATCCATCTCGTTCATGCGCTCCCTCACCCTCTATCTCAGCCTGATCGCTTCACACGTCTCCCCAAAATCACACAATCAAAAAAGTTTGAGAGCTGAGAGAACATTTTTTTTGTTTCAGCTGAACACTAACTTTTTGAACACTTCCTAACATTAAGGCAGATTTCTGAGCTTTGACACCGCAATATGCACATCAAGCCCCAATGATGATTAATTAATTATAGAGACTAGAGCGATGATAGTGTAAAAATGTTGCATATTAAAACAGTCCAAGTGGTGGCATCGATAATCCTCTCAAAACTCTATATTGGTCTCAATTCCAGACAGCACTACTGGGTTTGGTAGAGCTTCAGCATGTGTGAATTCATTGAAAAGCGGTTTATATCTGCAAAAAATAATTCACAATAATCACTTTGTAACACTTAAAGCCACTGAAGTCAACATAAATAACATTTATATATATATTAAACAACACTTTTTAAGTCCCCCTGTCCTTCAAATTATCCCATTATACATTAGCAGTTCAAGATAAATGCGTATGAGTGTTATAAATATGCTCTTAAATGCAAGACATTAGTCATATCTGCAAAAATATATCATTGTCATGCACATAATAGATCGACGGCGCCACAGTCAAGGTTTGCAGCTTGGGGACACCGGCTGTCCTTCAGCACAGCGAGCGTGTCAGTGAGAGTTTGATGCTATCTCAAGGTCTATAATACCTCTTGATGAGCAGAGGAACCGGAGTGTTTCTGCGGCGGGTCCTCGAGATTAGAGTCACAAATCTTTAGAGGTGCTATGGATCGATATAATGCAAGATTTATTATAGCCGAAACAGACTGAAAAGCCACAGATGGATAAAAAAACAGCCTGACACCAGCTGGAATTAAATCTCTGACTATTAATTATGGGTAATATATAATTGGTGCATAGGATGTGTTTATGTGAGAGTAAGTGAATCAGCGTGTATGCTTTGACTTTAGGATGGATAATGTACGGCCATTACGTCTAAATTACTGCGTTAATGTCACTACAATGTCATTACGACAGGGCGGGAGAGTTCGGTTTGATGAATGAAGCTCTCCGAGCATGTGTGAATTAATATATTGTTGATGAATCCAAAGCAGGACAACAGAACAGGCAGATATTAGCGTTAGCTATTTGGGGCGCCCCTCTAATGGATGGCTGTCAGCTGCTGCAGTTTTAATTTCCTTCCCTTCAAATGTATGCGATGGAGTGGCATCAAGCTTGAATATACATTACACTTCATGAGGATGTCATGGTGAATAATGGAGGCATTCCTGCTTGACAAACATGAGTATAATTGGATGTCTACAGATGTCGCATTTTAAAACAGCGAAAAACCAAAGCTAGTTGTGTCGATCACATTTTAGTGAACTATTTAAAGATTTGCACACAATTTGGTGTTTTCTGTCTGATGGCAACAAAATAACAGCCGATGTGACCAAACATCAGATGAATTCAATATTAATTGAATTCATATATCAAACATACTAGTATTTTATAACAGTTATTTTTCCATGGTCAGAGTAAAATGAGAGTATATATAATTTACAATACATAAATAAATATAAAAGTATTATACATTATATATACCCTTACTTTACTCTAACCGTGGTAAAATAACTGTTCTGCGTGTCCCTTCCCAAGTCTTAAATGGCTTGACAGGATTTCAGCCAGCAGGGTGCTGAGCGTTAGTCAAATCTATTTGGGCAAGCTTGAATCCCTAGCCCTACCTGCAGCTTTAATTAACCTTGTGAACCGCTCCTGAAACACACTGTATGTGAGCTTTCAACTAATTAATTTCAACACACAAGCACTCACACGCATATAAACAGAATTGAACAGTACAGTCTCTTGGGCTTATGTAAATCTAATGTTGCCCTGTCAAGCCAACAACAGATCCAGAGAGAGGCGCCCTCCAATCTGAGGGAAAATGAAGTTCTCCTGGACTTTCCCGTTCTTGCTGCAAATACGGCTTCCAGTAAACAAGAAATCACCAAGAAGTCTATAATTCTATTATTGTAGAATTCTATTGTTGTTCCTATCTTGACAATCAACACCTTAAGATAGGTGAAATGACTCTAACAGGTGGGAAAGGGTATAATTTTAAACTAGTCCTGGGCCAGCTCTGACCAAGAGAGCTTCTATAAACCCTGATTAGACTGCCAATTACCCATAAACCCTGGGGATGAAGGATTAAGACTATGACCTTTAACCCCTTACGTCGACCTCGGGGGAAACCCCCTTCTTTCTACTTCTCTCCATCTTTCTATCTCCTCTGAAAACAAAGTCGGTGTAATCCTACCCGCAGTCCACTTCAATTACCTCCCTCGGCTGCCACTATAGCTGCATTCTGTGGGGCATGGCTAATGAATCCCCCGACTCGCAACCTTTCCCCTCGAAAAAATCAATTCTTCATCCCCGGTCCTTCATTAATTTTAAAGTCGGGTCTCTGACATTGTAAGGTATCCCTTAAAACCAACAGCATACGACTCTGCTGGGGGCTTTCACTTGCAACCAATGCAGCTGTCTATACAGTAATGAGTCTGTTTGTTTGAGTCACTGAGCGGCAGGTGAAAGGCTTTACGAAATCAATTCAAAAAGTCGAGACGGGTCCTCCGGTGGTCTGTTTGAGGTCTTTTTCAGCATTACAACCAGTTTGCATTTAAAGTAGTTTGACAGCTCTAAACGGTTGTTTTTATGGTGTTCGATACTTTCATCAGCTTTCTAAATAGAAGTTTAGACTAAACACACAAATGCATCCACAGTCATTCACGCCTAATGAAAAGGTTTATCGTCAAGCGTGATCAGGCACTCAAAAGCATGTTACGTTGTTCCCTGAAAGCTTGCATGCTTTACACGATCACTCATGAATAAAATCTAATATTCAAATGACAAATGGCTCTCTCTCAGTGATGAAAGGTTTATGTTCGCAGAGGCGCTTTCGGCATTTGAGTTGGTCATCTGTCAATCTGTCCTCTCTGCGTGAAGCGATCTGTCACACGCTCAGACATACAAATAGACAAACACATGTTGAAGACGGCTTCATCGGCGCAGACATGGGATGTAATCTCTGCGCATGATCGTTGTGAGGTATTAATCTTATTAAATTCGGGTCAGGAAATCATGAACCGTGTCAATATCAGTTTTACAAGCTCTAATCCGTGTGCCTTGATATTAAAAATCTGCACCGCTCCCTCCAATGTAAATTTGATTTGGGGATGTACAGGTGCCCAATGATGCATCTTACATGTTTAGATTTCTTACCATTTAATTAATATCCCACCATCGCTTAAAATCCAAACTATGTGAGCTTAGCATGCACAATCAGATGAACAGGTGGTAGCTGACCATCAGGCTATTGATTTATCTGATTGATTGATGCTAATCATTATCTTCGTGTGTGGACATATGGAGAGCTTTAGGCCTGTCCGCTGGTTCCTCAACTCTCTCATCTTCTTTAAATGGTCACATTTGTCCTCCAGCCCCCTGGACGTCCAATTATCCACAACAGACCACCCCTGACCAGGGCAGACCTGAGGCAGGAAAAGGGAAAAAAAGCGTCCACTTATACGGACACCCACCACCACTTAAAAAGGCCTCAGGGACTGTTTTTGAAAGAAGTGTCTCATGCTCACAACGTCTGCATTTATTAAATCAAAAATACAGTAAAACTGTTATAATGTGATATATTATTGCAATTCAAAATATCTGTTCTATATGAAAATATTTTAAATTATAATTCAATTCTGTAACAGGAAAGCTGAACAAGAACAAACAAAAACAATGTAAATACATAATTAAGAAAATGAATAAATTAAATAAATACTGTACAATAAAATAAACTTTTAATAAAGCTGATTTTCCAGCAGTCTTTACTCCACTCTTCAGTGTTACATGATTTTTCAGAAATCCTTTAAATATGCTGATTTGGTGCTCAAAAAACCAAATAGCTACATTTTTGTGGAAACCGTGATACATTTATTCAGGAATCCTTGATGAATATATGCTTCTTTTTTTTTTTTTAAAGGGATACTCCACCCAAAAACGAAAATTCTGTCATCATTTACTCACCCTCAAGTGGTTGCAAACCTGTATGAGTTTCTTTCTTCTGCTGAACACAAAGGAAGATATTTTGAAGAACGATTGGAACCAAACGGTTGTTTGGCACCATTGACTTCCATAGTAGAAAAAAAAAATACTACGGAAGTCAATGGTGCCAAAGTTCCAATCGTTCTTCAAAATATCTTCCTTTGTGTTCAGCAGAAGAAAGAAACTCATACAGGTTTGCAACAACTTGAGGGTGAGTAAATGATGGCAGAATTTTCATTTTTGGGTGGAGTATCCCTTTAAATAGAAATCTCTTGGAACAATGTAAATGTTTTCAATGTCATGTTTGATCAATTTAATCCTGAATAATAGTATTACCCCAAACATTTGATTGGTAGTGTACAGAGATTAAGACGAAATGCTGCATTTGGTGCATACAATTTAGATTTTTTTTTACAGAAAATTGTAGTAATACGCAAAGATATTCGCAAAAAAATATATCCTTCTCACATGAAATATGCTCTCATGTGCAACCAAACAAAAATGTTATAGATGCTTAAGCGGTTTCTCTTGAGCTGTCTGGGTGTATGAGTGATTCTCTTCTGTTCTCTGTAGTGATTTGCGGCCGCCACTAAGAGTTCCCTTGTGGAGTCAACACAATTACAGCAGCTTTGAGAAAGAGTACGTCTCTTGAATACACCTGTCTTTGGCCCACATGAAAGGACATCTCAATATCTTCCTCCAAATCTCTGGATAGATGCGGCTAAACCTCTGCCCTGAAGTCAGTTATGGCTGGAAATAATATATCAGCCTGGGCTGGCCCACAACTGCAAGCAAAAGAACTCAAAGAACTTGTGACATTTTGAGGAATTTCAACTCTAATCTTCTCTGCCATCAATGGCACTTCAGAGGATAAGAGGATCTAGATCAGGTTTCATATCTTCTGGCTATGAGATGCCACAGCAGCTTGGAAGAGGTTGGATTTCAGAGGTCTTCTGCAGTCAGGTTAGCATCAGTATGGCCCAGTGCCGAACACATCTGTTGCAGTCGATGGACCCACGAGCTGGGCCAGCTCCTGACAGAAGTCGGGGGGTGGTGGGACAGAAGCGAAGAGGGGTGGAGAGGTAACAGGGGAGTTGGGGGGTTGGATATGACGCTTGAGGCACGTGCAGCTTGGACATCTGTCCCTCTTTTCAACCCCCACCAGCTAACATCCCCTGCACCACACACTAATACACACTATTCTACGCACACACACACACACAGCGATCTGCTGCCTTCAACGTTTCATCATCCTAAACCCCGATAGGATCAAAGAGGCCTCTCCAGACGTAATGAGCCCGGTGTGAGCTCAGGGCAGAAGCCCAGACTGATATTGCCTTGGGGACAGTGGGAAATCAACGCTGCTTGTACGCCACACTCACTTTTTTCGGTTTATTTCGGCTTTTGTTTGCAGTGGCATTAGCATGTGCGTGTTTGTCTTCGGCTCGACGTTCATTTAGATGCTGTCTCTGCTGCTTAACCATCACCTGAGTCCTGTTAGAACACAACAGCTGGGATCCCTCGCTCTCTTCGTCTCTCTCTTTCACAGCTGATTGATGAAAAGCATCTGGATGCACTGATGTGGTGACTATGCATGAAAAATAATTTCCTCCATGTGTGAGAAACGCTCTGAACCACCAGGCTGGTGTTAATATTCAGGTACAGGACAAACAATACAAGTGAAAATTAACAATTTTATGCGGTTTCAAAGGTCAACCCAAACTGATGAACAATTTCTGACAATTTTAAAGTAGTTTAAAAAAAACATCTACATCAAATAGGATCAGCAAAAAAAAGCAACTATATTAATAAACATTTAAGCAAATAATATGTAAATAAAACAAAAAATAAAGCATTTGTTTGTTTTGAATGTTTTTAACAAGTATTATAAGTAAATATATGTATACACATTTATAAAAAATAAATAACAATTGCAAAATGTTTGCAAATAAACAAATAACTAAATACATATAATTTATAATATCTGCTATAAAAACATACAAAAACAAGTAAATAAATAAGTAAGAAAGAAAAGCAAATAAATACATTTAAAAAGTAAATAAACATTTGTACCAATGCAATCCTTGGGCTGCATGTTCAGAGACACAAGTCAGCTTTATAACGCTCGTAAACCCTTAGTTGCGGTGGCAGACACGGTGAAGACTCGAGAAATAACAGTGATATTTCATCTTTTTATGACCCAAAAGCGCTCCCCAGCACCCCTATCCAGCCTGATGAAATGATATGCATTCTATATGAGGGAGTGAATGAGAGACGGAGAGATGTGTGAGACGTGCTGCCGAGGTACATCATTTCAAGGCTCTTAACTGCCCATAAACAGGCCCTTCTGGTCTTCCCCGAAACCTTTTACCCCTCGCCATGTCAGGGCGACAAATTGAAGTTATAAATGAGTATTCTTTATGGGCAAGGCCGCATGTGCAGTGCAGGAGGTGGGTGTCATTATCCCGAAAAGGAGGAGGAGGAAGGGGGCGTTTGACCAACAGTAGGATCCAGAGGCACAGAGCCAGAGGAGTCGACTCTAACCTCCACCCCATTCACTGTTAATCACTGTCCCACCAGCAGCTGCCTGGAGCGGCCTATGCTAGCTACATCAGGGTACGCCAGCCTCATTTAAATGACAGAGAGGTGCTTTTACACAGAGGAGAGACTAACGAAGAGACGCCATCAGGGAGGGAAACAAACTAGTCATTTCAAATATGCACTCGCACTGCATAAAGATTCGCAAAATGTTTCTGTAAGAATATTCAAATGGTTGAAAAGTTTTTGAAAACTGTTTTAGAGTGCGTTTGTGTCTAAACCCTAGGAAGACCATTTCCAAGACTCCGCTCTATCCTCAAGTCAATCGCAGGCTCTCTGGTCTAAAGCTAGATGGGAGGTTAATCTTCACACCTTTCCCAGCATGTGACGGCCTGCCACTCAGGATAAACCACAGACACACACACAAAACACAAACATGTTCACCTCTTTCCTAACAAATCTTTAAAGGGATTGTTCACCTAAAAATAAAAATTAACTCGCCCTCGATATCATTCCAACCCTATTTGCCTTTCTTTCCTTCTTTTGTTATTGTTTATTTTTTTTTATTTTTTTTTATTGATTTTATATTAAACAATGTAACATTTTTTACAACACATATTGGACCGAATGTATACAACCAAATGTTGCTGTGTTATACAAATATTAATTCTTATGAAGATACCTCCCCACCCCAACCCTCCCAACCACCCCACCCAACCATCCCAGTTTGTCCCTTTAAGTCCAGTCAAATACATAATAAATAAATAATAATTATATAAAAAAAAAAAAAAAAAAAAAAAAAAACGGGGGGGGGGGGGGGGGGGGGGGATATTGCCGCTTCACTTTGAGGATAACTTCTTATTCATCCGTATTTAAGGGTGTTTGTAAGCTCTCATAGTATTCTAAGAATGGGCTCCAAACCTTCCTGAATGTTTGCAAGGAGCCTGTAAGGGTATACCTGATCTTCTCCAGCTTCAGGAAATGCATTACATCCTTAACCTTAATGTGTTACATTACATGTAATGCATTACATCCTAAACCTTAATCCTTAATGTGTATGTAATCCGCTGGTTGGCCTTTACAGCGAGGGCACGTAGGGTCTATATCAGGGAAGATTTTCACCAGCCTTGTCTTGGTCAAGTGTGCTCTCAGAACTATTTTAAGTTGTATCACATTATGTCTGGCACACGGAGAAGATTTATAAACTGAATCAAGTACAGCCTTCCAATGATTGTCTGTAAATTCCTCCCCAAGATCGTCCTCCCAAAGTCTCTTGACCTCCTGCAAAGAATGCGGGGAGACATTGCCTATACTATTATAGAGATTTGAGATTAAACCTTTGTGTGATGGGGATAGTGAAAGGATATAGTCAACTATATTGCTCGCTGGAAAATCTGGAAAGGAGGTTATACTTTTCTGGACAAAGTGTTTAATTTGGAGAAATCTAAAGAAGTGAGACATGGGTAAATCGAATAGTTGAGAGAGTTGGGCAAATGATCCAAACTTGCCATCTACATACAGATTGGAAATAGACTTAATACCCTTCGAGGACCAAGTACTAAAGGTAGAGTCTGAGAGAGAAGGTGGGAAATTATAATTTTCCTTTATGGGAGAATGCACCGACATTGTCTGCAACTTAAAATGTCTTCTAAATTGAGACCAAGTGCAGAATTGTGCAGAATTGTGCAGAGGGTTAGTGCAGAATTGGCTTCGAGGGGGAGGAGAAGGGGCACAGAGCATGGAGCCTAGGTCAAATGAGCTAGAGGCAAACTCCATTTGCATCCAGGCCTCGCTCCCACTGGAGCCCCCTCTTCCCATCCAGTGTAACATTGTCTTTATATTGCATGCCCAATAATAGTAAATAAAATTAGGTAGAGCTAGGCCAGCTAGCTTTTTAGGTCTTTGGAGGGCGCTTCTTTTGATTCTGGGTGGTTTACCGTTCCAGATGAAGGAAGATATACTACTCTCTAATGAGCTGAAAAAACGATTTTTTTATCAGGATGGGAATATTTTGGAAGAAGTAAAGAAATTTTGTTAACACGACCATTTTAAAAAGATTAACTCGGCCTGCTAGAGACAGCGGAAGATTCATCCATCTAGCCATATCTTTTTTACATTTTTCGAACAAAATATTAAAATTCTTAGTGAAGAGGGACAAAAAAGCAGGAGTAATCTCTACCCCAAGATATTTAAAGCCCTTGTTGACAATTCTAAATTGGAAATGTGATGCAGAGATTGAAGTGGCTGCTTGATTGACTGGAAACATCTCGCTTTTTTCAAAATTGATTTTATAGCCAGAAAGGCTTCCGAATTGTTTTAGGATATTGAGAATGGAGGGAACAGAACTTAGTGGGTCTGATACATATAGCAGAATGTCGTCTGCATATAGGGATAATTTGTGTGTGAGGCCCCAACGCTCTATGCCCTGGAAATCCCCTGATTGTCTAAGAGCAATGGCTAGCGGTTCAATGGCAATAGCGAAAAGCAGTGGAGACAAACTGCAGCCTTGACGTGTGCCTCTGCCAAGAGAGAAATACTCTGATTGCTGTCCATTAGTAATTACTGTGGCTGTAGGATGAGAGTAGAGGAGTTTTATCCAGGAGATGAAGGTATCTCCAAATCCGAATTTTTTTAAGGTTGCAAACAAATATTGCCATTCAACTCGGTCGAACGCTTTTTCAGCGTCCAAAGATATAACCATTTCCGGGGAGCAGGATGAAGGGGAATAAACAATATTGAAAAGTTTTCTAAAATTTGAACTAGAGTGCCTATTTAGGATAAAGCCTGTTTGGTCTGCTGCAATAATTTGTGGAATAACGGTCTCCAACCTAGCCGCCAGAGCTTTGGATAAAATTTTATAATCCACATTCAGCAGGGAGATCGGGCGGTAGGAGGAGCACTGAAGTGGATCTCTTCCACTTTTTGGTAGAAGCGTAATCGCGGCTTGTCGTAAGGTTGGTGGGAGCTGACCGGACGACAGGGATTCATTAAACATAGCTTGGAGCAGCGGGCATAACGTGGGTGCAAATTTTTTATAAAATTCGGAAGAATACCCATCTGGACCAGGAGACTTGTTGCCTTTCAAGGAATTGATAGCTTTTAGAATCTCTGACTTAGAGATCGCATCTCCTAGTAATGAATTTTGTTCAACTGGAACAGAAGGGAATTGAAGGTTATCAAAGAAGTGGTTGAGCTGTGAAAAGTTACCATCACATTCAGAGCTGTATAATTTATTGTAGTATTGTTTGAAGGTATCATTAATTTCCAAATAGTCTGTCACAATCTCCCCTGTTTGACTATAAACCTTAGGTATAAGGCAAGATGATTGGGCTTGGCGAGCTTGTTGAGCAAGTAGTCTGCCAGCCTTATCCCCTGAATCGTAAACTCTAGATTGTGCTTTATTGAGTAAATAAATGGCCTTATCTGTGGAGAGTAAGTCGTATTCTGTCTGTAATCGCAGTCTCTCTTTGAAAAGCGTTGGAGATGGAGAAGAGGAATAGTAGTAATCAATCTCTGCAAGGGCTTGCGAAATGTCTTTGAGTTTTGAGTCTCTTGCTTTTTTTGTCCTAGAAGAGTATTCAATTATTTGCCCCCGAAGATAGGCCTTGAGAGTCTCCCAAAAGGTTGACTGGGAAACTTCTGGCGAGGCGTTCGTTTCAATAAAAAAGTTAATTTGAGAAGAGACGAGATTTACAAATTGTTCATCAGCAATGAGGAGGGGATTAAGCCTCCAATTGCGGGAGGGTCTATAGCAGTTGGGTAGAGCTATGTAAAATGAGACCGCACCGTGATCTGAGATAGTAATACTATGATATGCGCAAGAGCTAACATGTCCCAGCAGTCTATTGTCTAGGAGAAAATAGTCGATGCGAGTGTAAGTGTGATGGACATTCGAGAAAAAGGAGAATGTTTTGTTATTATTAAATTTGAATCGCCAAATGTCTGAAACACCATTGTGAGCTATGAAATCATTGACAACTTTTGCAGATTTGGTGAGGGGTTGGGGTTTGTTAGATGATCTGTCTAACACAGTGCTGAGTACACAGTTAAAGTCGCCACCTATTATCAATTTATAATTGTTATCACCGGGAATGGCAGAGAACAGTTTGTTAAAAAAGTTGTAATCATCATAGTTAGGAGCATAGACATTGATCAAAATGACAAGACAGGTGAACAATCTGCCTGCTACAATGACAAATCTCCCATTTTTATCAGAAATCACTTCCTCAGCTTGAAAGGGAATGTCCTTGTGTACGAGAATTGCTGTCCCTCTGGCCTTAGCATTGAACCGGGAGTGGAACACTTGACCAACCCAGCCTTTTTTAAGATAGTTGACATGGTCATTCTTAAGATGGGTTTCCTGTAAAAAGGCTATGTCCGAATTTAATTGTTGCAGATATGATGTTATTTTTTGCCTTTTCACCCAGGTATTCATACCCTTGGTATTAAGAGAGACAAAGTGAATGGGCCGACTTTGATTGCAAATGGATTTAGATGTCATAATTTAGAAGAATATGGGGATGTGAATAGTGAGTGGCGGCATGGAAGGGGGTAGGGAAGAGAAAAAAAAAAAAAAAAAAAAAAAAAAAAAAAAAAGGGGGGCAAATTGAAAAGAAATATCTGGAAAGGGACAGGGATTCCTAACAGAACTCAGAGCTATCAGCTTAGAGAACATCAATCTGACACTTGAACTCTGTTTTACAAAGGAACAAAACAATCACATTATTACAGCTTTTAACGTGTAACTGTGCAAAGGCACTGTGTTTCAGGTAAAAACAAAACAAAACAAACAAACAATTTAAACAATTGTACATTATAGTCATGCTGTATGTGGTGTTTGTAAATGTGGGAACTGTAGCCAGAGCAGCTACAGCAGAGGGAATTATAGAGTGCAAAGAAGGGTTTCCTCATTTCCGTCTGCCTGTGCTCTATGGGCTTGTGATTATGTATGTGTGTGCGCGTACGTGCAAAGGTGTATGTGCGTGCAAGGGTGCATGTGTGTAAATTATACTGTATGTAAAGGGAAGCGATTCTATCTTAGTGGGCGACAATGTGATTTTAATACCAGAAGACTCACGGAAGTCCATAAGACATTGAACTTAAAGCAGCATTGTAAATAAGGTGTTTTTCAAATTAGACCGTGTATTCAACTAATGATAAAAGTATAAGCAAAAAGCAGATGTGCACGTTTGAAAAAGAAATAGTAATAATAACACCGATAATAATAAAAATAATGATTAATAAATGTAAATAAGTAATACTAAAATAAAACATACCATAAAGGAAACTGCTATATTGTTATATGAAAAACAAACAAACAAACAAAACAAAAAGATAAAAAAAAAAACACCAGGGGTAGCGTTAAGCTATAACAGTAACACTGTCCAACCGGAGGTTACACGACAGTCAACAGACTTAAACATCGCGGAGCAATGAAACGCAAAGCTCACCAGCAATTGGATGGCTGCCTCCGAATCAATGACTCATGAAGTAGAGGGAGTGGGAGGAATACTTTGCCGGTTGTTTTGAAGAAAGGCTGAAACTTCTTCAGGAGAGGGAAAAAGTAGTTTCTGCCCGTTTTTATCCGTGACTTGAAGTTTGGCTGGAAAGAACATCCGATATCCGAACCCGGCGTTTCTCAACTGAGACTTCACTGTGTAGTACGCTGCTCTTTTCTTGGAAACCTCCGCGCTGTAGTCGGGATAGATGTGTATCTCGGACCCGCGAAAAGAGAGGGACCCAGCCTCTCTGGCCAATTTCAGGATGCGCTCCTTGTCTTGATAACGGTGGATCCGTGCAATGAATGAACGCGGAGGATCATCTTGTTTTCTACGTGAGATGGCTACTCTGTGTGCCCTGTCGACCGAAGGAGGTGAGGGAAAAGCCTCTGTGCCAAAGGTTTCTTCCAGAAATACCTCCATGAAAGCAGTTGGGTGTGAACCTTCAACTTTTTCAGGTAGGCCAGTAATACGAATATTGTTGCGCCTCGATCTATTTTCAAGATCATCCGTCTTGAGTTTAAGGGCCTCGTTTTCTCTAGCCAGGGTCTTACAGGTTGATTCGAGGGTTAATAGCCTGGCCTCCATATCGTTAAGTGATGTTTCCATCTGCTGGATGGTCTGGTCATGTCTGTCAATCGTTGCTCGGTCAGCAGAGAGTTGGACAGATAGTTTGGCAATAATGCGGTCTTCCATCGAGTTGAGAAGTTTCTCCATATCTGCCAAGGTTAGCGGTGCGTTGTTAGCAGCATGCTGTTCATTTTGGTTAGCCTGCATACCCGAACCTTGGTTATCTTCAGACGTGCCCTCTGCGGGTTGATTTAACTTTTTGGACGGTTTTCCCATATTTAGTGCCCTTCCACACAGCTTGCTCAAGTTAACTGTGGTAAATAAATGTGTAATAATCGAATTTGGATAGGATTTCAACAGAGCTCTCCCAGTTTGCGACCTACTCCGTCATTGCACAAACCGGAAGTCTTTTGTTATTGTTAACAAAAAATAATTGAAATAAAGCTAAAAGAAAATATAAATATTAGATGAAAAACTGAAATTCTTAAAGAAAACTAAAAAAAAAAACAATGTTCAAAATATCTGTGTTCCAGAAGAAACTCATACAGGTTTGGAACATTTGAGGGTGAACAAATGAATTTTCATATTTAGGGTGAGCTATCCTCTCCACTACAAGCTTACCAGTTTTTTCAAGGATTCATTTAGCCTGCCAGTCACATTAACAATGCATTATGGGTAAGTTTCAGTTGCTTACAACACTGTTGTTGTGATGGAATCTAGACTTTAATAGAGGTGTTCTAATTCTCCACCAGACACAATAACGCTTCGTCTTGGCAGTTTCAGCTCTTCGACAATACATTTGTAAGCATTAACTTGCAGATCAAAACTTTTTTTATCAGAATAAATGATCTAAACTAAATCAGACAAGCCTCGAATTTTCTCATCTTTGATGCCTAATAAGAGGTCAGCTCCAAACCATTTGCATAACCTCCCTTATGTCCCAATTTCATTGTATTATGAAGCATTTCGTAACAACAGAAGCTACTAAACAACTTCAATCAAGTGTTTTGGGGGGAAAACAGCTGCTCGGTGGGTGGCTGACTGTCTAACACGTTCACCCTACTGTAAACTCATCATTATTCAGTGCTTGGGTGCGTTGCGTGTGTAAACCGTTACCCGCTCCTGCGCTGCTGGACATAACGCTGGCCCACAAAACGCCTGAGTGGAGAACAAAAGTAGAGGAGATAAGAGGATGAGGGAGGGGAGGACCTCTTTATTGATGGCACATCTAGGAGGACAGCCCCAGGCCCCCCCATAGCTGGTCTTTTTGTATGCAGATACCGACAACAATAAGTCCATTAGTGATGTGGTCTAATCCAGCGCGTGTGGCAGACCACGGTGGAAGCTAATAGAGACATGGTCTTTGGAAAGAAAGAGGATTACTTTAATCTAGTGATGGTCTGCACTTCTCGAGCTTAATGAGAGGATGGGACTGAACTCTGTCTTTGTCCATCATCACCCCCCTTTCTGTTAATGAAATGTCCCCCCCATAGCAATCCACAGCCATCTGAGGAAACTAAAATATCTAACTGTCCAAAACAAACCAGCACGAAGAATTATGGTGATCTGGGAATTTTTGATTAGTGTGATTGTCACTGTCACACTTACAAACTCAAACATACATACAAAATATATAAATATATAATAAACAAATATAAATAACAGTAAATAAGCTCCCTCTCTAGTTTTTTTTATAGCTATAACGAACTATGAACATTGGGTAACTTTACTGAGGTAAATGCAACATTATTAAGTGACATTGTTCACAAGCTGCTTTATTGACGTCTTTCCGTGATTGAAACACTGAGCAATTACGAGACATGATTAATTTCTGTAAGTTGTATGGTATCTTTCAACATACCTTCTGATGCTCATGCTAGGGCTGTCGCGGTGAAGGAATTTCCCTTGCGGTAATTTTGAGTGGCTCAATAGCGCGATATGCGGTATTACCGCCATTTATTTATTTATATTTATTTGTTGCTATAAATACGTGTTATGATGTGGTCAGCATACACAAAAACAATGTAACCAATGTAACCGAAACTAAACAGCGTCTCTGCGCATTGCAAGACTGTCACTCAGCGCGCAGTTACATTGTTATGCCAACGGACTTTTGAGTCACAGACTGAGTGAATCATTAAACCGTTCATTCAAACGTTCATTCCTTAAATGATAGATGTAATGAAACAAGGCGTTAATTATTTTTTTTTAACTTTGAGCTCCACTTTTCAAGGCTCAGCTGACCAGCAATGCTTCACTTTTGGGCAAAACTTTTGGACAATGCGTGACTCGCTGCTTTCCCCCCACGGCTTCCTCGAGCTGTGTAATGCTGACCAGCGCTGACGCCATTCATGGAAAATAGCCTACCCTTACACGTTAAAAAGGATGATACGACAAATATTTCGCTTTCCTTGGAAACGGCAACCTTTTCACGAATATACATGACTTGACTTCAAAGAACGACGCAGGTAATCGCACGCGCTCAGTCGATCACATTCACTGTCTGTTTAGGCTTAAGTCCAAATCCACGAAGCCTCTGTACAAATCACCATGATAAACAGTCTTGTTATCATTATTAACTTATTTAACATTCAATACACATGGTACGAACTACGAAGGGTGGCCTTATGAAAAAAGAAAACGCGGTTTGGCGGTTCCTGCGGTTACTTGCATTCCTCTGCGGTTGGCCTGTCAGTAGCGCGGTACCGCAATATTGCGGTAATCGCGACAGCCCTAGCTCATGCATGTTTTTTCGTGCTATAACTTGCATTACAGTTGAAGAGATGACTCACGCTCCACGCTGCCGCTTAAACTAAGGTGCTATAGCAATCTGCCACGACACATTCAAGAGCGTCAAAACATCATTTATTGTTTGAATTTCATGATAAAATAGACGGAATTTGAAAGCTGAGACTTTGTTTCTTATCACATGTAATAAAGTCCAAAAATCTACTAATATTGGGTGTAGGGAAAAACTACGGACCTGGCAACCCTGGCTTGAACTACGGGTGATTCATAGGGTCAAATTGATGTCACTATTTTGTAATTATTTCATTATTTCAAGTTAACTTGCCCTATATTTCACAGAATAGAGATTTTATTCACACACAGTATGAATTGCAGTCTGAAAACATTTTTCCACCCCCTTTTGATTGACAGGATATAACCGGCCCTGATCATCGGCCGATGGCTGATAGTGATAGGCCGATAAAATAATAGCTTTTATCGGCTGATACAGATTATTGGCCGATACATAAATGCATCTCTAATATATGCTTATACACACATAAATACACATACATATATATGCTTTTTATGTTAAAAACCTGTAAGATTGCAGCTGTTGTAGGAAGCTCTGAAAAAAAATCAATTTTATTTGGTAAACAGGCAATTTTTGCCTGGGGATCGCTAGAGGCAGGAAAGTTGCTTCGAAAAAATTATTGATTTTAGGACAGGTACTTCATACAGAAATGTGCATAAAACAAAATATTAACTAACGCAATACACAGCGAAAACACAAATGCAGACTTGATGCCGCTTTTGAAGAGGTTAAAAGTCACAAAACCCGCATCAATTATACTGTCGAAAGCTTTCATGCTGTTGTACACAAAAAGCAGAGAGCTTGTAAATGGAGTTCAACAATCATGATAACAATGTGTGAAATAATCAATGGGCCACCAGAAAAGATTTTACTTATGTAATGGATTCTCAATAGACTGCAGAAATCGAATTGAGTATGAGCCTACAAGGTGCTACAGTGCTATTTTACCACACCACACGTGGTACTAAAATCATGAGAGGAGACAGGGCTCAAACTCAGCGGAGCAGTCAGATTCTGAGAGCGCTCTGCGTGATGCGTCAGTGCATATCAGCGGGACAGGTCTCGGGATAAGGCTTGACGTTGAAGCCTTTCCTCGCAGGGGTTTGGGGAGGGATTCTTGTTCATCCCAAATCCTCTGATCCTTCAAGGTGAGCCCATCTGCTAAAAGGAGCTAGGAAGAGCATTATACGCTTTTGAAAGAGACGTCACAAACGTGTGCAGGCTGAGATGTGCATCCTCTCCGAGTTTGATTAGATTGGCTGGAAAATTTGATTGGTTGACATTGCTTGATGAAATTGAACTGTCATCTTTTATTCTGGAATCTTTGTGTGATCAGTTCTTGTTCAAATGACCTTGAATTAAAAAATGTACAGGAAAAGAACTGGGCCAGATTTGTGTTTCTATAAGGGACCGAAACCAGTAAAAGAAGGGAGAAACAAGTAAAAAAGGATGTGAAAAGGCCAACGGAAAAGTAACAGCTTAAGAAAGAATTGATTTTTGCTTGTGGTGGGTGTCTCTATGGTCTCCTACATTCTAAACACAGACCAATATCCTGGCCCATTGCTCTCTCCCATCACTCTGATGCCAGCTGGCAATGCCAACGAGAGAGAAGCAATCAATCATCCCAAGGCTGGTGCCTGCACAAACTCTTAGGGTATACGGATTGTACAGCCACATATGCAGTGGAAGGAAAAATTATTTCGCATTCGCAACGACCGGTTCCCATCAATCACGACACTTAACAGGCTTACCAACTTCATTTTAAGCTTAATGTTGTCTTCCCACTCTACAATAATAACATCAGAGGTGTTTTAAAAATAAGGGTCAAGTTCAGATCCATATAATGGGCTTTTTTAAAAATATACCGTCCTACAGGGAAAGCCCTTAAAACTAACCTTGCAATTTAGTACGCCAGTAAAATGCACAATTACAATTTTATGATCTTAGTTAAGAAAATGAATAGATGCAATTAAACAGTCCCTATGGTGGTCAGACTCTCCCAAAGTCAACAACAATGATTACACGTTCATTTAACCTCAACCACAGAGTGAAACAATTGTTTCATGGAGTATTTGAGTAAGCAAAAGTTCAAATAAAAAGTTCAGACTCTAAAATCTGATTGGAATGAGCTGCATTCTGTTTGAGCCGTGACCACAAATTCTATATAACAGAAACTGTTATTTTAATTATGAACTATATTGCTTGGAAGAAGAATTCTTTATTGTGATTATAATAATAATTACTAACAATAATAATAATAATAATTGTAATAATATTAAAATAATATTTTACTTATTATTAATAATATAATAATAATAATTAATAATAATAATTTGAGTAAATTATATATAATACAGTAGTTTAATATAATACTAATAATTATAATAAATTATTATTATTATTATTATATAATTGTGCATATACAATAATAATACTAATAATGATATTAATATTAGTAATAACTTATTATTAAGATTTGTTAAGATGTATCTACTAACAACATTCAAACCCATGTAAAAAAAAAAAAAAAAACACTGTAGTGCAGCTACAGAGACACAAATGAGAGTTGTTGAGAGCAACTATTGAAAGTGGATGGTGGATCCCTAGGGTGCCAGAGTTGGGCTGTATTGTTCCTGGTGTCCTGCCTGCTCTGGTCATAACTCTGACTAGATACAAAAGCACACAGATGCACCACTGCTTATCAAGTTGATTGGGGGTTTAGTCTAAACTCCTCCTCGCACCACCTGTTGCTCATTCAGCAAAACACTCTCTCTCTTTCTCTCATTTCCTATTACATTTCCCTCTCTTTATATATCTCCTTATCCCCCAGCAGTTTATTATGATTATCTGTACTGCATATCTCTCTCCCTTCCTCTCTCTTGCTTCATCCAAGGTGACCATGTGTCCACATGTCTGATCTGTGTTACTCGTGGCTGGCTTTAATTAATTCATTAGGTAGTGTGAGAGTTAAATAGCCAGAAGGCCAGTGTCCCCCCCCCCCCCCCCCCCCCCCCCGTGTCCGAGTGACCCCACCCTGTCAGCAGTCTCCCTGACCCCTGGAGTTCGACAGGCTAAGTGATCTCATTATTGCTGCACGGACACACACGCAGCCACATTCCCGTCTGGACAGACCGGGTCGGCTTCGCTGGTTAATGTGCATTTGCTAGAATTAGCGAAGACAGGCGAAAAATACATTTGAAACTTGGCACCTCTTCTCTTCACTACTTTGGAAAATTTCGGGGAGATTAATAGCTTGCATATTTACAACGGAGGCTTTGGAATAATAAATCTACTTTGTCGATGTATCTCATCAAAGTCTGGTTGAAGTTTCAGCAGCTTTGCGGGACTGAAATGGCCTTCTGAGTCATGATGAAACGAGAAGACGGATCACAGAAATCTGATTCATGCGGTTTTTATGGCTGCATCAGGGTGTGTCGGTGCATTAGAGCTACAGTAAAAGGCTGCTCAAATTTAATTAAAAAGCTTTACAATGCTCTTTTACAATGCTCTTTTCTGCTGGTTTCATAATCAATTTATATTGAGGAGTTTCAAAGTCTGGACTGCTCTGGGCCTCCCTTCAGCACCCACACAGATTCTAGATCCAAGGCAATAAGGTTAATAGCACAGAGGGCAGGCGGCCCAGAGGGGGACAGCATGCCCAGCTGAACATAAGCCACTATTACTTTAGTTTTGTCCTGAACTGAGGGGCTTCACATAAATAGGCTTATCTGTCAGGATGTCTCCAGCTTAAACCCTAGAGGTACAGTGTGACCCATAAGAAAACCTTTCCTTCAGCAGAATGGCCAAATTCAGACTTTCTTCCTTACTTTAAATATATATATATATGGGGGGGGGGGACTTTGCTTTTCATTTATTACTAGCTCACTTGAGGTTCTTCGATAGCTACTACATCAAAAACTACTAGCTTAACTGATAAAGTTCAGACATAATTTAAAACGAGTGAACATAATTTAAAATAAATAAAGTTACAAAGTCTAACAGTAGTATTCAGGTACAGAAAAGAATAATTAAGCATACATGTAAAATAACACTATTTGTTCACTGTAGAAATTAAATATAGTTTAATCTTTGTTAAAGCTGTATTTTGTTTTACTAATATTAATGACACAAACTACAGTAGGAATATTAGATGTGTGCTGTCACTTTGAGACCGACTGCACAGACAGAAAAAACTGACAAACATCCGGTTTCTTTCTCAACTGTTCACTAATGACATAAACGAGAGAATACTTGCCGAGACGGGCATTTAGACGGGTATTTTGACAATTCAAGGGCGTTCAAGGGCAAGGAAACGCTAAAGAGGAATCCATTCGGTGTTCGAGCGCTATCTGAAATGCGCCTCTCTCTCTCTCTCTGCGTGCGCGCGCTCAGATAATGTGCGAGTCCCGATTTTCGCCTCTTCTTCTGCGTTTAAAATGATTTGAATGTGTAAATTGGCAAGACAAAACACGTCCAAATTATAACCTTTCACTCTATGATGGTTAAACTTAGCAGTAAATCCCCCCCGAATCACATGCATACATACCTACTTGTATATGTACACACACTTGCTGACCTGTGTTTTTGCAGTACAACAGGTTTTTGGAACTCTCCCCATAAGTGGAAAAAGTTTCCCACCTCTCACAGCCAATCAAAACAGAACAAGAGTATCTTCCTTTCACCTGTTCATTCCCAACATTCCATAGGACAGCTGTTCTTCTGTCTTCACCTGTTCCCTTGGAAACCAGGCCTGACCCCCCCCCCCCCCCCAAACAACTTTCATTAGATGCTCCAAATGGCTGATGTTTACCCATAAGCCCTTATGAGCCATGCAAAAGTATAAAGAGGGGCGACAGCAAATGCGGAGCATCATTTAAAAAGTAATAAACCACAGATGAACCAACACAGATCCATTCCCTTTCATCTATCATTTAAAGTGTGAGGATTCTGTCACTGTAAATCATCCCAGCTCTGGCTTCATCATCTGAGTAATGTAACTGTGCCTACATAACTCATCACCTCAACCATAAATACCGCCTTCAAAAGCAGCATATATAAACAGGCTGTTAAAACACTCTCTGGGAATTCAGTCCCTCCCACGCACACCAAACCAACAGCCTGTTTATTCTCACCAGAACATCTCACGTTTGACCGAAGATCTGTGCCCTGCTAATGTACGACACGCTGCCTGCTGGTGGCAGATCAACATGCCTGGCATATGGGTTCCCTCCTTCTCCTTTCTATTTATCTTTCTACCTCCCTTTCTCTCTATACCCATCTCTTCCAACCCCCCAAAACCTGTGAACCAGACAAGCTCTATGGCTGGCAGCAGACCCCTCATCCCCATCTCCCGCCCACCACCTGCCTCATGGAGCTGTGCCATGATGGAGAAAGATGATCTCCATGCAGAGAGCTGGCAATATGGGCCCAAATCTCATCAATGCCCACAGAACTTAATCAAAAATCAGCTATTCTAATGTTCTATTGAATTAAAGGGATATTACAACGACAGTTCACTCAAAAAAAAAGAAAAAAAAAAAGAAAGAAAATTCTGTCATAATTTACTGTTGTTCCAAACCTGTATAACTTTCTTTCTACAGTGGAAAATACACAAAAGAAAATATACTGTTTTTTTTTTATGTTGTTTTGGACTTCCATTACATAGACAAAACAGTTGAAACATTTGTCAAAATATAGTCAACATTTGTGATGCGATCTGGGAAAACCCATCACATGCTGAAATTTGACCTATTCCAGGTTTTGATACCAAATTAAAGCTGGTTTCAAGCCCTTTCCAAATCTGTTTTTATTTATTTTGTCGGTAACAAAAGTTATGGTTATCTGAAGTCAGCTGATCGCTGTGATTTTCAGGAACGGAATTTTGAGAAAAACAGGTTTAAATAACTGTCACGTCCTGCTAGCGGGACGATTGGCGCTATTTTTTATTGCGTTTTTTTCATACCACATATTTTAGTAATCATCATAGATTAGGTATCATTCGAAAGCTTACGAACTCAAAATTCATCCTGTGAAAACCGTTTTGAAATTGGACGATTGAGAGGCGAGCAAGATCTTTTAAGCGAGCAGCTACTTCAGACTCCATTGTTCTCTTGTGCTCCGCTCAGCATCTCACTATAACGTTGGATGAAAAATTAAAATAAAAACCTTGCGTGCCGTTACACTTTACACAGGACTGGCGGGAAATGCGCATTGATATAACTTTATTCTAGATGTTATGTGGTTTATTTTGATAGTGAAGAACTGTCTTAAATTGTAGTGTTAAGAGAAGGAGAGCTATGTGCGTCTTTTCAGCTTGCCACTGGGCTATAAATCGCTATTTTTCTGCACTAAACTAGTGAATTTTGCCAAAATATATTCAGAGATGATAGACAAGATGTTATAGAATAATAAATTGAATGAAAACCCAATTTTGACAACAAAAAAAACTGACATTCAACCTATTTTTAGACCTTACTGAAAACGTACCAGCGCGACATCCGAAGTGGATCAAAACCTTTCATCAAAGTTATAGGCCTACATTAATTTTGAACAATACCCGTTCTTGTCTTAGGACAACTTTGATGAACTTTTTTGATCCACTTTAAATGTTGACTATTGTATAAAGAATTATAACGACAAAGTTGGCGAATGAGAGTTGAGGTGTAAATGCGAGCAGTCATACCTTAAATGTACCCGTTATGAAGTCACAATCATATTATGATGTCACAATCACTACGCTAGTCTTTCATAAATGGCCTTAAATGGAGATTTGCATTGTGAAATTAAGGGGAAAAAATGCATATATATATTAAAACAAGCCTCTGGGCATTTATATTTATTTAGTTATTTATATATATATATATATATATATATATATATCTATACGTATACATACATACAGACGTTTAATATTCGAATATATGTGATTCTTTCTTGTTTTAGGCCATTTTTGCAGACATCCCTAGAGGAAATGTCGCATTGTCATCTCACGGAGGGATAAACATATCATAACTAACGATGTTGGCCACCAGGATGATGGGAGCAAGGATAAAGGACAGGACAGATAACTGGCGAGGATGTGCGGTTCAGCAATCTAGACCTAGAATCAACTCCTATGGGGTTCTAGAACTATTTGTGTACCAGAATTCTTTCCACTGTGCACATTCAGTCTACAGTTAATGATAATGACAGTCTCGTCCGAGGCACATGCTGCAAACGTTTCTGCTCAATGTGAGAAGAACTCATCCAAAAACCTTTCATTTGTAAGGGTAAACTTGGGATTTTCAGATGTCTGATTATGTGTTTAGCTTGTTTTCGGTTGACTGAATTAAAAGCGTATTTTTTTAGATAGTGCTGTAAAAAGAGTTACCAAGTCATACAAATTTCCAAGCATAAAATTTATAGTCTGACTATCGTTTTCAGAACCTAAACCACCATCTTAAATGCAACTTTGGAAAACTAATTTTCTCCGCAACAATAAAAAAATGTTTTATTCAACAGAGCATCTGTTCCGTAACCCTCATGGATCATGAACTTACAATGAACTCAGAGTTTTGAAACCGCAAGGTGGCTATTTGTCGCCGGATATCACTAATAAATGAATCTGAAATGTAGGTTAATGGCTTTGGTAATATAATCAAGCAGTCAGTCCTATAACTAAATGGAGATATTGTTCAAATCCAATCTGAAAAATCTAATATTTTTGATATGGAAATATGAGAGAAATACAATTTGCATTGCTTTTAACCTCCCCTGATAAGGAAGAAGAAATAAAAATCTTACTGAAAAGAAATCCAATCTGAAAAAACTCATTGAGAATGAGAATTAATATTATCATGCAGTAAATAATTGCTATTTATAGCTTTGGAGAGCTGCAACTTCAATCAATCCGGTAGACATCAAAAGTAATATGGCTGTTTTTGCTTTCCCTTTTAAATAAAGATATTGCAGCAGGCATGATAAATCACGTTGGAGCTCAACATGGAGGCTCAGATCCTAATTAGATAGCTGAGTGTTACTGAATTGCAAATGCTTTGGATTTTAAAGCATTTTGGAATAGTAATGCACGAAAGAGGAATTTCATAGACAGGATTTATGAGTAGCTGGAGACCGAATCTGCGTTCTGGCTTTGAATTGTGTGAGAATAGTGCTATTCTTTCCAAGCAGTGCCAGAACATGAGGACTATTATGTCTCGCTGATATCTCAGACCAGATGGTGAAATACTCGAGCAGGTGAAGGATCTGTCCTTTGACGATGACATATAAGTTCTCGGGTCTACAGGCCACCTAGAAACGATTTTGTATTCCAAATCACAGAGTGATCGCTCTAAGGTCGCATGACAAAAACATAACGTTGCAGAAGCATAATGTAATTGGCGATAATCTAATGACCGAAATCAAATAGTGCCATCAGCATTTAATTAGTGTGTATTGGATATGGCGAGCCCTGCTGCTAAAACCTGGAGCCATTCCATGAGAAACACTGAGATGCTGGTGGGATTTTTTTAAACTAACATCTGTCACCTGGAAGCAGCCAGCATTACGCTCCTCTCTTGGCTATTTCTGGGGTTGAATTTATCTAGAATACCAGCTAACATCCATCTACATTAATACCACAAATCAGATTACCTCCTCTAAAACTAACAATGACCTCAGTGCTTTACTCCATCCAGGGACGATGGTTATGGGCTGCCGCAGCCAGTGGAAGACTAAAGAAGATAGAGTGGAGATGGAGGAGAAGGGAAAAAGATGAGGAGAGCAGGACAAAATGGGAAAGCTTTATAGAAGGGAAAAAAATGAGATGAGCACTGAGGAAATTTGCAGGAGAGATTGAGGAAGAGGGCACGAGGCAAGGATCAGAGTACAAATGAGCTGACTTACTTGCGACCTCCAAAGAGGCATTACGGCTGACAGCTTCGCCCAAGTAATTCCTCGCTACGCACACGTACACCCCTTCGTCGGGCTTGCTGCGCCTTCCGTGAACGATTCGGAGAAAGAAGAGGGAGCCACTGGGGAGAAGCATACGGTGGGAGCGCGGATCCTCCCGGTCTGTTTCAACTCGCTCGCCATCTTTGTACCACTCCACCGTGGGGGTCGGCCGACCTTCGGCCTTACAGTTTAAAGTGGCGGGTTCACCCTTGGAAACAATGAGGTCTGAGGGGTGTTCGACAACCCGTGGCGCAGCATCCTCCAGTCTGGGCCGAGATCCTGTAAGAGAGAATCGGTGGTCACTATTTGCATTACATGTAATTGAGAAAATCTGGTATATAAACAATAGCAATAAATGCAACTCAAAGCAACACACAATACATGCACAGTTGTGAATCTTTGACAGCGATTGATTGATTCATGATTCACTGCTTTACAATTTGACAATTTTTGCTATTTCTAAACAGTTCAATGTGATTCAACACACAATTCGAATAAATTTTAATAACTTGATTCATACTATACTATTTATATGATCCTTTATATACATACATACTATCTTTGGCAAGAAAAATACGGGGGGAAAAATACAAAGTAACTTTGGAGAGAGCGGAGAGTGGGAGCATTTCTGTGGAGGTGATAGCCACTAATTTAAATATGCAAAACAATTCCATAATGTTACATATGCATTTTTTTATTTAATACTATAAATGATATACATTTTATGAATATTGCATTATTTTAACAAATAATAATTGTGTTTTACAATAATAAGTGTTGACCAACCATAATAATAATTTAATAGTTCATACATATTTATGAAGCAATATGACCAACAAGAAATCTCACTGGTCTAAAATCAAGGTCCATATAACTGTAAATTAAACATTAAATAAGTTCTGTCATTGTGACGTCAGGCAAAAATGTCACTGAGTGTGGACAGAAACTTGTCATGAGGAAAGGAAACATTGTAAAAATCAGTATTAATAAAGTAATTTGATGACTACTTTTCAAAAACCATTCTATTCCACTAATTCCAGCTGGAGGTTAGCCAAGAATATGCACAATTTCAGATCCAGCACCTGTTATACCAATGCCATCTTTACAAGTTTATTATTGATGTCACTGTTGACAAGGATGTAAAATACAATTTCCCCCTGAGCTAGGTAAAATTAAGGCGTTATACATATGTATTGCTCAATTGCATGTTATATCAACTAGCAGTATGAAGATTACACACTCTAAATTCAACAGCTATCAAAGAAAGCAGAAATGCATTTCAATCCCGCAGCAGCTGGAATGCCTGGATATGTATATATAATTTGTCTTCTGTTTTAAGGCGCATAGGAATTCATGCTGACTGCCAAGGGTTTTTGTTTCGCACAGTTGTTGGGTGGGGGGACCGGTGGTATGGTAATTCAGGTAGGCTTTCAGAAAGCTTTGAAATTGCTTTTCTCTCTCCCAATTTGAATGACAGTGTGGTGGTGGGACAATTACGGATGAATAACAACAACACAAACTGATTTCTCAACAAGACTAAAGAATTTCAGCCATCGGGAGATATCTGGGGATGAAAGTGAGTCAATGTGCATGGTGATTTTGGAAATAATTACCAATCCCGGCAGCAACAATTATAGTGGGGTTTAAAATTCGTGACAGGAGAGCGACTGTGACTTCCAGCAGTCAGAGAGAGGGATGATGAAAACATCCTTCAGTTGGAGATGAATAATGTGTGATAGCTGTAATAAAAAGCTACAGACATCCCCCTGGGAAAACATCCATCACCACCCCCAAATCCACCAAAAGTTACACAGAATTACGTTGAAAAACACACTAAAGCATTTTGTGCACATAGAGACAAAGTCTAATCTAACAGTCCTCTGTTTATACTAAGAACCTGGCATTACAAAAAGTGCTTTCAAGGATTATTTCTAACCATTCAGATCTGCAAGGCTTTGCTTTATTACTTCATATTCAGTCAAGTGAATAAACACCCCTGGGCCAGAGACTAATGCAACTTAAAACAAACCCATTCCCAACCACTTTACCATGGCCATGAATAACATGACACAATGACCTTACAGTAGTAGTACATTGGGCCCCGTCCACGAGAGACGGCAAAGGCCAGACCGCAAGCTTTGTGTTCACCTCCGAATCCCCAGGACTGTTGCCCTTCTACTCTCTGAAAACAAAAAGCCCAGTGGCCCCGCTGGGTTAAGGGAGCGGAGACCGCCAGGGTTTGGCTAATAGCTTTTAGCGGACACTTATGGACTGCCGAATAGACTGCGGTTGGCAGGGGGTGGAGGAGAAACAGTGGGGTAAGAATCCAAGAACAGACTTATAAATAAAACAGGCCAAACACTCCCGACCTGCCACAGAAGAGATGGAAAGCAGGGAAAGAGATGGAAAGTAAAGACTGAGCTAAACGGCTACTAACATAGCAGCTACCTCACCTAAATGTGTCCTCTGGAAGACCAGGGGGACATGGGACAGGTTAACAGTGCGACCGAATGTGCATACAGAAGTGGGAAACAACATCTGGAAAGCTGATTAATCTCTCACCCTGAGTTTTCCGAGTTCCCATTATGAGGTGCTAGAACCGGTACTTGAAAAAAATAAGTCCAACGATGGACGTTTGGGGATTTTGACAAATCTAAGGACTCAGAGGAACTATGTGGTCTCTAACCCTGTAAGATAAATCAACCCTTGGGGAAACAGTGCACTTTAAAGCAGATAACATCTCCAAGAGAATCTTTTATATAACACTTGGAAATGAACATTAAAATGTCTCTGGTACAGACAAGGTAGGAAAGAAGTGCTTAAATAAGGAAGTGAATAAGGCAGAACAAAGGTGATTTAATTTTAATAACCTCGTCACAAATGGCTGCTTCGCTCCACTGTGAATTGTGGGAAGTGCTTGATTTCTGGTCGCAGAGTGAAGTAAAACAGACAATCTTGCCTGCATTAATTATTAATGGTGCTCGCCAAGGCAAGTCAATCTTTTTGAAGTCACATACTGTACATTTGTACTACAGACATGATACTTCAATCCATGCGGCTTGTGAAGGATTACATTTCTAAGCGATCAGATTTATGATTTTCACATATCAGATGAGAACATGCCCCCCAAAATTACCATAAAGTTACATTGGAGGAGGAATCTGAGTCATATGTAGAGGCCAGAATCTCACAGAAATTTAGAAGAACTTTTCTTAAAAACCAAGCAGAAAACCCTGACAACAGTATCTGAACTATATGAACAGTGCAACATGCCAACAACCACTCATAACTAGGACTTTGTGCTTTCTGAATGCCTTTTAAGACTCCAGTTCAATTCCTGAATTTAAAATGAATTCTAATTGAATTTTAATTGAAGTGACAGATAGATAGATAGATAGATAGATAGATAGATAGATAGATAGATAGATAGATAGATAGATAGATAGATAGATAGATAGATAGATAGATAGATAGATAGATAGATATTCACTTCCTTATCTATCTATCTATCAATCTATCTATTTCAAATTCCTGTAAGGTGTCGCCAATTAAATTCATATTTAATTCATAGAGAGTTATTAAAAGGAGCCAATTCTTCGTTTCTAAATTTTGCACAATCCTACTCAGAGCACCTTAGCAACATCCTAGCGGCCACCCAGAACAACCTACCCTTACCGCTTCAGAATATGTAAAATTCTAGGCTAATTCTACGCTACATCAGTAGCACAACTTCAGTCCAGATGTTAAGGATTACATCCAGTAAGTGCAGCTTAAATTAGAGCATGTCCTCTCTGGAAGAACCAATAAGAGTGGCAATCTCGCTGTGTGACACGCTAGTAATGGTTCCAGCAGTTAGATTGATTCGGGCATAAAGGGAGGTGCTGCAACTACAACTCATCTGCTCTTAAAGGTACCGAGCCCTTGTACTGTAATAGGGGTTTGACCTTGTTATGTGAAGGAAGAGGGGAGAGATGAGCCAGCTCTGGGAGGAAATACATGCATCTGGCAATCCTGATCAATCCCAAGGGGCTTTTAGTGCTAAGAATATTTATCTCCAGTGTTGGGGGGAGGAAATAAGATCTCTAAACACGGCTCAGCTAAACAAAGACAGATGATGCAAGCCGTGTTGCAGTAACAAGACGTACTCAGGGAAATTTTCAAAAGCTGATTAAAAACAGCAAGTGCAGTGACATATGCAAATATTCAAAAGTCTTCCAAGAGAAGGTGTCAATGCCAAAGGATCTCCATGACAACCGTACAAAGAAAGGTCAGATGTCAATCTAATAATTGTCTTCTTCCCTTGAAGTATGTGTGAAAACCTGGAGGTCACAAAAAAGAAAGATAAATTGAGTAGTTCTAAAGAAGCAAAAATTTAAATGCAGAAAAGTATTTGTGCAGGACAAAATTAGTATAAAAATGTATAAAAAAAGTGTTTGATTTTTTTTTTTCCTTGGATGAATAAGTTCCAGAGGAACTTTGATATCTAAAAACAATTTAGCAACTTGTCAAATTTTGGTATCGCATAAAAGCACAAGGCTTTGATACTTCAACCAAAACTTTAACACCAAGACAAAAATGACCAACTTTTCTTTCTCCCAACCCTCATCTGCAATTCTTTTGAGTGGCTTCCCGCCCCCTTAAATAGTTGATTATTTTACAACCTCACCCCTCCTTTTTTCACTGGAATCTGGGAATTGATTTGCAAATGTGCACTCATTACCCTAAGTTAAATTAAGAAGTGGGGGTGTTCTTTCCGGGTGTTTTATTTTTTTTTTTGCATTTACAAACAACAAAGGGGCTCTTGAGAAAGAACACAAACCCAGGGTCATAAAGCTGTGCTCCTTACTCCTGAGGCTCCTGACAGTGAGACGACAAAGTGAAGCCAGTCACATGCAAAAAGGAAATCAAATTACACAGGAGGACTGCTGTTTTCCTCTGGGACAAGTGTGCTTCTGCCTGAATCAACCCTGCGAGGTGGGGACCGGGATGGATTAAGTGAAGTGGCAAGCACAGAAATTCCATGACAGCTTCAACAGAGCAACTTGACACCTTTAGGGGTTGTGGCAAGAGCTGCTTATGTGTTTCCTGCTTAAGAAACAGCAAAAGATGTTGTGTTTACTGCAGGGGATGAGGAGGATTTCTCATTCCTACAGGAAGAGACAGCATCGAGTCATGGAGCCTTAGCAAAATAAAATCTATGTACCATTGTGGGTTCACAGGCTGTGTGTCCATTACATGAGCTTTGATGTTGTTCAAAGACAAGAAATAGGCCCTACTCCCTTTGTGCAGCCTGCATACTTGTATAGAAAAGATTTAGTATGACTTTGCCTAAAAATTAGAAATACAAAGGGGACTGGTTACTATATGAATAACAAAATAATAATAATAAAATAATAATACAGTGCAAAAATAAATAAAATAATGACCAGTCAAAAAAATTACATAATAAAAAAATCAGAAAATAAGTAATAATAATAATAATCACTATAATAAAATTAATAATTAAATATATATTCTAATACATAATATATTGTGTGGCGGTTCAATTAATATAAAATCATAAAACTGCATGTATAGTAAAGATTCAGAAAATACATTGTCTAATATAGTTTGAGTATAGCATGTCAACTACACACTTTTTTATTTTTGTGAGACGAAAAAATGCCTTCGGACTTTGAGGAGAACTGCACTAAACACTTTGTGATATATAACCCAATCCTAAACGCTTAATCTTTAGTGCAAATGGGACTTCCTGACACATCAGATCTTATCTACAAGCTAAGGCTCATCTAGCCACTCCATTGCTTTAAGAACCTTCTCACTTCACAAAATAAACAGTACTTCAAATGAACCTTCCGCTGGGCAGTGGCAACGTCCAGCAGCAGGTATTGATCCCTCTGTGGATTCCCAAGAGTAGACTTGCCGGAAAAGAGGAGGGGAATGAATATGATTCTTTCAGCGGTACGACCTGTTAGTGAGAATCTCTTTAAGTCCTGACCCTAAACCCTGCGATCTCAAACACCACTGAGCTCTGAGTCGCCTCAGGTGATCAAGCCATGAAGCGTAAAAAACAACCTCTTGGTCACCCTGTACTTGCCAAACTAGCTCATTCCTTTAGTGTGAGGGCATTTCCAGAACAGGCTGCGAGGTATCTAAAGATTGCAGTAGCCTTTGCTTTTCTCTGGGAATAGATGTCTCTTTATGCAGTCACATACTTGGATATGTATCAGTATTCTCATTACTCAGAGACACTTTCGCCTGGGTTCATTCAGATTGTACAAACCCTCTATGAAAGCGGTACAATAATACCACAGTCTGTTTTCGCTGACCTCCGGTAATTCAAACTCTTCTGGCCAAAGAAAAACACATCTGGAATACATGTCAATGGCATATCGCATATCTCAAGGGGGGCTTAGACTTTTCCATAGAGGAAGAAGTAGGGAATAAAAGATAAATTGTGCATGGTGGCGACAGTGGAGCTCCGTCCCAGCTGCTCTGTGTTGTCTGGACCTCTTCAGTGCCCCACTAATGGATGCGGCCCGGTTGGGGATAGCATACCAAGGCTGGTTGAGATAGCATCAGTTTCCTGGTCCTCCTAGCAGTGAACCACGTTACGCTGGATTAATCCCACCTCGCACTTTCCGCTTGACCCCAACATCACTAGGTGAGGCCCACACAGAACCACAAATTTAGCAAGAAGTGAAGTTTCAGGGTGAGGAATCTGACTGTACAGCAGATCTAGATGTTTTGACAAACCTGATCTTTTTTCTGCTATTCACACCAGTCGCTTTTAAGCACAACCGTAGTTCCCTCAGAAGACCACTTCGTCTCCTGATCCCTTAAGACTACCATTTTTCAGCTTCAGGTCAAATTCCAGTGAAAAGGTAAAACAAAGTATAAGCAGGCTTTGAAGTCATTTTCTTCTCATCAAAAATTATACAGCCTCTTTAAAATTCTCTCAGTCTTCAATGGCTGAGCCTTCAATCGAGAGCCGACCTGACTATTCATGAACTGGATCTTTGAAAGTCAAACAGACAAAGATGAAAAGGACTAGGGCGTAGTCTGCACTGTACGGACAGGCTTCATGTTAAATACATGCTCAGGGAAAGCGTGCATGGAATGGGATGACGATTAGGCCTATATTCAACATTTGTCTACTCCCAGCACAGTGGGAACTCTGCATTTCTCCCCCTGAGGTCCAGGAGATAACATATCACATTCAGGATGTGTTCTTGTTGTGCTGATGGCTGATGATTGCAGGAGGAAATTACCAAAATGAGGGGTAGGAAAACCCCTAGGCTTCCCTTAGCACTAGACCTAACCTGTGAATGTTTCTGAAGATCTGCAACATATGGCACCGCACTGGTGAAATACACAGCTGAATCGCTTTCAATTAGTGATTCACACATTTAACAGGTTTAACATTTAAGTCAAGTGGTGCTTGCAGAGATGGTGGGTGTTTTGCATAAGAATGACTCACTGGGTTAGTCATGAACATGAGCGGTCCAGGCATGGCTAGATTGAAGACTGACATGTAAGAAAGGAAAGAATTTCCTACTTGAGAAAGGCACATGAGATAAAAGACTAATTTATGGACTGCATAATAATGTTGTCCATTAAAATGCTGACTGCATAGTCAGTCAATCAAAATCACTTATTTTCATTAATAAGTGAATGCATAGCTTTAGCAGCTAAATTAATAAAACTATACTTTCCATTTTCAGATTGGAAACAGAACAACAAATATCAGACGAGTACCACTAAAGCTACTGCTAGGGAGAGCAACACTGCCAAAACATGAAGGTCTGAAACAGTGTAAAAAATTTGATTTTTACATATATATAAAATTAATAAAATATTTGATGAGATAAAAGAGAATTCCCTCTGGGAGTGTTTTTGCCCTATTTTGGGTAACTGGGGCATTTCTGTCACTTTTGTTGGCAGTTTTGCCCAGAGCACTGGTTCATTTCTCACTCTGGTCTGAGAGTTAGAGACTGCGACCGGATACACAAAATTTTAGTGTTGATTTTCATTTCTTAGTCTCTATAGCACAAATCATTATGAGAAAACTTGCTAACTAATTTAATTGGGCAACAAGACTATAATGTACAACCACTGTGACAATATAATTTTCAAAAAATCTGTTTTTTTAATGCAAAATTATAAAATGTTTTTAAAAAAATTAACTCAAAATAGTATATCTCTCTCTCTCTATATATATATATATATTTTATTTTATAGTTCTGGACTCTCGCTAAAACTCCCGTTATAACAAAGTCCAACAAATGTGAAAACTAACTTGTAAGACTAGTCTTAGCAGTTTATGCAACCGGCCCCAGGGGCGCATTATTGCACGGGCTTCCATGGGCTGAAGCCTGGGGTATAGGCTACATAGGCTGCTGGAATAATATTTTTGAAATAATTCTTTACTAAAGTTTATCATTGGACGTGACAAAGTCTTGTAAATGTAAACATTCAAGTGCTAGAAGATGTTTTGAATGTTTACATACGCAAGAGAATGCAATGCGCAAGAGAATTAAATTCGGTCGCACGCTGTTTTCTGTGCGCTCAGAGAGAGTCAATTTTCACGTAAACGAAGTCGTTTTTATCATAAGCGGACGTAAACAGAAAGAAATCAGATGTCCATCAATATATTGGATGTGTGCATTAGATCTTTAAGTGATAGCAAAATGTTATTTTGCAAAACAACTAAAAAGACTTGCTCTCGGCTCTTGACTGAATAACTTTTGTAGCTTTAACAAGGATTAATCTGTATTTAATTTATAGGGTGATGAAGACTATGCACCGCAGTGTTATTTTACATTTGATTATTCAATTTCTGTACCTGAATCCTGTTAGATTTATACCTGAAAATCTTAAAGCCATGTTTATTTCATTTGTTTCATCTTTCTGTTATATTTATTTGTGCTATTGCTTGTAATTCATTTATTTGTTCTTATTTTATTACTGACTGTTTCATGTTTGAAATTTACAGGTAAGCAAGTAGCTTTGCTGTGGTATCGAAAATTTCACTGGTAGGCCTATCTTAAATGCTGGTGGCCTTATTATTGTAATAAATTGTAACATGGGTCAAAACAACAAAACCAATAATTTTTTTTTTTTTTTTGGTGGTGGTGGTGGTGGTGGTGGGCAAACACTGTTCTTGCATACCTTATAACACACACACACACACACACATATATATATATATTAGGGGTGGAACGGTACACAGAAGTCACGGTTCGGTTCATACCTCGGTTCAGACATCACGGTTCGGTACGATTTCGGTACAATGAAGGGAAAAGCAAAACAAAAATGCAGAAGGCATTGTATTTTTTAAACAAGTTTTATTAATAAAGGCATAGAACCAGTTTATTTGTAGTGCACTGACAATAGTTTTATATAATTCGTTTATTAATTAAATTAATAAAAAGACAAAAAGACCTTGCGATATGTTTGGTACTTGTACCTGAATTAATTTAAAATTAATTTGCTATATTTCAGATCAATATATTTGTTTTCCTTAATTTTAATTAACATTATTAATTAACAATGTAACATTATTCTCATCTGAATTATAAATAATTGATTTCTGTATAAAACAATACAACCATTAATAACGCATTCGATTTTCTTTTTTAATCAATGTAGAATGTTTAAGATTAGTGCTCCGAGGACGAGAAATAAAAACCAATGCAATGAATGTCCAAAAGATGGGACCCACAGACTGTTTTGAAATGGAGTTGGATAAATATGTTTTGCTTTTAAAACAGTGTGTGTGTGTGTGTGTGTGTGTGTGTGTGTGTGTGTGTGTGTGTGTGTGTGTGTGTGTGTGTGTGTGTGTGTGTGTGTGTGTGTGTGTGTGTGTGTGTGTGTGTGTGTGTGTGTGTGTGTGTGTGTGTGTGTGTGAGAGAGAGAGAGAGAGAGAGAGAGAGAGAGAGAGAGAGAGAGAGAGAGAGAGAGAGAGAGAGAGAGAGAGAGAGAGAGAGAGAGAGAGAGAGAGAGAGAGAGAGAGAGAGAGAGAGAGATTTTGGTTGGGTGACAGTTGTAGGTTACAGTTTGACAAGAGTTTACAGTGTGACAAAAGCACAATGTTGTGTGTTATTGCGAGTGTACACAAATATAAGTAAACACTTTGCAGGTTTAATGATCTGTATGAACAAAATGATGGAGTATGTTTTTTATGTTTCCACTGTTCGATCGCGGCCGCGCCTCTCTCTCTCTCACACACACACACACACACACAAACACACTCCAGCATTGCAATCTTGACATCGCAGCCTGTTCATTATGTGGTCACACCAAACGCGAATAGAGCGTTAAATTCGCGTCTAGTTCGACGCTAGTCCAAAGCGAATAGGACGCGCGTATAAGCCAACGTTTGAAGTGAACGCGCGTTCAGAGCAAAGCCGATGGTACAGATTATGTGTCCCTAAAGAACCCGCGTATCTAACAGTAGTTCCGCATTACATTAATTAATTTCCACGCGAGTTTTATTTATTTTTATACCGTGTATTCTCCGTGTAAATTCGTGCACCGAACCGTGACGCCCGTACCGTTTCGGTACGGTACGAATACAAGTACCGTTCCACCGCCAAAAAAAAAAAAAAAAAAAAATATATATATATATATATATATATATATGCATGCTATATATATGCTATATATATATATATATATAGCATATATATAACAAGTATAAAACTCCATAGTTTCATGTTGGTCCATCAGACCTAACCAGAAAAAAAGCATTAAATCATGGCAATTTCAGCAGGGAAGGTAGCAGATTCCTGCTGTAATAGAAACTATTTAGCTTATAATAGAGCTGATAATATCAAAGTCTTGCCACACGTCTATGGAGACAAGAACAACAGCCTGTTAACACTTCAATCACTCCGACAGAGACAAAGACAAAGAATACTCACACACCAATGAAAACATTCACAACATTCTTTGCATTTTACTCCAGGGCCAATTCTAGCTCTGCCAAGTTGTGATTTTGATCTACACGGCCATTAAACGACAACCGTGCACGTAATGTCCATGTCTAATAGCCCTCTGAACCCGGCAACTGTTATTTACTGAAACAACACAAAGATCACGGCTGATGAGGATAACGGGGAGTTGAAGCCAAATAAGAGCAGAGGAACGAAGTTGAACAGCATGAAAAGTGTGTAAACAGAGGTGCCAGGAGGGGAAAGAACGAGAAAGCAGTGTGTGTTAATGAAGGTAATCTAATAGCAGTGCCCATGCAGATAGAGACTGAGTCATTAAATTGGAGCTCCTGATGAGAGAGCACACACGGCCCCAGGCCCTTTTGTTTACAGTGTTCTCAACACAAACATATAGCCGGGTCTGTTTGCATCAACTAGTAAACAGAGCGAATAAAATACAGACCAGAGGTCTCTGTTTCTCCAAGGACAACACAGTTGCACCATGTAAACACTCAAAGCACAAGCCAGCTGTTTAGGAGTTGGAGTGAGTTGTTACTCAGTGTGAAAGTGTGGTAATCTTGGCTCAGCAGGCCCTGATAATGAGCATTCATACTGTGTTGTTTGTCAGAAGGCTGGCGTGGATCTTAATTTTTGTGCAAATAATCAAATGAGTGGCTGAGAATTTATGCTGTGGGAATTGCATACCAGGCCTGGATACTAAGATTCCTTCCTCTGGCTCTGTTAGTGGTATGTTGCTTAGGCACACAGGTGGCCCCTGCAGTGCCCCATGGCTGCCCACAGCTTCTTTCCACATAGATAAACCGCAGAACCCACTTGAAACTATCCAAAGCTTGTCATCAACAAGCTTATCCTAATGGGTATATTTACATGTTTAAAGAGCGAGGAAGTATGAGTATGCAGGGTCTAAAAGTTAAAATGCACGTAAAAATTGGCTTTGTCAAACAAAAAAGTTAATATAAAAGTTAAACTTGTGCATCTATCTATCCATCCATCCATCCATCCAACAAACCAACAAGTTAGTGTTTAACTGAAATTTCCTCAGTATATTACTGTGAAATGAAAATGTTGTAAAAATTATGTCACAACAATCTACCTTCAAGAGACAGAAAAAATAAAACTAAATCATGAGGGGTTTAGGGGGGAAAAGCCAAAAAAGAGGATTACTTTGATACCATGCTGTTGGATTAGGAAAGCAACAAACAAATGCAGCTAATGTATGTGTGATTCAAAAGCTTAGCCTACTAAATAAATGTGCTTCTTAAACTCAAACGCTGTATACACACACATATTCATACATACTGTACACGCATGCATGTATACACACACAAACGCATATATATATATACATACATCAATAAAATATGCATCTAATATCAGCACATACAAAATATTACATGTATATCTCAGTAAGGGATGGATTAACAAAGGCCAGTTAGACATGAACCCAGGGGCCTCAAATTTAAGCAGGTATTGACCTTTTTGCTATTTTAGTTATATGGTTGGATGATGGATGAACAGACAAGAATGCTGGGGAGAAAAAACAATGCAACTGTTACAGCCTGACAAGTGAAACATTTGATACTGGAAGGATCTCAAAAACAACCATGAACTTCCTTGAAATATTGCTGATATACACTACCTACTATCGAGTTATTGGATGGGAAAGAGAAATCACCGAACCACTGCTGTAGGGCAGGTCAATATCGAAGTAGTGAGATATTTTCTGATTAAAAAGAGAGGAAGCTTCATTTCTAAATAGGAAAGCCAAATATCAAACCTCAGCCGGGGTCAGTGTGCCAAATTGGAAAAAATATTTCATTAATGAAAGATAATCTATAGTCATTTAAAAAGAGAGTCAAAAGCAAGTTATGTACTTTTCCCTTAGACAACATATGTAAATGAATGATGTATATGCAGATGTCCTGACAATATCTCTCCTTAAACCTATTAATCCTTGTACAGTATGCATGCCACTTTTTCGATCCTGGTTTCCACAACACAGTTTAACAGTTTGAGCATCTGAAAACGTAGTAAGCAAGCCACTTCAAGAAAATAGATGGGTGTTAAAGGAAGCTGAAAAGGTAACAAATTATAATCCAAACTACTAGTCACTTAGGGAACTAGTAGTAAACTTAGGGAGCACTCAGGGAGTTTAGTTTGGCCCTTCTGAATCTTCGTATGGTGCATCCCATTTTGAACACTGCTTTGAGGGTCACCACAGTCACTGGAACTAATGCGTAGGGCCATTAAACTGTCTTCATCCGTGGCCAGAGACACAAGGTTGGACAGATTGATGCCAAGGCATTGTTTTGTGTCCCTATTCACCCCAACACAGCCACGCCAGCAGAGCCAATGTCTTTAGGGTTCAATTCATACTTCCTGTCAGCACTAGACTCATAAAACCAGAGCCGTATGTGCTTCTGGCTTCCTTTCTTGACCAATTAAAAAGCTTCCATTCGCTCCACAAAAAGGAGACGATAACATTTTAGGAGATGAGTTACACTCTTGGATTGTAAAAAAAAATTGAAATAAAAAAAAATCTAATCAAAGGTGTCACTTTTTAAACCAAACAAAAATGTTTTATTTGTAGTGCAGCTAGTATTAATTCTTAAGTAAGATCTCAGCGGAAACAACAAAAGAGTGCGGGAAAGATATTGCCAAGCTGTTTTGTCTCCCGGCAAGGATCCAGTAAAAAGCGTGAATGTGCTGGGACAGAAATCCGACTGAGACATCAGAGCGTGCTCAGTAGGAGATGCGGCATTTATCTCCCTCCTTATTGACAGCCTCTCGACAGCACACTGTTTACACAGAGGAGACAGGGAGTAACTGTGCAAGCGAGCGAGCGTGCGAGAGGGAGACGCAGACTTTTCTGAGTCACACCTCTCATACACATGCGCGCAAACATGCCTCGCTTCTGATCTAAGGAGCGACGACAGTCCTGGAGACGCAAGACATCAAAATAAGCTGTCACGTATAAAGGAAAACCCTAAATGACACACTTTACGCAAAAAGTCGCAGAGCTTTTTGAAATGCTGCCAATCATACACTGATACAGTATAGGATGTAACGGCTACAGATACTTGTATTTGCATTATGCAAATGTGTTAATCACAAATACAAAATAAATGTTGTGCTTAAAAGACATTTTCCACTAGGTTCATCTGGTTTAAAGTGTGTCATTACTCATTACCAAATGAGTCAAAGGCCGGCAGTCGTTAAATGCATGTTTGGGGACAATCCGGGAAGAGTCGACAGCTGTTTGTGGCTGTTTAAAATGACTTCAAAAGAAGCCGAGCAAACACACGTCCTCCTCGAGCTACAAATGCAACACAGACAAACAACAAATACACAGGGGTCACACTCAGAAAAGATCAGGCATCTATAAATGACAAAGTTGAAGAGAAACTCAATGCCTTTCTTTCAAAACCCTTATCAGGTGTGAGAAGGTGAAAGGAGACAGCCAGCAGATCTCGCCACATACCTGCAGTCGATTAAGTTAGAGGCGTGGGAAAAGAACGGGATGACGCGTGCAGCTAAATTCAACTACACCAAACTAATCCAGACTCACTTTTTGGATGTTTTTTTGAGCCTGTTATAGAGAATGAAAAAGGTTTTAGTTTGATCAGATCTGCTCTTGAAACAAATAAAGAGCAGTTATTGACAACTGAGACTGGACTATAGATCTAGTCAAATAAAAGCTTTGCGTGTCATTCCATCCCTTGTCTGGCGGCTGTGCTGCCCTTGATTCAGTGGCAGATTTTGAAGGCAGTTATATTGGAGGACAGATCTTAGAGGCAATGTTTACTGCCCCATAAAACAAAGCTTCTGTTGGTCAGCAATACCGAAGCACGATTCAATTCAAGCTATCCAAGATTGTGGTTCTATAGAGCCAGGGTTTGCAACCAGGGGTCCTGAAGGTTGCCATGGGGGTCTAAAAGAACACACACACATATATATATATAAAAGCTCTTATAATCTAACATCTAAATTTCTAACTACAGATCTACCCTCAGGCTCCATCCCTGGGCTGGCTGAAAATCTGAATGCGGGGTCCTTGAGACTGTAAATGTTGAAAACCCCTATTACAGTGTGAAAATTTGTTAATTAAGATTTTTTATATAAAATAGCAGAGAATCCTCTTCAATTTAAGAGCTGATCTGTCCTAAAGTAAGAGCATTTACTGTAAACTGGGTCAACTGGTCTGTTTCGACCATATGTTCAAGTATCAACACTATGTATTAAGGATATACATCTATAAATCATCTGTTTGCACTAAAATTATTGTATATTTAAGTTATATTCCTATTAAAAGAGATGAGACCATGTTATATTCCTCTTAAAAGTCATGAGATACTGTGTAATTAAAAAAAAAAAATTTTTTTGATTTTACTATAACTTAACCAATACATGTCGATATTTTGAATATTTAAAAAATGGTACGCTATAAAACTGTTCTGCTGCTGTCTATAAGGGCTATCTCTATGTAAAGGACGAAAATTAATCACCACAACATAAATAACAAATAGGTACCTCAAAAAATACCACCACTCATAAGACAATATTTACGTTTAGAAACACTAAAGAAGATGTCGACAACTAATTCACAATGTTTTGCTATTATAATCCTCATAAAGCCATCTGTCCTGTTGTATTTTCTCCAGCTTACCTTGAGATAAAGATATTAGGGCAAACGCAACGAGTAGCGCATCTAAAGTCCTGCGAAACTCCATCACCCTCAGATATAAAGTCCACTTCAGTCGCCTTTATCCGGACAAACAGTCCCTAAAATCATCCAAAAAGCGCTACAATCCGGTCGAGGAGAGAGGGAACGCGTTTAAACAGGCGGTCAACATTGAAGAACTTTACAAACTGGACCCAAAACACATAAAAACTGTGCAGGTCAATCGGAGCATCACAAATATTCCATATTCTCGTGAGCTTCCTGTGTGTTGCGCTCGAGCGCTGATCTGGACAGATAAAGAGTCAATGTAACGGACAGATAAGATGTGATGCTCACAGTCCGTCCCAGACGCTCTTACTTCCTCTAAGATTCATTTCACGGGCAAAACATATTTCTTTTCGCGCTTTCCCTGTGTATGGAAAAAGTATCCGTTCTTTAATAGCCCGTTCAGTCAGATTTCCATCTCAGCCGCTGCCCCGCAGTCTTCCCTTCGCTGTGAATGAACGGATTTACTACTCTCGCGTCTACGGGAGACTGTCTCGTGGCTCAAGCCCACCCCCCTGACTACCTTCAGCAGTTACCCACACTGGGGTAACTGCGCTCTTAAAGGGCCAGTAGCTCCATTTACTACAACCCTGCAGGGATCGCTGTAAATAGTGAACTAATCTTGAGGAGTTGTGTGGGATCACCCAGTAATTACAATTTTGACATTATTTACTCACCCTCATGTTGTTTCAAATCGTTATTTTCTTTCTCACGCGTCCCACAATATGGACAACTCAACTGACAGCCTTAGTCACCATTTACTTTCACTGTGTTGTCATTCCAAACAATAAAAGTGAATTCATTGAGCCTAACATCACCTTTTGTGTTGAGAGAGTAAATAAATGATGACAATTTTAATTTTTGGTTGAACCATTCCATTAAAAACTCTTGTTTGTGATACTTTGTTGATCACACATTTTATGGGAATAATAGGCTATCTGAACAAAAACAGCATATTAGCTAATTTAAAGAATAGATCATAAAAAAAATGAGAAATCTCATTTTAGAAAATCTGTCATAGCCCTCATGTCATTCCATATTTTTGGTTTCAGTGGGACATTGTTTTAATATTTTGAAGCATGTTTGAAGCATGCTTCCTTCCATAGAATGGAAATTAACGGAGACAGCATTGTTGAACTCCAAAACTGACTAAACAAAAGCACCATAAAATAATTATAGAAACAATCCACTTGTGCATTATATTGTAAGTCTTCTAAAACATTAGTGCCCGGTTTCACAGTCAAGGCTTAAACATAGTCCCACTACAATGCATGTTTGAGCTGTTTTAACTGAAAGCAACTTCTTATCTTCAACTTCAATATCTTAAAATATGTCAGTGCCATTGTTTTGTTTCAAGATGCACACCAGTAATGTTTGTTTTTTTTGTAAGGCATGTTTATAAAAGCTATACTTAAATGTCCTAATTGAACTAAGGCCTAATCCGGCTTAATCTAAACCCTGTCTGTAAAACCAGGCCTAGATATTTAAATAACTTGGGGCAAAAAGTTATTCACTGACAATGTAACACTGTAAAACAACTGTAAAAATATTATTTAACCTATCTTCACAGATTGTATTTACATAACTAAAATATAACAAAACTGCCCTCTCTGGTGCACTAATAAAGTGATATGAGTACTGAAATCTTATGTAGAGTTGAATGGATTTTGACCTTTTATGGTTCATTTTTGGAAACTGGCAGCCCTTCATAACCAATTCACTTTCATTGCATGGAAAAAAGTTGCCAGAACATTTTACAGAATTACTGCTTTTGTGTTTCAAAGAAAAAAAGTAAGTCGTAATGTGATGGCAGAATTTTCATAACTGGATGAACTATTCCTTTAGGAGCAGGTATAGTGATATATAAAGGCCTGAGCTTAATAATTTTTATTAAAATTAAGAGCCTATAGGTCGATGTGCAGGAAAATGTTGCAATTCATTTTAGTATTGCCTTTAAGTTCTGGTCTGTCCCCCAAAAAAAGCAGCATCAATCAGCCTCTGAAGACTCCAGGCTCTAAGCAAATCATCAATCACAGAAATGCCATTGTTTCATGGGAATGACTAGATCAGAAGTGAAAAGCAATATCAGAGGTATATCAGTGTGGTATGAGGTTCAGACAATGAGACACAACACAGAAGAGCCTCCGTCTGCGGCAGGTAATGATGGCGGATGATACGGGTGGATTCAGCCCTGGCAAATAACAGCAATGAATCACTAAACAGGGAAAAGAGGGCTGTTTTGTATTCAACGCATTTCACTCTTTCCACCCCTGCCACTATTTTCTCCACTATAATGAGACTGTATTTGTTAAAATATTAACCAACAAATTGCATTTCATGTTAATTTCAAGACTGAAAGCTCAATATGCAAGTTAGGGGTTGTTTTTATCTTAATTTTCCTAATGTAATATATTCTCTTCCATCATGTTCACAGTGGAGGACAGTCGGCGCCTGGAGTACACGGGGAGCTTCTGGAGCAACTACCCTTGATATTGTCCTCATGTATGATGCATGAGCAAGTTTAACTTAATTGCAAAAACTGATTAATTGAGCTTCTGCATGTAATTGAATAAAACATGATTCCGATCGCCCCTAAATACATTTCAACTCTCTTATGACTGATGCAGCATGCTCCGACTACCATAAAACATTAGCTGGATGCATCAGGACGAGCGAGCAGTCTGTGAATTTAGCTGAATAATCACATTAGTGTGAGAGTTATGGCGACATCATATCATCACGTTTTAATGATGCCATTAAGCAACAGTCGCAGGAGTACGCCAAGAGCGAGAGTTTGGAGAACATCGCTGCAGATGACAGATTATCATCATTGAATTTATAAAAGCTAACAATGAGTTGCTCAATCTTTCGCGGATTGAGGGCACAGACACTCTCCCGTTGTGTTATTTAACATCTGCTTTATTCGTCAGAGAACTATAAAATATTTGTGACAAGTTTGAAGCAATGAAAGACACAAGCCTGTTAAATCAATTTCTTTGTTCCGTGTGTTAAATTATCTGTTTTTTCCCCTCAAAGAAGATAAATGACAGTGAAAAGCATGCCTCAAGCAATCCCTTCACATGAGACTTCGACTAATTTACACACCCAATTGAAAGACACCATTATGTACAGCCAATCCAGAGGCTTTATCAATAGAAATTAACTTAACCTTTCAAATAAGGTGATGGGGAAATCGGTTTGAAAATTTCTCAATTAAGCTATGCAGAGATGGAAAAAAATGCACCTTGGTGGCAACATATCAGACATCATATCAGTGTTGAGCAATCATCATTGACAGCAGAAAACGTTCTGAAAATGCTATAGCACTATAAGTAATTAGCCCATCCACCATACAGCCGCTTGAGTCTGTGCCAGCAAAACGTGATTTATTACACTGATCAGCCGCACCATGAACACCTGACAACTCACACTGAACAAGGGCCAAGCCATCTGACACTGTGAATTTAAAGCTCAGCACATCCCAAAGAACAAATGAACACACAAATGTGACATATTCAAATGTTTAAAGGAAATATCAGGGTTCAGTACAAGTTAAGCTCAATCGAAAGCATTTGTGAAAATCTGAAGAAAAAAAAAATTGCGACTGGGTTACACTGAGACATGTTTCACTGGGCATGATTAGGGCCATTCTGTAAATTTTACAATACTTCCAGTTTCAGTAGCCACAAAATGTATATAAAAAAATGTTTGTGGCTATGAGTGGATTTTAGTGTGAAAAAAAATTCTAACTAATCTGTTCTTTGAGGAGTTATATCCAATTTTATACCCTCAATACGTAACACTGCAAACCATAAAACGACTGTATATATAAAATGCTTTTCCTTTTATGTCTTAAATTCCTGCTTTTAAATCCTCAAAAAAGTTCCTATTTACTTCCATTGTAAGTGCCTCACCATTAACACAATTTTTGCGGCTTTTAAAAAAAAAAGAAAAACGAGGAAGTCTTATTATTATTGTTATTATTAACATTATACTATAAATACTATCAATTTAGCTAAACTTTAAAAATTTGGTATTAAATTTATGTACAACAAAAATAAGCTACGTCACATCCTGGTGACATTCACAAAGACCTAAAGCACACACCGACATGCTTTTTACATGTGTCCGGCATATCTGTTCCTGCCAAGATATCGACTGCGATCGCCATGGAGACTGACAGAACGCTGAAACCAAATGACATTTAATGCGAAAAGCAATACACAGAGTCCTTATGTAACAGGAAAGGATCTGACTCCCCCACATGCCTAAAGCAGTGTTGCATATGACAGTTGAACGTGAGGGAAGGATGCCAAAAGACAGATGGAATGAAAAGAAAGTGCACAAAGGCTTAAAAAGCAAAAAAAAAAAAAAAAAAACGCCTGGCGAGATTGTGTTTATTTGCTGCCCTTTGATTGAGACCAATTTGCTTGATTAAACCGTGACCTGAGCCCAAAATCAAATCACATTCAATCAACTATATACTGTTTTGCCATGCGTAAACCATTCAGTGGGAGAAATTTATGAAATTGATGCCTTCTCAAATGCATGAACAGAAACAAAACACATTGGGATCCCCAACTAAAATCTGTGTATTTTAACGCTGGCCCTTTAAGATCTTATTATAGATTAATTGATTAAGAGGGTGCGGCTGGAAAATGACAATATATCTCCTCATTGATCTGCTTTTGAATGAAATTGGCTGCTACTAATCATCCCGGGGGACACGGGCGCACATTTAGATGCCCAATTTCCTGTTGCTCCCCAATGCATTAATATTCCACTTTCCCAACCTCTGCCTGCCTGTCCATCACTCTCTCTCTCTTTCTCTTTCTGTCTACCTCGCTCTCTCTCAGTCTTTGTCTTTGAGCCCCTCTGTTTGAGGCCCCCTTAATTGTAGCTCTGTGAAGCGAGAAGGTCCCTCTGTTCTACTCCACCATCCTGAAAAGGGCTGAAATTGGTGTGTATCAGACGACGAGCCCCTTCTGTTAGCGTCATATGTGCGGCACAACACCACAGACTCGGGACGAAGTCTGACATTAACCCCTTATATGTTAGCAGGTTTGGTTTTCAAAGGAAACAACTGGTTTCAAGAGCTAATTATCTAATAGGGCCACATTCACTCTTGGCACAGGAACTATGTAAAATCGACTTGCACTTACATGCCTCTCAATGATGGCTGCTAATTGGATAGCTTTGAGAAAAACCTTTTTTTTTTTTTTGTTAAATGAGCTCATTCCTACGGTAACATCAGTGACATCAGCTTTCTGTTGGTAAAATCGGAACCCATTGTGAAAAATGTTCGCCCTCATGCGAAATTCCCTATCGAGCGGATTCCTATAGAACGACAAGATTTCGCCCAAAAAATTTAATCAAACAATGTTAAATGTAAACTCCCCTTTAGGCACTTAAATAGCGAAGCTGTTAAAAATAGCACATTTTTGCACACTGGAACTCTCTGGATCGCTTGTAAAAAAAAAAGTGCTTTAAACAGTGCTCTTACATTTTTTGCTTTTTTGTGTCAAATCTTATTTCATTGAACACGTCGAGAGTGCTGAGTTGCACTTGAACCCTTTGCGAAATCTGAATGGGAGAATCTTTCACCCACACACAAAATTGGCAATCACATGGATTCCTATTGAAATTACTGGATTTTGCCCGTGAAAATACACTGAACATTGGTAAATGTGACTGCACCTTTAGTAATGGCTGACTACTTCTTTTTTCACTCTTGAGGAGGACCTGTGCAGGTTAGCAAGTCATTTAGTCTAGAGATGGACTAGCGGCTTGCTAATGATATGTTCCTCGTCCTCCTTTTCCCTCAACTTGTGCTGGAAAATTGGAGCTCCCATCATTTCGTTTCCCTGGAGATAAAATGACTCTTCCAATTCCCACAGTCTGTAGCTGGATCCAGGAGGGAGGTGACAGCAATTACGGTCCTCAACGGCCAACAGCACTAAGGGAAATATGCTCTGACACAAGTCTTTGGCTATAGCCGGGTCCGGAGAAGCCTGGCTTGACATTAGCTATCTCATCAGAGTGGCCATTTCTCTCTCTCTTGGCCATCTTTGCGAAACACATTGAGTCGAAATGACCTGTTTGCATGCCTGCATACATGTGTTTAAGTGGACTCGCAATATGCATGTTCATATCTATAAAAATACTCATTACAGGCAATTCCATGCTGCTTGTGCTGGATAATGACATACAATAGACAAATGGCATCGAGCGTCACCATCACCAATGGGCTACAGAAATGCTTTTAAATATGGAAAGGGTAACTCATTTGACTGCATTGCATATTGACTAAAATGCAAATTAGTGAGAAACAACATGGCTTCTGCTCAGTTTCAGTGTGGGAAGCAACACTGAGACAGTGAGGAATCAATGTTATCAACTCGCTGCTTATTGCACTTATGCAGGTGGGGATTAGTTGCTGATCTGGAGATGGGAATTCATATTCAACACCACGCTGATCCTGATTAAATGTCAATGAGATTCGAACTTGAAATATCCAATTGATGCATTTTTACAGTAAATTAAGGGTTAATGTGTACAATGCAACAAATATTAGCTAATGCAGCTTTAGATTGTTTACTATGAAAATCCTCCAATGATATTTAAATTTTCTATTATAAATGCATTATATATTGTCGACATTTTAGTATCAGTCAATATTCACAATTCTTTGGATGAATTAGCAATTATATTAGCTTAACATACAGTGTGTGTATATATAAATAAATAATATAATACTAATATTACTAAAATATTTGTTTCAGCCTAATCAATTAAAAATATATATTCATAATACTGGTTGATATAACTACATGCCAACTAGATTGTATATTATGTAAATATTGCATATATTATGTAATTTGAGGAATATTGTCATAAAAGCTGTATTAGCAATTAGCTGTTGCATTAAGAGTGCATTCCCTTTTTATTTAATGTAAACAAAATTGCATTAATCATTTAAAAACAAGAATCTTAATCAGGAGTTTGGCCCTGAACATGAATAAAAGATCAAAATTAGACATAACTAATAAATCCCTCTAAATGTGTTTTAATAAAAGCCTAGCATGTATTATATACAGTATATATATATACATACAGTATGTATATAAAACTGCAAAATATAACTAATTATAATGCAACTTTCTTCATTTTGCTCTTAAAGCATTTCAGTGTAAACTCTCAGCAACTCTTTCTCCAGTGATGTGGTCCAGTGGTGTGTCAGAGCTGGAACGCTCTGGTTGGTATAAGAGTGACACTACTGTTTTATCTCTTAGCTTTTTCAGGTTGTCCGCACTGGACAAAAACCGCTCAGGGGTAAAACGCAAGATGAAGGCAGGGTGGGCAGAGAGTAATCCAGGGCTGGAACATTCCTAAAGCCTGTTTACAACATGGAGAAATTGGCCAGGGGGACTTAGAACATCACTGCGCCATGCCGGGACACAAAGAATAAACCCACTCTGACATAATGGATAAACAGTAGTGGTCAAAGAGAAAGGAGGAATGAAAAGAGAGGAAGGGATTGAGAGAAAGAGAAAAAGAATGAGAGTGGAGAGTGTAAATATAAGCAACACGAGCTTGGTTAGCACTGACAGAAGCACAGAGGGACTGTGTACCACAGTTGTGCCAATTAAGCCTGTGCCAGCTTTCAGCATTAGGCCCACATGTTGTGTACCGCTGATCGAGCTTTATGTAAAAAGCAACGGCGCATGGAGACCAGCCCCATCTCAATGAGAGAGACAAACCCTCACGGTCCGTTATGCAGAGAGACTCTGATGAGAATAACCTCCAGCAGGCTTTCTATTGTCCCAAAACACATTTCCTCCCATGTGTAGAATCCGTATCCTCCTGTTCCAGAGCGGACAGGGATTCCATGTGTGAATCGGGCAACAGGCTCCTTAAAATGCGAGGTATGATTATGACACACCATCTGCAAATAAATCTAAAGGGAAACGATAGAGAAGCAGTTTCTTAAAACAGAGCAACATTTCTAATAAAAATAGCAAGCGTCACTATTAGTTTTTCTCACTAACGCCTAACCATTGCAAACGAGGCCTGATTTTGAGAAGAGGTGTGCTTGAGAAGAGGTGTGCTACAGAGTGCAACAGTTGGGTTCCGGAAGTAAAAACTTTTCTCCAAAAGGAAATAGATTTTTAACAATAACTTTTAAACCTATAAAGACAGACCATACTGTGAGCTACGAGGTTATTAATCCGTGGTATTTGCTTCTGCTGAAGCCATCAGTCCGAATTATTTCAGCTTATTTTTTAAAATAATAGTTTTTAAAAGTGGAATTCCTGGTGAAAAACTGCATTATTCATGATGCTGTGCAGAAAATTAAGCTAATCAGAGAGACAAAAAACGTCTCGGTTACTAAAGTAACCTCGGTTCCCTGAGATGAGGGAACGAGTATTGCATAGCTATACGCTATGGGGAAAACGTCTCGGGTTACGACTGTAACCTTTGTTCCCTGAGAAAGGGAACGAGAACTGTGTCGATATGACACTCTGGCGAACCGCCCCTTAGCGTAACGCATCTGAAGTATAAATGAAACTAGTCCAATCCTATTGGTGTTACGTGATGACGTGATGCTTCGCGATGAAGCTTGTAGCTCCCAGGCAGGAGGAGGCGTGGCGGAGGGACGCAGTTCTCGTTCCCTTTCTCACGGAACAAGGGTTACAGTCGTAACCCGAGACATTCCCTTTCGAGGGAACTCGAACTGCGTCGATATGACACTTTGGGGAACGAGTACCCACTATGCCACAACGACAACTGCCTATCCCAGTGTCAAGCTGTCTCAGGCACAACTAGGACAAGAGCACTCTGCACCAGGTGTCAATGGGAGGTCAAGACTATAAAATCTTGTGAATGTGCGCGGAGTGGCCCAGCCAGCAGCATCATGTATCTCATGAATTGGTACCCCTGAAAGGAGGGCTCTAGAGGACGCCATGCCTCTGGTAGAGTGAGCCCTAACAGCTAAATGTGAAGGCAAACTGTGCACCTGATAGGCCAGGGAAATAGCCTGAACAATCCAGTTACTGATGGTCTGCTTGGATGCGGGAAGCCCCTTCCTGGGCGACCCGAAACACACCAGCAACTGGTCCGCCTTTCTCCACTGAGGAGATCTCTGAACATACATGTCAAGTGCTCTAACAGGGCAGAGCAGATGAAGACAACCCTCCTCCTCCATCACATGAGGTGGGGGATGAAATGCCTGTAGAACCGTCGACCTCGCCATATTAGAAGGCACCTTCGGGACATAGCCCGGTCTAGGGTGCAGGATCAAACTCCAGGCACTGAGGAGATATGGTGAGCGCCTGGAGATCTCCTACTCTCTTAAGAGAAGTAATGGCAAGGAGAAAGACCACCTTAAGCAAAGGGGCTACTAACAGTAGGCTAGCCCCGTCGTGACAGACCCTCTCTAGAACTCCCAGGAGCAGAGCGATCGGGGGAAATGCGAACAGACGCAGCCTCGGCCACGTCTGCACCATGGCGGGGCTGGGCTGGATGTGTCAGGGAGAACCACAGTCGACCTCTCCATATTAGAAGGCACCTTCGGGACATAGCCCGGTCTAGGGTGCAGGATGGCCTTAACTCTCCCAGGATCAAACTCCAGGCACTGAGGAGATATGGAGAGCGCCTGGAGATCTCCTACTCTCTTAAGAGAAGTAATGGCAAGGAGAAAGACCACCTTAAGCGACAGGTTCTTAACCTCAGCCAACTCCAGTGGTTCGAAGGGGGCCTCAACCAACCCTTCGAGAACCACTGCCAGGTCCCATGTGGGAACTCTGGTCCGAGTTGCAGGTCTCATCCTCCGAGCCCCACGGAGGAAACATACGACCAGCTGATGTCTTCCCAGAGGCCCATCATTCAGAGGAGTATGGAAAGCCGCAATAGCAGCCACATACACCTTGAGTGTGGATGGGGTAAGACCAGCAGAGAATCGATCTTGGAGGAACTCCAGCACTGAAGCCATCGGGAAGTTAACTGGGTCCACCTCACGCTCTCTATACCAAACGGTGAAAGCATTCCATTTTTGGCCATACAATTTCCTTGTGGAGGGAGCTCTTGAGCTGAGTATGGTCTCTAATACTCCAGTCGACAGGTCAGCCTCTAGGTACTGTGCCCCCTCAGGGGCCAGACCCAAAGCTTCCACAGCTCTGGGCGAGGGTGGAATATTGAGCCCTCTGCCTGTGTCAGCAGGTCCCTCCTGAACGGAATCTCCCATAGAGGGCTGGATGTGTCAGGGAGAACCACAGTGGACCATGAGTCGTCTCTCGAGACGCAAACAGATCCACTTCCACTGGGCCGAACCTCTCGCATATCAGCTCCACCATGTCGGGGTGAAGTCTCCATTCCCCGGGCCTCAGCCCCTGCCTCGACAGAATGTCTGCTCCTCGGTTCTGGAAGAACCCGATACTGGTGCACTTTGCCCCCAAAAGTGAACCTCAGGAACTTCCTGTGAGAGGGAAGGATGGAGACGTGGAAGTATGCGTCCTTCAGATCTATCGCGACAAACCAGTCCTCAGACCTGATTTGGTTCACGATAATGGGAATGGTGAGCATCTTGAACCTGAACCTCCTCAGAGACCGATTCAGATGCCTTAGATCTAGAATAGGACGCAACCCTCCATCCTTCTTTGGAACTATGAAGTACCAGCTGTAGAACCCGGACTCCCTGTCTGGTGGAGGAACATACTCTATGGCCTCCTTTGCCAGCAGCGAGTGAACTTCCTGTTCTAACACTGCAGTCCAAACCACCCCGTTGAACTTCAGTGGGCGAACATGGAACTGTAGTCTGTACCCCTTCTCTACAGTGTGCAGGACCCATGGCGATATGTTGGAGAGGCTTTGCCATGCCTCGGCAAAATTCACCAAGGGGCTGGTGTCGAGTGCTTTGTGAGAGCCCTTGATTCCTGGCAGGTAATAATCGAAAACGACTCTCGTTGTGTGGACGCGAACGCTGCCTGACCACAGGCCCACAGGCTTCTCTCATATCACGCGGCTTTTATAGGCAGATGTCCCTCCCCTTCTGGCGGGCTCTGCGCTCAGCTAATCGGGCATCGCACCGATTGGTTCGTGCAGGTGTGCCGCTCTTCCATTGGTTCGTGCAGTTCCCACTGACCAGCCAAAAGCGTGTGAGTAAGCCTCAGCACTGTTATGGCTGTGCAGTAGCACTTCGTTATTTTCTAAAAGGGTTCAGTATTTCAGAGAAAAGGAATTTTCCCCATAGCGTATAGCTACGCAATACGACTGACCGTTCAAAAGCGAAAGCAAGACGCTACAAAATAGCTACTTAGCTCCACCCACTCCCATGAAGCACTGTAAATGAGTCAATCTCCCTACTCTAGAAATACTGAAAATGTTTGAATATATATATATATATATATATATATATTTTTCTCCATATTTTCAATAAACTTAAACCATAGTTTTTATACATTTTAATTCGATTATACAGTTTGCAATGCTTCATGGGACTGTAGTTCTCACTAAAGCCGTTAATTACACAGTCTTGTGCCTTTGTCTTTGTATGATTTCCAAATCTTTTTTGCTTCAAATCAAAGTTTGTGATGTTATGATTCACCTCGTAGCTGTTTGATTCATGGCTTATTAATCTTTAACAAAGACTGTTGTACTCTATACTCAGAATATTAGCAATGCAGAAGCTTACCAACTGCATAGCAACATGATAAAAACACCCAAAACACCACAGCAACTAAAAAAAAAAAAAAAAAAAAAAGTGCATATTAGAATATAAACATTTAAACATGTAAAAACTACTCAGAACATCTTAGCAACCACATAGCAACATGCTAAAAACTTCTAAAAACACAATAAAGTGACATGTTATAACCACTCTGAACACCTTAGCAAATGCATAGCATTGTTAAAACACTCCAAATACATTGGCCAACCACATAGCAGCATGATAAAAACAACTCAATTCACCTTAGCAACTTCAAAGTGACATCATATAACTACTCTAATCACCTTAACAAATGCATAGCAACATTATAAATGTCACTCAGAAAACCTTAGTAACTGCATAGCAACACCTTGGCAACCAGCCATAACAAGTTTTCCACGTGCCAAACACATTGTAAAAAAACTATGCTTAATTTTGTTCCCTTATAATTGTGTTTAAGAGATTATTGGCTATTATTTCCCTTTTTAGGGAAATAATTTCCCCACCTGCTCTTGTTTGTATAATTTTTTTGTCATTCAGAACACCTTAGCAACTGCATAGCAACACCTTGGCTACCAGGGGGTTTCCATGGACCAGACACATTGTGTAAAAACAAAACAAAAAAACTTTCTTTTATAATTGTGTTTCAAGTAATTTTTTGACATCATTTCTATTTGCAGACCTTATGTGTCACATTCTCTTGTTTTTGTCCTTTTTGTCATTGTACACCACTCTTTCTCCAAAAATAGTGACATCAGAGGTGGCCTGTTCCAGCCATAATGTCACCTATTTTCTCTTGATTTACAGCACCTCAGTAGGCTAGACTATCTGTCTGTGTGTGTGTGTGTGTGTGTGTGTTGCAAAGATGTCTCTCTTATTTATGGAACATCGAGCCCTGCCGAGAACGTGTGATGCCTTGGGGAGCGTCCCAAGCCTGGGAGAGAGTGGCAGGGACTGTCCCCTGGGCCGCCAGAGGCCAACATCAAGGCTGCTGTTGTTCAGAAGACAATAGCCCATCAATAGCCATCCTGGACAGGGAATCAGATGTGCTAAACACGGCAGATTGGGCCTCAGGTCCAACCTAGAGCTCACTGCCATTGTGAATCGTTCTTACTTTGAAATATATGGTAATGGCTGGACACATAGGCCTCAGTTACAGACAACGGCACTGCCCATAACCCTCCCTCTGGGAGTAATAACAAGTTTAAGGCATGTCTTATGCTTTCAAGCTAGAACAATGTTAATGTAATGACACAAAGTAGAACGAACATTTCATTTCACAGGGATTAAGAAAAAGAAAATGTAATTTAATCGTTATTTCTTACCATTACTGCCATATTAATTTCTATTTTCTGGCTCTTTTAACATACGGCCCAACACAAAAGGAACAAGGAATGCGGTTACGGATAATTAGCCTTTAGATCACAAGCACAGGCTTTTAAAGTCGTAAAAGGACAACAAGATTAGACTACTCTGCATCTGATTGGTCCACACCTGTTTTGGCTGCTGTGGGAGCAGGTGTACCAAACATTTCAGGGTTCAAAGTTCAATGTCCCTGAGGTCACAGCGCAGAGAGCGAAAGCGCAAAGACCACAGACTAGGCCAAAAAAAAAAGCGAAGCTGAGAGGCAACCAGAGCTCAGCAGGGCTAAAACACTGCTGACAGGGTGTATGTAGTGTACAGCTGTGTGGTTTGTCAGTGGGGACACATTTAGCCAAGGCTCTCATCACCAGCTGAACCTTTAGAGCTTGAGTATCGCCTTATCGTCAAACTAAACTTGTTGTAAAGGCTTACAGTTGAAACATAAGGGATGATGGGAAGGAATGTAAACAATATAGGAAGATGTTTCGCTAACAGATCGTTCAGCATGAGGTCAACGCATATGCAGTCAGAGTAGCCTACTATTACCTTATGTTAAAAAATGCAATCTTCCTTCTGGATTTACAATACTGATGTACTAAAATTGTCTTCAATTAGTATAACACATATGCTTGTGTTAATATAGAAAGACTTTAATGCCTTCAGAAATGCATAATGACTCAAATCAGGGGCGTAGCACAAGATCCCGGGCCCTATGCATAGGCAGTCCTGATGGCCCCCATGTTCCAAATAAAATATATTCCAGACTTTTCAAGGGCCCTCTCTCCCCTTGGGGCCCTGGTAATCAGTACTGGTTTTACCCCCAGTCCGACGCCCCTGACTCAAATGAGCTTACACCTACACACATTTACTAGATAGTGAACTAAGTGTTACTACTAAAAGTATGTCTGTCTAAGATACACTGATATTAATATAGTACAGTTTATTTAAAATGAAATCTTATCTGTACGCAGCTGAAGAGCACACATTATTTCTCAAAAATATTACCGTAAGACTATATACACTGTATACTATATAATATTGTGTCCTCTACTCATAAAGTACTTATTTACCATATTATTTTATTTTTTATTTAAATTTCAATTAAAACGCCATCTTTTTTATTTAAATTTTAAACACAAGTGAATTGAAATACAAATTGAATACACATTTTTCTTCTTCTCTAAGATTTCCAGCAATTAATTCAGCTTGAATTGGAATTTCGCCACAAATGGCTCTTACATTACATGCATAAATTTTTTAATTAATCAGTATAAATTAATATAGTATGAACAGTTATATATTAAAAAAAACTATTTGGAATAACCCATCCTTTCTCACAGAATAATGCATTAAAATAAAATAAAAATGCATGGGTACCAATATTTTTAACCACCAACTTTAACAATGTTTTTTGCTACCTTGTAAGCACCAATTTTTTTTAAGAAGTGCAAATCTAGCTGAATTGTTTAGTAATGTGCTTTAAGGTCTTTATGTGCATGGCCAGGTCTACACTAGGAAATAAAAGTGCTGTTTTAAACACAACAACTTATTTCAATGCTGTCAATGTATCTGTCTTTTCTCCACATTCTCTCCCCAGGCCAGCAGACAGCAGACGGTTTCAAGTGTGTTAATGAGTCATATTAGAGTAAGAAGAACGTAACCAAATGTCAGAGAGAGCTTAAGGGGAGACTAATGAAAAGATAATAAACTGTATCCGGGAGTTCGTTCTGCTGTCACAGCCTGAGCAATGGTGCGGAGTTTATTATAAGAAGTTTCGAAGTTTCATTCCCCTAATCAGGCAGAACGATCTAGTTCGAATCACCCTGAATACATCTTCATCAAAAACCAAATGCGAAATTGAATCTCTCACACACATCAACAACTAGCTACAGACCAGGATGCAAAGTCACAGACAGAAAATGAGAGTGCTGGAGAGATCTGAAGCTATGGCCTGTCTGGCAGAGAGCAGAGGACGAATGGAGGACAAGAGCAGGATGGTCCAATAACTCAAGGACTTTTATAGTGCAGGATAAACAGTGTGCTTGATAAAAAAAAATGTTCTACAAAGACAGCGCATGGAATTGGTCCTCAGACGGATGGGGACTTTAAACACAAACACAAAGAATTTATCTGAGCAGTTCTGTGATTTCTGAAAGCAGTGAATTATCATGAGTAGTGCTTTGAAGGAGAATCAATACTATTCAAATGTTTGGGGTCATTAAGATTTTTTTGTTTTATTCATCAAGGATGCATTAAATTGATCAAAATTGACTTACATTGCTACAAAAAAAGTCTAGTTCAATTAAATGATTTTCTTTTGAACTTTCTATTCATCAAAGATTCCTAAAACGAAAATATATCATGGTTTCCACAAAAATAGTAAGTAGTACAACTGTTTTTATCACTGATAACAATAATAAATGTTTCTTGAGCACCAAATCATCATATCAGAATAATTTCTGAAGGATTATGTGAAAGAATTTTCAGAAGTTTTTACTTGTTTTACTGTACTTTAAATACAAAAAATGCAGCATTGGCGTAGTCTGCTGCAATATTTCAGAGACTTTGAGACTTTTCAATGAGATACAATGTCAGTTGACACTTTTTTTTTTATCCATAAGGTATAGAATGGATTGCGAAAAAGGTACATCAGAAAAGAACCAGGCGACAAATACAAACCCTAAGCAGAGACCTGAACTAGGGTCTTATTTTTGGCATTTTCTTTTTTATTACTATTTTTGACACACAGAACAAGTGACAAAATGCAATCAGAATTATAATGTTACATAATAATATTCAACTCCCACTATGAGAACTGGACATTTTAAAGTTCCCACAACCAAAAAGTAACTGTTGGAAAACGTTTTAGAACACACATTTGCTAACTGTGAAAGATGCATGGAGAAAAAACAGACACACAGACACAGGGGGGCAAGAGAAAGCTGTGTGGTGTAATGTCAGGTTGCATGGATCAGCATTTAGACTGACCTATCCACACATGGGAAGTGCCATGTTTGCACTGTTACGGGATAGCTGAGATGCCCAGCTGTCTGTCCATCTCTTCACCCTTGTGACTTCTTCTTAGATAAAGACCCGAGGCCAGCTGTACACTGCCCATCACTGTCTCTCATATCAACAATCACACACGTATTCAAACACACACACACACAAACACTAACATGCTCTTCTGCTGTGTAACGGTCACCAAACCTATTAGTCCATCTGGGTACTAGTGATGGCAGGTTACACATTACAAGTGTCCGTCCCACCCCACATGAATAAACAACAAACAAAGCCCTTGCCTAACGAGCTCATTTGCATGTTCCCTAAATCCCAGCCAAATTGAGCAGACTGCATATTATTTTCCCATGGCTGCTGAATCCTCATGAATCCTTATGCACTACGGAGTCGAGTTTGGACCAGGAACGCACACACACAGACGCCTTCTGTCACATGACACGTGCCTCACACAGGCTGCTTTTGTCCCTGCTCCTGTCAATCACTCGAGCTTCCGCTTAAAACACGGATATCAGACCGGCAGCTGTCTCGGTTTAACCCCCTACTTTTCCTCAGCTAGCCGGTCCTGACCTTTGACTCCTGCTCTGTGAACAGCAGCCTTGCACAGACACCTCTTTATACAGCGATCATCAAAAAAGGTGAACCGAATCGTCTCGTAAAACCACACATAAGGATTTCTTCCCATTTGAACAGCAAAAGAATCAGAATTAAAAGGTATTCTGATGATAATAAGCTTTGCTTTGATTGTATTCATACACTCGATTTCTCAAAGGTAAAGATGTTGAGAACATAAATGGATTTTCTTGATTGAATCAATGTTCTCATGCACTTTCTCTCTTTTATGATGGCAATTCAAGTCTGAGATCCATCTGTAACTCTCCTGCAGTCTTTCTGAATAAATGTTATTCCCTATATACAGTCGTTTAAATGATGCAGCTATGGTTTGCCTTTACAGCTCAGAATCAGAGACACTTACCTTTGAGTAATAAGTTATGTCACTTTGTACCGCTTCGGCTGTTATTTTGTTTGAATACCATACACAGGCATAAAAAGAAATACTTCTACATTAGAGAGCACATTAAGCTGTGCAAGTGGGGTAATAACTGGCAACTGTTGCTTTCAAGAAGAGCAAGAGTGGGTTTTAATTGTTGGTTTAGGTCTTGGTTAGGTTTCTCCATGTGATCCTGTTCAGTATCACAACTTGACATGTCTAAAATG